>NC_138194.1:60686205-61344955 GCF_964194105.1 Spermophilus citellus | reverse complement strand
CTAGTTGCCAGGAATCAAGGACAACAAAGCATGTGCAAGAGCCTTGTCTGGAGACAGCCTGGTAAGTGTGAGGGCAGCCTGGGATTTCACACTCAGCTTCCTTTGAGAGCCAACTGGGTCTCTGTCCCAAGCCCTGGCTTCTCTAACTCATCTTCTTGAGAAATGTGGCTTTTCTCACTTTTCTTAATCTAGGAACTTGGTAGGAACTTGTTCTTCTATGAGAACAGACTTCTTATGAAAATAGTGGATATCTAATCTCCCCCATAATTTAAGCAGTTACGGTTGGATATTAATTTGGTAGATACCCCCCCCACACACACACACACACAAAGTCGAGCCTGACCCAAGCTGCCTATCCTTTAATGTGTGAATGTGTCTTTTTTTCTCTTCAAAGTGATCAGGCCAGGAACTAGCAGACATGAAAAACAGAAACGGGACCCACAGAAGTAACTCCCTTACCGTTGTTGAAAACACTTCTGTGACATTTTCATACAAGTGGATGTGTTGGACAAATGGGAGATGGTTTTAGTTTATATGAACATAATGAGCAGAATCCAGAGACTTCTTGGTGTTTGAACACCATTTTTTTTATAGAAGTGTTAATGATGTATTTGATAATGTTTAAAAGGATATGTCTGCCATGGAAGAACACTCAAGTTACTTCCCTGGAATGGGTGGGGAACAAACGATCAAAGGGGATGCTATTCTGTATGGGTGTCTATATCCTTATTCCAAGGTGAATAAATAAAGTTGTATTTGCTTAAACTTGTCCCTGGTCAGTCTATTATCAGCCATCATGGGAAAAACTGAGTCAGACAAACCCAGTCAATGTATTTCCTCATCAAACTTCTCCATCTGTATAGGCAAGAACGTAGGACCAAAGTAGTTACTTCTTTGGTTTTGAAATTTTCAGGTTCAAATAACTTTTTTTGAAAACATGTCATATTTATACAGTGGAAGTCTATGGGAACAACTTTTTTTAAAAAATTCTAATTAGTTATACATACCAATAGAATCCATTTTGACACATCATACATAAATGGAGGATAACTTCTCATTCTTCTGGTTGTACATGATGTAGGATTATGCCAGTTGTGTGGTCATATATGCACCTAGGGTCATAATGTTTGATTCATTCTATTATCCTTCCTACCTCCACATCCCCTCTCCTTCCTTCACCCCCTCTGTCAAATCCAAAGTACCTCTATTCTTCCCAAACCATCCTGCACCTATTGTGAATTAGCATCTGTACATCAGAGAAAACATTCGGCCTTTAGTTCTTTGGGATTGGCTTATTAGATTTAGCGTAATATTCTTCAGTACCATCCATTTACTGGCAAATGCTATCATTTATGGAAACTTCTTAAAGCCAATACAGTTATCTAACTTGCTATAATAAAAATAACATTTGATTGGGAAAAAATTGGAGTAAGAATGTCTTAATTCCTAGTATTGGAACTCTGTATTTTACCATCAAGAAAGAGTTAAGAGAAATGTCACACTGGGCCCCATAAGTATATGTACAATTACTGTGTATCAATTACAAATAAAAGTATCAAAAGAGAGAGAAGTTACACCAGAGGAATCTGAGACAGTAGGAGAACACAGGGCTGCCAGGACACCAAGGTGCACCTACATAAATCAATGGTAACTGGGGCCCTTTTCAGTGCCTAAAGCAAGGCCAGGCACCCAGTTAGCACTCAATAAATATTAATTGTAAATACAACTGTGAGTCTGCAGTTAGAATAATGTGGTGCCAGTTTTCCCAGAAATGAACAAATTGGCTGGAGAAACAGAGCACGAGGGAAATGATTTCACAGGCTAGAGGAATGGATTAGAAGAGCAAGAGTGAGCCCCATGCAGCTTGATCAGACGGTGATGAAGTGGCAGTGTGGCCACTGTTTACAAATATCAGGGGACAAATGCCAGGGCAGTAAGGGAACTTCTCAGTTAGCCATGTGGCAGTTAACTGTAATTGTTGATGACAAACACAGAGGTAATTGTTACAGTTCTGTTAATTTATTCATGCTGGATGCCACTAGCCAGGCATTAGAAATTACTTTGTGATTTGAGGCATCCTAAAGCAAAAACAGTATCATGGTTGAGACCTTGGAACCTCTTTCTGACCATTTAGGGCTTTCCTAAGCTCCTAGATTCCTATATCTGCTCCATCTTTTCACAGTTTGGTTCACCTAGAGCTCCCCTCACTCTTTTTAGGTCTCCCACAGACTTTCTTGTGTTTACTACACTTTCCCTTCCTTTATCTTAAACTTTCTTCATCAGACCATATCTGCCTTCCTAATAAAATCCCATGAAAGCCCTTCTGTGAAGCTTTTCTGAAACCAAGAGCAAGAGACCTGCTCACCCCTGTCCTCTCTAAACCATGATGCAAGGGTCCTTCTTTTTTTCTGAAGCACATCAGTACAACTGACCAAACCACTTCAGGGAATGAGTAATGACAGTGCAGATATTGAGGGCAGGGGAAAGGAGTTCCTTTCCCCATAAATGTCTTGTGTCATGAGCTGAAGATGGCAAATCATGACCACAAAAAAGCTTTATATGCTGGGGTCCAGAGAACACTAGCATATGCTTTCTTCAAAGCACAGTCATTTCCAAATCGCTTGGACATGATAGCATCTCCTGAAGGAGGTCTTGCTTTCTATTTCTCTGTTCAGAAATAACTGTTTAAATGATTCCTAACAGGTCATTGCAACATTGAGTCATGGGATTTCTGGACTTGGGAAGAAAAGAGGTTTTTCTTCTCTGTCTTTAAAAGCTAACAAAAGAGGTCTGAGACTGTACCTGGGTAAAGTCACTAGCATGCATGAGGCTCTGGATTCAATCTGCAAAAAACAAACCACCACCAACAAAAAGACGAGCAAAACTACTGTTGCACCATCAGATGACTATAGAGATGTTCTCTATCCATAGTCTACGCATGATTTCAAAAACCTAGAAGAAAGGATTTTGAGTGTTTTCATCATAAAGAAATGATGACTGATGAGATATATTTTATTTGATTTAAATATTATACAATTGCATATTTAAGTAGCACATGGTACCCTATTCATATGGCACAGAATCTGGAACCAATATAAAATGGCTGGGAATAAATACACCCCTGAATTTTGCTAAAACATAAAATAAGATAGTTTTCATAGGGAGGGAGAGTTTCACCATCAGACCCTTTCTTAGGAGACAGGATGGCTTGTCTTCCTTCTTGTGTGCAACAAATAAATAAATAAATAAGTCTTGATCCTTTATTCACTTGAAAATGAGGTCAATATTGTGTTTGAAAAAGACAAAGCCTTCCAGATTCCTGATTAAATTTGTTGCAAACTATTATTTTAGATGGCGTGAACTGCTATTTAAAACCTGTCTTCTGAAGGTGTGATAAAAGATAAGTCTGCAAAGAACCAACAGCAATTCCACTTATTACCACTGTGCATTTTGCTGACAAAGTCACAGTAAAGTTAAGGCAAGTGCAAACCACTCATTCTGATGGCAATACATTCATTTTGCTCTGTTAGCAAATACTTTGAAAAATGTTAGCAAAGTACTTTCTACTGTTTGCTATTCACTATGTTCTCCCTAAAACGGGTATAAGGTAATAACTGTTGCTGAGTTTTGTGAAATTGAATTGAATATAAGGAATTCACACACAAATACATAATACGCATAATACAAATATACTATTGATGTCAGTTGTGATCTACTGCCTACTTTCAAAAATGTTCTTACAGTGTCATCTAAATTAATTTAACTTGGCCACCTATAGTCCTGAGTCAAAAATATTGACTTGAGTATCTATGTGCTTATAAATAATTTTGAGGTTGGTAATACAAGACTGGAATAGCAATTACTAACAAAGAGATACATCTTAGGCAATAACCAGTATATAAATAACTTCTCATTTCTCAAACCACACTCATTGGAACTCTGAACCAGAAGTCATTAACAGGAACCCCTTGGGGAAAAAATGTAGAAGCATTCAATGACTGACATATGGATAATGTTATAAATTTATATCCCCTAAAGGATTTAAAAAGTCTAGAGTTGGAATAATCAGGTAGTTTTGTTTCCTCCAACATTCCCTCCCTCATCTGAGCACTTTTCCAGGCACATATTCATATAAGCTTCTGCAATATATTCTCACTCTCCTGTACCCCATTTATTATAACCAAGACCTCAGTTAGAAATAAATCTAATCAGTTCCTTCCCTGGTGTTTCACTTAAAAAGCACAGAGGTCAGCTCCTTATCATCCCTAACTGTACACACATAACAGACCAGTCTTCCCCAAGTTAAACTTTTAAAAAGATGAGTCCTGAAACCATAAAATGGCAGCTCAGTTGTCAACTTAGACTGTTTGGGATTCCAGAAACAAAATACGTTGGGCCAGGTTATTTATAAGCAAAAAAAAAAAAAAATTGATTGCACATCATTCTGGAGACTGAAAAGTCCAGGATCAAAGTGCCAGCAGATTCACATCTGATGATTGCTTACTCGATTGATAGGTGGTGCCTTCTGCGTGTCATCACTTGGTAGACTGGACAAACACATTCTGTTCATTCTCCTTCCTAAGGGTACTACTTCCATCCATGAAGGCGTATCCCTCATGACTTAATCATGTCTCCAAAGACCCCACTACCTAATGCTATCACTTTGGGGTTTAAGGTTCATCACACAAGGGTTGGGGGTGTAGCTGAGGTACGGTACATGTTTATCAAGTGAGGCCCGGGGTTTGATGTACAACACACACACACACACACACACACACACACACACACATACACATACACAAATTGAACACTCAATTTTGGGAGGACAGAAATGTTCAGATCGTAGCAATTTTCTTCAGAATAAAAGCTGAACACCAGATTCCTGATTCAAGGCTTCTCCTCCCTTCTTTTACCTCTGGATCTCACTATTCTTCTCAACAAAACTTCCTTGCCAAACATACTCATGATTTCTACAAATTAGTTTCTTTTTCCTCTCTGTGCCTTTGTCCATGGGGTTATCACCACTGGAATATGCTCTCAATGATCCTCTGAAGGGAGGAAAGTCCCCATTGGCTCTACAACCCCACTTCACCCTCCTGTGCAGCACAGAGAAGTCCTCTCCTTTCTCTAAGCTCTTCAATTACATCTATGCTGCTGCTCTCAACATCATGGGAAATTGGTCAGTTGGAGAGCTTAAGAGTGGCACAGGACAGAAATAGATTCAGTTTTCAAGTCTAACTGTATGAACTTGGACAAGGTACTTATTTTCTCTTTGCTCCAAATCAGCCTGGGAAGTATATAAGAATATGCTGTGAACTAAAAATGAACTCATGGAGTTGGGTGTGGTAGCACCTGCCTGTAATCCCAACAGCTCATGAGGCTGAGGCAGGAGGATTGCAAGTTTAAAGCCAGCCTCAGCAAAAGTGAGGCTCTGAACAACTCAATGAGACACTGTTTCTGAATAAAATACAAAATAGGGTTGGGGATGAGGCTCAGTGGTTAAGTGCCCCTGAGTTCAATCCCTGCTACCCCCAACTAACTAATTAACTGACTAAATAAATGAAAGGGACTGTGGATGTAGCTCAGTGGTAGGGCATCTCTGGGTTCAATCCCCAGTGCTACTATAGGAAGGAAGGAAGGAAGGAAGGAAGGAAGGAAGGAAGGAAGGAAGGAAGGAAGGAAGGAAGGAGGGAGGGAGGGAGGGAGGGAGGGAGGGAAGGAAGGAAGGAAGGAAGGAAGGAAGGAAGGAAGGAAGGACTGAATCAATGGTTAACATTTAACATTCCATGTGTTTATACTTTTTTTCTCTAACCACATTGTAAGCACTTTTGTCTTTCATCCTCCCATTACTCCTGGTATGGTGCCTTGGGAGCCCAGGACCAAAGGCTCTAATGTCTCCATTGACACCCACTCTGTAATTTCTATTTGCACCAACACAGGTAATGACAGATATCTCACCACTGCCACCTGACTAGCAAGGATTGGAAGATGTCTCAAATTTTAGGTGGGTTAAAATCCAAAAGAAGATTATGTCATTGAATAAATGAAACAATGCTATCCACATTTTATGAAATGAAGTCATAGGAGTAGAGGATAGAATGGAGATATCAAAGGTTGGATGGTTGGGCTGGGTAGGAAAAGAGAGAAGCTGGTGAATGGCTATAATGTTTCACTTAGGAAGACTAAATCCATGTGTTCTACTGTAGAGTTAGGAAGACTAAATCCATGTGTTCTACTGTAGAGTAGATAATAATGTATTCTGTATTTCAAACAGTTAAAAGAGAAGATTTTGAATGTTCTTTACAGAAAGAAATATTTGAGGTGATTGGTATGCTAATTAGCCTGATTTGTTCATTCTACAATGTACATGTGTATCGAAACATCACACTGTACTCCATACATATATATAATTTGTCAATTAGAAATGAAACAGAAAAAGAGATTCAAGCAAGTTACATTCTCTTCACTATAATATTAATGAACAGAAAAACCTCATATTGTCCTGGAACTGATTTTGAAGCTTTCTTCCTATACAGCGTACTATTTCTCATCAACTGAATGCCTCTCAAGTGCATGAAATGAATAAAATCCACAGTGGCTTCAAGACAGGTTAAGCAGCAGTTTTCAAAGGGATCACTTTCTTTGAGTAATCTTACAGCCTAACTGTATTCTCCAGGGCTTAACATCAGGACCTCCAAGGTAAATGCCTCATTACCACGTTGTTATCCTTCTCTGGCATCAAAAACAGAAAACTAGCTTCTAAAAACTATAGTCTCTGATGCACATCTCAATAGGGAGGAAGTATATGGAAAAGAATGGAGTGAGTCCACCCATCTCCCCAAGTAGCCCGTTTATTGTATAAGTAACCCTTTGTATTTACTGAAAAAAGAGCCACACTAACGAAAGCAGTTGGAGATGGTTGGGTTGCTCACTTGATGTGTTCTCTAGATAGGGACCTGATGGAAATGCAAGTGAACCATTTACTAGTTCTCTGACCCCGACAAGTAATTCAACCTTTCTATACTGTTTCCTCATCTGTAAACAGAAAAAAAAATGCTATTGATTTCCTTATAGACTTGAGGGGATTCAATGAGATAATGCACAGATGGTACTTAGCAGAATGCCTGGCACATGGTAAGAACCCAATAATTGATAGCTGTTATAATTGTTACTGCATTTTTTTTTCATCTAACTATAAACACAGGAAGAAAGCATAATTCAGAAGGCATGGAAGAGGGTCTGCTATTTCTTCATTCTTGTCTGCTTCCCTGAAAATTCATTGAAAACGATAGCAGCCATATTCTGCAAAATGCAATCTAATTTGCATTTGCTAGGCTTTCAAATTCCTAATGCCCTTCTTTCTGCTTATAAAGTGTCTACTTCTGTCCAAGTCTGTAGATCCAGCCTTTATCACAGATATTAGTGATAATGATTTTTTGTTGTTACTCTTAGTAATCATTTTAATTTTGGAATCAACAAAAGCTAAACTATTAGCTTTTGGATCAAAATGCCAAATTGGTCCAGACTGATGGTTTAGTATAAGCATGCAGACAGAATAGTCTTTTGGTAGTTCATGTTTGCCAGCTTATTTCCACTGAAGTAGTCACAATTGCAGGACCATTAAAAGAAGAGTCAGCCTACACCAGATAGTTTAACATTTGTTGATTCCAAAATTAAAATGATTACTAAGAACAACAAAAAATCATTATCACTAATATCCCTGATAAAGATTGGATGTATAGACTTGCACAGAAGTATAAGCTTTTTTAAAAATTTTTTAATTTTTTCCATTTTTTGCTTTATAAGCAAAAAGAAAGGCATTAGGAATTTGAAGCTTATTTATTTATCTACTAAAAATAAAGAAAGGCTATGGAATGCTTTTATTTTGTCTTAACATGTTCTGTTTTCCTGTGATGGAAATGCACAGAGTATGAAAAGTAAAATAATGAACATGTATTGGATTCTAAGTGCTCTGTTGCATTATTTCAGTTAACCCTCAAAATAAGCCTCTGAGGAAGGAATTATGGTTATTGTATTTTAACCTCAAATTTATTATATTTTGTTATTTGTTTTTATGGTATCGTTACACAGAAGGAACCATGGAGGCACAGGAGACTTTGCAAATTGCCTGGGATCACACAACTAGTCCATGCAAAGCCAGGACTTTAATCCAGGCCATCTGACAACAAAGCCTGGGGTGTAACTGTTTTGTGTGTGTGCACACGCTGGGAACATTAAGGGTTATTCTAGCTCTAAAATAAGATTCTATGTTGCTAACTCATTTAAATGCTATTCTTTATTTGGGTTTTAAAATGTTTAGTGAAAAAACATGTTATAATTTGGGGGGAACAGCTGTATACTTCATTTCTCTTTTGTGGCATGGATAACTGAGAGCTCTTTATAAGTAAAATCAAGCTCTTTATTCTTTCCTTGGAAGAACTGAGTAAGTGGCTCTTTGCAAAGCAATGAAGTAAGAAATGTATTATCCCCCAATTGGGTGAAATGCATGCCATTAGAAGGAATAAGATCCATAATCTAACTCATTCTCTCTCCATGGTAAAATGTTCTTGTGCCTTAATTAAGGAAGAGAGAACATGAGAGTTCAATAAGAGTCAAAGTTTGTCCTGTTGTGAAGCATCTTAATGGATTTTCACACCTGATTTCCATCTGCAGATGTAATCAGTAAGAATGGACAGCGTCAGAGAGGAGAGCTCTTATGGAGTTCAAGGAAGCAACACTCCAGATATTTTAGTTATAGCTGAGGTTTAAAAGAGCAAATCGATTTTTTCCATCATTTCTACATGGGATATTAATCAATATGATCAATATGACTACTTAAGAAACGTTGTTTGGACACAAACACTGGAAAAGGGGGAAGTGAATATTATATGTTAACTTCTAGGATTAGGAGGAGCAGAGTCACACACAATGTGATGTGTGGTTATTGTAATCATTACATGGTATTTTGAGGTCATGGTGGTGATTAAAAATGATATAGAACTGATTTCCTAAAGAACACTTCCAAAAATGATGCACCAAACTTTCTATGATTGTTGGAAACCCATATTGTCAATGCATTTTTCTTCCCAAATTCTAAATAGTCACTGGTACATTCTGGGTAATCTAAATGAATAAAAATCATTTTTTTTTATTTTGTTACTTCCAGTTCAAATAATTCATTAAAAATATTAATTGTTAAATCCTCTACCAAGGTGGGACTATAATTGGCACAAACGTGGAGGAGACAGCATCTGTAATTTCATAGAATTTTACAAAATAGTGAGGTGATAACTTGGTGGGTGGAGCCAGGATTGAAACCAATTTGTAGGCTATACAAGTACAATCTTCGTAATTACTATGTATGAGTATTTTCTGTATCCATTAAAAAGAATCCTCTCTTCACTTCTCTCTCCCTTAAGCTTTCTGAATCTTGTGAATTTAATAATTTTTTCTACTTAAACTAACTATGAGAGTTTTACTTAGATTTATTTATTTGTGTCAACGTTTTGAAGGTGTTCACTGCCTGGCATGTATTTTTAAACTTGTGGTATAAGAACTTCATGGGTCTTATGCTATGGATGCTCATCAGAGCAAGGGCAGGCCAGACTTCACCAAGACTTAAAAGTTGTTATGCAAAAGCTCTATTTTAACTGTGACTGCTGCCTTTTTGTTTTGTTTTGTTTTCTTTTTTCCCACCCCAGACCTTTTCTCTAATCTTTTAGAGGAACCAGCTTCCTCAAAAAGAAGCATCATTTCTATTTTCCCATACTCTTGGCTTCTGTATGACTTTGAATTGTGTTTTAGTAGAAATGTGTCACGTCTTCATCACTGCGAATTTTCTGAATAGATGTCTTCTGAATAGATGTTTGGGAAGTTTCTCATATGATAAGACCTACCTACTTACGTGGAAGCCAGAACTAGTATCTATCTGAGAGGAAGCCTTTGCCAAACAGAGCCACATAGAATCCATATTCTTAGGACAGTAGAAGAGCATGGAGGAGTGTAAGGAGAATAAAAAGGAGTCACAGAGATAACATACAGAGGCAGAAAAAATGGCTGGCTGTCTAAGCAGCCATGTTTATTTATACCAACAGGTTAGATTAGATCATTAGTGCCAATACTACATTATTGTTATTCTATTAGTAAGGTAGATCATTAGTGCCATAACTACATTATTGTTATTCTATCAATAAGGTTGCTTATTCCCCAGTTACATTCTACAGTTATAATTGCAATGTTAGGAGCTTTGTGCTGCTCTCAAGAAAGTCTATTTTCTGAAGTAATCTTTAGGGCAGGTTCAGGAGCATCAGGGCTTGGTGAAACATTGTAGTTATCTGACAAGCAATTTCCTTTACTCCTAGGAGCTATGTGCCTGAGATCAAGGTTGAGGCTGATAAGACTCTAGCACAGAGCCTCCTCATGCAGGGCATTGCCACAGCAGCTAGACATTACACATGCATTAGTTATCGTACTAGTTCTTAGGAGAGACTGCAGAACATTCTAAGCATAGGAAACAGGGTGCCTTTTACCTGCTGGGGAATTTGCTTATCAGAGGAATGCTTCTTGTATATTTGCACAGTCAGAATCCTTACAGAGGAAATGCAGAGCGTTCTGGAACTATGGTGGCAGATGTCTCCTAGAAGGTGATGAGACGAACATATGCAGTGCCCACTATGTGACCAGAATGAAGCCATGGGTGAACCTCAGTGCACAAGTTGGGGATTGTTCCTCTATGTGAGTCAGAAGTCTTCTGAAGCTAATATCATTAAATAAACTCTTTTTTCTACCTAAACTACTTAAGTAGATTATAGCAAGATCTTTGATGATTTACACGTTTCAGCTTCAGAGCTATAATTTTAAACAGGTTTACAAATCAGAAATATCAAGTGCAATGAGTCATATCAATCAGTAGGCATACTTTGATGTGACAATCTGATTCTATGATTGTCAGGAAAGGGATAAGATGAGTGTGAGAACTGAGAGACAATGCAGTTTGGAGCAGGACTTTCAATCAAACAGTTGAATCTGATTTTGAGCTTCATTACTGACTGATCTTAATCCAGTTATTTAGTCATCTGGATTTTCATCTCATGATCTGTAAATAAGGATTGCAAAACTGTGTTTTGCTTGGCATATGAAGAGTGTTCAGAAAACATGAGCTGTTCTTATTGTGTCACAAGTAGATATTCACTTGATATTTGTAATTTGTTAGTGATAATTATGTATTAATTTATCATGCAGGAATGTTAATGGAGATAATATGATTAAGATTTTCATTTGTTCTTTATGTCATACTTTTTGGGTTAATCAGGATAGAACAACTGATGCCACAAACAACTCTAAAATCTCAGAGGCTTAACACATTTACAGTTTATTTAACACATAGGCAACAGTTCACTCACTGTTGGTCATTTCTCCTTTATGTATAGCACAAGGACCTGGGTCCTGTTCCCTTCTCTAGATTCTTGGAGTTTTCTTCATTTAGCCAATTGGTGGTTAAAAAGACAGAAAAAAAAGAATGGATGGTTGTATGTAGGCAGGATCTAAAGGCTAGACGGGGAAGTGTCAGCCTTCACACCCCCACATTCTACTGAATTTCATAGAGCTGTACCTAAGTGTGAAGGCTTTAATGTGTTATATAACTTTGTTCCCAAGAAGAAATAGGATGCAATTGGTGAACAACTACCTGGGCTTCACCATCCTATTTCACTGTTTCTGTGTTGGAAAAGAGAGCAAAATTCTAAAATTGGTATCCAGTATTATGCTTAGAATTTTGCCATTGAAATCTGTAGTGAGATTCCTATTGTGTTTCATTTAAACAATAAGTGTTAATCTCAGCCCAAAGATATACATTAGTAGGGTGACTGGGTAATTCTCAGTTCTTGCTCATTCTGAACAAATATGATAGAGTTGGTTGTTGCTATACACTGGAGTCAATTCTTGCTGTAAAATGAAAAGAAAGAGACCCACATCCTGCTTATTTAGATATGAATAACATTAATTGACAGAAAAAATATGAATCCTCACATTTAGAAGTTTACTTCACTGTTAGAGTGGATTGATTAGCCTAATGCATATTGCCTTAGAAAAGAGTCTACCTCTGCTTCTGGGTTACACTTACTTTTTGGCTTTGTAAATTATATAGATGCAAGACCTATAAACAATTGTGATTTTACTTCTGTATTACTGTGAACCTAAATTTCAGCCTATAAAATTTTATTCCAAGAAATTAAAAATATGATTGAAGAAAACAGTTAATGGGAAAGGAATGCCATTGTATTGCTATTTAACATGGAAGGAATAATAAATGTGAATTCTCATGATATTGACAGAAATATTACCAGTTATATTCTTTTAGTAACAGTGCTAAACACAGACTATATATATTCTCTATTGAAAGTTAAAAATAAAACAAAGCAGTAATCTAAGATCCCATTAATGAGACCCTATTGATCACCTATTATTCTTGTTCTTGGTTTTGAGTGTTAACACACTATAAGTAACTTCCTTTCCCTTTCAGTTTAAAGAAACAGAAAGGGACTAGTTAAAAGATCACTGACAGGCATGACACTGCCATGCAGGCACAACTAATGAATAATGGTACTCTTTTTTGCTGGATCTGTTCTGAACCCCAGAATACTTTCCTTATTCAATCCCAAGCAGCATTCTCAATATATTGGAATTATCTTTTGTGATAAAACTCTTTAATGATCCTTATAATAAGCTCTGATGGCCTCAAAAAAAAAAATAAACCATTAGAAAGAATGGGGAGGAACAACACTCAACTGTCAAGCTTCATTGTTCAAACTGGGTGGACTTAAGCCTCTAGTCCTCAATAAAATGTGGCCCCAGTATCCTTTGAATCACCATTGAAGGCAGACTTTGGTGGGGCTGAGAGAACTGAACTGGAGTTCAGAGGACTCCTTTACACATGGCAAGTCTGGGCATTCTGCACATTCTGCACCAGAAGACATGATCCTAATGGTTCATGTCTCTCCAGAGGAATAAACAAAGCTGTTCAGACTTGTGGAGAATAATTGAAGTTACACAGTAGACCAAGAAGAGGAGAAAATCAGCAGCTTCATATTCTTGGGAGCAGGTGATCTTCTTTATAGTTCTCTCTCTCTCTTCTCTCTCTCTCTCTCTCTCTCTCTCTCTCTCTCTCTCTCTCTCTCACACACACACACACACACACACACACACACACACACACACACACCAGCTAAGCCTTTCATGGTTGACAAAGTAGAAGCCACTTGGATTCACTGAACTGACCCTTATTTTTCTTGTCTAGTCCAAGTCTGCCAAAACTCTCTTCTTACTGGTGATCTGAGCATGTTACAATACAATGTCAAGGCAAAAAGGGATCTTAGGGAACATTTAGTCAAGAGGTAAAATATTTTTTTATATCCTTGACATGGGAAAAACAATACAAAAAAGTCTCAATATGCAAGAGAGATTAATCTAGAAGTGGTGGATATGAAAACAGGAAAGAAAAAATCAAACTCTACCTTCTTGAAATTTTTTCCTCTCTTGGAGCATGTTCTGCTATGGACACCTCTTTCCCAGATCTACAAGATTTTAGAGATGAGAAACCTTCCCCCTTATAGTACTGAATGTTATTTTTCATGTGGTTCCTGTGTAATGAATGGAGACCACTATATCACAATGGTGACTGACAAGTAATGTAGCTCCTTTCTGCCAACAACACTGGAGATTACTAGGATCTGGATATTTGTGTCTATCCATCCTCAAATTCATATGTTGAAATCCTAGCCCCTGATGCGATAGCATTATAAGGTGAGGTCTTTGGAAGGTGACTAGGTCATGGGCTGACCTCTCATGATGGAGTTAGAGTCCTTATATAGGAGACCCAGAGATTTGTCTCGCCCTTTTCACTATGTGAGGACACAATGAGAAATTACCATCTATGAGCCAGGAAATGGGCATTCATTAGACACTGAATCTGATCTGGGACTTCCCAACTTCCCAACTTCCAGACTTCCAGAATTGGGAGAAATTAATTTCTGTGAATTTCCAATTTGTCTATAGTTGGTTGTCACAGCAACCAGGATGGACTAAGGCAAAGACCAGGTGCTAAGGATCAAAGCAGAGAGGTTTAGAGGAGATATGTTTTGACGCTACTAGCTTTCAAGGTAGATGGGTGAACAAATGCATTATGCTGTCGTCACAGACACCAATTACCAGGAAGCAACATCAAAAAGGGGCCAGATCATGTTTGAGTCAGAGATATGGTAACTCTACTGAATAGACAGCATTGTGCAACTGGTAAGCCCCAACCAGTCAAGTCAGCAGTGGTAACTGGTTGAACCCTAGGATTATTCACTTCCAGGAAGCATTTATTTTATGTGTTCACCAATTTTTTGAACATCAAGTACCAAAACTGATTCTTCAGCCCAGAATTTTCCAAAGTGTGTTTGTGGTAGTCCTACAAAGATTTCTGGTTGCTTTTGGAGCACATGATAGAATTGGCCTTTTTCTTCTGACACTGATGTTTAATATGGCAATACTATTTGTCTTGGTCAATGATATTTGCATTGCAAATTTTATCAATTTCGGAGAAAATTTTCAAAGTAGTACATGGTTTGCTGCATCTTTACCCTTGTGATATTGACTGAAAAGAGAAAAGAGTACATCTGATTCTCTGAAGAGACATTATTTGCATAACTTCCCTTGGAACCTATAGTATAAGTTAGAAACAAATTTTGCAATACAAGTCACTGGTATTTGGGGTCTGCTTGTTACTAAGACGTGACTAAGCATATTCTGACTACTACTTTTTTTTATACAAGTTGATCACTGTTAGGTATAAGAAATGTTCAATGGTCAAATAAATCTGGAATATTTCAATTTTGAAAAAATATAAATCCAAGTAATTATTAACATTTTAACCTAATTATGGCATATATTATTACATATGCATATAATGTATTTAATGTGTATACAATGTGTAGTGATCCAGTCAGGGTAATTTTAGTGTTTCCATCTCCTAAATATTATTATTTCTATGTGGCAGAAGTTTTTAAAATTTTCTAGTTATTTTGCAGTGTATAATTATTATAAATTATAATTGCTATATTGTATGATATAGGACATTAGGACTATTCCCCATCCCACTCTGCTCTGTTTCAACTGTAAGTATCTACCCTCTTGGGATATTCCAATTTTAACAGTGCTACTTTTTTCTTGCATGACTTCTAGAGACCTTCACTATATTAATATGCACTGTGAATTTCCAAGAAACAGATATAGCAAGTAGAATTTTTCAAACCTATTTGGTTCCAGTATTCTTTTCTTTCTATGAAGCATGTCTTGATGAAATGCCACCTTACAAAAGCATATAATGGGATTTAGTAAAAGACATATATATAATACATTCAGCCTTTGTATTTTTAAATAGGAAGCGTGTGTGTGTGTGTGTGTGTGTGTGTGTGAGAGAGAGAGAGAGAGAGAGAGAGAGAGAGAGAGAGAGAGATAATGTGTGAAAAGAAGAAATTCTTTTGTATAGCTTCTTTTTTATCTCATCTGAGTAAAGAATTTTAGCTCTAAATTTATGAATATTATTACTTGCTTTGATACAGTGAATGAGGTAGGAGGATTTGGTGATTATACGTGTTATATAATATTGTTAATGGATAATGATTTCAGGGGGGACTATTCACAGTACCAAATTATTCCAAAGGTTTATACTTCATTATAATTAGGTGAGATATTTGATTCAAAACTCAAAATATGTTTTCTAACTAATTTAATTTAGTTTGTTTCTTTCTTTTTTTGTCAATAAAAGCAACTCTGTAATATTGTATAAAAGTGCTTTTTTGGTTGTTGTTCTGGGAAATCAAACAAAGCCTATAGCAGTTTGGTATGTTAAAACCTTAAGAAAAGCCAAACAGCTATTTGCAGTTTCTAATGGAATTATAAGAATTTGAGAAGACATATGACTATTCAGACTATTATGGTCTCATCTAATGTAAGACTTTCTATGTGCATTAATTAATACAAAAAAGATATATATTGACCAAGTTCTATTGATTCTTCTCATTTTCTCCTTAAGGTTCTTTCTTGATTTCACTTCCAAAGCAATTGCTCTAACCTACTTGCTTTTTTTTTTCTAAATTTGATGTCATTTTAGAAATTGTCTCAATTACCTCTTACCTCTTACCTCTTACCTAATAGACTCTCTTCTAATTATCAACTTGTAAGATGATCCCTAGTAAGTAAGTATTCTGGCAGGTAGCTATCTCAATAACTGTGCCAGGTATCAGGGGTGTTCACATAGCTGCATAGATGATATAAATATTCTTTCCCTGAAGAGTTTGAAATATTACTGAGAATAATGTGTTTTCTGACATAAAACAACAACTTGACAGTAAAACAAAGCACTATGGAGTCAGGCACTAAATATAATATTAAAATTCAAGGAGGGAAGAGATAGTTATTTACTTTTTCAGAAATTGTTTTTTTAATTTACTTTGGGGGCTATCATCAACACATAGGAATTATATATGTTTAAGATGTACAACTTGGTGTTTTGTTACATGCATACATTGTAAAATGAGCACCTCAATCACACCATAGAAAATTTAATAGAAAAACAAGATTCAATTTATATAGAAAAATAAAGAAGGAAGAACAGAAGGATGGAAGGAAGGAAGGACAAACAAAATGGGAATTCTTTATAAACATAAAAAACTTACATAAGAATACAAGTAACTCAGGAGGCTCAAATCCAGCCTTAGCAACTTAGCAAGGTCCTATGTCAAAATAAAAAAAAATTAAAAAGAGGGGCTTAGGATGTGGCTTTGTGGTTAAGTGCTCTTGAGTTATATCCCTAATACCAAAACAAATAAACAAGAAAACCTTATAAACAAACTTTAGGACTTACAGAAAGTTAAACTTTGAAAATCATAAAATATTTGAATAATATGACATATCAGGTTGTTGGATGGTAACATCAAAAATGTATCAATGTCAGTTAGACACTAATTAGGTATTTGATATAATAGTAATGAAATCTCAAAGTGCCTCAATGCAGGTGGAATTTGATAAAATGATTCTATTTATGTGGAAAAATAACATGCAAAAACATACCAATGGACAAAGGAATTGAGTGAACATTTCTCTAAAGATACACCAACAAGCCAACATGGCCCACAGGCCCATGAAAATGTGCAACTTCATTAGTCATGAGGGAAATGACAATGAAATCCACAGTGAGATTCTACTTCACATTCTCTAGGATAGACATAAATAAAAACAGAAAGTAAGTGTTGGTAAGAATGTGGAGAAATTGGAACTCTTATACTTCTGGTATGGGTTAAAAAAAATGCTGTAGCCACTGTCTAAAACACTTTGGAAGTTCCACAGTAAGTTAAATAGAATTACCACATAACTGGCAGAAAGTGGGTGTTCAAATAGAAATATGTTTACTGGTGTCCATAGTAATACTAGTCACACTTGCACAAAAAGTAGAAACAACTGAAATGCCCATCAACTAATAAATATATTAAATTTGGCATATCCATCCAGTTGATTATTATGAAATCATAAGAAGAAATGAAGTTCTGATACATATCACAACATGGATGAACCTTAGCAACATTATGCTAAGTCAAATGAGCCAGATACAAGTGCTAGACAATGTAACAAAGCTGACATCAACAGTGACTTGAGGAGCCGCCATCACCTGATAGGGACCACCACCACCCATTGTAGGAGTAGGCAAACACTGTGCACCCCACATACTTTGTTGTCTATACCCCACCTACCTGAACTGCTAGAGTGTCTTTAATTTTGCATGACCAGCAAAAACTACAGGTCTCCCTGACTCTGTGATAGTACCACTGTGCCCAAACTCTCTAATCACAGCCAAAGAAGCTACAGAGAGACTATAATATATACTCAGCTAGAAATAAAGTCAGCATTCTATAGTGAACTAATATCCCCAAGAAATATCTTCAGGACAAAGCCACTTACTAAGAAGACCATCCCATAAAAAGAGGTAGGGACATCTGATACACCAGATGTACAAATCTCAATGTATCAACACAGGAAATTTGAAAAAAGAAGATAATATGACATCTCAGAAAGGTCATAACTCTCTAATAACAGATTTCAAAGAAACTAAAATAGATAAAATACTAAAATACATTCAGACCAAAAAAAAAAAATCTACAACATCAGAGTTGAACTTGACTATAGATCAAGTGGAAGTAAGTGACATTTACAGAACATTTTAGCATCCGAATAGATGTTCTTTCATCAGCACATAGGCCTTTTTCTAGATGGAACCATGTATTAGGCCATTAAAACATCTTTACTAATTCAAAAAGTTTGAAATCATATTCTTCATCTTTTATGATCACTATAGAATGAACCTAGAAACCAATAAGAGAAACTTTAGAAATTAGACAATTCATGGAGACTGTACAATGCTTTAGAAATGAAGAGTGGATCACTGAGGAAATCAAGAGGGGAATTTAAAAGTTTCTAGAAATAAACAAGAAAAATTTCTTGGAACAAAAAATTGGAAAGACATATCAAAACCTATGGGTTTCAGCAAAAGCAATACTAAGAAGTTTATAACAATGAGTGCTGATGTTGGGGGGCAAAACGGAAAGTCTTCAAACAAAGAATCTAAAGATACATCTCAAGGACTTTAAAAAACAGGAACAAACTAAAACCAAAATGAATAGAAGGAAAGACATGATAAAGAGCAAAGCAAAAGTAAATGAAATGGAGACAAGAAAACACCCCCCCCCAAAAAAGAACAAAACAACAATAAGCAAAAAAAAAAAAATTCCAAAAATATCAATAAAATGAAAAATTGATTCTTTGAAAAGATAAAATTGACAAACCTTAAGCTAGATTAATTAAGGAGAAAAAGGGAGAAAAAAGATCCAAATAAATAAAATTAGAATTGATTATTGATTATTACAATTGATATTGATTATTACAATTGATACCACAAAAATACAAAGGGCAATTAGGAATTATTTTCAAAAACTTCATGCTAATAAATTAGAACATCTAGAAGAAACAAATTTCTGGCACATCTGACCTACCATTATGAAATAAGAGGACATAATCAATATTCTGAATGGGCCAATGAGATTGAATCAATAATAAAACATCTCCCTAAAGACAAAAGCTCGTCATGCAATGACTTCACAGATGAATTTATAAAACATCTGAAGAAGAAATCACATCAACTCTTTTCAAAGTGTTTCATAGAAGTGTAGGTGAAGGAAACCTTCCAAACTCATTCTATGAAGCCAGCATTACCCTATCACCAAAACCTGACTTAACAACAAAAAATATAAAATATTCCTGAGGAACATAGATGCAAACATTTTAAACAAAATATTAGCAAATTGTATTCAATTACACATCAAGTTATTTTCATGCCAGGTATATAAGAATTTTTCAACAAATGCAAAGCAACAAATGTCATACAGCACATAAACAGAATGAAGGATAAAAATCATACGATTATCTTGGCAGATGCTGAAAAAACATCTGGTAAAGTTGAACATTCTTTCATGATAAAAGCCCTGAACCAATCAGATATAAAAGGATCATACCCCCAATAAAATAAATGCTATATATGACAAACACACAACAAATATCATTTCTAATTTATCATGAGATTATATGTTAGAAGGAGTTTTCTATTTAATTCTATCAGAAATTGAGGAAAGAAAAGGAAAAGAAATTATAATGCAGCTATCGGAAGAAGAAATTACACTTTTCCACCATCAGTATTAAAAAGGTTTTAAGAGGGTCTGGGGTTGTGGCTCAGTGGTAGAGTGCTTGCCTAGCATGTATGAGGCACTGAGTTTGATTCTCAGCACCACAAATAAATAAATTAATAAAATGAAAGTCCATCAATCTCTAAAAGAAAAAAAATATTCATAAAGAGACTAGTTAGCGAAAGATATGGATACCAGAAAATATGTAGAATCAAGAACTGTTCCATGAAGAGGGCTTGGAAATTTGCGAAAAAGCCTGAACATGTTTTTCAAATATAAAGCAAGTCAATGGAAAAATACAGTTTGGTTTCCAAGTACATGTTTCAGGAACACGATTACATAAAACAACCAGGAATGAAATTTTATATTTTTCATTTTTTTAAATTGTTGGATAGTATCTCCTTTTAAACTGAAAATATCCTGAAAGAAACTCAAAAAGAAAATAACAAAAGTAATTCACCTTTTAAAATTGTCTCATTTTATTCCATTTTGGGTTATAAGCTAATGTGATTTAATATGATTTAAGCCTTGTATCTATTGGGAAGATTAAATTAGTTTCTGAAGGTTGAAAGCGAATGTTTTGCCTATCTATTGCTGTATAGGTATGAAATAGTCTTCATAAAACAAGGTCAACCTTAAACTTGGTAATTTCAAAAAGTGTTATACTATATTAAAAACACACTACATTAAAAAAAGACAACACACTGGAATGCAGATCATGACAGACAGTTACATCTGAGATGTAAGAAAAATTCTGGCATTATAAGAGTGTCAACATAATCAGAAAAAATTATTTTTGATGACATGAAAAGGAAAAGTGTTAGCAGAATGAGAAGAATTTTTGAACAGCAGATATATAGCAAAGTCCTTTCCCCTTGTCTGCCAAATGCACCCACACTTGTCATCAGTGAATGCAATTAAATTTTTTTCTTTTTTTTACAATACAGAAGAGACTTTTGGCAGTCAATGAGGACTAATTTTTTCTTCACTTATATACCCCTTTTAGCCACTGTGAAGATGTGAGTTGAAAGATGTTCAGGGAGTTGACTATGTTCCTCAAGTAGGAATTTGTGAACAAATCAAGACAAAATTCAGTGAAATTGAAACAGAGCATACACTCTTTACATATTAACACAGTCAAAAGGTTAAATTGCTTAGGGGTAAAATAGCCCCTTCTTATGTTCTTATTTTTTTAGACAAATGAATTTTAATTTGGTAGACAAAGAAAAAATGGTAAAATAACAAGACTTTCTCCATGATCTGTGTAGGCAACCAGCATGAAAATGTAATAACTATACTGTATAAAGTATAATCAGAGAGAATCACATGGCAAGAATTTGTATCACTTCTCCACGTATATTCATATTTGTTATCTTCCATGAGCCTCAGATAAACATAGCAATATATTTTAGTTTTGCAAATATCAAATGTGTCCTGGTCTTCGAATTTTATTTTGGTATTTGATCTCTTCAATGAAGAAAAATATATGGTGGAGTCAAATTCCTTCAGTTCCACTCTCCATACCATACTATCATGCACCCACAAACACAGGCACATACACGCTATTTTTTTCAAATGAAATGCAAATGAGAATTTTTTAAAACTATAAAATTATGAATCAATGGAACCATCTGTATTTCAGAGTCAACTGATTCATTCACATAATAAAACCTATTGGTAGCAGAAGGTTAGGTATAGTATGCCTTCCTTATCTGCAACTCCAAGGTTCACCATATTATACTTTAGAAGACTGTTACTGTTGTTGCAAAATAGAAAATATTTTCGATTTCTAACCTGAGTTCTAAATTTACCATTTAACTTAACCATTTTCTTTATTCTATTTCCCATTCCTAATTTTTCAAGGTATCTAAATGGCAAATATTTTCACCTCTAAGTCCTTCCAAGCCACTCTTTGTTGAATTAATAGTGAAAAAGAATCCCGAAGTTGTGCTCTTGGGAAAGCATACATCTCAAACAAAAAAATTTGCATCCAACTTCCCACAAATCATGATGACAACATATAATTAACAGAATGCCAATTTTAATTGAACACTTGAGCATCTTCTATTTGATATAATTGGTATTGTTGGATAGCAATAGGAGTACATTAATATTCAGTTAGCAAATAAAAGTCATTCAGTAAAAGTTGAGGACCTACTGTGTGGACTTCTGATAGTAGAAATGACTTTTGGCAAGTCAGTCATGTTTCTTTACTCAAACTCATATGTTTCTTTCTGCTCATGTTATCAAAGCAGCACCATGCACCTGGGTGAACTTCATTGACCCCTGAGAAATGAAACAAGTCAGGCTCATATAGATAGCTAGCTAATACAGGACTGACTGAAATCAGGACCATAGTCTCATCATTGTGTACTCCACATTAGAGATATTCTACATAGATAGGCTGCCAGGGACATTCACTTCCTCCTAACCATCTAAGGACTTCCTACTGGGCCTACCTCTCAAAGGACCGACCACCTTCCTAGGGTCCTTTAGCACATAGATCCTTGGGGATAGTACCCATATTCAAACTATGGTAGGTATTATATCCCAAATTAGGAAACACAACTGTGTATCTGATCAATGGTACTTTAATTAAAAGTACTTGGCAAAATTTTAGTTGAATTTTTGTCATAAATGTAACAAGGAAAAGATAGTTTAATAATACTTCTTTAGAAAAGGATTGCAAATATTTAGCCCAAGAGTTAATTTGTTTTTCTTCAGTCGGTGGGTCACATTATTAGATACTGGCCTTTTTCTTGGTGGGTGGGGTTGGATCTTTTCAATGAAGTAATTGAGAGACTCGCCATGATACTACAATGGCAGTGTCTACAGAATTGAGAGACATTTAAAAATCTCATAATCATTTCTGCTTTTAAATCAGCAAATTCAAGCTTTCACATGCTGGTGCTTATCCCTCACCCTAAATAATTATTTAATATGTATTAATACCTTACTGTATGTTTGATGCTATTCAAGGCATAAGCATAAGATCCATTCTTTACTGTATAAATTAGATCCACAAGATGAATTAGACAAATATCATGACTGTGGGACTCAGAAGTGAACAGTGGTTAGTTTTAACAGGACTTTGCTTTTTCTATTTAATGATGTAATTTTCTCTGATTATAGAAGCATGACACACACACACAAATGGAAATGGAAAGAAATGTAAAAATGGTAATAAATTACATCACCTAGGGATAACTATTGTTAACATTTTGGTGTATTTCCTTTCAGTAGTTTTCATCCATATTTATAAATTGGCAACTATAATATATATGCAGTTGTATTCTCAGTTATTAACATGCAATATATGTATTTTAATTATGTATATAATTTTCCATTACTTAATTCATAGTTACAAATATAATTTTTAAAAAATGTCGCATAAGTCAAAAGGCTTTTTCTGCTCTTAATGCATATTTTCTAAATATTTTATTGAAAGACTCTATTAATTTAAAGACCCACTACTGGCCTATGAGAGTGCTTGCCTTGCTGTGTTCTCTCCAGCAATGGGTATTATTATGTGCATAAATCTTACCAACTCAATATGTGGAGAATCACATTTTAATATTACTGATTCCTTTCATTCTATCCTGCTCAATTCTATTAATGCCTCTGAGAGCTGTCTGTTCATTTTATTTTTTTGCTTATATCAAGGATAAGTTCTAATCAAATTTTTAGAACTTTTAATTTTTACTTATAATTTAATGGGAAATTTTAAAATTGTATGCAGTAACATTGACTACTTTCATTTCTTCCCATTGTTTTTACATACTGTAAGACAAATTGATTATTTATATTAACTCTTTTAAACATATTTTGTTTTGGTTCTAAGAGGAGTAATTAAAACATTTGCACATAAAATCTTCAATATATTATTTCAACATTGGCATACTTGCTGCTGAAATGAACACATAATCTCAGCATTTCTTATGCTTTAATGCTTTTACACTTAACCCTGATATCTATCTGGAAATAATTTTGTTTAGAATATATATTGATTTTTTTCACTAATGGTCAATTTTTCAACATAATTTGCTAAATAATGCATCTCTTCCTTTTAGTTTTTGGTTTTATATATATTTTAATTTAGAACTGCTCCACTCTAGACATCCATCTATAGATTCTAGTGACAATATAATGTTGTTTTTAGTTTGGTATCTCTTAATGCAAGTTCCATTGAATTAGTCTCCTTTTACAAAAATGCTGTATATCTAATTTTTTATCCTTATCTATTTTAGTGAACTTTAGAATCATTGTATCAAAAATAAAATCACTTAGATTTTTGATTAGAATCATGTTAAATCTACTAGTTCTGGTAGTCATCTTACTTGGGAAAAATTGTCTCTCTCCAATTATTTATAACTTTTTTATTATGTTCCTTAGGAGAATTTAGCAGCTTCCTTCATATAAATATCCCCCAAATTCATGGTACTTAAAACAATAAACAGTTAATTTTTTTAATATTTTATTTTTTAGTTATATAGGTGGACACAATATCTTTATTTTACTCTGTGTGGTGCTGAGGATCAAACCCAATGCCTCACACATGCTAGGCGAGCATTCTACCTCTGAGCAACAACCCCAGCCCTTAAGTTTTTAAAGCACTTCTTACTTTCACAACATTTTTAAATTTTCAGTTATTTTGGCCACCAGTAATCTTGGTCTTTCCATTAATTCATCAGCTATTCACTGGCACCCAATCATACAAGAAGCACTTGGCTGAGCATAGATATGTGGGTGAATAGTGACGGAGCCACTGGGCCGCTTACATCCTATTATAAGTGACAGATTTTAAGTGACTAAATAAAAACTGAATTTCAAAAGTGGTTAATGATAGGGAGAAGAGCCATGAGATGCTACAAGAAAATATATAGCAGGAATACTTGGTTTGTGTACTTGGTTTAGTCTGCAGTGTCTAGGAAGATCTCCTTTTAGGAGAAATAGTATATGTATATGTATAGGAATATATAGTATATAATGTCATGTTTGCACACATTGTAATATATGTAATTATTATAAAATGATTTCTTCAATCAACATAATTAACTTACCCACAATTTCATATGTTTACCCTTTTTATTTTATGAGAACACTTAAGATTGAAGCAGATTTCAAGTACACAATTTGTTACCACTACCTATACTCATGCCATTCATTGGATGTCTTGCAGTTATTCATCTTCTAAATAAAAGTTTATACCATTTGACCTATTTCTTCACATCTCTCCCAACCCTCAGACCCTGGCAGCCAACATTTTACTGTTTCCTTTAATTAGATCTCACCCAATACAGGTGAGATATACAGTTTGTCTTTTTATGTCTGGCTTATTTCACTCAACATAGTGTCCTCTGGCTTTATCCATGTAGTCATGAATGGCAGGCTTTCTTTCTTTTTTTAAGACTGAGTAATAGTCTACTTTCAATATATACCCTATTTCCTCTATTCATTCATTTCTTGATGAGCATTCAGACTGATTCCATATCTTAGTCATGGTGAATAATTATATTTACTCCTGATTCTTTTAGAGAAAGGAAAGGCTTATTAAAAGTAATTTGCATTAAGGCAAAATGAGGAGTCTCAGCCTTTATTTGCAATTTGTCTATAACTTACTCAGTTATTTCCCAAATTTGCCTAAACTTATGAATCAGTCTCCTTTTCTTCTTTAAAAACACAGACTTCTTTCCTAGCAATTTGGAATGGTTAGATCTGAACCGATGAATCTTATGCTAGACAAACTTGTAAATAATGATGTTGTGGTTATTATATCATGGTAGAGTCAATTAAAATTGTCTTACAAATAACTAAGTAGAGCAGAGGAATGAAGCTGATGTTGCATATTTTCTTAATACTACACACATAATTGCCTTGAATGAAGCTTGTGGCACATACCCAAATAAAAAATCAAGGCAACTCTTTTTATAATTTAGGCCACCATCACTCACTCCCACCCAGATGTTTCCCCCCAAATCCATTAACACATGATACATACATCTGTAGAGGATTTTTTTTAGTGGTGGTAGTGAAAAGATTAGAAAGGTAACTGGTAAATGAAAATGGGAAGGACCTCTTTAAATAATTTGTTTAATTGTCTATTTTTATATATCTAAATGTTTCTAAGTTCAATTCTAAACTTGGAATTTTTTTCCCTCTATGACTGAAAATGTATGACATTTGTGATACTTGCAACCAATATTGTAACCTGTTAATGACTTTGCATGTATTTATAAGGCTGTATAAAATAGTTAAAAATACAGCAGTATCAATTTTAGTCAGAGTAATAGCTAATCAATTATATTGATCATTAATACGGGAGTCTATTGTAAAGACTGATATACTACTGACAGATACGATGCCTAGATTTTAGAAATCAAGGTGGCGGTATTTACTGCAGTTGGGATCCTGCAATTTTACCTGTAAGTCACACTTTTTTACAAATATGCAAAATTAGACACAAATTCCACCTAGATAGTTTTTTTCTCCTTCCTTATTGATCTATTTGCAATGCTGCTTAACCAATTGGCTATAGAGGTTTATTGCAAATCTTCTGAGAAAGAAGGTAGACAGCCCCTTCTCTTTGTTCCAGTTTAGTTCCCTGTATGGCCCTGCAAGTAAGTCTTTATAAGTTGAACATAGGTACAAATTCAGCTGAGAGAAATTACCTGGGCTTACCAACTTCCTGAATTTAGTGGAGACATTTTGAAAAGTGAAAGAGTTAATTTAGACATTTTGATATGATTATGTTAATATGAGTGTGAATTTTCATAAACAAATCTAAGGCAATAGAATGAACTTGGCTATTAACAGCCAAATAATCAAAGGAATGAAAAACGTCAGGCCAGGACATGGTTTGACCATTGTTAGGTCATGGAGTCTGAACATTTCAGAAGCATGAAAAAAATGACGCAGGAACTCATCTGGTTCAAGATGTTCAACATTAAATAGAAAAGACTCCTACCATTTTGGGGGCCAAATAAATGAAATATCAAGTCAAATAACCTAGACAATGTGGGTCAAGGTTCGGGCCATTTTGAATAGATGAAAGAAATTGATGACAAGAAGTAGTCATGGTCCATATGACCATTTTTTTTAAGGCCCAGAGTTACTGAGCATAGTAATTGTAAATGGAGTTTGGTGTCTTACTCCAAGGTTGTGACTGGGAATCCAATTAATGTCTGAGCTGAAATTTCTACTTGCTAAGTTTCTTTAAGCATCTGAGGTTGTCTCCTTAAATTGCTTGGGATGGCAAAGTTGTTACCGCAGTCTGGCTGGGCACAATTCAGGAGCCACTTGTCAAAAGAAACGAACTTTATTTTTAGAACCACACACTGCCAAACAAAACAGCTCCTCAGGAAAACCTTCAGAGCCCAACTGCCACCACCAGCTTCCCATAAGCCTCTCCCAAAACCACAAGCCTCTCCACCTCCCACAATCCTCCTGCTCTTGAGGCCGATTGGCTGGGTCGCATGGGCGGAGCCAAAAGAAGTCCCCCAATGAGCAGCTCCGTAGTCTGAAAGGGCAGGGAAACAGCCCAATGAGCATCACCGCAGAGGAGCCAATGAGCTAGAAGTTGCTGGGGCCACTGTGAGCCAATCATCAGCTGGCAGTCTGAAAGTTTGCTGGGGCCCCTTCGGCTGTGGCTCTCAACAGTTGTCTCCCTAGTTTTTTATGTTTAACCCTGGAAAAGTTTAGACTTGAACTTAGAAACATTTAAGAGGCTTCATCCCTTTGTTCACACCCTCACTTCTTCAGTTTGCTTAGATATCATCTCAGAGCAGAGGCCTTTTCTGATCCTCAATTCTACAAAATAGTAGCTCCCTTCCCTCATCATTGTGTAGTCCCTCATTGTGTTTTATTACCTCCTACAATGTATTTGATATATTTATTATTTGACTTTTGACAAATTATAATCATATATAATTATGGGGTACACAATGATGTTATCATAGCCACATGCAATGCAGGAGGATTAAATCAAATTAAGGAACATACCTGTCATCTTAAATACTTGTCATTTATTCTTCTCATCTAACTGTAACCTTTCACCCTTTAACCAACATTGCTCCATTTTCCCCATCCCCAACCTCTGATAATTACCATTCTATTTTTTTGCTTCTGTAAGTTGTACTGTTTGACTTTTCTCATGTAACTGAGAATGTGTGTTGTGTTTCTGTGCCTGGCTTATTTCACTTAGCATAATGTCCTCTAGGTTTACCCATGTTGTTGCAAATGACAGGTTTTCCTTTTTTTAAATAGCTGAATAGTATTCTGCTGTCTATATGTATGCATATATCACATTCATTCATTGATGGACACTTAAGTTGATTACATATTAACTATTGTGACCAACATACTAGTTTTCAACATACTAATTTTAAGTCCTTAGAATAAATATCCCAACCTGGGATTTCTAGATCAAGTGATAACTTATTTATAGATTTTTGAGGAGCCTTCATAGGGTTTTCCATTATGGCTGCATTAATTTATACTCCTGCCAATAGTGGACAGAATTCTATTTTCTTTGTATCTTCATGAACATTTGTTATCTTTCCTATTTTTGAAAATAGCCATTCTGAAAAGTGAGATTTCTTACTGTAGTTTTAATTTGTATTTCCCCAATGATTAGTGATATTGAACAGTTTGTGTTGAGTTCATATGTATTTTTGGAAATTAATGACTTATTAGATATATTGCTTGCAAATATGTTCTCCTAATCTGTTGGTTGTCTTTTTGCACTGTTGTTTTCTTTTCTGTGAATATTTTTAGTTGATGTAATCTCATTTTTCCATTTTGGATGTTTTTATCTGAGCTTTGAGGGTAAAACTAAAAAAACCAAAAAAACAAAACAAAAAACCCTCATTACCCAGACCATTGTTGTGTATTTTTTTCCTGCCATTTTGTTCTGGTATTTTTACAGATTCCAGTCTTATGCTTGAATCTTTAATCCATCTTTAAGTTATTTTTTTTGTACACCCTGTAAGATGAGGGTTTAATTTTATTTTTCTATGTGTGTATATCCAGTTTTTCTAGCACATTTATCGAAGATGCTTTTTCACATGGTGTGTTTTAGACACCTTTGTCCAAAATCAATCGGCTGTACGTGCATGGGTTCACTTCCAGGTTCTATTCCGTTCTGTGAGGTGATATTTTGTTCATCTTATTTGATTCTCTCTTTCCATTGGAACATAGACTCCTCTGGGGTTTGTGCTTCTGCTCATTGCCATATGTGCAGCACCTAGAATAGTCGCCTAGCACACAATCAACTGTGGCTAAATTAATGAAAACACCCATTGGAGGCACTAAATAAAGGAATCCTCCCTTTTCATGTTCCTAAAGAAATCTAGAGAAGCTAAAAAGGAGGAAACCACTTCTTAGTACAATTTTGTCTTTGAAATGGCAAAGAAAAACATTTTCATTTTGAAGAGTGTTCACTGTAGTGATTATCTTTTTAATTCTTACTTGGTTCTAAAAGTTATGGCAGAGATGGTCATTTTGTACTTTTGTATTCTGGGTCACCACTAAATAAGTGAAACCCACCAACCTACTGAGAATCATAGAGTGTTCCAGGCCCTTGACTGTATGGCAAAGATGTAGAGATGAAAGGCATACCCTTTTCTTGTCTCACAGGTTTCCAGTCTTATAGAGAGGCAGTAAGGAAACAAACACTACATGGTGCAATAAAATCATGATCAATCATTTGCACAGTGTGTGAGCAGAGAGCAGAGTGGAGTCAGATCATGTGATCTATGGACAAGCACTACAATAACAAAGTAAGACTGACCATCTTCATTCCTTGACCACTCATGATAAGGTATTCATCATTCCTTACAACAATGTTTGTGTGTCAGATATTACTCTCATGTTCGAGGAGGGTGTGTTAGAATTAACTGGTTAACTGCCCAAGATGACCCAGCTGTGAGTGGCAGAATGAAGAGGTGAGAAAAGGTGGTAATACCAGCACCAAGGGAACCATCACAAAGTACAAAATTATGACAGGGTTTGACAAGGCAGTGACCCTGAATGCAGGGTGCTCTGGGTGGTGGGGAGAAGAGCAAGGTCAGATCACTAAGGGTAAGCATCTGTCTAAAGATTTTGAAATTTGTACTAAATTTCTGACTTTAATATTCCAAAGAATGATTCTCTCCATTTGTGTAGAAGCTAGTAGAAACAGTTTGAGATGCAGGACACTCCATTAGTGATTTCTCACTCCTTAGAGTAGAATTCATATATCATCTCACTGATCCTCATCATTATCCAACAGAGTATGAGTATCATTCCTGTCCTATAGATGAAGACACTGAGCCCATAGAGCCAAGTAATTTGCCAGAGCTCATATGGGTAGTTAATGCTGAAGTCAGATTTCAAACCTGTCAAAACTCAGGCTCATTCTAGCTTAAACTGTATTCATGTCTAGAGAATCATATTTATACTATTAGGTCTTAATAAAGGACCAAAGAACCATGGAGTCAATACAGTGGTTTTTAACTAGAATTTAAAACAATAAAAGGAGGAAATAGAATATCTCAGTGTATCTTAGGTAGTAAGGTTAACACTGGTGGAAACTATTGTTCATATGTTTTATATATATATATATATATATATATATATATATATGGTATATGTATGCTAATATTTATACTTACTATATATAATATTTGTATGACATGAAGTATGTATGCTAATATCCATACTTATTGTATATAATATTTGCATGTGGTAAATTTTAAGGGGGAAATGTGCTTCCTTTTACAGATTGAGGTTTAAAAATGTGAAAAACTTGGAGTGAACTATGGGTCAAGCCACTGCAACTCTCTAAGTATTCCACCTCTGTCACTCATCCTATAAGACTGAATGTTCTTGACCCACTGGGGGACCAATGTGCCTCCTCCATAAGGGCAGAAAAGCAACAAGAAGGATGCTGCTTTAGGGAGGCTGAAAAAGACTAGCTGACCAGTTCTTTCTTTTCTCCTTTTAGTCAATGGCAAGCTGTCAAAGCTGCTTTAATTAAACCTTCATCTGCCATATTGAGGGAATGTAGTCAGTAGCAATTTCTATTTCAAGGAAAATGTGTGTGTGGATCAGTTCTTGAAGTTGCACACTGAGGGAAGACTTTTCTCCCTGGATTTCTGTCCTGTAATAGAAGAGAAAGAGGAATAATATATGTCATGAAGTGTATATGCATGCTAATATTCATACTTATTGAACACATGTGCCTAAGCAGATTTATTATCTATACTGTGTATAATTACATATAAAATCTAACAAAACTCCATGTGTGTAGTGTTAAGTCACAATCTGTTTCTCTTTGGAACCCCATTCTGTGTACAAACATTTTTACAACACATGTGGATTAGTAGTAGGAGTAGATGGTTTTAAAATGTTATGTTAAAGCAACAACTTAAGTCGGCATGTTAAAGGAACATGAAAATCAAAATAGTACTGTAATTACTTTCCAATGGTGGAAATTAGAGAGAAATTCTAAAGTGGGTGGACATCCAGATTTTTCTATGGGCATACAAATATCCATCCCAGCTGCTATCTCTCCTGGAAGAGCCTTAGATAAATGAAATCCTTAATAAATATTATTTTACATTTTAGTCAAGAAGATTAACTACCTACCTTATAAAGGAGATGTTTTAATTTGCTCTTTTGCCCTCTTCCGCATTTTATATTCAAACATCAGTGCTAGTACTGCTTGGTAGTGTATTCAGGCTTCCTCAGTCTGAGTAGATTATTGTAATTAGCTAGTTGGATTAATTTCACTTGGGGTTTGGACTACTCAGTCAGATTTTAGAGTATTAAGAAGTAGCATATTTAACTGCATAGTGTCAACCATTTCCAAATGGAGGATGACACCAATCACAGCGGACTTAGTTAAGTGGAATAAACAATTTCATGTGCAGGTCACAGGATATTTATACATATTCTAAACCAAATCTTCCTTTAGTGTTGCTAAGTATAAATTAATGTCAAAATCCCTCAGGACACTAGGCAAGTGGTATGGAAACCCCCTCAATAAACATTTATTTACTATTGTTGGAATCATGTACACTGCAGATCAGTGGTTTTCAATCATTACTATTTGTCCAATTTTTCTATTTCAGAAGAAAGGTAAAGAATTATGTATCGGACATGGCAGCCATAGTGCCTGTCAAACACATCTTTTTAGCTTATACTGTTCTACCTAGAGCCCTTTGCTCAGGAGTCTGGGTTATTATTTGTGCAAAGAAAAGGAATTTATTAACTCATATAACTGAAAAGCAAAAAAACAAAAAGAAGAAGAAGAAAGAAAGAAAAAAAGAAATGCCTATATTCAAGCATGGCTGCATTCAGAAGCTCACATATTGGATTTAGTAGCTGGCCTCTATCTCTTGCCCAGCTTGGCCATAATTTTTTCTGTATTTTGGCTTCATTTTAGGGTCCATGTGGTCCAAGATGGCAGCAGCTGCTCCAGCCTACACCTCCTCAAGTTAAGCCAAACAGAAGGGGGAAGTGTATTTTCTGTTTAAATCTCTCTCTCTCTCTGGTTATGCAAGTAAAAGTCCTAAGATTAGTTCTGATTTATTCTGACTGGCTTGGCTTGAATTAAGTGCCTATTCCTGCATCAATTTCTGTAGCCAAGAGAATTTGAAGTTCTGATTGGCTAATCCTATTTCTTTTGTTCCATCTCTGGCACTAGGAATTGAGGTCTAATTCAAAAAACATGGATTGAAAATTAAGAAATGGGCGTAGTTAGTAATAAAGAGAAATTATATGCCAGAGAACCAAAAGTACCCACAATATTCAGATTGTTTTTATTTTAATCTAATTCAACATTTTAAAAATAAAGTAAGGAATTTATATACATTTGCCAGCTATAATCTAGGGGAAGATGGAAAGAGCACTAATATTTCACAAGTGATTATGGAGACACCAACATGTAATGCTTATGATAAAAATTATAATATCTAAAATTTAATGATCAATTTACATAAATATTACATTGTTTAATTCCTCGTAATAATTTTCTGCAGTAGGTACTACCATAACAACTCATTTTGAAGTGAAAGACCTAAAGATTAGAAAGGTTAAGAAAATTTTCCCAATATTACACATCCTGAAATGACTGTGTCAAAACACATTTGTTTTCCTGTAGAATTCATGATGATAGCTACCATGAACAGATATAAGGGACTGTATTGATTTCATCAATTCTAAGGTTCATGTTTATTTTTTCATCTTTAAAATTGGTGTGAATCTTACAACTGCTGGTTAGGGGTCCATCCTGAGATAATAGTCATTACCTGCTTATGTATGAACTTGGTCTTTATTGTCCTTATTATTATGATACCAATTGGGTAAGTTGTATTTAATTTTAAGTGCTATATAAAATGTTATATGAATATTATACTGTAATTCAGAATTGAAAACAGAAAGTTATTTAACAGAAAGACATAGAAAGAGCAATGAACTATAAATGTAATATAGTGAAGCAAACAATCATCTCTATAAAATGACCATCACTTCACATTTTCTTATAGGGCAATGACCACATGCTTTATAATATCTTAAATATGAAGATGTCCCAAAGTAGAATCTATGTTGTGTTTGCTAGTAAATGTACACTAAAGGATTGCCTGTCACATGCCAAGATTGATGATATTATAATACATTTATTTGGCTACAAAATTCATCTCTATGTATCAATGTACAAAAATAAGTATCAAATTTAATTAAAGTATAAAATCAAAATGTTAAAATGTTAAAGTATAACAAGACATGTGCCACAATTTAATTGGTATCATATATATATCTTTTCTTTCTTTTTTTGGTAAGTAATATAGAACATTTGTATTCCTTGTAGTTCATAGTGTTAGATTGCATAGAACTACTAACTATGCAGTACCATTGTTTTGAAGAGTTTTATAAAGATTATTTCTTGCAGATCCATAATCAATGATGTCCAGGATCTTTTATCTGAAAACTAAACCATTAAAGAGATTAGGCAGAAAAACTACAAGTACTTTGTTTTTTTATATAACAAATATAAAAGAAAAGACTACAAAGTTAACTACAGCTAAAAAATGGAAATTGGAACAAATTTCAAGCCAAATAATGATGAAGGCTGGCTTTTCTTTACCACAAACTGAACATACTGGATCTCAAGGTATTTTGAAATTAGCTCTTCAGGGCTCAAGAGAGCCAGTTATCAGCTTTCCTACTTACAACTGGTATGGGTTTTGTCGTAAAATTTTCTCTGTCATCCTAAGATTAAAGTTCATGGGGGAGGGGATGAGTGATCTTTTGAAATCCAGGGGCTCTTATTTTTTTGTTTCTATCCATGATTTCTTTCCTTTTAAGGAATGGAAATTTACCTGAAAAACTAGGTTTTTTTTTTTCCATGAAACCAAATATACAGGGAAAGAGTATCCATTCTCAAATTGTGTTCATTTTGAAGCATTTCCTTAAAATACATACTTTGATCATTCTTTGAAGACATTAAATTGCAGAAGTATACAGTGTCCTTTTATTTATAGACTGTGAAGTCACTGAATGAAATAAAGTCAATGTGGCCTCGGGTTGCATCAGGAACTCTCATGACCAGAGACTGGGCATTTTTCCTTGGAAGTAAGCTTACTTATAATTGTTTATTAATGGTGTTCTAGGCTGCAATAGGTATAGTAATAATAGAATCCTTTTACTCTTAAATTATGTTAACTATATATTTTTTCCAAAGAAAATGGAAATATGTTATGGTTCCAAATATTGGTAAATTTTTGACTTACAGTTTCATTTCGTACAACTTTATAACAGACATTTGGTCTTAAAGAGTTACTAAAACTATGCAACTTTGCAAGTAAATAATAATGCATATATTCTTAGAATTTATTACTTTTATTACTAGAAGTACTAATCTTCTTATGATATTTCATAATTTATAGGGTTAATTCACATGTATTATCTTGCTACAACTTTTCAAGACCATTCAAAAGCATCTAATAATTAGATGGTAGTTTTGTTTTATGAACTTGTTTCCATCTATTGATTTACATATTCCCTGAACAAGGAAATGTTTGTATTCTGCTTGGTAGAAGCCCCCAAGGAGTATCCACTGTCTGTCAGACAGTCTGCCAGACACTCATCTCCCTAATATTAGAATGTTTCCTATACAGTGTGTGAAAGTGAAAGTCAAAGACTTTGTGGTGCTCTCAAAAACGGTATGATGTAGAAATTATTGAACAGGAATGAGATTAACACATTGGAAACTTTGAAAAGAAAACAAAAAGGGACTAGTGCTTATCATACCTTACAGATTGTCAATTTTGTTCGCTAAAATTATGGAATTAAAAAATTGTTCTGTCATGCAGACACAAGATCAGTTCAATTCATAATTTATTTTGGTTTTGGAATTTTTATTTGAAACTCTGCATGTATTCATGAAAAGAAAAAAATCTTTAACATGCAGGTTCTCATGAGTTTTTTCTATCTTGGATAAGTTTCCTTATACATTTTGTATTATTACATATACATATATATATAAAACCAGGACGATGACATGTATTTTCATATATTACTGCTTGTTAAGGGCATGTTCATGTTAGGGTCCCTGGTACACTTCAGTAAGCAGAGGCCCCTTTGCATAAACCAGCAGGAGGAAAAGATAGGTTGAGAGGCAGTCAGCAGAAGCTCATACTTGCACATGTTTATTTTCAATAATTAGGCATAGTGTTAATGGAAACATCCATTTGAAGCAAAGGCTGCTTATTTGCACAAACAGTGGAAATATGTGGCACTGTGGTTTTACTATGAAGACTAAAAATGAACAAAGCAAGAAAGGCTCAACTCAATATAAATTCAGGAATATATTTTTGAAAGGAGAAAGTTTGGGGCTACTAGGAATAATGCTGCTATGAACAATTGTGTAGATACACACACACACACACACACACACACACACACACTTCCTCCTCTTGAATATATATATTTCCTCCTCTTGAATATGAACATAAGTGTGTAATTGCAGGATCATATGGCTTGCAAAATATTTTTCCTGGTGGATTATCTCTATACTTTTTCTGCAGTTTCCTTTGAGGCACAAAAATTTTCAGTTTACTGATATCCTCTATCTCATTTTTCTTTTGTTATTTATGCTTCTGATGCCATATCTAAGTAAAACATTTCCTTACTCAAAGTCAAAGATTTTTATATCTAAGTTTTCTAAAATTTTTAAATTATTTTTAACTTTTCCATTTAGGGTTTTTTATATATTAATTTTCTTATACAATGTGACACAAGGATCCAACTGCTTTCTTTAGGATGTAGTTCATTTTTATTATTATTTTAAATTTTAAAAAAATTCAATTTGGCATTTTTCATGGCTTATACATAAAATTATAATTGATACTGGATTGTTGACCTTGTATCCTGAAACCATATTAAGATTCACTTATTAGATCTAGTAGTCTTTTTTTTTTTTTTTTGGTATAAATTTTGGAATTTTCTACAAAGACACTTGTGTCATCTGTGATTTAATAAGTTTTTTTCCAATCTATGTTTTTTAATTTTTTCCCTTATAGCTCTAGTTAGGGCCTCTCTTGCAATGTTAAGTGGGACTGGTGAAAGGAGAACTATGTCTTTTTAACTTTTAAAAGTGTTTTATCTACTACTTCATCATACTCACAAAGATGGGAGAGGGGCTTTAAAACAAAGTTCCAATATTTTTTAATTATCAGAAAAAAAATTTTTTTAAAGAAAAAGACAAAAATACTCTGTGTAAAAGTTTATAACAGCATCTGACAATGAAAATAGGAGGAATGGGAAGAGCTTAGAAGTCAATTTATTCAATTATCTATATTATAGACAAAGAAATTGAGGTCCTCAGTTAAAGTATCAGGTAAAGTTGAGGTTGAAAATTAGATCTTAGAATCCTAGCCCCATTTTCTTTTCTTGCAATATAATCTCTTATGAGAAGATGACATCTCCATGGTCATTGGCTTAAATTTTAATTTTGGGGTGGACAAAGTTGCATCTCCACCTCCTATAACATACCGAGTCAGAAAACACCAAAGCTTTGTCTTTGAGGATTGTTCCCTCATGTCTGAACCTGGCCCTCTGGAGGAGTTGTCAGAAGTAGATACTGATATTTAATTGATCTGGAGTATAACATGGGTATTGTGGTTTTAAGAACTCTCCATGTGATTTTAATGTGTTAATAAGCCTGTTTCTCAGGCTGTGTGGTACCTGGAACCTTAGGTGGAAGCTCGTTATCATCTCAGAGCCGGATGTGATTCAGATGTGGGATTTAATGAACTTCTCAGGACAGCCTAAGATGCAGCCCTTTGCTCTTGGTCTACTGCCTGTGTGGACCTGCAGAGGTCTTATAGGGTAATTTCTGCTGCTGGGGAAACAGCCTTTCTCTGCATTGACTTTCAATGACCTTCCAGCCGTGATTCCCTCCTGGCCTTTACCTGCAGCTGTCTGCCTGCCTGTTCTCACCGGCTGGCTCTGCAGAAATCTCACGCCATCTGTGCTGGGTTGTCTGGACCAAAAGGTTTGGACAGAGGGTGGACTTTCCTAGGGAGTCAAATGCCAGCTAGGCTGCCCTGGCTCAGAGCAAAGATTTTCTTTTTTTTTTCTTTTTTTTTTTTAATATTTATTTTTTTTTAGTTCTCAGCGGACACAACATCTTTGGTGGTATGTGGTGCTGAGGATCGAACCCGGGCCGCACGCATGCCAGGCGAGGGCGCTACCGCTTGAGCCACATCCCCAGCCCCCAGAGTAAAGATTTTCTAGCTAGCTCTTCCTCTGTGCAGCAACTTCTCACATTATACCTTAAAAGAGGTTCAGAGTTACCAGATGAGTCTTCTCAGCTTATCTGCCTTGCTCTCTTCCCTTCCACACACCAAAATAAATAAAAAAGAAAGTCCAAGAAAAAAAAATACAAAGTAGCATATTTGCATACCAGTGGAGGGCATGCAAATCTCATTTAAAGAACATAATTATGATATTTTACCCTCATTTCACTAACCATTTTATTGACTGTAATAAGAACTACTCCAGGACCAAAGACTTAAAATGCTAACAAATTAAAACCATCCCTGATGTGGAGAGCCCTTCTAATCTGAAGCATTCCTCCTGATTCTGTTTTCAAGTTCTATAAACACCATATGTCGGGTGGACAATATTGGAGCATTCTGGCTTAAACTATGGTCTGTTTTTCTTTCTTTCTTTTTCTTTTTTATTCCTCTGAGACTGACCTAATTGATTCAAAAGACAAAAGACCAAGGACATTACAAGAGAAACAGGAACCGAATACTAACAGTTCATGTGCATATGGAATTACTTATTTTATCATCAAAAAATATTCACACAGTGAATGGCCAAAGGGATTCTTTTACCATGTGATAGTTCCATTAATGTAAAGATCCCTGTACTGCATTTCTAGCCTGGAAAGACATATGGTAAATTAAAATACATAAAAATGTTCTTTGACTTTAGCCAAATAACAATTACAAGTGGGCAAAGAATTAGTTTTGATGTGGAAAAATTTAGGCAAAATTTATAGACACCCAATTTCACATGATTATTGATTCTTTCTTTCTGGAAATTAGGTCACCTTTTGTGGCTGAGGAATTCCTATAAGAGTAAAGTTTCTTTAAGAAATTGATTTCTACCCAAACCTGGTTCACCATCACTTTGTGCACCCCTCCCTCCTCCCCCTTATTCACACCGCTTCAATTCCTCCATTTACACACATACATACATCCCTTCTAGGTAACAGACCTATAAATGTCCTTAGGTGATGAGTGGGAAAGGCTAACATTTGTGCAAGATGCTCATCATGATGATGCATCTGAATCTGTGAGTTCAAGGGCTTGATATGCCAAAATTCAAAGAAATGCATTGTCGACCATATGCATTTTAAGAAGGAATATATATTACTGACAGTGAACATATGTGTTATTAAACTGATAACACACAATACAACATTGTCTGTTCTCAAGACTGGTGTACCTGGCTGTACCTCAAACCTCACCCAACTTAAAGACAATAGGTTGTGAGTTGTAATATTCAGTAAGATTCATCCTCTAGTAAAATCACCTTTGTCAAGTGCTGAGGCACACCTGACTGTTCCTCATCAGCAGAGACCACACCTGTGGATCCCATGAATAAAGATGAAAGTCTAGGTAAGATCTCTTAAAAGCAGTTCAGGCAAGACTCCTTTATAATACCACTCAGGAAAATGCATGTTCCTATAATACAATGGCTCTTATCTTGCAGGTAAATGAACACTGCCCTGTGGGGGCACTGCTAGGTGGATGGGTCAGTATACAAACATAAGGAGCACCCTTCCTCAGTGCCCACCACCAAAGCAACCACAGTCCCTCCTTTCCTCTGGGAGCAGGGCAAGATTTCCAGCTCACATAATCATTATGTCACAACAAGAAAACACAATAAATACTGTGGACAGTATTTCTACTTATGTTTGACATTGTGTCAGAAATGGACCTATGCAAGTGTATCCATTTTCAAGCACCAGAGGATAGTTGAAAATATTGTTAAATGCTTAGAATTTCAGTATGACTAGGTGCATTTAAAAGGCAAGCTGTCTTTTGTTCAATATACATTTGATCTGAAGAAGCAAAAGTTAGAATATATTTTCCCTAGAGTCTATAAAAATCACATATCTTACAATAGATCGTAAATTTACTCAGGCCTTTTCAGATATTGAACTGAATATATCAAATATAAAATATGTACACATATCTTTAACCTGCACATGTTTTATTGTGGTCCCTGTGGAATTTCTGTTCTCATTATATAATGGCTGTAAATGCTTTGAGAGGCAGTGAGAAAAGAAACATTCCTTCAATATCTCCAAATGATAAAAGGTATATCTTTTGTTCAATGAGAACTATAGTCAAAATAACCATTTAAAGGGTACATTAAAAGAAAGCACAGAGCAAAGTACAATTGAATAAAACCAGACTCGGAGTCTCTTTGCCAGAGAGAGTCCAGACATAGCACAGATGGATCCAGAAAGAGGCCAGCACCATTAGGCTTTTTAAATTAGGCACATAATCTTTGATAGAGGATGGTGGTGGTGGTGGTGGTGTCTGTGTAGGGGGTTCTTGGCTGCTGTCCATGTTGGAAGTCTTTATCAGGGAATGAGAGGAGTTTCCTTTTGAAAATATCCTCTTGAAAGGAGTTAATCCCTTTAATTTTTGGTTCTGTTTTCTCTTGCCAGCTACTAGTATGTATATCAATTTTCAAGTTCTTAATGTCTATGTAAATTCAACTATAATCCCTGGGTGTGGGTGTGAGCATTTCATTTCATTATTCAAAAATATTTTACCATTATTCAGACTTGAAAGTCTAAGTGGAGGTTTTATATTTTTCTGGATTATATCAAACACGAATTTTTGTTTAGAAAATTCTCAGGTTTGTGAAAGGGTCAGGGTGAGAGGAAAGAAATTCATATTTTTATGGTTTCTAGTGATTCTCTGGCAGACAGTAGAAGAAATCCAGATGTTTCTTCTGGTCAAAGAACAGGAAAGACTGCCCTGAAAAACTAGAGACACTTCACCCATCAGGTATCCTGGAATAGTGAGGAGACTATTAAATGGAGGATAAAAAATTGTGAAATTCAACCCTGTAACAAATGTAAGTTGTTGGATTTTAACTCTTAAATCAAAAGACTGGGGAATTTCTATGGGCCTTTTCCAGTTCAAAAAACCTAAACTCTATATGTGTTGGTATTATTAGCTATTATTCTTACTGTATATTTATATCTGTACATGGAACAAAAGTATTTGAGGTCATGGCTTAAAGGGACACATAATCCACAACAAGATACAACACATAAATGTATTGAAAGAGAGTAAATTAGCTAATTAAAATAACGATGAATGTCATGTCATTGATATAAATATTGAGGTGGTCTGAAGTATTATGTACAGTATTATCTACACAAGATTTTATTTAGAAAAGTTCTAGGTCCACTTGAACTTTTATGCTCATGTGCAGGTCCCAACTATAATTCTATGGATTACAAACACGCAACTATATTTTGGAGGATTTTCAAATGAAGCATTGCCAATTGCCTGTGGTCGCTATAAAATAGTTTCAGTAAAGTATACATGGGTTAACTAATTCAAGTCAATTTAGCTTCTTTATAAAAATCAGATATAAATTAGTGTGAGAAATACAAATCTAGATGGTAATAGAACAATTTGATTTCATGTGGAGAATTGTCAAATGCTACTTGTCAAAAAGGATTATTTTGACTTTAGAATAATTGATTTTTACTCATTCCTTTTAAATGAAAATCACATGGTAACTCAGATATTTTATGTAAAAAAAATATTTACCCTAAGTTATGTGGAAGAGTCACCATCTAAGCTGTGTGATCTGACATGTAGGAGCAATGAAGGGTACACTTGTCCAGTTGATAAGTTTTATCTAAAAAGTATAGAATAGGTAAGTTTTTTTCAGCTATTATTTTGAATCAGAGGTCTATAATTCCTGATTTTTAAGAACTGTCCTCAAATTATTAAGTTACAAGCAAATAAAAATGGCCAAAATCCCAACCCCATTTTATGTACTTCAAATTTGATAGTTAATGCATTAATAACAGTGAAACTAGGTGAATTCATATACAACCTGTTTCTATCCATAAAATCAAAATTTGTCTAGCTTTCAGTAATAGTCCTTAGTCTTCTGCTGCAGCTCCAAATTTCCAAAGAATGATAAAATATGTAACAATCATTAAGTGCTTCTTGTGTGGAATATTGGTCAAAACTTACAATTTGTCAAAAAAGAAACTGACTTGAAATTTGGAAAATGTATTTAACAAACTAATAGATTCATGATGAAACTATAGGATTTTCTTCTTTTAGAAAAAATGCCTCCACTTTGGGTACCTCCAAGGTATAAGGAGTTATACCTGTAAAGTTAGCAAGGGACATGAAGGGTCAATGATTGAGATCCACCCAAAATAATCAACTTAATAAAGCTCTACTAGCAGAAAGACGGGAATTCTATACAACTCTGTCTTATCTTTCTAGGAAGAATGACTTTTCTAGATGCCAATTGGGATTGGCATTTCAATGACTTTATTCACTGTTCACCAAATTTATACCAAATTTAAACCATATCTTAGTATCTGACCTCAATCCATTTCTAATTTCCCAATTTATGACTTACTGTTAGGATCATTACATTTAAATTTTATATGTGCTATAAAGAACTTACAGTGTAATGTAAGATATAAGCACCTAGGGGCTATTTCCAAAATCCATCTCCTATATAATTTCTACTAAAAGAAGTGTTATTTTAAATTCTTGGTGATTTTCTCAAATAAAAGACCAGGAGAATGAGACCCGCAATTAACAAAGCTCACAGTATATGTGCCAGTTTTAGTTTGACAATAAAGTATTGACACACATTATTACATTGTGGGGCTTTATTTACTAAAGTATAAATGATAAATTTCAAAAAGTTTCCAGTCTTAGAAGGTCATTAGTAGAGCTTAAATTTTTTTCACTTCATTCCATTTTTTTTTTCAAAAATTTACCAGTGAAGTCTAGGAACAAATATGTATGGAATATCCTCTCAGGAATTAATGAAGGAATCACTACTTTGTTTAATATAGTCTCGAATAATCATCCTAAATGTTTGGGTAAGCAAGGAAAATAATCATTATGTATTAAGTCTTCCATGATGACTTGACATGAAAATTATCAAATTTGTTCTGTATTGTACCACTTAGGACCTTTGTATAGAATATTTTATATATATATCATCACATTTAATTCTTATGGTGAATACTTGTATATGTACATTTTATAGATGAGGAAACTAGGGTTAGAAGACTAAGAAGAATGTGAACCAAATTTAGTACACAGAACATATGTCTGACACCCTTTATTTGAGAGGAAAAAAATGTATCTTCTTGCTCATTCCTGTGGGCACTTTAGAGAAAGAGTTGGGTTGAGAGAAATCCCAAACGTCACCCCACCCCTTGGCACACAAAGCCAATGGAGGCCTTGAGAGGAATTTTTCCTGCTCCAGTCATCACCCACCATTGCCCTCTCCTAGTGGGCACTACAGTTGAGAATCAAGGGGAGAAAAGTCCAGCCATACCCAGGTACACCCAGCTAGAGGGTTCTGACTTTTGCTCCTGGGTAGACATACCCACAGCAAAGAGGAACACCACACTTCCTGCTGTTACTACACCTATGCTATTCTCATTGCTGACTGATCCTGGATTTTGAACAAGCACTGCTGATACGACTGGGTGAGACAGGAACAGAGTATGTGCTATTGTTCCTTGTACCTCCTATTCCCATGAAGCTCCTGGACCTATTCTACTATCTGGTTGGAAGATAAGTCCTGTAGCCCTCACCACTACTGTTACAGTAATATCAATAAGTAACAGAGTCAATATCAACAATGCCTGAGGAAATGACCATCACTGGATAGGGGTCACCACTTCCCTTGTAGGAGCATCCACACAGTTTGCACCTCACACCCAACTGAACTGCTAGAGTGTCCCCACTCTCGCACAATCATCAGAGACTACAGGTCTCCCTGACACTGTTATAGTATTCACTGTGCCAAAACTCACTAATCATAGCCAAAGAAGCTACAAGGAGCTAGTACTATGGAATACAGATGGAAATAAAGCCAATATTGCATAAAACTGACACTGTAAGAAACATCTTTAGGAGAAAGTCACTTCCTAAGAAGTCTCTTCCATAAAAGGGGAGAGAGATCTGATAAACAGTTGTGCAATCTCAATGTAGAAACACAAGAAATATGAAAAAAAACATGAAAATATGATACCTCCAAAGGATAATTCTAAATAGATTATGAAGTAACTAAACGGATGAAATGCTGGATAGAAAATCCAAAAGAATGATTTTTAAAAAGTTCAATGAGATCTAAGAAAATACAATTAAATGAAATTAGAAATAAAAAAATGAAGGACACGAATAAGAAACTCTGCAAAGAAATAAATGTTTTGAAAAAAAAAGCAAGTGAAAATCTTGGAAATAAAGAAATCTATAGATCAAATAAAAATTCAGTTTAAAACCTCAACAGATTAGATGAAGATGACGAAAGAACATCAGAGCTTAAAAACTGGTCCTTTGAAATATCCATTTCAAAAACCAATAAAGAAAAAGAATAAGAAGGAAGAGAGCATCCAAGATATTTGGGACACAGTTAAATGATTGAACATCTTTATCACTGGGAAATTCAAAGCAAGAAAATGAAGGTTAAGGACACAGAAATCCTATTCAATGAAATAATGGTAGAAAACTTTCATAATCTTGGGAAAGATATAGGAAGCTTACAGAGTACTGATTAGAGATAACCAGAAAAGATCTTCACCATGTCAAATCATAATCAAACTGTCAAATATAGAGAACAAAGAGAGTTTTAATCTCTGAAAGGGAAAAAGCACCATGTCATATTTAAGGGAAACCCATAGACTAACAGCAGATTTTTCAGCAGAAAGCCTATAGGCCAGAAGGAATGGAATGATGTATTCCAAGTCCTGAAAGAAAATAACTGCCAACCAAAATTACTATAACCAGCAAAGCTATCCTTCAGAAATGAAGAAAAAATAAAGGCATTTCAAGATAAGCAAAAGCTGGGGAATTCATGTCCATCAGAACAGCCTCAAGAAAGAAGCTTAATGGAATCCTACATCCACAAAAGAAAGATAACCACCGTAGTGATAGCATGTAAAAGTATAAATCCCACCAGAAGAGTAGATGCACAAACAGAAAATGGAAAAGAACCAAATATCATCAATTCAGTAAGCCACCAAACCACAAAGATGAATGAGAGGAAGGAAGAATATCTAAAACAACTAGAAAAATTAAAAAAACAGGCACAAAGTCCATATGTTTAAATAACAGCTTTGAATAAAAATGGAATTAGTTGTTTAATTTAAAAATACAGACTGGCTGAGTGGATTTTTTTTTAAAAAAAATATTCTGCCAACAAAAAACTCATTTCCCTAGCAAAGATATGCACCGACTAAAAGTGAAAGTTTTCAAAATAATATTTTAAGCAAATATAATCCTAAAGCAAGCAATATAGCCATAATTATATCTGACAAAATAAAGTAAAAATAAGAAGATATTAACAAGGTCACTGTATAATGATCAAGGAATCAACTCACAAAAATATAGCAACTCTAAATCCAGAACCTAAGGTCATAGCACCCAATTTTATAAAACAAACACCATTAGGCCTAAATGGAAAGATAGACTCCAATACAATAATAATGGGGGATTTTACTACCCTAATCTCAATAATGAACCAATCATCCAGACTAAAAATTCCACAAACATCAGAGTTAAACCATACCATAAATCAAATGGTCTGAACAGATATTTATAGAACATTCTATCTAACAGCTGCAAAATTCAAATTCTAAGTGCATGGAACTTTCTCTAGGGTAGACCATGGTGACACCAAATCTTAACAAGTTCAAAATAATTGAAATAATATTTTGTATATTTCTGGATTATAATGAAATGAAACTAAGAGTCAATGACAAAAGAAACTTTAGAAATTATACAAATACATGGAGACTGATCATCATTATTTTGAACAAATAGTTACTAAGGCAGTCAGAAGGAAAAGGGAAACATAGTATATCAAAAACTTGTGGGATACAGCAAAGGTTGTACTAGGAAGGAAATTTATAGCAATGAGACTGACATTTTAAAAAAATGAAAATTTCAAATAAACAACCTAACAAGGCTCAGAAAATCAAGAGCAAACCAAATACCAAACCATTAGAAAGAAAATAATAAAGATCAAAGCAGAAAGAAATGAAATAGAGCCTAAAAATAAAGAAGTTAATAAAATGAAGAGTTGGTTCATCAAAAAGTTAACAAAATTGACAAATATTTAGCTAAAATAACTAAGAAAAAGAAAAAAAAGATTAACCAAGAAAAAGAGAGACATGATCCAAAATAAAGTTAGAGATTAAAAGAAGACATTACAACTGATATCATAGAAATTAGTTGGATCATCAAGAATTATTTTGAAAAAATATTGCTAAACATTGGAAAATCTAGAAGAAATGGGCAAATTTCTGGACAATATGATCTCCCAAAATTGATGCAAGAGGATATGAAAAGCCTGAATAGACTAAAGATATGAAATCAGATTGAATCAGTAATAAAAACTTTTCCAACAAATAAAATTTCAAGACCAGATGGTTTCACTGAAAAATTTTACCAAAGTTTAGTAGGACTAATACCAATGCTTCTCAAACTGTTCCATACAATTGAAAGAGAGGAAACTCTTCCAAACTCATTCTATATGGCTAACATTTTTTTAATTAAAACACAATAAAAGGAGAGAACTATAGATCAATATCCCTAATAAACATGGATGTAAAAATCCTCAACAAAGAACTAATAAATAGCATTGAACTACACATCAAAAAGATCATACACCTTGATCAAGTGGGTGTTGTTCCAGGGATTGTTCAACATATGCAAATCAATAAATATCATGTAACACAAACAGAATGAAGGATAAAAGTCATATGATCATCTCAATAGATGCAGAAAAAGCTTTGGTAATATACAGCACCTCTTCATGAAAAAATACTGAATGAATTAGGCATAGAAGGAACATGTCTCAACATAATAAAGGCTGTGTATGACAAATAAACAGCTAACCTCATACTGTGTGGGGGAAAACTGAAAGCATTTCCTTTAAGATTTGTGTAATGATTTAGATATGAGATGTCTCCCAAAGCTCCAGTGTTAATGCAGGAATAGTCAGAGGTAAAAAGATTATTTGTGAGAACTGTAACTAACCAGTCCATCCTAATTTTGATGGACTAATTGGGTGGTGGTAACTGTGAGCAGGTGGGGCATGGCTAGAGGCAATGGGTCACCGGGTGCCTGCTCTGGAAGGGTTCATCTTCCCTGGCTGCCATGAACAGATCAGCAGTCCTCCACAGACCTTCCACCATGACACTCAGCCTCATCTTGGGCCCAGGGCAATGGAATCGGCTGACTATGGACTGAACCTCTGAAAACATGAACCAAAATATACTTTTCATCCTTTCAATTGTTCATGTGAGTTTTTTGGTCATAGTGATACAAAGCTGATTAACATAGTCAGGAACAAGAGAAGGGTGTCCTCTTACTGTTCTTATATAATACAGTACTAGAAGTTTTAACCAGAGCAGTTATGCAAAGGAAAGAACTAAGAGGCATACAAATAGGAAGGAAGGAATTCAAATTATCTGTTTGTAGATGATATAATTCCATTCATGGATAAACCTAAAGACTCCACCAAAGGTGTTGTAGAACTGATGAACTCATTCAACAAAGTAGCAGGAAGGATACAACCTACAAATATAAGTAGCTTTCTATATACCAATAATGAATTTTCTATAAATTAATAATAGCAATCCCATTCACAACACACACACACACACACACACACACACACACACACACACCTAGGAACAAGCTAAGAAAGTAAAAGAATTTCAATGAAAATTGAAAATGCTAATGAAAGAAAATTGAGAAGGCACTACAAGATGAAAAGACCTCCCATGTTTGTGCATTGAAAGAATTGTTAAAATGCCTACACAATCCAAAGGGATCTACTGATTCAATGAAATCCTCCATCAAAATCCCAAAGGAATTCTTTGCAGGACTGGACAAAACAATCCAAAATTTCATAGACAAGCACAAAAGACTGAATAGACAAATTAATCTTAAGCAAAATGAGCAAATTTGAAGGTGTCACAATACCTGTAGAATTCAAGAAATTCTACACAGCCCTAGTAACCAACACAGCAGGGATGAAATTATTGGCATAAAAAGAAATCCAAAGTGGTTCAAGAACCTCAATAGAAGATATGAAATCCATAGAGGAAAATGTAGGAAAAAACATTTAAGGTATTGGTACTGACATCGATTTCCTAAATGGGACCCCAAAGGCCCAGGAAACAAAAACAAACATTGACAAACAAGATTGCATCAAACTAAAAAGCTTCTGCACAGCAAAGGAAACAATCAACAATTGAATAGACAAACTGCAGAGGAAGGGAAAATGGCAGCTATTCATTTGGCAGAGGGTTAATATCCAAAGTACATAATGAACTCAAAAAGCTTAAGTAATCCAATTAAAAATGGGCAAGTGACCTGAATAAACGCTTCTCGAAAGAAAGAAATACAAATGGTCAATAAATGTATAAAAATGCTCAGTATCATGAGCTCTTAAGGAAATGCAAATCAAAGCTAGAATTAAATACTATCTCACCTCAGTTAGAAAGGCCATTATTAAAAGCAACAACAACAAAAGTCACAAATGCTGGTATAGATAAGCAGAAACGCTTATCCACTATTGGTGAGAATACCAATTAACACAGCCACTATCAAGAAGAGTATGTAGGTTGCTCAAAAGCTAAAAACAGAACTACCATATGATCTAGCTATCTCCCTCCTTGGTATACAGCTGAGGGAAATGAAGTCAGCATATAAAAGAGGTACCTGCATACTCATGTTCATTGTGGCATTATTCATAATAGCTAAGATGTGGAATCAGCCTAGGTATCCCTCAACAGAGGAATGGATAAAGAAATTACAGTATATGTACTGAACACCATAAAGAAAAATTAAATCCTGGCATTTGTAGCAAAATGGATAGAACTATAGGACATCACTTTAAGCAAAATAAGTCCTACACAAAAGACGGGTTCTGCATGTTCTCAATGTAGAAACTAAAATGAGTGGACATGAACATAGAGTAGTGATTACTAGGGATTGAGGATAGTGATAGGGGAGAGGAGGGTAAAAGGGTGGAAGAAGGATGTTTGGGAATGATCAATGCATGTACAGAAATATCACACTGAATCTCATCAATATGTAGGGTTAATTCATGTTAAAATTGTTTAATTATATTTTCATTAAAACTTAATGTTCAAGCTTTTATGGCTTCTATAGCATATAGTTTGTTAAAATCTACAAGTAAATAATGTAAAGAAAGTAGATTCAACTATACATATTTGAAGAATAAATATTTAATTTAAATTGCATATGCTATCTCCCTTGCATTAATGAATGGCATGGGTTTTCTTTTGGTTGAAATATTTCCCTACTCTGTTTACTGTGATAATTTTACAAAAATATCCACGTGCAATGCAGAGAAGAACAAGTTTCATATTTCCTGTGGTACTGCTTGATCTCTGATTTCATAATTTATGTCCATTTTCACAAGCAGTATTTTCCTTGAACTTGCTCTCCAGGGGAGTTGTAATTATTATGAGTTTTCAATGAATTGATATTCATCCAAATGTGATGTTTCAGAAAAGATTGCTTTGTATTAAAAATGCTGGGATTTGTCAACCCTTTGCTTCTTAGCAACTGTTTGGCAAAACTCTCACATTCCCAGTCTCCACAGTCTCGGGAGATGAATGTGTCTCGCACATGATTTGTCTTTAGGGATGTAAGAGTCTGACTTTCAGCAAGCCAAACCCCAATTGAGGATGATGCCTGTAAAGTATGTGTCAGAAGACCCTTCAAGAAAAGAAAAATGAAACAGATAAAAATCTCTAATACATCTGGGAGAAGATAGACTACCATATTTTCCATATGGTGAGTGAAAGAAAGAATTATATTATTCATGTATTTCACAGATTTTATATGCTCAATACTTCTAGAGATTATTACTAAGTGGTTCTATATCAAATAGTTGGAAATCACCAAAGCTACACATGTCAATTGATCACAGATGCCACTCTCAGAATATCTTGGTAGAGTACAAAGATAACCACATGGATTTCATGCAGCCTTCTCTAAAAAGCACTCAGCATTTTGTCAATGACCAGAGAGTGAGTCAAAAGAAGTATGTTTGGTGATGTTATAAACTTTCTCCACTAGAAAAGCTGCCTAATTATTTCTACAACTCAGAAAATCTTAAACCACAAAGAACCAATATTTAAACAAAGTCTTTTCCAAAACTTCTCAGTGCCTCACGGCCAAGTACACGTATTTTCTCAGTTGACTGCCCACTTCATTCTCTAGTGGCCTTGATGGTTTAGTCATTCTATGATTCTCCTTTCATGGTCAGAACATGAGGCCCTCTCTGTTTTCCCTTCACTTCCTTTTATAAACCTTTAATTATTTAATTATACTCATCTTTATTCATTTATTTGTTTTATTCCAGTGTTGCTGGTTATGCTGAAAAAATCCAATCAGTCAAAGGACTCATCTTTTTGAACCTCCAACCTAAAAACATGAAAATACCCTGAACACCTTGTCTTCCCCTTGCTACCTGAGTGTTCTCCTGGACTTCCGTGTCATGTCAATAAACAGTACACTGTCCAACTAGTTTACCAAACCTTGTACAACACATGTACACATTCAATGAGTCTTGTTGATTTAACATTTTAATAGCAATATTTTAATTTATAGATTTTACTTTCTTTTAGGATTCCTACTCCCCACAGCTTAGGACAATCCATCTTAATTTCATGTTTGGATTGTGCAAACATATCCCCTCTGGACAACTGTTCTTTAATTCCACCTTCTTCCAATCTGTACTTCTTACTGACAGAGACCCTTTATCTAAAATTACAATCTATTATGGTATCCTTCTCTTTAATATTTCCATTGATTTTCTACTATAAACAGAAAAGGAATATGTTCCTCAATGTGACTCTCAAGGTCTTTAGTACCACTTGCTTACATTTCTAGATCTACCTTCTATTAGACTATTGTTTCTCTGAATATAGTGCATTTTCTTCTTTTGCTTGAAGTGCCTTTATCTATCTTCTTCATCCATAAATCTGTATGTCCTCTATGTCACTCTAACCAGAGTTCTGACTGATTCCTCTTTCCTTACTCTAGGGTTCCTATTTCTCCTGAGCACTACCTTAGGACAACAGCACAGTATCAATTATGTCAAAACTTTGTCTGTCTTATCTTCAAGTTATATGCTTTATTGAGGGAAATGGTAATGTCCAACCTTTATATTTCCAAAACCTAAGACTATGCTGTATACTCAGAAATATTTATGAAACAAATAAATGAAGAACTCATTTAAAGAGTGAATGCATGACCAATAAATGTTCACCAAGGATGCATACAGGTCTTTCTCTTGGAAAAAAAGGCAAAGATTAAAACTAAGAATGGAACAAGATTTAGTTAAGAGTAGTACCCTAACTGCTAGGGATGTAAAGACATGTTACTGTCATGTTTCAGAACTAATAGACTTGGGAGTCAGATCTATAGGGTTCCAATCATAGCTCTCTTTGGTTTTCTTTTCCTCATCTGTTAAATGAGACCAAGGATAATACACAATTCTTTGTTCTTGTGAAAGTTAAATGAGGTCGCATATGTAATATGCCTACACTGTGCCTGGCACCTACCAAGTTCTCCATCCAGGTTGGATGGTATCTTGTACTTTTTCTTAACATCTCAGTCCTCTAATGGAGATAAGAGACTCTTGAAGGATTTATGTAAAATCTAAAAAGAAAACAAAAATTCCAAGGTGACATTTTCTGGAAAACCTCAGAAAAGTGTTCCGTGAGGGCATGGAAAAAAATTAAAAAAAACAACCAAGCTGAAGTTATGTCAGATGGTTCAGTTGGTGGTTGAGCCTCTTGTATCAATTAAGAGCACAAGTCAGCCACAAACTACTAATGGGAAGTGCTTAATGCCAAAAATGTGCACAGCCCTCACTGGTTATAACCAGATCCATACTTTCTTTCCACAAATGTTGTGCAGCCTTCTCTTGCTTGTGATGCAAGAATAAACCAAGAAATGATATCCAGGGACTTGGTTTCTGGCTCAAGCTATGTCACCAGCAACCTGTGTGACTTAGGTTAAATCCACTATTCGTTCATTTTCTATAAAATAGAACATAGTTATTGATGTGACATGAATATTAAGACAGGAGGACTTTATGATCTTAGGCATTTGATTTTAAGATAGTAATTCTATCTAGTCTTGTTTCATGCTTTTCTTCGTTTATCTTTCTAGAAGTTAAAAAAGAGATCTCTATGTGTCACCTATGTGCCTGCACTTGTTCTCTTGATGGTTACAAAGATCTTGGGGAAATTCTGTATGGCTGGTACAGGCAATTCAAGAGGCAAATATGACACCATAATTACTTTTAGTCTCCAAATGTTCATTGAGAACTTATTAACTGCCAGTCTCATCGATAGATATGGAAACTATAATGAAGAATAAGATAGGGACTAATTTAGGGCGAGTTCACATTTATTGTAGAAGCCCTGGCAGCTTAACTATGGGTTTTAAAAATAATAAGTCTTTAAAGAAGTTTATTTTCTCTTCCTTCAGAAAAAGAAAACAAAATGTAAATCAATGTTATGAAGGAGCATGTAGAACACAGACCGGTTAGCATATTTTAATAAGCTTCTTCACATATCAAAGTTCTGATTCTTGGTTGAGACATTTTGTCAGTACATGAACACTACAGGGTCTAAAAGAGTACACTGTCAGATATTTGGAGCACAGGTATGATAAACTAAGTGCTCTGCATTGAAGCAAATCAGAATCAATACAGATCTGATGAGATTAGCTCTGTGCACCAGTCAGTTGTGGCCACAGAGGCTTGTAAACCTGCTGACAGGAAGGAAGAGCATTTCACATGTGGCTTATCAAGAGGCCAGGTGTTCCCACATTCAATCAAGTTGGTTGGTGTCTTTCTGCAAAACATTACAGGGTTCTGAGAGAAAGCCATCGTCTTTCAGCTGTCGTGGAATGCGTCTGAGATAAATTGCAAATAGAAAGATCACAATTTGCATGAAATACAGAAAGAGGAAACAAAAGATTTTTGTGACTTTTGAGGACTGCAGCTAATGCTCACAAACTCTGTGTCTGATAGCACAAGTGGAGCATCTCTAATTGAAATCTAAAATCTAAAATCCTTCTGAATCCAAAACTTTCTGAAGGCAAATATGACACCATAAGTGGAAAATTCTACATCTGACTTTGTCAATGTCAAAATGCAGGTGCATGAAAATATCATATAAAATTACTTTAGGCTATGTGTGTAAAGTATGTATGAAACATTCATGAGTTTCATGTTTAGTCTTGGGTCTCATCCCCAAGATAGCTCATTATGTATATGTAAATATTCAAAAATCTGAAAAATATCTAGAAGCTGAATGAGGGATATTCAACCTGATGTCGGGTTGCCTGTGTAGACATTCTTCCAGGGGAGACTGTGCACATAGCCAACATGAATATTTGTGGCTGCTTCCTGCACATTTTTTATTTTAAATCATTAAATGTACTGGATGATCTTTGTAGAGTACTATCATATGAATTTACAAAAATATGTTTATATCTTGACTTTTTGGCTCTTCTAACTATGGACCAGGTTATCAAATCTCCTGAATGCTTATTTTCTTCATCTGGAGAGCAGAGATAAAATTCTTGCCTTAGTGATGTTATGAAAATTAAATTAGTAATACATCCAAAACACTTTCCACGGTGACTGGCACATGGACAGTACTCAATGAATGGTAACTATTATGACATCATTATAGCTTTGGGTAATTTCCAAAAATCCTTATCCACAAGAGACCCTCTTTGGGGTTTGATATCAGGCCAATAAATGTGTGTGTGAGTGAGTGTGTGTGTGTGTGTGTGTGTGTGTGTGTGTGTGAGAGAGAGAGAGAGAGAGAGAGAGAGAGAGAGAGAGAGACCATGCAAATAAACAATAGAATTTATGTAACATCTCACCAATAAATAAGACTTTGTTTAGAAATAATGCCATTGACAATTGTTTCTGCTTGGCTTGTATAAATAGCATTGCTTGGTGAAGTAGATCATTTAACTATGGGTCTGTGCTGTTCTGTAGGCCCCAGGAACTCCAAGAGTCATAGACATTATGGGGACTCAAAAAATGTAATCTCTTCTTTATTTATTCCTCAGTCAGCCTTCTGGATTTCTGGAGATACACACACACACACACACACACACACACACACACATTTATATAAATTATCAGCATGAGGGTATAAGCTCAATGTCAGTGTTTTATATATATATATATATATATATATATATATATATATATATATATATATGCTTATACCCTCATGCTGATAATTTCCACCCTAAATCTTTCACTAAAAAAACATGTTTTAATGAATGTTAACCAAAGAAGGTTTCAAATATGAGGCAAGGTATAGTTTATTCTTTATTGGACATCTGTTGATTGTCACTTAGCCTGGTCCTTTTACATTCTAGCCAGGTGGATAATGAATTAACTACAGAAAAACCCCATTAAGACACTCCATAGAACACTAAGCAAGAATATAAGCTCTGGAGGAAATCATCAAGGAGTTGACTTCTCCATTTCCTAGCTCTGGTATCTTTTTTTTTATTTTTATTTTTATTTTTTTGGTATCAGGGATTGAACTCAAGGGCACTCAACCACTGAGCCACATCCCCAGCCCTATTTTGTATTTCAGTTAGAGACAGGGTCTCAATGAGTTGCTTAGTGCCTCATTTTGGCTGAAGCTGGCTTTGAATCCTCCTGCCTCAGCCTCCTGAGTTGTTGGGATCATAGGTGTGTGCCACCGTGCCCAGCTAGCTCTGGTATCTTGAGCAAGATACTTTGGTTTCTTATAAAATGAGGATGATAATAGTACTACTTTATAAAGAGCAGAAAGGTAATTCTAAGAAAAGGGATATAGAGTGTCAGAGAGAGGGGTGGTGGAGGAATTTTAATTATGGTGGTCAGGGAAGGCTTTGCTGAGCAGGTGACTACAGAGCAGAAGGAGGATGGAGGGAACCGAAGATAAAGGGTACTGTACAGAAGAACAGAGCAGATGCAAAGGCCCTGACAATATGACAGAGAAACAGTGATAATTCTGAGGTCAATTCAGATAGAGCATGGAGTCTACGAGGTCACTTTAGTGACTTTGAGTGTGAAAGAAAAGACATTGGAGGTATTCAAGAATAGAATTGCCTCAAGTATCTCAACCAAAGATAAGTGGAGTCCTAATATCCTGTTCCTATGAATGTGATCTTATTTGGAAATGAGGTCTTTGCAGATGTCATAGAGTCATACTAGTAAGGTTATGCTAGTCTAGGATGGGCCCTAGTGCAAAGACTGATGTCCTTAGAAAAGGGAAATTTGGACATAAACATAGAGAGAACATGTGAAGATAAGGGCAAAGACTGAGGGAATGCAGCTGCAAGCCAACACATGCCAAGGATTGCTGGAAGCCATCAGAAGCCAGAAGGAGAAGGAAACATCTTCCTTAGAGCCTTCAGAGTGAGTGGTCCTGTGGACACCTCTGTTTCGAACTTCCAGCCTCCAGAACCACAGAACACTATATTTTTGTTTGAAGAGACGCTCAGTTTATGGTAGTTTGTTACAGCAGCCTCAGGAAACTTAATACAGTAGGTTAAGAGTACAAAGCTTGCTCTGGGGCTTGTTTGAGAACAGATATTAGTAGAGGAAGAAAGTATTGAAGTCACTAAGGAGGTATTGCAATAGCACTACCCTTGGAGCAGAGTGGTAGTAGCTGCAGTGGTGAGAAAGGTTTAGATTCTGGATATTACTGGGAGGTGAACTAAGGAGGCATCCACGAGAACTCAAGCCTAGAATAATGGAATTGACTTACCTGAGATGGAGACTTTGGTGGAGGTTTGGATCAAAGATCAAGAACACAGTTTGGGGGATATTAAGTTTGCTTCATCAATTAGAGATCCAAATGGAAATGCTAAAGGAGCAATTAAATACATGGATCCAGAGTTCAGGATGGTGGTTTGGGTTAGAGGCACGTTTTAGTCTGCTTGAACTTCTATGCCAAAATTCCTTAGATTGAGTGGTTTATTAAAAAAAAAAAAAAAAGAAAAAGAAAAAGAAAAAATTTTTTTCTCAGAATTCTGGAGGTTGGGAAGTCCAACATGAAGGCACGAAGAGATTGTGTGTCTGGTGGGGGCCAATTCTCTGGCTCATAGACACCTTTGCGTTGGGTCCTCATGGCAGGAGAGATAAGGCATCTTTCCTGGTCTTCTACCATAAGGGCTCTAATCCCATCATGCAGCCTTTACCCTCATGACTTAATCACCCCACAAAGGCCCATCTCTAGATATCACCATGTTCCTAATTAAGCTTCAACACATGAAATTTGGGTGTGCAAACATTCAGACCGCAGCAAGGTACAAATGGGGGCACTGTCAGCAGACAGCTGGTAAAGAGGAACATAAAACTAAATTAGCTCACTAAGGGAATGACTACAGAGGTGAGGATGATGTTTATATATTACTTTACTACTCATCTATTTTTCTTCTTTGTTGTAGTGGTCTTGTAAGGTGCAGATACGTTTTTGTCACCTAGAACCCTCAACATTGCATTGTACCAGAGCTAGTTTCTTCTCATCTTTGATGACCTCAGCCTGGTTTCCCTATACTGGAGCAACTCAACAAATTTGTTGAAAAAAGTAATGGATCTACATTTATAGGTAAGGAAACTCTGAGCTAGCCAATATCACTGTCTAGCTTGTTTGACCCTAAATAAAAGTGTTCTAAGTTATTCATGTGAGATAGTCATTGGTCTGGGTGCCTATTCCTGTATAACAAATCACCCAAACCTTATTGGCTCTGGAAGAAAAATGTTTTTAATGTTCTCTGTCCTGTGGTTTGAAAGTCTGGATTCTGTTGGTCACTACTTCTTTGGAATCTCACATGCATTTGTGATTAGGTGGTGGCTGGAATTGGAATTATCCGAAGGCTTGATTGGGCTGAATGTCTGAGGTGTGTTTCTAATATTGGCAACCACCATCTACACAGATGGCAGAGCAGCAGTGATTCATATCCTGATTCACTAATTCCAGGAAAATGAAATCCCTTTGTCAAAAGATTCCAAAATAGTCTGTCATTATGTTCACTCTAGCTGCTACAATATCTTCTAGCATGTCTCCTTGCTTCCAGTCTTTATGCTCTAAAATCCATTTTCTATACAACAAATAGAACTACATCTTTAAAGGTGAATCATGTCACATCCCTCATACATGTGAAATGCTAGTGGTTTTCTACCATAATTGGACAAGAAAAAATCTCAAAATCCCTACCAGATTTACAAAGCTTGGGTCTTTGAGGTTCTTCTTTCCTTGATCTAGCTCTTCTTGCTGTGAAAGTCTAAGCAGCTGTGTGTGGCAGGCTGCCAGGAGCTGCCACCCACACCGGTTCAGGAAAAAAAAGGTCTAGCTATTCCCAGCCGACTTCTGGTACATCTAATCTTTCTGAGGCTGAGGTTTATCATTTCTATTTTTCTTTAGGATACCAAAGGAAAATGTGGCAATGGTCATTCTCTAACTCTACATAGTATTTATATTCATGTAGTCATTTTCTAGATCAATTAACATATTCATATTTCATGTAGGACCAACTGCTAGGGTGAAATGCTAAAATTAAATAAACCAAATGTATAAACAGTTCAAATAAAGAGGACTAACAGAGCTGCAGACTGCTTTGCCCATCTCAGTACCTCCTGATCCCTTCCCAATACACATGGTCCACATACCTGTTTATGAGGAGGTTGTCTTTGCCAGTCAAGTATATAATTTAATTACCTAATGAAGCTGTTTTAATCCTTGAAAAAAGTAGTTTAAAATTGCTGTAACCTTTATGTTTCTGTAGTTAATACAGTGAGCTTCAATTGAAGCAAATCCTCTCTTTGGCAGTCCAAAGAGAGTTGAAACGAACATCTGTTTCCTGCCCAATCCACTTTTTACAGAAACCAGGTAGTTTCTGTAATTTGCCAGAATCAGGCATACTAATCCAAATTTGTTGAAACTATTTACATTTCATAACTGTTCTCCCTTACCCACACTGTTCATGGCAAAATATATCCATGTCAAACATGGGAATAGTTATTTTGCAGTTTTCCTTCTGATTAAAAAAAATTCTCTAGAATTGTGAACTCCCAGAGTCAGAAATTCTTTTTGTTATAGTGAAATATACCTAGCTGGGAGATGTCAGAACAGGAAAGTTCTGTGATGTGACCAATTTCAAACTGTCCAGAGGAAAGACCACTAAAATTGATCAAAATCTCCCACTTCCCCTTTCTTTCTCCAGCCTATTTGTAGAAAAATTTTAGAGGTCTCTGTTAAGAGAAAAATGCTTGGTCTTCTTCCCTGCCAACTTTTGATTTCCAGATGTGCTCAACAATGGTTTAACAAGAAAAATATATGTTTCATTGTGAATTCAGTCCATAAGGTCTTGCTACTTTGAAATGCAAAGTTGTAGGGTGATTATCTCTGACCATCGGACTTTTAGAATGGATTATCCTGCTCCTCTTTTTTTTTTTAAAAAAATCTTTCTTTTTATCCTCCTTTAATCAAGTATAGTTCACACAAAGTAACTATGTGTATTACATAGATAAACAGATTCTTGTTGACTTACACTTGTTCGTATGAGTCTTCCAAACAAGAGAAACTATAGATTTGAACACAGTGATGTTGACAAACGGGGAATTTATTTTATCCACTCAGGGCTGAGAACTGTTTATACCATTCTAGGGCTAAATGTTAAAACTTAACATTGATATAAACTGAGGTTTTCTTAGCAAGGGAGGACATTTAATAATTGTTCAATCATAGTTGGTCTTCAAGGACAGGACCTCTTAGCTGGCAGTCCAGAGCTGATGAAAGCGTCTCCCCTGCCTTTCCTGACCATGGTACTATCACATGGAGAATCTTCTTTTCTCCTTGTGCTTTCTCAGAACCATTCCTGTTGCTTGAGTTATTTACTCAGTACTTCCTGTGTGTCAAGCAATGGTATGCTAAATCAGGCTGCATACAGTATTAGCCACTTCTACTGAGTCACTTTATAATCTGCCCTCTTCCTCTGGCCATGATCCCAGCAAGATGTACAGATTCCACCTTTCTTACCAGAATCTTCTCCCAGGCCTTCAGGTTGTACTGCTTGTTCCCTGACTTGGGGCTTCTCTGACTGGGATATTCCCATAACTACAAAGTAAAAGGGAAGTCAATGGCCATGAGTCTATTCTTGACCAAAGAAGATGGAGGATAACTGCATCTCTTGGGGAGGCATCTTTGAGAGCATTTTGTAGATTCTTCAGACATCATCCATAGAGGTGGCTAACTTGGTATCATATTCTAGTGTTTGCTTTCACTGTTTCTATTTCCTCAGAATCACTTTCCAAATATCCCACCTGTTCATAAGCTTTCACCTCGGGCTCTGCTTATGGACACATTGTCTAAGATTCACCAGAGCTGCAGTAGTAAGGCTGTGCTGTCTCCAGCCCTCTTATTATCCCATGAGTTCTCTGCTCTCATTCCACATGATCTTTTATCTGTTTAAGTAAATCAGAGTTTTGCTGTTGTTGTTGCTTTTAACCAAAAGATGTTTTACAAATAGGTCATGTGTACTAACCCATCAAATAGTTTCCCATGAGAATAACGTTTTACCCCCTGGTTATCGGTTTAAATCCATACTTCAGTTTAAGTTTTGTCTGTGTAAAGATCATGTTATGATCTTTGACATGTTAGGATCATATGACCCCTTAGGCTCTTACAACCCAGCCAAGGTGAGGCCAGTAAGAATGAGGCAGTATTATGTAGTACTTAAACACAGGAGCTCCTAAGTTTGAATCCTGCCTCTGCTTCTTGCTAACTTGGGCAAGTTATTTATTTATTTATTTTTTTTAGATTTAAAGGAAGTGAAGTGCCTGATAAATCCAGTCCACACAGAAGCTAGAACTGAATGGCTAGAAAATGGCTCTGATCCTTTATTTAAGGGAGAATATATCAAAGGCAGGGATGAGGTTTCAGCGGGTGGAATCTTGCTTCATGGTGTCTTGCAGTCAACAGGTTGATTGGCATCTTGGCAAGTCACACCCATCTCTGAGAGGCTGTGTGACTATGTGGCTCCAGCAGGTCACTTGGGCAAGTTATTTAATCTCGTTGCATCCCAACTTTCCCCATTTGTGAAATGGAGGAAGTAATGACACTTACCTTATAGAGTTATTACAAACAAACTAGCACATAAATCACTTAGTTTTAACAGAGTAAAAGCTCATGCTTTCTTTAAAAGGAGTCTGATTGATCATCCCTTATGCACTGAATCTTGCTTTTAACACAGGTTTCTTACTTGGTTCCCAATGCTAACTTTATTCCATTTGTCCCTTTTCTGTGCTGTGTCTGTAGATGTTAGCAATAAGTTCAACACGACAGGGGCTGCTATGTGTTCATCAAAACCCCTGCAGGCAACGCAGTCCAACTGCATTTCCCAGCCCACAGCTTGGGTGACTGTGCTGGAGCTGTGGTCAGTGGCAAGTAGGCAGAAGGGATGCACACCCTTTCTGGGGAGGACCTGAAGACAACTCCGTGAGACCCTCTGAACTCTTAGTTCTTCTACCAACCTGCTTTCTGCAGAGGATACAAGGAGGACTCTAGTACCTGGGGAGTGAAAAGTCACAGCAGAGCCCTGGGTGTCTGAATTACCTTAGGGAACTTCACCTGCCAACCAGGAATATCCACATTGATCTTACATTCAGAAGCAAAGCTCTATGGGATTAAGTTCATGGAATTTCAGGGTTTGTTACATCATTGTGATGAATTCCACAGGGCAAAGAATATGTCCGTCTCATTCTTCAATATCCAAAACAGCATCTGGCATGTGTAAGACACCTGATATTTGTTTTATCAAGTAGTAAATATATATGGACAACTTCTACCACTTATTTCTCTCCAGTCTGACAGAATAATGGGAAGAAAATGAAACATTCGCTTCTAATAGGTACATGCTATTCTACAAAGTATCTATTTATCTTCCACAACCAAGGCTTCTAAAACTTTAATATGCCTCAGAATCACCCAGGAGTTGTGAAAATGCAGATCCTGATTAACTAGGTCTGAAATGGAACCTGAGAGTCTGCATTTCTAACAAGCTTCCAGAAGATTCTGGGGCTATGGTCTTTGTGCCACATTTCGAGCAGCCAAGCTCTGGACAAGTAGTTCTTAAACTGCATCAGGACCACGTGGAAATGCAATTAAAATGCAACTTTCTGGATTCCCCCTCTTCTCTTCTAAAGTCTAATTAGTAGTTCTAATATAGAGCTCAAAAATTTGTATTTCCTAAGCCTGAAGACTTAGATATAGATTGTTTAGGAATCACACTATAGAAAAAAAAGACTCTTCTGGATGTTTCCTTCATCAATTATCACCTCTTTGTGTTTCAACTTTTCCTTTTTCTGGGGGGTTTCTAAAGATGCATATCCCTTATTTGTTTATAAACACTTACATAGCACTTATAATGTCTCTGGCACTGTCCTGTCCTATGTACTTCATACACATCAACTCATTTACTTCTTGCTCAAAGCCCATTCTTAATCTGGAAATAATGTAGAGAGGTCCAGTTACTTGTCCATGTGCCCCAGGCAGCAATTGGTAGAGTCAGAAATCAAATCTGGGCAGTAGGGTTCCAGAATTCTTGCAAACCAACCACTAGTCTATGCTGCATGTCATCCCTAGTAAATCCATGCTTCCTTGGAAAAAAGGGCAGCTCATTTAATTTATTTTATGCAACTTTTTTCAGAGCTCTTTGTCTTTCTTCTGATACTTAGCTAATTTCCTCCATTGCTTTGCCAGTGTTTAAACTTGTTGAGTCCTGTTAACTTTGAGTATTATCATATTGGTGGCGATATTAACATGATTCATCAAAAAATGAAGAAAACATGTTTGACTTATTGCTGTGTCTATTTAATATCAAATAAATAAGTTTAATTAAACAAACTTCTAGTATGCATTCGTTATGACTGGGGTTGAATGCTAAGAGTTTATTTTAGTCAGCTTTTTTGTTGCTGTGACTAAAGGATTGACCAGAACAACTGTAGAGGAAGAATAATGTATTTGAGGGCTCATGGTATCAGAGGTCTTAGTCCATAGAAGGCTGGTTCCATTTCTTGGGGCTTGAAGTGAGGATGAATATCATAGCAGAATGTGCAGCTGAGGAAAGCAGCTCACATCATGGTGATCAAGAAGCAGAGAGATAGACTCCACTCTCCAGATATAATTCTCACCTCCAGCCACACCCAGCCACTTCAGTTACCATTTAGTTAATCCCTATCAGGGAATTAATTCAATGAGTGGGTTCAGGCTCTTACAACCCAATCACTTCTCTTCTGAACCTTCTTACATTGTCTCACACGTGAGCTTTTGGGGGACATCTCACCTCCAAATAATAACAGAGTTGGAAAGAATGTAAAGATACCCAAGACATCATTTATGCCTTTGAGAAACTTATAATACTGCTAAGAAGATAGATATTCATATTGTTTTTTGTTTTTGTTGTTGTGTTATCAGGTAGACGATATTAAAAAAAAGTTTAAAAAATGTTGCAGGAGCTGAGGTGAGAAAGAGTGAGCCCTAGAACAGAGTGGGGACAGTGGGACTATATTTGGGGAATATATAAGCAGGTATCCTATATGCTAGGAGCAAAGAACACATGTATTAGGAGAAGTCTGTGGGGTTATGGCTAGAAAGGCCTATGTTTAAGACCAGATGTGAGGTCTACCTGTTAATGGGTATGAAATTGTTATGTAGACAATGGGTAAGCAATGGAATTTGTTTTTAAATGAGCAGTTGACATAGACTTGTTCTTGATGGGAACATTATATTCATGGAGCAGTGCTATTGCTTCAAATGTTTTCACATGATATATAATTTACAATTTATTTATTAAATTATTAACTAAGTTATAATTACATAGTTTATTAACTAATTAAATGGCACCACCACCCCAATAAGGTAAGAACTTATATTTCCCTAGAAGAGGTGAGAAAATGGAGAATGATATTTGCTTAGTAAATAGCCAGTAAATAGACTAGAGTTGAACCTGGACTTGTCTGTTTTTTTTTTTTCCTAAAACAGCCTAAATCCCATTGACAGAAAACAAACAGCACGGTAGGAAAAAAAAAAAGTATAAATACTTTCAGTGTATAACTATGTAAGAGAGTTTAAGATAGCTGAGACGTTAGAGACATTTTGTTTTTCCCTTAATTTTTGTGACTTCAGTAATTTAAACAATTATCTGGGTAAGTCATTCCAAATGCTTACTGATTTCAGAAGGAAAGTGCTTTGGGGTTGAAGTTTTGGACATTTCAAAATTTTTATTTTGAATATATACCCTATTAATGCAAAGAAATTCTTCACATGAAACTATTGTGCAGGTTTTATTTTCTTAGTCTTTGCAAAATGTTATTAAAGCTAGTTCCAAAAAACAAAAGTTCAAATGTTTTTTTCTGATATGTGGATACTAAAACACTATGGGTGGGGACAGGGGGAAGAGAAGTTCATTGGATTAGACAAAGAGGGATGAAGAGAAGAAGGGGTATGGGCACAGGAAAGACAATACAATGAATTTGACATAAGTTTTCTATGTTCATATATGAATACATGGCCAGTGAAACTCCACATCATGTACAACCACAAGAATGTGAAGTTCCTCACATGCAAAAGGCCCTGGGTTCAATCCCCAGCACCATGAAAAAAGAAAGAATGTGAAATTATACTCCATGTGTGTATAATATGTCAAAACACACTCCACTGTCATGCATATCTAAAAAAAATGGAATGTTTTCTTTCCCATGAAATGAATGTGATAGATGCTCACAGAAACTATTATTTCACAGGTTTAGTTTAACAGCTATTTGCATATTGCTAAATTCTGATTGTGCCACTTGCATCACTTAATAATATTCTTTTAGGGAAAATCGATGGATAGTAAAGTTATGACAATGTTAGCTCTTGAAATAAGATGTTATCAACTTCCTACAATTTTTACTATCTAACCACTATTGAGACAAGTCTTCTCAGACAAGAAAAAGAGAAGGTGAGGGAAATAACATTTTCTTTTTATAATGCTGGGAACAGCTTGAGAGAGGGGCCTTTGTCTTTCTGGTCTTTGAATCCTGATGCCTCCCATAGAGCAGGACACACACTGAGTGATCAGATCATTGACTGATGGCTACAGAATTAGTGCTCAAGTCTTTACATAGTGAGGGACCTTACCATACCCACCACGCTAAAAATGATGAAGGCACAGATGAAATCCTAACCTTGGATTTTCATTTCCACTGTCTTTTCTTACCCACTATGATACTTGCTTAGGTTCATGTAAACACTTATCCACACAAAGTTTTCCAATGAGTAGTCTTCAGTGTACCAAATTCTATACCAGACACTAGGAAGTCAAAGGTGAAAGGCATGGTCTTATCTGCCTGGAGCTCATAAAAGCTAATGCAGAAAATGGAGAGTAAGTAAATTATTATAACACAATGTGATTTGTGATACAGTTGACTTAAATAATAATAATCATTAACACATTATAAAATATTTATTGTTCATAGTGCCTTTTAAGCCATATTTTTTAAACTTACAAATAGCCTCAACAGATAGATACTATTATTGTTATTATAATTGTTATTACTATTTACAAATAAGAGACTTTACCAACACTTATAAATATAGCAACTGCAGAAAGTCTGACTGCAGAGCTGATGAATTTTGTTTGGTTAATTCTAATATAATGTGGAATAGTTATTGCTTGCATTTACATATCCTAGCCATTGGAAAGGAGGAACTATAAACCACTACTTCCCAAATGCTACCTTATCACTCAGGAAGCTGTTTAAGAATCTTAATGTTCAGATCACAATTAAATGACAATTGGGAGGATAGAACCAGACATCAGTATCTTTAAAGATTTCCAGGTGAGTCCAATGTATAGTAAAGATGGGGGCCACTGCTATCAACTGCAAAGAGCTATACCTATGTAGATTTTTCATTCATTATCCCATTTTTTTAAAAAAAAATAGGCTCAGTTTCTAAATACTCAAAATTGGAAGACACTTGGACACCCAATTGCAATCCACCTATCTTGTATGTATATGAGCTTTGTAGACATTGGTTAAATCAGTCTCTGAGTAAACAGGTACTCTCATTTCTAGCCACCAAGAGATCAGCTCAAGGGGTGGTTGCAAAAACAGAAAAAACATAGGCCTAGTTTTATTTGAATGCCAGTGGCACAGAGAAAAGGAAAAATCATTCCTGCATTTAAACTCTGGGAGTTAGGCTGAGGATCCTGATTAAGCAAATGAACTGAATGTTCATGATGACCTCTGTCACTAGCAGCTGGTGTCAACAAGCTTTGAAGAGATAGGTGAGAACAATTCAATAACTTCTCTGATCACACTTTCAGGCCTTGACTATCACAAAGGGTCATAAGACTAATAATCATCTGTACCACAAGCTAATTTTCTTTCTTTTTTAAAAAAAATGGTCTAAAAGCTGATTTTCAAACAGGGATATCAAGAAAAACAGTCTAGTTCTCTGGGTTAGAATGGTAACTAGATACTCTCTTTGCTTGGAGAAAACTCAACTAAAGAGCATTATTGTTGAGATCTATATAATGTTGAAGGAAAAAGTCTTGAGAAGAGCCAGGAATGTAAGATTCAGAAGTTCCTGAGGTCATGGATACAGAGCCAAGGCATCATTCTATCTGTCCAGGAACCTCAGAAGCATGGATCACCCCTAATGCTTTGTCACCAACATGACACAGTTACCCAGTCACACTTTGTTTGCCTCTTCTTCTTCTAACTGCTTTTATGAAATTTGAGGTCATCACACCCTTTCCAGCTCCAGCTTCATGTTATGATCCATAGCAATGGATCTTAGCAGAGACTGGCAGAATTTGGGTGTGGGGACTGAGGAAGAGAACGAGGTTCGGCTTATCTTAATCAAGTCAGGCTCATAGACTTAAGCCAGAAATCACAGGATTTCTTCCATCCAGGATCATTGGATTTCCTAGGGATTGGTTGCCCTTCTATCAAGTGTTTACTTCTGGCCCAAGCAGCTGCATTCATGGAAAGCAAGTCACAAAGTCCAAATATTCCCATTTGAACACCAGGATCTTTGTTTGTGGGCAACTTCCCCTTAAGGACAATGTGGGTGGCAGACACTTTCAGCACATTTCTACAGTCCCATAATTCAAGATAGAAATTAGATTTGACTTCCCTCCTCCCTGGTAAAATACAGAACTGTTTTCACAGACACTTTTGAGGTCAAAGATGAAAGCTATTTCTTGGTTACACATACATTTAAACACGCAAATACACTCTATCTCATCTTCCTCCTCCTCCTTTTCTTCTCTCACATATACATACCCCATAAAGTGTTCTATATCTAGAGTCCTCCCTTCTCTGGCATAATAGAACCATGTGGATTTGCAGATTGAAGATATAATTTTCCTCTCAAGGCCAACAGATCAAGTGGTAGGTTTGATCAGCTAATCTACTCTGATAACAACTAGAGAAGATGTAGGCCTACTAATAGTTGTCATATGAGTAATTTCTCTAAAGAAAATCCATTTTGACTTATTTCTCAGCACATTAATGGTTCTCATTAAATTTAAAATCAAATAGGCAGGTATGGAAAATTTAACTCCGACCCTTGTGAAGATCTCTGGCAACAAGTAGTGACTGGTTCCACCACTGACTCTTGATTATCTAAGTTGTAAAGGTGGTTAGCCACTTTCTCTGTACATAGTTCCAACAGTCAAGTCAAATGACCTAGGATCATTCCTTCTTTCTTAGAAATGAAAAGATAGAAAGATGAAATATTTTTCCTTCTTCTCCCAAATTAATGATCATAGATATTTTGACTCAAAATGAAAAACTCAGAAGTATCAAGAGCAGATAGCAATGGTTAAGAGCAATACATGACAAAGATTTTGAGTAAATGAACCAGTTGCTCCCTGCTATTCCTCAAAAGAAAGACATCTATTAGGGGTTGTGAGTAATCCAATGGTTTTTGGAAAATCCTTGGCAAACATATAAAAATATGTTTCAAATGTTTTCAACTGAAGCAAATTAAAAGCATACTTTTTTCCTGGCACATTTTCTCATTCATTTTAAAGGATATGTGTATTTCTTAGGGAAATTTCAGACATGTGGCTCTAATTTTCACTTAACTCATCATATTATTTTGTAAGAGCTATTCAATGACTAAAAATCCTCATGAGTCTTTTTTTTAATATATAAGACTTTGAAAAAATGTTATTTCTTAGAAATAGGAAGTCAGAGAAACCAGAGCTAGCAAAGGGCAAATAAGTACTTCAGGCTTTCCCTGAGGGACAGGATCAATTCTGCTCCATTTCCTTCAAGTGAAGGCTCATTCTCAGAAGTCAAGTACTTTTCTGGAAAGTCTGTCCCAGAACGCAATTCTTCCATTATGTGTGATATGGTTCCAGTTGGAAGAAGACCTCTTCTGCTCTGTCATGACAGAAGATTATGGAAACCTTCCCAGACTTGTTGATAATACATAAATATTATTCTAGTCACCAGACATGGTTCTGTTCTGTAGGAAGTCATTGAGTCTTAAATTGTCTTTCATTATCTTTAAGAGGGTCTTATGTGTCCTGGGTTTCTCAGGCAATATTCTACTTCTGCAATTCATTTAGTCTCTGGATATTCCTGTTTGTGACTAATGTTGAACAGAATAATATGCCATTTTCAGATAGTTCTCCAAATTGGGCTCATGTCTGTGGTCAGTCACCTCCACATGAACTTTACCAGAGTCATTTTCCGTACCCCCACCATGTTCTAATACCTTCCTCTTGTTCTTCTCCTCAATACTTCTGAGAAGTTTTATTATGCCACAAGGAAAAATACTTATGTACATGTGACATATGTATGTATGCATGTGTGTGTATATGTACAAAAACAGTTCATATCTAATATTATCATTTATTCAGTCTTATAACAAAATTTTATTAAAACCAATTATATTCCAGGAACTTTCTCAGATGTCAAGGATGCAAATTTGAAAAAGACAAAAAATATTTTGACCTCAAGGAGCTGAAAGCATATCATTTGAGAAAATAAATTACTAAAAAATGTATAATTAAGCACAACAGAAACACATTGGGGACTTAAAGAAGGATGGTTTCAACTCTCTAGGGACAACAAGGAAAGACTGCCAGGAGTAGAGAAAGAGTTGGAGTAGATCTTAAAAAAATAAAATGACTATATCTTTATCATGCAGACAAAGGGTAAGTCAGTCCAGGCCAAGGGAACTATTTGAAAAGAGGCATGGGGGTAAATTTCCACGGTCCACTTGGAGCATGGCCAAACATTTGGCATGGATGGAGCTGTAGGTGAGACATGGATGAAGACAGGACCAATTGGGGACATTTAGACTGTAGGAAGGACTCAAGAGTTTATTTCAAAGACAATAGCAATGATAACATGATACTTTTTTGCCTTTTGGGAAAGCTATTTTGTGGCTCTATGACAGAGTAATTGGGATGTGAGGTGGGGAGTGAGATTAGAGGACAGTATCACTCTAGGATGCTTGTGTAAAGCTCTGGATGAGATATGATTAGTAGGTGAATGGTGACAACATCCAGGAAGATGGAGACAAAGAAACAGAGGAATAATGTGAAAAAAAGAGGATTGACAGAATCCTTTATGTATTTGAAGGAATGAATAAGGGGAGACTGAGTGTTCCAGGATTGGCTTGAAGAAAAGAAATCATGGGATTTGGATGGAGATAATGAACTGTTTAAAAGAAGATGAACTGGAGACACACATGGACCATGCATAAACACAAATTGCAGGGAGGTCTGACCAGATCTCTCAGGCTGCCTGACATATTGCTGTGAAAAAGTAGTACGAGTAAGTAGGCATCCCAATCACAGGTATTTTTCTTTCTTTTTTTTTTTTTTTTTGACGGAACTTTGAGAAACTTGCCACTGAGACACAGGCCCTACTTTTACACCCCTAGCCATCAGCATCCTTACTGGCATTTTAGGTGACCCCCCATCAAGTTCTTGGCACAGGCTCTCCACTACCAGATGCCCACAGTTCTCCAGCTCTCCATCATTTCCACATTGCTTCCTATGGACTCCTATGCCAGGAAGCCATTGTGCATGCAAGACGTGGGCTGTGCCATCAGTACTTACCTTTCATGGCCTGGATTCCTGCAAGACATTTGTATTCCCTGACTGCTCCTATTTTATGCATTTGCTTTTTTCTGCTGTTCTCTATTTTTTCATCTACAAAAGGAAGATATCATAAAATGGCAATGATAATTGTAACATTCATTACATGCTGAAACTACTCCAGTCACTTTTTAAAATTGTATGCATATTAACTGGTTTGATCCTCTTGAAAACCAAATGAGTTAAATACTATTATTATACAATTTTTTTTCAGATAAGTTAGTTACAGAGCAAGTGAGTTTACATAAGGAAGTAATGTAAAGTTACTCAAGTTCTTTTACATAAGGAAGTAATACTATGTCCACACATGGAAATCACGAAGCACAGTGATGGACACGCTGAAACAAATGCTCAGAATATATTGTTTCTTTCTTCTTGTCCATCTAATTCACTTGTAAAGCTCAGAGGGCTTGTTGGAGAGACCAAATAAAGCAATTTAGAGAAATATTGTAAAACAATCCTGGGTTTGAATTAATGTCATTCACTATTGCTCATCAAAAACACACCAGGTGTAAGACGAATGAGTGAGGAACTGGAGCTTTACAATATCAGAGTGAAGCATATAAAATGCATTCAAAAAATAAGATTTGAGTTTAATAAATCATGTTTTCTACTTATAATGTTAAGAGACATTTAAAAAATAAATATCACTTATTCATCACCCTGAGTGCACTTAATATAGTGGGATTAGAAGTGAGTTAATGTTTCTTGCCCTTGTGGCCTTAAGAGTCCTAAGGGGTGGGGATTAAATAAAAAGTTGAATAGGTTGATTGTGAAATCAGCATAAATAATCTTTCTTTTCAAAAAGTTCATACTGAAGTTTGAAGGAGACAAGTCCAAGAGATGGGGAGATAAGTCCTGTTCATAAGGCCAATCTTTGCAATGCTTCAGCATATTTTTGTCCTATGAGCAAATTCATAATTACTCTGTTTCAGCTCTTTTTAGTCGAGTCATCTGTATGTCGTAAAGTAACTTTGAAGTAAATTCACATTTTATCTCTGTCTGTCTTTCCATGTGTATTTCATTTCCTTTAACCACTGGTTTTGAAATCCCTTTTGCCTAAAGCTTTCACATTTGTTTGGGGAGAGCTTCCCACACATCCCCTCTAACCTGTCTTTTAGGCAGGGATAACTCCTCAGTGTCTTAAACAGAGACTGGTAATTAGGGCAAATTGGAAGATTCATGTCAAATAGTCAGTTCTTTGCAACAATGTACCTCTCCTTTTTGTGGTAGGCCTTAGAAGCCTATGCATGTGTCTTTAGTGTTTTCCCTCTCTCTTTCTAGAAGATGGGAGGCAAGTTTAATGATTCCAGGTCAGGATGGAAGAAAGGCCATGAAAGGCAGGAAGAAGGTGAAAAGAAAGGAGTCCAGAAATATTCACATAGGGCCAGGCCTCCAGTTCCTAGGAGGCAGCATTCCTTGGGATGTCACCAGGTATCTGGGGAGATACAGATAAACAACAGCTAGAAAAATTTGCTCCTGTGAAGCAAGCAAAGAAAGAACATTCGATCTATACAAATACCAAGCAAGTTGGGAGACTTGGGGGAACTTTTACATCTTCAAAATATTTCCAATGTTCAGTAGCCTCTGAAGATTAATAACAGGTTTGCTAACATTATTTATTTCCATTTAAAAAAATTATTCCTCAAGGGCAGAAAACTTGGCTTATATTTTCTTCTAACATTGGTGCTGTCACTTAGTAGGCTTTCAGTAAATGCTTACTTGCTCAATGAATCAATGAACTTTCTTCACATGAAGGAACTGAAAACAGTGTTTAGAAAGAAAACTCACCTTTCAAGCATTCTATACGTGGAATCCTTGTACTATTCCAAGATAATAAAGCACAGGTATAAAGAATCAGATATTTACCTTTTATTCACATCCAGAAGAAAAATAAATCTTGTATACCTTAAATTAAAAAAAAAAAGAAATAAGAAATGGCCCAAAACCAAGGTTAAAAGAGAAATTAAATGAGAACCCAAGAGAGAAACTTCACTTATACAGAAATATTAAATATGTATTTCTGTTGTGCCATTCATTTAGAAAATAAGTATAAACCACCTTTTGATACTTTGTATTTCTTATATTTTCACATATTTATTATTCTCTTTTCCAACTTGACTGTGAGCTCCTTAAAGCAGAGCTACTGTAGGTTTTATAACATAACATTTTAAAATTCAGTGTGTGGATGTCACTATGCCTGTGAGTGAATACAGATATTCTCATATTTTTTATAATCACAATGACAGGTAAACAGCAAGAGCAAGAACCAAGAACTAATGCTATAAGTGAAATCTTCAAGAGGTTAATCACATATAAAAATCAGTAGTATTTACTTGCATGTTTATATGTGTTTATAGTGCATATATGTATACAGTAAACATGTCTAACCCAGTTGTTCATAACTGGCCACACACACATGGAAGCCATGCACTTATGGACAGGTGCATCTGTCTACAAATGTTTGGTTGTGTCCAACTTTAGAGAAATATTTAGCGACATTCAAAATCAAGCACAGCATTAACATAATTTGAAGGACAATTCCCAAATCACCTTTCTAAGGCACTCATGAACAGGATCTTTCCGACTGGCAATAGTACATTAATTATTGTTTTTAAACACCAGCTTTTGACTCTAAAAGCTGTAAAAGTAGCAGTACTAAAATCAAACTTTGTCCCATGACCAGCATTTATTCTTAAATCACCATTATCATGTCTCACATCTGCCAAGATGGCTCTCAATATTTCTTTTCTATATAAATTGGACATCCTTTCTGTATATTCAGTGTCGGAAGGATGGAAAGACAGATTATCATAGAAAAGAAATACTATTACTAGGAGATCAAACACATATTAAGAATCCAGAAAATAGATTAAAACCACTGTGCTTTTTACTCAAGTCACCTGGTAAAGTCATACAAGTCTCCCTCGAACGGGCCTGAAGGAGATCTATTGTATGATGTTCCTTCAAATTTCCACATTCTTTTTGCCCAGACTTATAAAGTTTCATTTATTTTCATGCTAATCCTCAAATCATAGCACCAATCCTTTGTTTCATCTGATTTCCCTCAAGTGTGGAGAAGTGTCCTTCTGCTCCTAAAAGGAGGGGATAAAGGACAGCAGACTCAGGATCCAGTCTCAAATTAAGACCCTGAAAGATCATCTATTTACTGCTAAAATGGACTCTGAGCAGAATGCTCCACATAACACTTTTTCTATTATCCTGGCTCAATAAGAGTTATACTCCAGGGAAGAGGTGGTGATGGAAAGAAATCAAGTATCTCTATAGAACATGCTTCCTGTACCTACGTCAACTTTTATTTCACTTTATGTCAATGAATATTTTTTTTAAAAAAATCTCTAGGTAACTTTTCCTATGACTATTCAATTCTTTCAGCAAATCATTGGTTTGACTTTGCAATTTACTCCTCAGGTAATTACAAATGATGTTCTTGAATGTAAAACAAAAATTACTGATTGCCTAAGCCATTGTTTCTAAAAAGGCTAGGATTAAAAAGTAAACTGAGGGGGATGGAGTTGTGGCTCAGTGGTAGAACACTTGCCTGGCATGTATGAGGCACTGGGTTAGATACTCAGCACTGCAAATTAATTAATTAAATAATTAAATAATTAAATAATTAAATAAAAGATCCATTTACAACTAAAAAATATTTTTAAAAAGTAAAATGATAATAAGTATAATAAAGACCATGGAGATCAACATTTCAGAGACTGGCCTAAGACTTTATACATTGTAATCTATTTAATCCTCACCATAATCTCTAATCCTTACCACAATTATCTCCATTTTATAGGTGAGGAAATTGAAACCAAATAATTTGCTCAGTGTCCCATAGCTAGCAAGTGGTAGAGTTGTGATTCAAATACAGTAGCTAAATGGAGTCTAAATTTATAACATGCTATTAAAAATAGTGCATCTCTCACACATTAATTATCATATGTTAATAATTAATTGAGTTAATTAAATATATGTTAATGTAATTTAAAAGTATGGGTGTAATAGGGCAAGGAATTATGGCAGACTGGAAAGAGAACTGGTTTACCAATCCCGCAGGGATAAACTGTAACCTCATCTCTGCTGGTTACTAATCTAGGCTCTATTCTTGGGGAAACTCCATGGACCTCCCTTGGTTTCTGAGATAACTCAGAGAAAAGACCATTCAGTCCTGCAGTCTTTAGGACTTATTGATTGGCATCATATCAGACAACCTATCAGCACTAGAAAGTATACTTTCTGCTTCTGTTGTGTTCTCTAGTGATCTGTTCCAAATACTTTTTAGCTCAATGCACTGGAAGCCATTTGCCATCCAGAATTTTAATTATTAATGTAAAAGTGTTTAAAATATATCCATTAGGGCTGATAAAGTTGTGTCTGATTAACGGGCTTTTCATAAATGCACTGACACAAACTTTTTTTAAAAAAAAATTAATTCAGCCTGCAAATGAACATCATCCATTTTGCTCTCATATTTTATCAGTCTGTAAAGTGCATTCTCACTTCAGTTTTCAGCTCTGAATGCAGAACACTGTGAAAAATGACAGAATTTTAATGAGAAAGTGAACAACATGCCATCAACACCCTTTTGCCAGTAAAAATGGCACAACATCAAAGCTCTAAATCATGTTCCCTCCACACCTTTGGACATCTGTGATTCTGTCTGAGTCCTCAAAATCTGCTACATCCATCACCAGGTGCAGCCTTTAAACACGGAGGCGCTGTCTACTTCACTGGTTGGCATGGCAACAGTTGTCAAATCATCCCTTGATAATGCTCTTTAATTGATTGTATAAATTATTCTGAGAGATGTGATTGCAAAATGATGTACTGAAGCTCTTAAGTGAGCAGATCAGCTTAGCTGCATTTAAAGGTGCATTGCATCTTCTGCCTTTGCCCAGGAATACTGACCCTCTTAAAGAAGTACTGAAACACTCAGGATGAAGCATAGATATTAAGCATTAAGGAAAAGTTTAAAGCGATGGCACAGTTAATTGCTACTACAAGTGCATGTTAACTTACTAAAAACCAACAGGCTGCATATTGCATACAGATGTGAAGACAGTTCTTTAAATCACATATAGAAATCAGTCTATTCAAACTTAGTATTATTGACATCATACCAGAATTGAGCTTATGATTGCATTGGTGGAGAAGTTATAGGCTATTTGAAGACGCATGGCATCGTCTTTCTTCATTAGCATGCCTTGGACTTTTTCTTCTCATGACTCTATATACAATTAGTGCAGAGTGTGTTGCCAATGTATTGACTCCCCTGTTGCCTCCATCTCTCAGCTGAATGGCATTCTGTGATTTCTGGCATCTCTTATAAATTGTGAGCAACTTGGAAGTGATTAACTTGGAAACTATGCCTAAAGCATCCTGTTATTTTCTTTTTAAGTCCTTTTGTTTCCCTCCATAAAATAGCCCTGCCCTCCTAGCCTTCCCCGTGCTCCCAAAGTGGAGAAGTTCCACACAACACAATCTGTAGGAAGGTGTAAATTTGCAACTCTCAAAAGTGTAGTTCACTGTCTGGCAGCATCAGCATCACCTGGGAACTCATTAGAAACATACACCTATTAGAAACTCTGGAGTGAAACCAGAAATCTGTGTTTTAACAAGTTCTCTGAGAGACTCCAGTGCATCTCATTTCTGAGAACCACTGGAGTAATCCAGTATTTGTCACACTTTTGAATTACCTGGGAACATCTAGGACTATTAGAACATGGGTGAGATGCACCTCTTCCAAGATTTAGATTCAACTGGTCTGAAACAACCTATGAACCTGTACCTCAAAAACTTTCCTGAGATCCCATTGAATGGAGAATTGAGAAACTCTTACATGGGCAATGACACTGAATGTAAGATCTTCAAATGTTTTGGAGATGGTGATTCACATGCTTTATATGTGTCTTTTTCCCACATTTTATTCATTTACTCATACTCTTATCATTTATTTACTGAGTCCTTCCTTATTACATGCCATATACTATAGTTAGCTCTGGAGATAAAATGGTAAACAGACATAAGCTTAGAACATTTTATGTTTCACTAATAGAATACCTGAGACTGGGTAATTTACTCACACAAAAAATTACAAACTTATTTAGCTTACATTTCTGAAGCCTGGAAAGTTCAATATTAGGTAGCCAAATCTGGTGCGAAACTCATATAGCATCCTTTTAATAAGGCAGGAAAAGTGGAAGGGCAAGCAGGTGCCCATTGAAGAGGTCACATGGTAAAAGAGGAAGACAGGAGGTGCCAGGCTCACTTTATAACCACCCACCCTCACGCCAAAACTGGCCTGTGGAAGCAAGAATTTGCTCTCTCAAGGAAAATTGTTGAACTGTCTTAATGATGTAATCACTTTTTTAAAAAAAAATTTGTAGTTGTAGATGAACAGAATGCCTTTATTTTATTTGTTTATTTTTATGTGGTGCTGAGGATCGAACCCAGTGCCTTACACATGCGAGGCAAATGCTTGTCACTGAGCTACAACCCCAGCCCTGTAATCACCTTTTGAAGATGCCAATAGCTCTCAACACTATTATACTAAGGACCAAATTTCAACATGAGATTTGATTTGAAAAAACTGCTATATCCAAACAAGAGCATGATAGTCTTTATGTTTGGGGAGAGAGGCAGAGAATAAATATGTAAGAGCAAACAAAGTGTGTGTGTGTGTATATATATATATATATAATATATATATATATATATATTATATATATATATATATATATATTATATATATATAATTCAAATTCTTTTAAAAGAAATGAGCTGTGTATTATGATAAAGAATTCAGCTTGCCTGTTTGCATAGGGAAGCTTGGGAAGTCTAAAGAGCTGGCATTCAAGCTGAAAACTAAAGCACAGAGATAAGTAGCTATTTGGTGAGGTATGGCATGGTTAGGGTGTTCATGTAAGTGATGGGGGATGGGTGGAGGAGTGTTCTATGCAGAGGGAACAGCATCCACACAAGTCATACCAAAGGAAAATAGTTTCAAGGGGCTGAAAGGAGGCTACTATGGATGACATTTGAGAGAGAGGACAGAAAGATTCAGATAAATTTGGAGAGGAAGTTATGAAATCTGAATCTGAGATACAATAAAGACCCCTGTGGGAATCATTGTGTCATCTAAAGAGATAAAACAACATGACCACATGTTCTCAGGTGATTTCAAGTCAGTGATGTCAGAGACTCTTTTTAACTAATCAGTTGTTATCAGGTATCTGGTTGCTTCCACAGACTGCTGTCACTTGAGCTCAGTTTTGATTCTTTTCAGAAGCTGTACTTTTTGACTTGATTTTCAGGAGTATCTTAGTGCCATGATGCCTGAGTTAACAGAATTACTCCCTGATTTTTAAATCTAGTGTGATATAAAAATCTCATGGTTCAGGTTTCTCTATGCTTCTAGCTTTGTCACCAATTTTTAGTGGCATATTATAATGGGAATAAACTATTTTCATAACTAAGAGGGAAACTCAAGGATTTCTCCTGAAGAACTTGTGCAAATTTGTTTAACCAGAATTCTTTGTGTGCTTTTTTATGTTCTTTAAATTTGTCTGCTAGCTTAACATCTCTTAAAAAGTCATTCTGCAAACTAATTTTGTAAAGTACATATATCCTGGCTCATTATTGACAAAATTTATTTCTGTCTTTGAATTTTACTATTTTATAAATATTAAATTTTCCTCTGGTCCTAGTCCCAGGAGAGACACGAGTCTTCTGGCCAAGTACCTAACAAAGACACATCAAACAACCAAGCACTTAAGTGTTCACTTGCTACACAAGAGGTCTAGTGTTTATAATGATCAGATTAGTTGATATCAAGCCAAAAGTTTATAATAACAGAAATGATATATTTTTGGAGAAGAACTTGCAAATAACATCTATTAAAATTGCTCAAAAGTAATACTTTGATGATTAGTAGAAAGGTTTCTTTAAAGAGGTTTTTTAATCCTAAAATTAAGGGTGTTACAGAAAGAAAAACTAAGGATGGTGAGCAAATTGTAATGGAGCCTGGAAGCTATCTTGGCTACCTGGGTGAAACTGATGGTAAGTTAATGAGCTGCACTTCTGCAAATTCTTTGTTTCCAAGGCTTGTCTGAGACCCCAGATGAGAACAAGTCAATGAATGGCTCACTAGCAGAATTTAGGAGGATTGTTCATTTTATTCCTTAGAGGTTTTTAGAAGGTAAGAAGGACAGGTCAGTAGCTGGCTAGTGGGAAATCACAAGTCAACTGAGAAAAACTAGAAATGGCAAGTGGGTGGGAGGGAACTCTTTCAGATATTCTTGTCCCATTTTAGAAAGACTTGATTTGATAGTCATATTAAGATGGTGACTTTAGCTGTTCTCAACTTGTTACAAAAAAGCTGTAGACCTAGTATCTCACATAATTTTCCCTGGGGCAATATCATTTCTCTTTGAAAAACAACTTTGAAAACATTTAAATATATATACAGGGGAAAAAATAGCATTTTTCTCCCTAAAATTACGTTTATTGACAAGCATATCATGGGGGAAAAAAAAAAGAACTTCACTTTGTGTAGACATCTGGAATGGAATGCAGGAATTATCTTTTATATTCCACAAAATAATATACCAAATTATCTCCATTCACTCTCCATTTTCAGACTGTACTCAACAGGCACATTGTACAGGAAACATCAGCAGTTAGAAATTGTGGAGAAAAAAGCCTGGAGTTCACACATGTGCAGACACGGAGCATACGATGTGATCAGCAATGGCACAATGCATACTGGGGATGTCTTTATGTCCTTGCTTCCACTGGGAACATTAAGAGTCACATTGTGAGCCTGGAGGGAGAGATGAACTTCTAAAAGAAGAAGATGTAGGAATTTCTCAGAAAAGAATGAGGACATCATTCAGCTCATGAATGTTTTCTCAGTGTGTTCAAACACTGGGACTACAAGAAAGTTTATTGTGTATTGGGACAAGACAGAGAATAAAGAGGTAATTACAAAGTAGGGTGATAGCAGCAATAAGAAGTAATATTTATCGTGAACTTATTACCATGCTAAATGCTTTACCATCTTGTTTAAACTTCACAAGATCCTAGGATGTTTTTCAAGTTCACTGTTTCTATTCCTTTATTACAATTACTATTGTTGCCCTATTTTACAGATAAGAAAGCTGAGGGCCCTAACAGTCTAAATATGTCCATGAGTTTATGCATTTGGTAGGTGGAAGAGAGGAGGCAGCCCTTAGTAGCTCTAGGATCATGTTTTAACATCTCTGTTACACTGCTTAGGGAGGGAAGGGACATGGAGTTTGGAACTTGACCTAGAAGAAAATAGAGAATGGAAAAACACTTTCTTGAGAAAATGACTTGTAAGTGAGCCCCTTTCCTTTTCCCCTACATCAGTATTCACCTATTGTTTTCCCAAGAAGCAAATTCTAGAAGATCTCCATTGGGCTTCCTGAAGAGGGTGAACAGTCTGGTGGCAATGAACATACACAGGACAATGAACACCCCAGATTGCCTGGGCCAGCCTTCTATCTCCATTTAGGACAATGCAACTTCAGGCAAAAGTCTGTGAAATATTGATAAAGACATCTACCTCACAGGTTTATTATGGCCATTGGATTAAATGAATTTATTTCTGTAAAACATTGGCACATGCTCTATGCTACACAAGTAGTAAATACATTTGCAAAGGATATAATCGCAAAATAACTATAGAGATTCTTCTTTGGGGGAGATGATAACAAATGACTTTACTTAAGAGTGCCCCCTATGGGAGGAATAGATAGGGCAGAGGGGTGGGAGGGGAAGGGAGGGTGTGGGGCAGGGGGTTAGCAATGATGGTGGAATGTGATGGACATCATTATCCAAAGTACATGTATGAAGATATGAACTGGTGTGAACATACTTTATATATAAACAGAGATATGAAAAATTGTGTTCTATATGTGTAATAAGAATCATGATGTATTCTGCTGTCATGTATTTAAAAAAAAAAGCATTTTTTAAAAAAAGGCTGGGGGAAAAAAAAAGAATTCCTCCTAGTTCCAAAGCATTTCTCGCCTGAAGCGGAACATCAAGGTTATTGTGAGTAGCAGGGAGCAGGGCTTTAGGATTAAATGGGCTGAAATCTAGTTTCTTGGGATTCGTGGAAACAGTTTGGGATTTGACTTTAAAAACTCCAGATTCCAGTCATGACTCTGCCTCTTGAATCTTGAATAAATCATTTAATATGTTTATTCTCAATTCCCGTATTGATGAAATGAGAAAAATAACTCATATAATTAAATGAATTTTTAAAATGACAGAACTCAACATAGAGACTAAAATATTGACTATTGTAAATATTACTTCTTATTAGCTGAGTAATTTAGGAAAAGCTGATTTATTTTTGAATTTCACTTTACAACTGTATATCCAGACATTACAATAGTTGCAGTATTTATATATAGGGTATTAGAGAAAGTAAAATGGTGCTTTTTGTTATTGTTTTGTTTTGTTTTGTTTTGGTACCAGGGATTGAACTCAGGGGCACTTGACCACTGAGCCACACCCCCAGCCCTATTTTGTATCTTTTATTTAGAGACAGAGCCTCATTGAGTTTCTTAGCACCTCACTTTTGCTGAGGTTGGCTTTGAACTCCAGTCCTCCTGCCTCAGCCTCTTTAGCTGCTGGGATTACAGATGTGCACCACCATACCCAGCAAATGGTATGTTTTTGATTCAGGTAAAAATTTTAAAAAATGAATGAGATAGAAATGAAAGCCTATTAAATTGCTATTTAATTGTTTATCAGATATAGTAGTTGACTTATGTTTAGGGATCACATGCACTGATGAGACACGAATCTGAGTGGCTCTGGAAACTAATTTTCCTTCTCTTTTTGGTAGCATGCTAAGAGGTAGCAGGATTTTTAGCTGGTTTCAACCTTCCTGGACGGCAAAGCTCTTCCTAGGGCCCCTGCATTGCAGAACTTGGGCTGAAGTATATATAACTACTAGAGTGGTTCCTGGGGCTTAGAGAACCCTTGAAATCTATTTTGGAACTCAGAGAAGCAGGTGTTATAACTGTAGGGACTGTATTATAACTAATGACCCTGATGCAGAGGCTGGTCTCGTTCTCTCTTGGGGTGTTCGTTATGATGCATCCAGCTGGCCTAGGCGGCACCGGCTCTCTCCAAGATGGCACCATGGTGCAAGATGGCCACCAGTGTCTGGCCTATGCTATAGAATAATGGCAATGCAATCGTGTTCCCTTTTGCTTCTCCCCTTCTGAGTATTTTTCCCAATAAATTCAATATTATGATTGTAACTGCGGCTCTGTACCCTTGAACCACTTAAAGAATGTGTACCAAAATTTCTTTAAATCCTATTTTGAATTGAAAAAATTCTCACTAGAAGTGGCCTGAGGGCCTGAGACTAATTTCTGGTGAATAGATACAATAAAGAAATTGGGAACCAAATACCCCACATATTCCTTATTTCAATTCTCTACCTGCTTGTTTATTTTTAATTTTTAAATTAATTTGTTTATTTTTTGCTGAGTAGTTATAGCCGAATCATGGTTCATGCAAGTTAAATGCATATATGATTCAACTGTTCTATTTATTTTATGAGGCACTTTGAGTATTTCAGGGAAAGGACCCACCCCACACTTGGGATAAGTGGACAGGTGCTGAGTGGTGTCCTTTCCCTGAGGGCCAGGATGAAGGCAGTAGGGGTGATGGCCATGGATGAGAACAGCTATGGATAGTGTGGTGACAGGTGCACAATTCTCCAAGCCAAAGTCACCTTTCTGAGGAGTCCTGCATTGGCCAGGAACAGGTGCACTCGTGTCCCTGCTGTGCTCAGCCATCACCTCAGAGCGGCCTATGAAAAACATGGCCTTGGCACAAGTATGGGGCTGAATCTAGTGGGCAGCAGCTGGATCTGTCAACCATGCTCCAGGCAGCAGATCTCAGTGGCATCTGTGACTACTGCAGCTATAATATGACCTGAAGAATCTAGTCTCTGGTTACCTCTGTGCCACATCACCAACTATTTTCCTGCTTTCCTGTTGGCCTCCTAACTGCTTCCTGAACACCACAAACATGTTCTGGCCTCATAGTCTTGCAATGATTATTTCACATATCTGGAAAATTCTTACCTAGAAACCTGTATGGTTTGCTCCCTCAAATTAATTTTCTATTCAAAATTTCCTTATCAGAGTTGCCATCCCTTGACCACTCTATTAAAATAGCACAAGTTTCCTGTCCCATCACAACTCATTTTCCTCTCTTGTATTGCTCTGCTTTTCTATTTTCTGTATTTCCAGGAGAATGTAAGTATTTTGACAGCAGGACTTTACTTTTGTTCTCTAATAAATAGTCTGCACCTAAATAAGTGTCTATCTCATATCTGCTTGGTATCTATATGCTTAATAAGAATGAATGAATGAATGAATTCTTGTGGCTCAATCAATCCACAGGATCTCTCTTATTGAAAACAGTATTGTTATCTACTGGGATGGTGATTTATTTCTATAAGACATGTGCCAGTAAGAGTTACCTTTGTAATCCACTGAAGAATCTCTACCAGGGACATAGATGATAAAGGTTCTCACTGATTTTTAATTTCATGAAGCAAATGAATGGGGAATACTACTTCTTTATTTTTTTAAGTCCACTTTATAGACACAGTCTTGGACCCCAGGGAACATTTCTAACAACACAACACACTCCAGTTGCTAAATCAATATAACATCTTTGTTTAGGTTTTAACACCACCGTGCTTTGTTTTCCTCATCCTGGTACAGTTATTCCCTGGATGCTGGCACACCTCCTACCACCATCCCTGCCCACAGCACTTCATTCTTCATTCTATTCAAGGCAAAATCCATCTTCTATCTTCCCTATATTTTTGGACTTTTGTGACCCCCATGAGATTACTATTTTCCATAGGGATCAAGGACTGTACTAATCAGCATCTTGTACGATTTTAATGACCACATGGAATGTGGTCCATTCTTCCAGCTTATTACCGTCAAAGTTAAATGCAACTCAGTCCAAGCCTGATTCTTTTGACTCACCACTGGATACTTCTTTCACACACTCAGCCTGTTGCTGTTTATCATTATTTCTTGTTTATATTCCTCTCACCCGTTTTCCATTTGTGTGAATGTGCTTGTGTGCCAGCCAATTTTACTTCAATTTTAAAGCAGGATTTCACGAGATCCAATTAAGTATTTTTCTAATGCTCAAATAGACAGTCTCTACTACAGGATTCCCTTAGTGCTCTAATTATGTAATGAAACTGCAAGAAAATCAATCATGTTCCTCTGGCATGGGTTGGCTGTTATAAACTCCTGCTGTTTATTGCTCATTCTGGGTTCCTCTGGATTTTACAGAAACATTTTTCAGTATGCTTCCACTATTTTGATTACTAAACTTATACCATACCTTTAAAAAAGGAAATCAATACGTTTGCATTTTCTTATCTCTTGTTCCATTCAGCCATTTCTAATTTCCAAATAATGTCTAACATGAAATGATTATGTGGTTTTCCTGACAATGAATATGCAGCCACACTATTAGTTATTTAGAATATATAAGGTTTTCTAAATAATTTTATTCATAAAGATTCAATATCCAAGAAGCGGTTTCTTGGCAGATGATACTCTGTCCTATACAATGAACCATGAGTGTAGATTTGGGAATGTATTCATTTCTTCATGAAGAAATGACAGAGAATTGGTCAAAATATTAATTTCCTCAGGTACTATAACAGAAAACCACAAATTTGGTGGTTTAAAATAACAGAAATTTATTTTTCCATAGTTTTGGAGGTCTTTGGTGCAGAATCAAGGTATTGCAGGATCTGAATCCCATAGGGTAAGCCCTCCCTGTCCTCTCCATGGCTCCTGGGAGTTGCCAATCATCCTTGGCATTCCTAGGCTTGTAGCTATTTGACTCCTCTCTTATCACTTGACCATCTTTCCATGCCTTCTCTGTATCTCATTGTCTTTCTGTCCAAATACCCTGTCTTTTTTCTTGTGGGGAAAAGAGTCACTGGGTTTAGTCCATCCTAACTGAGTATGACCTCATCTAAACTTAATAACATCATCTGCAAATTTCCTGTCTCCAAGTAAGGCCATTCTCAGGTACCAGGGATTAGAACTTCAACATATTTTGGAGGACACGGTGTTATGCATTACAGCCAAGTTCCCCAAACCCTGAAGCTTTAGCCAGTGATAGCTCTGAAAATATAGCAGAAGGATAATCTAGTTTCTAATTGTTTTGTAATCCCTCTTTGCACTCTTTCTTTGATGACTTTCAGGCTCCCATATCAGAGGCAAAGCAAGTTCAATAACAGCCCATTTTCCCCACACCTCCTCTTTTACTTTTGCATGGAATACCACTTTAATTATAAAAGAAACTGAGACAAATTTTTAAGAGGCAATGTATCCTCTATACAATGGCAGAGATAAACAGAGAGGGAATAGATTCCTCAAAATGAAGCTCTACACTGAACTAAGATCTTTAAATGTTTTGCATCTCCTTCTGAAAGTACCAACCTCTTCCACTATGCCAAATTGTGCACTGAATCACTATCATAGTGAATAGATAGGAAAAATGAGCTGTTTGTAGAGGTCTGAATGTTTAAAAAATTTTATTTTAATTATTTTGTAATTCAAAACAAGATTTCTACAATCAGTGGTGTAGTGGTAAACTAGCTCTAATTTAAAAACAAAAACAACAAGAAAAAAATAAACCTGACTTAACAGTGTTTGCTAATTTACATGGTGTGAATGACTATTACTACTGTGGTCAAGTTTATGATACCAGTGGTTTAACAACTGGCTTGCAGAATCCTGACAATTTCATAATTGGGCTTTGAGAGCCAGTATGAGTTGGCTTAAGCACATCTCTAAATCAGCTCATCATCCCACTTCATGGTCATGCAAAAGGTCCTGCAGTGCTAGAGAAGGAATAAACACGAAACAGTCACATTATGGCTTGGAATCTGGAAACGCAAAAGAAAACACTATCACAAAAATGTCACTCTTTTAAAATTTAAAAATGTACATTAAATCAACAAAAGGTAGCATATGTAAAATTATGAGCTATTTCAAAAATTATAATCCTTAATGTTGAAGAAGATACACTGAACAAGGGCCTATCACAAAATTCTGGCAGCTCTTTAAGTTAGCATAAACTGAACAGAAAATAACTTGATAACTTTCACCAAAAACTTAGAAACTTTATGCCTATTTGTAACTGTTTTGCTATGTCTTTTCTGGATTTTTAAAATTGAAAATGATGTTAAACTCTATAAAATAAATTTAAGTCTTTCTGATTATTACTTTTATGAACTTCAGCTACACTATATCTTGCTATTTTTTGAACATAGTTAAATCCCCTCCCTCTATATCTGACACTTACCATTTTTTCTTCTGTCTCTTCTCCCTGCTGACATTTACATGGTCCACTTCCTTATTTACCCCAAGTCTTCTTAAATGTTATCTTTTTGGAGGGAACTTCCCAGATGGCTCTACCTGAAACAATGCTACCTACCACCATCTCTGTCTATTCCCTTACTCTGCATTTTTTCCTTCTAGTAATCATCACTATATAATATTATACATTAATTCATTTTTCTGTTTTCTCCTGCTATGTAGGCTCCATGGAGCCGGGATCATGTTTGTGTAATTCACTGCAGAATTGTCTTACCTAAAATAGCATCTGTCAGGCAGTAGGCACTGAATATTTTTTGAAACACTAAATTGATGACCAAATGAATGATTGAATGGGTCCTAAACATTTTTTTTTCAGACTTATATTTCATATTGTATCGGCATGAGGTGTTTCCTCCCCACCCAATATCCTGTATCAAGGGAGGAATGTTAGGAGGTCAAATGATTGGATTATGAATGCTGTATCCTGATCAGTCCATCCTAGTCTGAATGGACTGGGTGATAACTGTAGGCAGGTGGGGTGTGACTGGAGGGGTGGGTCATTTGGGGCATGTCCTGGAAGGATGCATCCTCTCTATAGCCCCTTCCCCACTCTCTCTTTGCTTGCTGACCCCACCAGGAGCTGAGCAGATTTCCTCTCCTGGGCCTTTCCTCCGTGATGTGCTGCCTTACTTTGGGTCCAAAGAAATAGAGTTAGTCATCTATAGACTGAGATCTCTGAAATTGTGAGCTTTTACTCCTCTAAATTGTTTTTCTTGGGTGACAGGCATACAAAACTGACTAATATATGTAATTTATTCTTTTAAAACTTTTTGTGAGGATATAACACAATTAATTTAATAACTTTCCTATTGAAGAGTACGTAGGCAATTTTGAGTGTTTCCTCTTATGTTGAATATCTTTGTATGTGCATTTTTGTTTACCTGCTTATCTTTATGTTAAATACCAACATGTTAAATTTCTGGGTTAAAAATATATATGAAGAATATTGGCTGATACTTTCAAATCATCTTCAGAAAGTTATATAGATTTCTGATTATAAAAACCTTTTTAAAATTATTTGTTCTTCATACATTGAAATTATATATAATAGTAGGATTCATTATGACATATTTGTACATGTACATAATTTGGTTAATTTCATTCTCTAGTATGAATGAAATTATATTTCATTCCCTTTCTGTCTCCCTCCCATTTCCCTTCCCATCTCCCTCCCTCTCATTCCTTCTTCTTCTGTACTTATTTCCCTTGTAATTTTCCTTTCTTTCTTCCTTTTTTCTTTCTAGCTTCTATATATGAGAGCAAACTTATGATCATTGATTTTCTGAGTCTGATTTATTTTGCTTAATGTAATGCTTTCAAGATCCATCCATTTTCCTGAAAATGACATAATTTTGTTTTTCTCTGTGGCTAAATAAATCTTCATTGTGTATAGGTACCAAATTTTCTTTAACTATTCATGTCTTGATGAATACCTAGGCTTCTTTCCTAATTTGGCTATTGTGAATTGTACTGTTATAAACCTAGATTTGCATGTATCACTATAGCATGTTTAATTTAAATGCTTTTTTGGGTAAATACCAAGGAGTGGTATAGCTGCATCATATGGTAGTTTTATTACCATCTAATTTCTTATTTTTAAAAAGAAAACCTGCTAACAAGTAAATCTAGATGGATATTTCAAATTCATTATGAAAACTATAGGTAATTCAAACCTACACAAACTACAGGATTGATGAGGGATACCATAATTTCCATCCTTATTATGAATAAGACAAAGTTGCTCATCAGAGATTGGAGTTGGATGGCACAAACCTTTGGAGAAGGTGGCAGGGGCATAAGATGATAGGAGCATTCCACATATGGATATGCAGTTGTGTACTGCATAGGGGTACATATGTAAGAAAATGCCATTTGACTAGTACAGATTAATGAATCTGATATAACATTTTTGGGGAGATATCAGGAAAACATCTTATTCCAATAAGTATTTTTTCCAATGAATAATTTCTCTGACAGATGAAATTGGAAACAAAAGAAACTACTTTGAAGAAGGATGTATTATTTTAATTTGCTCAAACTTTCAAAATGGGCAAGTGATGATTACAAAGGATGGTATTAAAGCATGGTTCAACTCAGCCTATCTACTATGTCAGGAGCTGAGTGGAGCTAGACAGGCCATGGACTACCCATTGCCAAGTGAGCTCTGGATGTGATCAATACTGATGAGCCATAAGATCACTTTTCTCAGTGTAGTCTGGTGAGGGCCATTTATTGACAGTTGCCTATCAATTAACAGCTAAAGATTATCTGGCAGAAATGAGGTCTGCCTAGACTTTGAGACTATTGAAATTTATCACCTTATCTCCCCAGAGTATATACATGTCTCTCTAAACAGAGGGTAGGATTTCTGACACCAGAGAAAGTGGTATGGAAGAAAATCTCCTAGTGTCTATTGCCAGATGAGACAGGTTGGTTACATATGCATACGGCAATATCATGATATTTTTTGATAATTCTAAGAAATTTTAAATACATACATATGTGACTGTTGGTAAGTATGTGGAAATATATTCCAGGTATAGAATTCTCTAGAACAAATTCAAGCTTTCCAAAAGCAATGGAAGACTGCTTAGAAATGTAAGTAATTGTAATAACAACTATATAATGACCAGAAAAAAAGTTGAAATAAAAATGACTGTAATTATTGTAGTTCATAAATTTCTAGTTTTGAAGCAAAAATAAAAAGGCCTTTGCTGAGCAAAGTCCCTAGTTTTTCTGACTTGTCAATCTCTTGTATGTACAAATGATTGATTGATGCTACACTAGGGTGAGGAAGAGGCCCTTATTGTCACCAGAGGGAAAGAAAGCTGTTCCTGGAGCTCTGAAACTCCAGATAGTTTGAGCCAATTCCATAGGAAAATAATCTTTCTCAGCTTTTCATTTTTTCTAGAACACACTCATTCCCTTGTTAGTACTATATGCTTTGGGATGCATTTTTCCATCTAAAAATGTTATAAATGATGTTTGTACCACCTTTTAAAATCACACTGTATTTATAACCTTAATTTGTTCTTTTCACTTAATGTTCTCATGTAACATTATAAAACATTATAGGCTTAAATGATAATCAGGAGAATGATTCAAAACATAATCATGAACTAAAACTAAAAATAAAAGAAGTTACTGCGACTTGAGAGAATTTGAGTTAAAAGCTGAAAAAGATCTTAGATATTTTTACTTATCTATTCAACAAGTATATATTAAGCATCTCATACCAAGCTTTTTTGTGAGCTTTTGTGAAAGAGAAGAAAATGAGAAGTATGGAATGAAGCACAGGTGAAGCTTATAGTTACTAGAAATGGAAATAATGGGGGGGGGGAGAGAGTAGTTAAATAGCAAGGGCCAACATATTGCCTGGGACAGTAGTGAGGAGTAGAGTCTATAAGTATTACACAAAAAGTAGTTGTGAATGAAAAGTGTAGAGCAGTTTTTCAGAGGAAGCAGAATTTGAGCTATATTTTAGGGTAGGAGGAATTTTTCAATTCATTAAACAGCATGAGCAGTGACTTGTGGACTGAAGATAAGCATGAACTCCATTTTTCTAACAACCAACTCAAATGGAGCAAATGATTCATTTTGAATAGTAAGTTTGGATACTGGGAGGGAGGGAAAGGAAACATTGGAGGTACCAGATAATGGGATGCCTGAATATCTCAGCAGGGTCATTTATTTTAACTCTCCAGACATCAGGAAATTATTGCCAGGGTTCTCTAGAGAAATAGAATCACAATATGTAATATTTTGTAATATTTAATAAATATATAATATTTATCTTAAAGAATCAGATCAAGTTGACTATAGAAGCTGAAAAGTCTCATGATCTGCCATTGCAAGCTGGAGCCCTTGGAAAACTAGTGGCATAAATTAAAGTTTTACTCTAAAGGCCTGAGGATCAGGAACACCAAGGATATGAGCGCTAGTCCAAGGACAGAAGATCAATGTCTCAGCTCAAGCAGTCAGAAAGAGGATATAATCTTCTTCTCTGCCTGTTATTCTATTCCACAGATTGGTTCATGTCTATCCACACTTGGAAAGGTCAAACTGCTGTCTTCAACTCACCAATTCAAATGTTAATCCTTCTAGAAGTACCCCATAGACACACCTGGAAATATTTTTTTTAATTTATTTTTTAGTTGTAGATGGACACAATCTCTTTATTTATTTGTATGTGGTGCTGAGGATTGAACCCAGTGCCTCGAATGTGTGAGGCAAGCGCTCTACTGCTGAGCTATAGACCCAGCCCCTGGAAATAATGTTTAACAAGATATCTGGACATCCCATGGCCTAGACAAGTTGACACATTCAATTAACCATCACAGATGTTGAATAAGGAAGTGACACACTAAAGAATTAACTTTCCATTAGGAAAATGTGACTTGTGGTTATGGGTTAGGAAGCTAGAGAAAAGAAAAACAAAAATCTGTCTGTGTGCTTAGTAATACAGACATGAAGTAATCGTGGCTAACAGTAATGGCAGAGAAAGAAAAGTCAGGGGTATATTTTATAGAAAAGATCTCTCAATATTCTGTGATTAACTGGGATGTGAAGAAGTGAATCAAAAGTTTTAGGTCTGGATGTTGTGTTAGCAAAAACCAGAATTTTCAGGGAGGAACCTGGCTTCAGAGAAAGATGCTTTAGACCAATTTAGCACCTAAATTTAATCTATATTAGTGCAGAATTAGGCAACTTAAGTATAGATATAGAACTTTGATCTGCAATCATGACTGACCATTATGCCATTGTAAGAGTAACAGGTAAAGGATCTTTGGCCAGACTCCAATAGATTGTATAAAGTCTGGTCAGTAGACATAGATTTATTTAATGTGTACAGATGATCCTTAACTTATAATGAGGTTATATCCCCAAAATTTTACTGTAAGTCAAAAAATATCGTAAGTAAAAAATGCGTTGAGACACCATATCTACAGAGCACCATAGGTTAGCATCACAGTGCATAGTAGAGTCCTGGTTGTTTTCCCTCATAATCGTGAGCCTGACTGGGAGTTGTGGCTTGCTGCCACAGCCCAGTATCACCAGAGAGAATTGGACCACTTATCGTTAGCCCGGGAAGAGATCCAAATTCAAAGTACTGCTTCTACTAAATGCATATGGCTTTCACACTGTTGTAAAGTCAAAAAAAATCATAAGTTGAACCATCATATGTTTGGAGCCATCTGAATCATAGCCAAATAAGAAAATTTTATTTGAGGGTCTGTAGGACTCAGAGCTTCTAATGGGACCAAGGAGAAGGGATCATAGAACAGAGTAGTGAAGAAGTCGAACTCGAGAAGGGAGTTAGGACGAATGGAAGATAAGCACCTAAGACAAACCTTGCCAGAAATCGTATTGGTGGTGTGATAGAGACCTCTGATAGGTGGGTAGCAGGAGGTAGAACAACTCGGAAGTGCAGGAAGAGCTGAAAGGGGAGGCTGCACAAATGTACATATATTTTAAGGTAATCAAGTTGCTGGCTATTAGCATAAAAAAATATCATGTGAGTAGGACAAAGTAGTGTCTGATGTTAAGTGCTTACATTTCCTAGTTATTATTACTGGTAGTGATAGTAGTTATACAAATTATAATTGCTCTCCTCTTTTTTTCCTCATATAGTAGAGTTAAGTTTATATTCTGGCTCCTTCCCTAAACTAGGTTTCTTGAGGCTAGGGACCTGCTTTCTTTCTGATCCTTGATATGAAAAATGAATGAGTGTCTGGCTACAGTAGGCCTTCAATCTCAATTATTAAATAAATAGCAATAAATGCATGAAAGAATGGTATGTGGATGATGGAGGAAGACAGAGAAGAAAGGAACATAGATTTAAGAATTCTAGGCCAGAACATTCCATTTTAAAGACTTTTCAGCCAGATGATATAATCCAACTACAAACCATTGGGAACATAAAAATGCTTTATTTAGCAAAATCCTGTTTTAATCAGCTTTTTCACTGATGTGATTAAAAGACAATTTTAAAGGAGGAAAAGTTGATTTGGGGGATCACAGTTTCAGGGGTCTCAGTTCTTAGACAGCCAGCTCCATTTCTCATGGCTGGAGGTGAGGCAGAACATCATGGTGGAAGAGTGTGGTGGAGGGAAGCAGCTCACATGATGAATAGTAAGCAGAAAGATTCCATTTGCTAGATATATAATATATACCCCAAAGTACATACCCAATGCCTACCTCCTCCAGCCACACCCTACCAGCCTTCAGTTACCACTTAGTTAATCCCCTCAGGGGATTAATTCAGTGATTGAAATAAGGCTGACATAATTCAATCATTTTACCCCTGAGTGTTCATTCATTGTCTCACACATGAGCTTTTGGGGGACACCTAATATATCTAAACCATAATAACCTCCTAGATCTGAATCACGAAAATTCTGTGTATGTGTCCTCAAGGATATATATTATAAAACAAGGTAAAGCTCCAATATAAAGCCTTTTTTCTTAATCTCTTAACAGATTAAGTTGTGCTCTGAATAGGATTCTGTGATACATATATGTATACAACACACATACTTATATATAACATCCATCTTAAAAAGAAAAAAAAAACCTAGATAATGTCAAGAAAACCTTGACATGTGTCCTTATTTCATCTCTTAACAATGGAAAATTGAACACAGAACATTATCTTAAGTCCATTCTCCTGTGTAAACATTGGAACCAAAACAAAAAGTTCCTGTGGTGAACATTTGTCCCAAGATTCCTGGGCCTCCTTCTGCGCATGTGCTCCCATGAAATGAGATGAAGCCATGTGGCTTGCTTTGACCAATGCATGTGAGCAGCACCCATGAAGATCCCCTCGAGAGCAAAGTGCATAATGTCAGGGGACATGCTCAACACACAGTCATTCCTGCTTGGTAGTTTCTGAAGCACCATATTGAAAAGGTGACACCATTGCACAATGGAGCCTTTGCCATTCTGTGTCCATGAACATATATCGACGATGGCACACCCTATTGATTCCCATTGGACACAGCTTGAATGAGAAATAAATGCTTTCAGCCACTGAGGTTTTTGTGGTTGATTGTTACCCCAATAAAACCAGCCTATCCTGACTGATAAAATCCTTCTATTAAAAAAAAAGAGTAGATATTTTTCCCTATAATTCTAAGATTTCTAGAGCAAAGTTACTATATATCTATGTTATTGCCTCTATATAGATAAAGTAAAAATACACTAAAAGGTTTATAGATTTTTCCTTTTTCAGCTGAAGGATTAAAGCTGCATTTCATAATTTGTTGTGTTTTTTCTACTCCATTGACACCAACAGTGTGTCTATATTTTAGTGTGCCTAAGGGAAATTATTGATAGTTTTGCTTTTACTATTTTATGTCTTTCTGAGAAAGGTGATTTGTTTTTATTTTGTATTTATTTGCTCTCAGTTCAACATTAAGAAAAAGATATAAAGATATATGACATGCAAATAAAGGAAGATTTGCTTTATTCCAATACAGAATATAAAAGGCCAATTTCAATTTTTTTTGTGTGTTTCTAAAGATTGAAGTCAAGGAAAAATGACAGAAAAACCCAACTCCTTTACTGGTCCATGTTTGATACGTATTATTCTTTATTTCCATAAAGTCTTCTTTTAAATGTTCATTTTGCATGCAAATGCATAATGCTATTTTTTTTTCCCTCCACTCAGTCTCACACACATCTCAGAATCCCCTGTGAGCTATCAGCCTGGGAGAACAGTCCTTTAAGATTCTGCTGTCTCTATTCATTGCATATACTGTAGCTTTGTACGTGTTTATTTTGCTAGTTATATGTGTTCAGGCAGGAATTCAAATATGTGATTCTCATTCTGGCTTTCCAAGGGAATTCTCCTGAGGGGAGAAAAACAATGTACATGTTTCTCTTCTTATTTGACAAAACCAAAAACAATCCTGGATTTAGACCCTTACAAGGAAATGTGTTCCACACAGTAAGAGCAAAGGACTAGCTTTGTTTCTCTTCCAGCTTTGAATCTGACCTGCTTTTATTAAGAGAAAATATAGACAACATAGTATTAACTCTAAATCCAAGAAGTCTGCTTTTTCCCACTCCATTGCCAGGCAGGAAGGAGAGAGCATTTCCAGATGAGTAAAATTTTCTAACAGAGGAATGATGGGGCCATGGTCATACTTGGTGCCTGAGAATCACTGATAAAATCTTTTCATGTTGGGGCTCTGTTAAGAAAAGCATGCTTGTCATCGAGGGCAGGAAATGCTTAAAATGTTTAAAAGGGAGAAAAAATAAACAGTTTAAAAACCAGTTTAGGAGACAATGGTATGACTCCTGGAAATGCTCTCCTTAAAGTCAGAGAGCTCTAATAAGGTTTCCTGGGCCCATAAGCGCATGAAGTTCATAAAAACATCCACACCGACCAATTATGATTACTCTCTACCTTTAATTACTTTTCAACTGATGTGGAACTCAAGATATTATCAGTGTCTGCTCTGCTGAGGAAGACAGTTGAGCCATACAGTGCAGGGCAGACACCGAACCAAAAAAAAAAAAAAAAAAAAAAAATCAGGATGATGAATAGAGAATGCTGCTTGAAAAAATTTAAAAATTTTTTTTGATATGGTCTTTGTTGGACATTTCTTCCCCTTATCTGCTTGTATTTTCGCTTTCGAGTTGATAACTCCCAGACTGGGTTGAAACGTGGTGATGTTTCTGCCATTCTCTTCGGAGTTCATTGTGACTTTTTTTTTATCATCAGCAGAAATATAGGAAGACTGAATTAAACAGGAGCCGCAGAACTTGCGAGTGCGATAACAATACAAATGGATTTTCTCTAACAGAGAAAAACAGCTGTCTCCATTATTTGAATGCTTCACCTTTCTCCATTCCATTAATTGGGTCTTTGATCACAAGCTGAGGTGGAGAGGCCCTGATAAGGAATAGGTTATTAGTAAAGTAGCCTAAAGGAATGAATCGGGCCTGGTACTTGCTGCAGCAGATGAGATAAACTCATAATGCCCGTGTGTGTGAGTGGTGGAGAGTGATAGGGCCTCCGACTGCCCTGAACTGCTTGCAAAGAGAGAAGACTAATACTCTAGTGCTATGATAGCTAATGCAGGATATAAATTTAGCTCCCGGGAATGGAATAGGATAAAAATTCCATAAAGAGTTTTCTGTAAATGGCTTACACTTTTATATCAAACTGTGACAGAGTAGTCACTAAAAAAAATAAAATAAAATAAAATAGTTTCTTGATCTCACTATATGTTGAACACAACTGGAGGCTTTCGTATAAGAAGGAGGAAAAAATGACTGTTAAATTTGTTCACCAAGACATTAATAAGAGCACCCTTTGAAGTGCGGTAAAGCTAAATTGGAGGAATTAAATTTGATTGAATCTAAGCCTGTTTATTTTTCATTTCTGCAGAGCGGGTGTTGAGTGATTTGTAATACTTCATTGGAAATCTTCAGGAACTTGCTATCATGTAATCCATTTTTTTTGCTGAAGAATACGACCGCAGGGGACAAGGCCATATTGGTTTGTTGTTAATGTACTGGAAAGAGGTACTATGGAGAAAACAGTTAATATTAAATTACGAACACAAGGTTATCTTTCTGCCGCACATGCTCCACTGCCCTAGGCAGGGGTAATCTGTTAATAGCATTCAGCCAAAATGACACCATTAAGGAACTGAAGCTACACATCTTTTGCAAGCTGAATGATGTATAAAGCTGGTTTTCTATCATCCTAGATGCAATAAATTATCCATGCTGCTAAAAATTGATACAAGACAGAAGTTTGATAGAACCAGCACCCAGCATAAATGGAAGGCCAGGCTGGCAGGAAAGGACATGAAGATGTGAGTGTGGCCACCAGGGTGTTTTCATTTGAGGTGTTCTCTCGAATCCCAGCTCTGATTTTTCAGGCTTTGGGGGCCTTGGTGGTAGAGAGGAGGAGTGACTGAGCAAGAGAGAAAATGAGGAACACATATGATTATGTAGATGAAAACCTTGGGAACATTTGGACGGACGTCAGGTCTCCTTTGAATGAATCATTGCATTTCAGCTTCAGTTTCTGATGGCCAATGTCTGAGTGTGACGTGAAGGACATCACAAAGGGCTTGCACTGTGCAGTCAGTCACCTGACTGGTGTGTGGTGCATTAGGAAACCATCATCTGCTCATACTCATTGCCTTTCCTATTATTTGTCCCGTCAACATGCAAAATAAATAGCTGGGGAAACATCTTAGGATTATTTCCCGTGATCGTTTTTCTCATTTTAAATTAATACAAATGCTTAATGGACTTGAGAAACAGAGAGCATCTATTTGCCCTAGAAGAATTCTTCACTGTGTCAGGAAAAGCAATTTTTCTAAACGACAGCAGTGATAACCAGTGAAACAATTAACGTATATATGAAGTCATCATCATCATTAGATATTTGTACTACATTTTCTGCCCTGGAAGTTACTGGAGATGTAAAGATAAAAGAAGAAGATATCCTTCCTTAAAACCTCATCATCCAGTGGAGACTCACACAATGAAACATTACAATGAGATCCTGGAGGAAGGAAACCCTACATCTGCAAGGGGAGCCTAGCCTGCTTTCACAGTTTTACCAAACTACAGAGGATATAACACCACCCATAAACCAGCCCTGGTCTTCATCACATTTCATTAGTGTAGAGTTAGCCATATAGAGTCCACATAAACAGATATCTATGGTTAAAGAATAGGATGCAGGCCACAGGCCAAATAAGATCACATGAAGTTTTTCTAGAAGCCCAGAAGTGAAGGGCTTATGCTGGACAAGGTGGCCAGCATGAGGTTCAGGGCATGACCCCCAGCCTCATTCTTTCTCTTTGCTCCCATTCATCAAGTACAGTATGCTCTGTGGCTTCGGTCTCCATCCATTCCACATCTGTCCCATGTGATCTGTTCTAGAGAGCACAGCTGTAGGGAACCATGATACTGGACTTTCATCCCTACCGGGCTTCTTTACTCATACCTTTGCCTCAACTTTGTCCCCTCCAAACCCTTCTCTGAGAGGGGGCGGGAGTGATCTTTGTAAGACAAATGTCGAACTGCCACTCCCCAGTTTAACCTTTTACTACGATGGCCTTTAAGAAAAAGTCCTTCGTCACAGCTTCTGGAGCTCGGCATGTGCTAGTTCTGTCACCTCTTGAGCCTCCACTCTGGTTGCTCCAACCACCATCCCTGGCACCTGGGACCTACTAATTTAAAACCACCTCTGGTTTCCTAGTTTGCCAGAATGTATCATTGAAATGCTAGAACTTTCCCTGGCAACTGAAAATAGAACTAGAAACCCTTGTTCCTGCTCTTCGAGTACCCATATTTTCTGGTCCTAATATGTAGGATTTCCTGGAGGGTATGTTTTATGAAGGTAGGGATGTGGCTATGTGCACTGAACGTCCCCAGTTCTCAGCACAATGCCAGGCACACAGAGCAGTATGCATTTGTGAAATGTTGGAAGAAGTTGATGGGCAATAAACAAGCTGTGTCCTGGAGATATGGCTGAGAAGGATCATGGGAAGCTCATCAGGACTATGGAGAATATCTGCAACCGTCACACCCTCTAAGACGCCTAATTAAGAAGGAAGCATAGGGTCATTTTAAAATTGCAGTGTGTTGTTATGAAATAAGGTTTTATTGGAAAAGGAGAAAGAAATGATTAGGCAGTAAAGTTTAGGTGGTTAGACTGACAATTATTTTATGCTAAATTGTTCAAACTGAATTTGGATATTGCCCACATTTGCCAGAAAGTTGCCAACATTTGCACTTTATTTTGTTCCAATTGGACATTTTGAACTCATAAGTGGTAGAATTAACATAGTCATAATGCAGAGACGTTATTTTTTTTGTGGTGGGGGAAGTACCAGGGATTGAATTCTAGGGCGCTCAAACACTGAGCCACATCCCCAGCCCAATTTTGTAGTTTATTAGAGACAGGGTCTCACTGAGTTGCTTAGTGCCTCACCTTTGCTGAGGCTGGCTTTGAACTCGTCATCCTCCTGTCTCAGCCTCCCGAGCTGCTGGGATTACAAGCGTGCACCACTGTGCCCAGCTCAGAGAGGTTATTTTTAATGTATTATACCAAGTCTACATTTGAATACCATATGGAAGAAACCATAGCACTGTAGCATTTAACAATTGATGAAATTGCATTTACTTAGTCCTTATCTTTTTCCAAAAACTGGAAGACCAAAGGATGATGGATGGTGTGGACTTGCAAAGTGTCCACAACCAGGAAGAAAAAAAAACCAAACTGAGAAGTAAGTGGACAGATGATTACCACAAAGTGTCATAAGTGTTATGACAGGGTGCTATGTAGGGCAGATCCTGAGGAAAATGAGGGAAAGGAAATTTCTTAGAGGAGATGACATTTGAGTTGCATTTGAAAAACCCAGGAGTAATGAGTAAAGAAATATAGGAAGAAAAGGTGTTTTTGACAATAGGAACGGCATGGCAAAGAAACTGTCAAAGGAAGGATTTTAAACAGGGAATTTCACTTCTATGTTTGATCTAGGAAGCAAAAATTAAAAATAATAAAGGAAGATCAGTGGAGTGGAGGAAGGGGGGAAGGGAGAGGAGGGGGAAAGGGAGAGAAGCAGCACTGGGGACAGAGAGAAGCTAATTATACTCCATATCTGCATGATTATGTCAAAATGAACCTCACTTATTATGTAGAAGGATAATTTACTACTGAAAACATTAAAAAAAGAATTTCCTGGACTACTATTTGGGCATTCCCAAGATTTTTTTCAGAAAGCTCTGTTCTCCATTAGTTCTGTCATTGTCCCATCAGAATATTCATGGATGTCTAACCAAAGAGGTGAAAGACCTCTACAATGAAAACTACAAAACACTAGAAAGAAAAAATGAAGAAGACTTTAGAAAACGGAAAGATCTCCCATGTTCTTGAATAGACAAGACAGAATTAATACTGTAAAAATGGACATACTGCCAAAAAGCACTACTCAGATTTAATGCCTCTTAAAATTCCAATGGCATTCTTTGTAGATACAGAAAAAGCAGTCATGAAACTCATTTGGAAAAAAATAAGAGGCCCAAGATATAGCCAAAGCAATCTTCAGTGAGAAAAATGAAGCAGGGGGCATCCCAATATCTTAGTACAGAACTACAGTAACAAAACCAGCATGGTATTGGCACCAAAATAGGCAAGAAAACCAAAGGAATAGAATAGAAGACACAGAGACAAACCCACATAAATACAGTTATCTCAAACTAGACAAAGGCGCCCAAAAACATATGGGAGAAAGGATAGCCTCTTCAAGAAATGGTGCTGGGAAAACTGGAAATACATATGTAGCATCCATCAATTTAACCCCTAACTCTCAGCCTGCACAAAACTCAAAGTGGATCAGAGACCTAGGTATTAGACCAGAACCTCTGTACTTACTAGAATAAAATGTAGGCTCAACTCTCTGTCAGCTTATGAATTGACTTCCTCAACATGACTCCTAAAGTGCAGGAAGTAAAATTAAGTATCAATAAATGGGATGGTGTCAAACTAAAAATGTTTCTTCACAGCAAAGAAAATAATCAAGAGCATGAAAAGAAAGCTTATAGAATGGGAGAAAATCTTTGCTACCCACACCTCAAATAAAGTGTTAATTTCCAGGATATGAAAAGAACTCAAAAAGCTTAACACACACATATACAAAAAAAAAAAAATGAAAGAGAAAGAAAAAAAAAAACCCAAGCCTAAACAAAATAAATAACCCAATCAATAAATGGGCAAAGGAACTAAACAGACACTTCTCAAAAGAAGAAATTTGAATGATCAACAAATATATGAAAAAAATGTTCAACATCTCTAGCAATTAGAGGAATGCAAATTAAAACTACACTGAGATTTCACCTCACTCCAATCAGAATGGCAATTATCAAGAATACAAGTAGGGCTGGGGATGTGGCTCAAGCGGTAGCGCGCTCGCCTGGCATGCGTGCAGCCCGGGTTCGATCCTCAGCACCACATACCAACAAAGATGTTGTGTCCGCCGAGAACTAAAAAAAAATAAATATTTAAAAAATTCTCTCTCTCTCTCTCTCTCTCTCTCTCTCTCTCTCTCTCTCACTCTCTCTTTAAAAAAAAAAAAAAAAGAATACAAGTAACAATAAATGTTGTCGAGGATGTGGGGAAAAGGCACACTCATACACTGCTATTGGGACTGTGAATTGGTGCAACCACTCTGGAAAGCAGTATGGAGATTCCTCAAAAAACTAGAAGTGGAACCATCATTTGAAAGTTATCGAACTCCTTGGTGTATGTCCAAAGGACTTAAAATCAGCATACTACAGTGACGCAGCCACATCAGTATTTATAGCTTCACGATTTACTATAGCTAAGCCATGGGACCAAACTAGATGTCCATCAAGAGATGAATGGATAGAGAAATTGTGGTATATATTCATGGTGGAATATTACTTAACCATAAAGAAGAATGAAATTGTGGCATTTACTGGTAAATTCCTGGAACTGGATAATAACATGTTAAGTAAAATAAGACAGTGCCCCCAAAATCAAAGGCCAAATGTTCCCTCTGCTATGTGGATGGATGCTAATCTACAACAAAGGGGTGGGGAGAAGAAGAACAGAAGTTCAGGGGAATGAAGGGAAGGGATGGGGGGATAGGAATAGGAAAGACAGTAGAATGAACCTGACATAACTTTCCTATGTACATATGTGACTACACCACAGTGAATCTCAACATCATGTACATCCATAATACTGGGATCCTAATTAGAATAAGATATATTCCATGCTTGTATAAATATATCAAACAGATTCTACTATCATGTATAACTAAAAGGAATAAGTAAAAATAATTTAAAAAAGAATATACATGATTCTTAGATCTAACAATGGTCCCGGTTTCCTAGAGTAATCACAAGGCACATAAGTCCTCTGTGTCATGGTCTCTGTTAATCTCTTTAGTAACCATGTCTTTCCATTTCCTCCAACTACACCGTACTTGTTGCTTCTTCCCCCAACATAGTGTACCTTCTTTCTTCCATGTCTTCCTATATGGCACTCTTCCCTGACAGATGTGGCATGTCAACCTGAGTGCCACCCCAACTCCTTTTCCTTCCATCTCTGATGCTCTCCTCACATATTTCATTTGCAAAAAGAATACCCTGTATTCATTTATTCAGTAAAAATCTATAAAGAATCTCCAAGTACTAAAAGTAGGTGCTCAGGGGTCAGATAACTTGTGATCAAGAATTCTCTGCAGGATTTAGTAGTTGCATGAAATTGGGAAATTTACTTAACCTCTAAATATGCTTGATCTTTCTCATCTGTAAATTGGGGATGATACCAAACTGATAGAGACTCATGAGAGGTAAAATGAAATGACACTTTAAAAAAAATCTGTAGAGCCAAGGTACAGTGGCACATGCTGCTAATCCTAGCTATTTGAGAGGACTGGACAGGAGGATTGCAAATTCAAGGCCAGTTGGTCAACCTGGCAAGACCCTATTTCAAAATTTGTTAATCACTCACTCACTCAACAAACTGAGCAAAAACACTGGAAGACAGATCCTAGTGAAGATCAGCAGCAGTTGTGTAGGGTGGCTGAAGTCCTGAATAGAGTGGGTGCTCAACTTCTTTCTGAACACACACACACTCTGTTCCTCAGTTCTTGCCTCCAACCTATGTGTGACTCTGAATCACTTCTCTTATAAGGACACTAGCAATATTGGATTAATCACATCATATAATTGTTCATTCTTTGTTATAATATTTGCATTATGTGCATTTGTATTCTATTTGTCTACTTTGGAAGAAACTCCACATAATTGTTTTTCCTTTCATGTTTAGCACAGTGTTTGACAAATAGAAGGTACTCAATAAATGACGATTGATTTAAAGACTACAGGCTTATATATAACTACTACCAAATGAGTTGTCAAATGGAAAAAGGCAATAATCCATGGAAGGCTTTTTAAATTTAACACATGAATGAGGTAATTTTATCTTACTTCTTTCAACTAGTGTAACCAATAGTTAATTTTTATTTCTTTCACGACTGTAGCAGTTATTGTGTCCTATGAAAAATTGGATTGATTTATTATATCAATGATTAATGATCCAGATCAATATTTTCTATTTTCATACAAGATCCAATGAGGTCTGAGGGCACAGAAGGCTTTAACTATTAATATAGATGTCATCCACATTTCTTAACTCATTTTTAAGAGACTAAGGAAAGTAAATAGAGTTTAAAGGTGAGGAATGCACAATGGCTTACTTTCACAGGAAGTTTATTCAGAGGAACTTGTATTGGTATCTTCTTCATAATATCCTGTGAAAAAAATCTGCATCTAGAAATAAAGATAGAATACTGAAATTCCTAAATAGACTTAATTCTCTATGGGTAAGTGTCCAATACCTCATTAAGGGATTCTTGTTCCTGCTCAGAAGGATGTAAGTCGCCTAAGAAATTAAAGTCTAGAATAATTAGTGAAGAACAAAAGAAAAAGTCAGAAAAATAGTTTCAAAGGATGGAGCACCTCATAGGTCCAGTCCACACAGGAGTTGGAGCTGGACAATTAGAAAATGGCTCCTGTGGTTTATTTAAGGGGGTACATCAAAGGCAGGGATAAGGTTGCAAGGTTAGTGTCTTGCTTTATTGTGTCTTGCAGTCAGCAAGTTGATTGACATCTTGGCAGGTCACACCCATCTCAGAGAGGCTGTGTGGCTGCAGCAGGTCACTTCATCTCCAATGCTGTGTGGGACCAGGCAGAGCTTAAATATGGCTCACAATGTATCTGGGCGGTCTTAGCCATAGGAAATTTCCACTGGAAGTTCCCAGACACCAGATTCTTCTATTCACTAGGCTGCGATGCCCATGTAGTCCACACACAGCCCACAGATGACTCTCGACAGCTCTCTAAGGAGCAAATGAATATCTGTGACCTGCACAGCCATTGTGAAAGAAATGAATCATGGGCCTTGTTTTAGAGGAGTTTTCTAAGCTAGCTGAAGAAACAAAGAAGCATGAAAGAACTTGAAAAATGTGAAAGGCTGTGTAAGTCAGGTGTCAATGGTGTGGTCTGAACCAAAAGTTTCTAATGAATTTATTAAGAGAAAAAAAATCCATGGCTTCTATTGTCCCAAGAGAGATGAAGTTCCCAAGGAGTTTTCCACAGTGAATGTGCTTTGCAGCATCTGGTACCACCAGCATAGAGCTGGCCTCTGCTCTGCCTGGTCCATGGGGGAGGGCAGAGTTTGCCATGTGCTCAGTGCTCCAGTGGGTTCTATGCAGCCTTAGTCCACTGCTGAGCCTACTTCTCCTGGGGCCGGATTCAGCCTCAAGCCCCGGAAATAAGCATTTATCTAGGAGAACACTCTACTGGAGGGAGCATTTATGGTCTATTATGAACCCTCTCTTATTGGTACTTCTAAAAGGGTTTCTGGGAAGAAGAAGTGGTGTCATCGAACACAGAAATTCATTTTCCTGCAAAAAAGGGTGGGTTTATTTGAGAACTTTCTGTGTCTTTTTACTTACATCCAAGTTTGTGTTTTCCAGGTGGCTTTGATTCTGGTTCTTGAACATCTGAAAGGGACTAGTTCCTAAAGGACTGGGAATGGGTTAACCTGAATTTGCATTTTCGATATGCACTTGCTCTCTTCCCTTCATGCCCTTCTCAGCTCTATTCACCCTGCTCAACTAAATCATCATATTATTCTAGATCTTCCTCTCTCCTGACTTAATGAGGTACATTACATTGCACTCATGGTATTAAAAAAAAGTGATTAACATATACTGTAGCAGATGTGGTGGGGAGAAAACTATTTCTAAGGCTGTCTGAAGACATTGGAAGTCTCCCAAAGAATTATTTATTAAATTCTGCTGCTCATGAAGCTAAGAATGAGATTATTACTGATGTATTCATTCAAGACAAAAAAAAATGAGAGAAAAAAAGAGGGGATCATTTGTTTAGAGAGAAAAATGAAAGCAAAAAAGAAAGGATTTTAAGACATAATTCTGAAATGAGCTTATGGAGAGTTTAAAGAACATCTGGGTAGCTGATAAGGAAGGGTTAAACTCTTTATACAATTGTTAAGTGAAAAGGGATAGAAAGATAAAAATGACTTTTTAAATAGCCTTCATGCTGTTGGCAAGAGGATCAATGTGGCCATTGGACGAAACGGCAGAGTTGGTTTCTGGGTAAATAATATAGTTATTGCAGGTGTGAAAAGGCTGTGGTTTCTAACATTCCAGAGAGATCTTACTTAATGAATAGTGAGGACAAATGGAACACTTAGGTGTTTAAAAGAAACTCTGCTTTTGGTCACTTTGGCTCACGTTCTTCTGGACAAGTGACACAGCACATTTGAAAGTCAGATTTTGGCAGTAAAAAGTTTCTCATTTTTCTGTACTTTCCCTTTCCATTAATTTATTTACCTTTATGTAGGGAAGGGGTAAACCCATTATTTAGTTTTTTTTCCAAATACTTTTTAGTTGTCAATGTACCTTTAATTAATCAATTTATTTATTTATTTATTTATTTATCTCTGGTATTGAGAATCGAACCCAGTGCCTCACACAAGATAGGCAAGCACTCTACCAATGGGCCACAACCTCAGTCTTTTATTTAGGGTTTTTTTAAGTTGTTGTTGTTGTTGTTGTTGTTTCATAATGAATGTTTGGATGAACTGCAAATTATTGCCCAACATGATATTTTGGGGTCTATTGGTGATTTTCAATAAGTAGAAAAGCAATTCTATCACCTCTTTTATACTGGTATTTCTGAAGTTTAACATTTAAGGATAATTATTCTAGTGGTGAGGAGCATAGTTTAAGCATTTTTTTTTTTTTTGCCAGCAAATTCTGTAATATGACTTTGAATTCTTCTTCTGATGGCTTTATGTATACATTTGAACTGCTTTTCTTGTTCTACTTTATATTCTGCTTATCTCAATTATATTAGTGTTCAAATGTCCACTGATGGCTACTTTCCATGATGTAAAAAAAGTTGATGTTTCTGTTTTTAGATATCATAGTGAATGATACACTTAGAACTCCTGTGACTGGGCTGTCATCTAGAAAACCTTGTTCCAGTTAATGACAGTTTAATCATGTTTCCTTATCTCTTGCTGCCATAAATATATGACATACAATTCCATAAGATATAACATATCCATTTCTATTTTTTAATTGTTTTTAATTGTCAATGGATTTTTAATTTTATTTATTTATTTATATGTGCGGCTGAGGATTGAACCCAGGGCCTCACACATGCTAGGCAAACGTTCTACCACTGAACCACAAACCCAGCCCCCATGCCTCCTTTTTTGTATCTTAAAAATACTGTTTTCTTTGAGCATCCACTACATCTCCTGACCTCAAACACTAAAATGTCCAATTAGGGTTTAAAAAGGCTGAAATGAAGGAGTCGTCCACTGTTCTTTATCTGAAAGATTCTGGACAAAAATCTTCTTATGTTTTAAGCTTATGTTCAGATTGTTGGGCACTGTAGGCCTGAGGATCTTGTTTCTGGCTGTAAGCTGTGGGCCACTGTCACCTTTTAGCAGCTGCCCAAATCCCTATTATATGACCTCTTTCTTAGAGCCAGCAACATCCTCTCAAATTCCTCTTGTGCTTCTAATCACTCTGACTTTTGCTATCAACTTGAGAAGACTGCTTTTCGTGTGATGGGATTTGACCTACCCAAATGAACTGATTGTACATGCCATGTTCAATGTCACATCATCACAGAAGAATCTATCATAATCACCAGTTCTAGAGGTTAAAGTGTAGAACTTTGGTATTTTGTTTAGAATCCTGCCCACCACAAAAATATCACTATGGAAACTCCCACCAACCTAAAGGAAGAATTAAATTTATGGTGTGAAGAGTCACACTGTCCTAAATGATAGAAATTGAGATATAGCCTAAAAATATTGCTGGACTTTCAAAAAAATTGAACTTTCTCTGTCCAAATATGAAAGATCAACTTGTCCAAAACACATAAACATTCACACTGGCTCCGGCTTCTCCATAGTGACATAAATGCTAGAGAACAGTTTAGTATTGCCTGCAGAGTTCTCAGGGAAAGAAAGGATAAACAAACAAAGCTATATTTTTGTTTGTTTATACACACAAAATTTATACAAACTATACTAAAAAAACTATTATTTAAACATAAAAGCCACAGATAAACACTTCAAAATATTCCAAAAAAACAAGTAACATAGTTTCAGTTAAACTTCCTTGAATACATGAGTAGTCCAGAGACTCCTGCTAGTCAAGTAATGAAGAGATATCTTCTAAAATAGGTCTTGCGTTCACATGTTCACTCCTACATTTAATAACCTCCTCCAAATATCAATGGCTTAGAAAAAAATCATTATTGTTCTTAGTCTTTCACTTTGTGACAGGGACGACAGCTCCTTCATATGGTAGGACTGCCTAACAAATTAAAAAAAAGAAGAGTGGATCTTGCACCCTTTAATGCCTACGCCCGGAAGTGGTGTGCATTTCATTCATGAGAAACTAATCTGAGGAGCCCAGTCTAACCCAAGGAGTCTCTGAAAGGCGTAATCTTCCTGTGGACCCAGGAAGACCAAATGGAATGGATGACCATCTAGTATTCGCAGTAAATTCCTGAATTTTCTCCTCTAGCCTATTTGTTCCACTCTTCCTCCCTGAGAAAGAATAGCTAGGGAGGACAATCCCAAATCTCATCCAACCACTGCAGCAAGTTTGAAGTCAAGGGGCCACACAGCCTTCTCATTAGGTTCACTATGATTTCTTGTAATCTATGTAAAACTAAACAGAGTAGATGATAAGGAAATAAAATAAGTAAGTGCTAAAATGGAACAAATAAAATACAAAAGTGCCAAAATAAATAAAAACAAAGATAAAAAATACCCCCCCACACACACACACATTGCATGTATAGTGATGGATTCAATCCATTATGGCCAATGTGAAAATGCAGCATAATCAAAAAATCCTTGACCCAAGTATGCAATCATACGTTAAAATTTGTCCCATGATTATTTCCCCTGTTTCCTTATAAGCATAGTTGGTATGGAAATCCTTAGCAGTGGGTGTTTACGACATTGGTTCCTCCGCTAGTAGATAAGAGCTACAATAACAGGAAAAAAAACGAATGGCAAACTCTCAAACACCTGACCTACTAACTGAAAATACTGTAGCCTAATGAAATGACCTTGGAAAGGCTCAACTCAGGCACTAGCTTAGAGAAGATATCCTGCAGATTTGAAGAAAGTCTTTTAAGAATGGAGTATATACTTTGAAATAAGAGCTATTACATATTGCTTCTCTGGCTAATTCTCAGAATGTGATAAGCAGTTCTGATCTCAGCCACTTGAGGTTCCATGGTCAAGCAGTTGATATTCTATAGCAAGAGAGACCTTCAACTTTCAAACGATCAGGCTGCCAAAACATTGGAATGGCTTCCTGAGGCTCAGCTAGGGCATCAGCTTGACCATGATAACCCTGTGATTTTGGGTGCCAACCCTTCAAGTTGTGATATATATATTATATGGCTATTATATGGTAGTATGTCTCTGACAGTTGGAATACACGACCCTGAGACCCATAAAGGGGAAAGAAAGGGTCATCTTCCTATCCAGTGGTCTTCATAATGACTTTGTGTTTCATGTCTGCTCAACATTATTGTTTGCTGGAGTAGAGGTTCTGGTTCCAGAAAGGATTTCTTCACAAGAGTCAAAGCAAAAATCTTAGAAATATTCAGTTATAGCTGCTCTGTGATCATTTTTGGACCCTCATGACAGTAGACTAACAAGTAGAAAAGGGACCCTGATTATCAGGAAGAGAGAGAGTTACCTCTAAAACTGGCAGTGGACTGAAGAATGTCTGGAACTCAGGAGATCCCTGAGGCATCTCTTGCTGCTTCCATATTTGGTTAAAAACACAAATGGTAACCATTTGCAGCAGCCATAACCTGACAAGGACTTGGCAGAGAGGGGCTCAGACTGTGCCGGCATGGGAGTCAGGGCTACCCCATCAGGCCGGCAACCAAGGCCAGAGAAAGTGCAGGCAGAGAAGGAATACAGGAGTCATAGAACGGGATCAACTGTGACAGCATGGGTTGCAGCTTAACACACTACTCCTTCTGGATTTTGTTTTGCTTGTTTCATTTTTTTTTCTTTGAAACTGTGATAAGTTAACATGTGAACAAGCCAGTCAGGAGATGGACTACATTCCTGTCCCTTTGGGATCATTTTGGTGTGCTCCTACTTATTTCCAATCACTGTTTTGAAAGTTTACAGCCCGGGAAGCTCCCACCACTGCCCTCACAGAACTGCAGGAAGATGGGCGCCCACTGGGGTTGTGTCCCACCTCCACATGCAGGATACCCTCCCGGGGCCACTTGTCCCACATGTGCTCCAGACAGTGATGGGCGAGTGGGAAAAGATGATGTGGATGTAGGCCAGCAGGAACAGGGCTTGGGAGGGAGGGGACCCAGCCAGCCCATCAGGTTATGACTCAGGCCTCACCCATGCTGCCAGCTTCTTCACTTCTGCACCTGAAAGCTTTCTGGACTTTCTCCAGGGATGAATAGGATGTTCTGCTTCTGCTTGTGTGCAACAGGCTGAGAATGCTCAGTGTCTGCTACGCCTGGGCATAGCTCTCCACCAGTGAGTGGAAGGTGGCTTTAGGGTACTGATTACAGTTCTTCAGAGTAACAGAAGTGTGTGTGTGTGTGTGTGTGTGTGTGTGTGTGTGTGAGAGAGACAGAGAGAGAGAGACAGAGAGAGAGAGAGACTTTAGAAATTGGCTCCTATGATTATAGAGACTGGCAAGTATAAAATTTATAAGGTAGAACAGCAGTTGGCAGTTCCGTTGATGCTGCAGTCAGATATGAATTCAGAAGGGCAGTCCTGGGAACTCAGGCAGTATTCCTTTTTGGGTGGAACCTCAGGCTTTGTTTCTGAGACATTTAACTGATTGGATGAGGCCCACCCACATTATGGAGGGTAATCTACTTGAAAATCTATAGACTGTAAATATTCATCACACCTAAGAAAAACCTTCACAGAGACACTTAGACCACTGTGTGTTTTTTAAAATATTTTTTAGTTGTTGATAGACCTTTATTTTATTTATGTATTTATATGTGGTGCTGAGAATCGAACCCAGTGCCTCACACATGCCAGGCAAGTGAGCCCCAACCCCAGCTAGACCAGTGTTTTATAAACAACTGAGCTCTGTAGTGAAGCCAAGTTGACAATTAAAATTAGCCATCGCTTCAAACCTGCGTTTTATTCTACTTCACAGCATTTTCCCACGGAATACTTTATGGTTTTTATTGATTTTTTTTTCTTCCACTTATCAACATTCCTCTCTAATAATAGTATTTCCTGCACCTTTAAGGAAACCATATGCATCTGAATATTCAGAGAATTATTATTAAAGTTTGAAATATTTATAGGAGTCAAACTTTCTGTAATGATTAGATAAACAATTAAGTAATCTTTGGCTTTTTCCCACAAAGTATTATACTTTTAAAATATTATTAGAATGTCATTTAAGAGCAACTGCAAAGGCCTTGGGGCATGGAGAATAAAGGGGTTCTCTCAATGTTGCCGTCAGGGGAGGTGGAAAGGGGAGCGTGGAGAACCAACATCTCATGCACCCAGAGGTCCACACAGTCCCTCTCATGAGCCTGGGGAAGAAGTTTAGAAACTTGGCAGAAACTTTGATGTGGTTTTTGAAGGAGCCCAGGCAGCAAATTGGCGCTGGCACAGTGGCACTCCCAGCAATTCCCTGGCATCTCAGGGCTGCTGCTGACAGGGCTGCCTCGGGCTGTGTGGAGGCTGTCTTGAGACAAACAAAACCTTTATTTGTCTTGCTACCCTGGAGAGGGAAGGCAGGCTGGGGAAGCACCACCTCATTTTAATTTCTTTTGTTTTGCCTTGAAACTAGGGGACTCTGGGTGAGATCCAGAACAGGATGGGAAAGGAATACGGGTGTGTTTTAGTCAGCTTTTGCAGTGCTGTGACCAAACTACCCAGCAAGAACAACTGATGGGAGGAAAAGGTTATTTCAGAGGTCTTAGTCCATACACAGCCAACTCAATGGCTCTGGGCCTACAGTGAGGCAGCACATAGTGTGGGAAGAGCCCGGTGGGGGGAAGCTGCTCAGCTCATGGTAGGGTCAGAAAGCAAAGGAAGAGAGACAGGAAGGGACCTCAGGGAGAATGGACCTTCCCAGGGAATTCCTTTAGTGATCCATTCCTCCAGTCACGCCTCATCTGCCTACAGTTACTACCTAGCCATTCAAACTAGCAGGGACCGATGGAGGTCCTGCTCTCAAGACCCAATCATTTCACCTCTAAATATTTCTGTATTAACAGGAGCTTTTGGAAGACACCTCATTTCCAATCCACAACAGAATATAAACCACCTGACTTGTTTTAAAGTCATTTTTATTATTTTGGAGGCCTAAGTACATGAATCGACATAAGAAAACTCAGGTATTAGGAAAGGTAAGGTCAACACAGTTAAGTTTTCTTTTCTCGTGTTCCAATTTGATAACCCACATCCAGAGAATTTAAATATTATCCACTATGGGATCATCTCAACCTGTTCGTGTGTGTGTGTGTGTGTGTGTGTGTAGATTAATAACCAACATTTATTTAATTCTAGTTAAACACCACACATTGTACTAAATACCTTATCACTGTTGACTCAGTCAAGTCTTTCAGTACTCCTATGGCACGTACATCATTTATACTAATTTTAAAGAAGAGAAAACTGAGACTGAGTGATATGAAGTGTACTTATGCAAAGTGTACACACCCTATGTTGGAATAACCAGATTTGAACTCGAGTTGTTCTCCTCCTAAGCTCCTGACTCATCAGGACGTTTTGCACACATGAATGAGGGTATGATCTAGCTGTTGGTTCTCCATTGGGTGAGAAGAAATAATAGGTCATCCAACATGGCATGACATAACTTAGGAAACAGCTCCATTTTCACGGTCAAGGGTTTTTCTTTGAGAATAAATCTAATGTTGCCCTTATAAAAGACTGTATTATCCTCTGACAGTTATTTGCAGTAAATTTAAAAAATCTTAAGAGTGTTTCACACCAAAGCCCTCTCTTCAATACACAAAACACAAATTTCCAGTGACATGTTTTAGGTGATATTTTGCCTGTGTCTGAAGATTTCACTCACTTGCAGTCACTCTGGTGCAAGGAATGTCAGGAAGGGGAATATGGTGGGGGGGACCTAAACAGCCTTTCCCAGATAATCCATAGTGAGTCTTTCATTATTAATCACTGCTCTTTGGTGTGAGCCATAAACCAGACTTTTTTTTTTTTTTTTTTTTTTTTTTTTTTTTTTTTTTTTTTTTTTTTGCCTTATCCATGATCCCTCTTGTCTCATTGTCTGGGTACCTGTGAATTATTGTAGGTCTGGTACTTTTGAACATTATAGAAATATTTTTTTTTAATTTTAGACAGGCTCACATCTACTTAAGAACTGAGAAAACCCTTGGTTATTCCTTGGTTATTATAACAAAAGAGAATCAAAAGAATAAACAGCAGATTTAGCAAAAGATATTGGCATTCAAATTACAGTTCTATCTCTTGAATGATCTGTGTGTCCATGGCTAAGATGAGTACTGAGCCAGCGTTTGGAAGCTTGGAGCATCCCATGACCTCGGGCTCTGTCCCTCACCGTCATGGCCGGGAAAGCGCAGGTGATTTGCTTGGCTCCAGTGCTGTTTGTGCCATATTTGTTTTGTGTCTCTGAGACACAGACTACAGTGGATGTGGGAGTGAATGTCAGGTTGTTAATGATTTTGTTTCAGCCTACATCAAAAGATGTTTCTAAGTGCTAATAGCTGCCAACCATTTACTCTGGGTATAATTAGAATAAACTTTTTTTTAAAAAATATGAAAATAACCTAGAACACAATTTCTTTGTGCTCTGTGACCAGGAGAGTCAGGGAAATTGTGTTGGCTACCAGCAATAAATGGACAAGAAATGATCAGATCTTCAGCAAAGTAATCATTGACTGGAGCAAAAAGGGTCTTGGTTTGAAACTACCCTAAATTAATGCAGTGTGAATCATCAAAAATGCAAGGAATCCCACCACATTTCTAATCATTCATAAGACTGCTTTACACTTAACTGATATAGTTTTTTTAATTTTTTTTTAATTAGCTACCCATGACATTACAATGATCTTGGCAATTCATACATTTGAATCATTGTGGTATAATTTCTCATTTTTCTAATTGTACACATTAACTGATATAGTTTTTAAAAAACTCTTTGAAGTAATTTACAACTTGACGAAAAGTTAAAAGAATAATATGAAGTTCTTCTGTATACCCTTTCACAGGTTCAAATTGTAAACATTTTCCCATTCTTGATAATTCTGCCTCCATCTACCTGAACAACCTTTCTCAGGTAATTCGTAAGGAGTCCTTCATTATGAGTCACCGCTCTTTGGTGTGAGCCATAAACTGGACTACTTCTGTTACTTTTTTGGTTTGCATTATTCGTGATGCCTCTTGTCTCATTATCTGGGTACCTGTGAATTACTGTAGGTCTGATACACTTGAACACTGCCGTATGTGCATGCACATGTATGTGTTGGTTCATGTATATGTATGTGTGTATGTGTATTTTGTTTCTAAGCCATTGGAGAATAAATTGTGAATATCATGCTCTTTTATTCTCAAAGTTTTCAGTGTGTATTTTCTAAGAATGAGGATATTCACTTATATAATTATAGCATGCTGGTCAAAATCAAGAAACTTAAGATTGAATATAATAATTGAATCTAAAGACCTTACTAAAGCTTTTTGCCATATATATATATATATATATATATATATATATATATATATATATATATATATATTAGAATCCAGTTCCATGGTATACATCACACCTTTGTCTTTTATGATTTCTTTTTTTGTACTGGGGACTGAACTCAGACTCTTCAACCACTGAGCCACATCCCCAGCCCTATTTTGTATTTTATTTAGAGACAGGGTCTCACTGAGTTGCTTAGGGCCTTGCTTTTGCTGAAGCTGGCTTTGAACTCTGGATCCTCTGGCCTCAGCCTCCTGAGTCACTGGGATTTCAGGCGTGAGCACTGTGCCTGGCCTGATGTTGATCTTTTGAATGATGCATGCAATCTATTTTGCAGACTGTCCCTCCATTTTAATTTGTCTGATGCTTCAGATTAGATTCAGGTAGGTTCAGGTCATGTGTTGGGAGCAGGAATGACACATAGATTATGTGATTTTTTCCCAAGAGCCTCACATCACATGTGCTTGTTTCTAGTTCTGCCAGGATTCTCTCCTGCCAGTTCATTGTTTTTCCTCTTTATAAACATCAATTGTGACTTTTTATTACCACAAAAGATATTCCCCATCAGAGGCCACTTCTGAAATAGGTTAGATGTTGTAGAAACACAGAATAAAGCTACTTGAGCTGGGGACTGAGGAGAAGAAATGGGTTCTTTACTTTGGACTCTGAGAGGAATAATGGAGAGTACTATCTTTTTTCTAGTAATGTAACTCAACACTGGCTTTTTTACTGGGAAAAACCTGATAAAATTTAAGCTGCTAAAAAGAAAGTTTGCTTGCTTTCCCATTGAGGTAAAGCAGAGTGTATTGATTTTATTATAGTTGGGAAGCCAGTCAGGAGCAATTGAAGTAGTAGGCCAAGAGCTGGTAGTAAGACTTCTGACTTCTGCTGTATTCATTTTATTGGAATTGATATACTAAAATGGTGTAGGGTCGTGTAAATATCTGTTATTTTATCTTGTGCTTTAATTACAAAAACACCTTCGATATAGAATCATCCCTAGAGATTCCTGAAAGGAATCTTTACAGGACCCCTGCAAAGCAATAGAAAATTCAAGAAACAATGGAAGTTAGAACAGAGATTCCAAAATTCAATGGGAAATGGGATCATGATCATTTTGGCATCTTTGCTAGCATCATCAGTACATAGCTCCTGATAAACTTACAGAGCACCAAATATTGAATGTTGTTGATTCTAAGGAAGAATACAAAGGTCAAAGCATTTTGTGCAGTGCCTAAGTCCATCAGGATCTACAGGCCCTATGGAGACTCTATTGCATTAAACCACCATCATGACTATTGTAGGAAGCCAGATGTTCTGAGGTATAAATTATGATTATATATATGCTCAAATTCTTCATTTTTTCTTCCATCTTGGGGGGGGGAGAAGCTACTATTTTCAGGAATAGCTACATTCAGTGGGCATGGCATTTGTACATTCCCATTGTTTTATTTTTAAAATTTGTTCTGATTAATTATACATGACAAGAGAATGCATTATGACACATCATACATAAATGGAGTATAATTTCTCATTCATCAGGTTGTACATGATGTATAGTTACACAGGTCAGGTAATCATATACGCACATAGGGTCATAATGTCTGATTCATTCTATTATCATTTCTAACCTGATGCATCCTCCCCTTCCTTCACTCCTCTCTGTCGACTCCAAAATAATCTATCCCCACCTTACTGTGAATTAGCATCTGCATATCATAGAAGACATTTGGCCTTTGGTTCTTTGAGACAGGCTTATTTCTCTTAGTATAATATTCTCCAGTTCCATCCATTTACTGGCAAATGCCATAATTTCATTCTTTAATGCTGAGTAATAGTCCAGTGTGGGTGTGGGTGTGTTTGTGTGTGTGTGTGTGTGTGTGTGTGTGTGTGTGTATCACAGTTTTGTTATCCACTTGTCTGTTGAAGGGCACCTGGGTTAGTTCCGTGATTTAGCTATTGTGAATTGAGCTGCTATAAACATTGATGGAGCTGCATCATTGTAGTATGCTGTTTTTAATTTATTTAGTATAAACCTAGGAGTGGGATAACTGGGCCAAATGGTGGTTCCATTTCAAGTTTTCTGAGGAATCTCCAAAGTGCTTTCCATAGTGGTTGTACCAATTCTACAAGCAATGTATGAGTTGTACATTCCTATTTTATTGGACAATAATTTATAATCTCCCTATAACCATGTCTTGTTGATGGTGGCATTGCTTGAGAGTTTAATTTGCAGTGGTATGAAGTGTCCTTACCCCCACAAATTTGCCTTATTTTGCTATATTTGAGAGAAAAGAAGTGTCATAATTATATAAGAAAATGTAACACAGAATGCAAACAGCCAAACAATTAAAAATAGTAGGTATCTTTGAAGTCTAAGAGAGGGACAGGAAGCATGTATTGATTTTTTTATAGGTGTTCAAGAGTGTGTGTGTGTGTGTGTGTGTGTGTGTGTGTTTGTATGTGTGTCTGTGTGTACGTTTGTGTGTGATAGAGAGGGAGGGGGAGGGAGGAAAGAGTGAAGGTGGAGAGACATATCTTAGACAGTTTTTTATTTTATGCTTGTCTTTCATTGGAAGAGTTAAGATCAGATTTATCCTTTTTCTGCCCTAGGACATGGTCATGTTTGATAAATATTAGTGAGTGTGTATTGGCCCTTAAGAAAAATTGTGATATAAATAAGGAATTAGCATATAGTAAATTAAAACATATGAGGTCACAATCTTCTCATAGTCTCCAAGTTGTGTTGTATTTGGTAATCGTGGAAGCATCCAGAGCAAGAGGCATCCACTCTTGGGAATAAGGGATTGTTCACTAAACTCCATTCAAGCTTCAGGCACAGATCAACATCATCAGAGTTCAATGCCTGGATCGATGCAGTGTAGCATCAGTGACAGCAATAATTACTAAGCACTTGTGCTGATGTAAAAGGAAGGCAGAATCTATTTTATTTAGCATAAGCAGTTTTAGAATATTCACTTTTGGATTTAGTTACTTTGCAAAATGAATAAAAATTGAAGAGCGACAATCTTATTCAGTTTGCATTAAACATTAAAATTTTGTGCTGTATTCTAAGTAATTTGTGAATTTCATTTATTTCTCCCTAATGTGATATTCAAATTGCATTACCTTCCCATCACTGATAGCATACTCTTGATGGATTGATTTTTTAAAAATTCCTATCACTTCCAGATAGCCCCCTTAGTGTTTTGCAGGCATTTCAATGAATCTTTGGTTTTGATAACAATCTATTTTAAATGAAATTGCATTATGTTCGGTGTTTATGCAGACATTAAAGAAGTCTTTATCACAAAACTAGAAATTAAAGAGAAATAACCTTTCTCTTTGAGAGGCAAATTAGAAAGATGACTATTGGAAAAAAAAGAAAAAAGATTGATGACTACTGAAAGGTGCCCATAGACATTTGAGTTCTTTTTATTCTCTTAGCATTGTTTAGTGAATATGAATGTTTTCTTGGCTTCAAAAATAATTGTGTGTATATGATTCAGCAATTCCAATAATAGGCATATACTGAAAGGAAAGGAAATCAGTAAGTTGAAAAAATATCTACACTCTCATGTTTATTGCAGTACAGTCCATAATAGCCAAGAAAAGAAAACAACCTACGTATCCATTAACTGATGACTAACAAATGGATACCTAGGTTGTTTTATTTTATAATTATATATATATATATATATATATATATATATATATATATATATATATTATAATTATATATATTATTCTTTTATAATTTTATATATATTATATATAATGGAATATTATTCATCCATGAAAACAAAGTATTGTTATTTGCCACAATATAGTGATTATGGAAGATTTTTTGTTAAGTGAAATAAATCAGGCACAGGAAGATGCACAGAGCATGTTCTCATTCGGGGGTGGAAGCTAGAAAAATTGATCTTGCAGACGTGTAGACAAATGATTACCAGAGATTGGAAAGTGTGTGTGTGTGTGTGTGTGTGTGTGTGTGTGTGTGTGTATTGAGACAGTTAATGGGTACAGGGATGCAACCTGGCAGGGGGAATAAGTTTCAATGTTTTATGACACAGTGTAATAACTATGGTTGACAACAATGTGTTAATTGCATACTTCTAAATAGCTAGTAAAGAGGATTTTGGAAGTTACCATTACATAGAAATGGAAAATTTTGAAGTGACATGGATGCCAATCCCCGGATATGATGTATACATTATATGCATGCATTGAAATATGATACTATCCCATAGGTATGTAATATTGTTATGTCAATTAAAAATAGGAAATATATATTAAAATATTTATATGTAAACATACCTTCATAAGAAACTTTTCTCAAGAAAAATAGTACTTCTCTATGGATGTATTTGAGGTTCTTACTTCCTCCAACATCCCCTTAAGGTGGGAATAGCTAAATCCCCAAGGAGGGTGTGAAAATTAAATCCCAGACAGTCCTATGTAAAGTCTGTGAAATTGTCTCTGAAAAATTAAATCACTCAATGATTAGCTTTGCTACATCCTTTGTGATAAAGGTTTATGAGTTATTAAAAGAACACCTATAAATACAAAGAGCAATCTATTCTTATCTCCAACTTCAGTTGAGTTCTCCACATTCTTCTTCTTTTTGCAGGGGAGGTGTACTAAGGATTGAACTCAGGGGCACTTGACCACTGAACCACATCCCCAGCCCTGTTTTGAATTTTTTTCAGACACAGGGTCTCTCTGAATTGCTTAGTGCCTCACTTTTGCTGAGGCTGGCTTTGAACTCAAGATCCTCCTGCCTCAGCCTCCTGAGCCACCTAACCACATACCTTCTTATCAATCATAATTCCTGTGTTTGGTCATCTTTCTTTTCCCATTTCTTTAAAGCAGTTAAATTGGCAATATTTTGCAACTGATTGATTGGATAGGGCTGATACCCTGGTTTGTAGTTAGGTGCCTGAATAGAACCTTAAATGCAAGAATAAATACAGAAGAGGAATGTTTAAAGTAACTGAGGATGCATGGACTTAGGACCTTGTTGAGTTTGAAGTTTCTACAGGACATTGAAGAAGATGTGCTCAGCAGACAGTTGCAGACCTCCATTCCTGTCGATTTAGTTCAAGACTTGTCTCCTCTGGGAAACTTCCTATTGTCACCCAAATAGCTTGGTTACTCCTTCATTATGTACCATAATACTTTAATAGCTTCTCTGTTAGTGCTCTTATCACACCATATTTCCTTTTCTACTTATTTTTCTGACTCCACTATGATCTGTGAAGTTCTTAAATGTGGAAATGTGTCCCATTCATTTTTCAAATCTATGAAACCAACATCGTGCCTAACATACAGTAAGAACAACTATGCTTGGCAAGTGAATCAATCATTAATGAACGTTTCTCTTTAAAGTTGTATTTTTATAGTCTGTAGGTACAAAAAGGCTATTGCTATGATTATCCCAGGGTCAAGTAAAAGATTCAAAGCAGTTGATAAAGATAAGAATGATCACAAATCCCTGTTACTCTAAACTTTTTTTTTTAACCTAAAACACATTAGTCTCAAGTGAGAAAGCTGCTTTCACATTAGCACTCATTTGCATATAGCACTACTTGTGTTATCAAGGCCACTTGCAGCTAACAAAAGTCATTTATGCCATTTGCAGCTTATGTTCACAGGGAATTTTGAATCTTTGCAATCCATTTGGCTGCAGCAGCTTTTTCTGTTTAGAAAACTAAACCATGAGAATAGCAGGAGGAGGAATAATGTGACTCAAAACTCTCAAAACTCACATTAACCAGTGGATAAAAGGAGACGTGATCATGGCCTTTCAGCAGATGAAAGAAAGTTGAAGGCAGAAAAGTAAAGGTCAAGGGGTTTATCCGGGGGTAGACACACACACACACACACACACACGTGTATGTGTGTATGTGTGTGTGTGTAGACATATAGTTTGTATACTTATTGTTTATATTTTTATATATATTATCTCTATATATGTAAGTATATATGTATGAATATTATGTGTATGTGTGTGTCTCTGTGTGTATTCAGAAAAAATACATGGAGAAAGAAGGCAGACACAATAAATCTAGCACTGATTTTTGTCTGGGGAGTGGCGAGAAATGGTTTCAACAGAAAACAGTGAACCACTCACAAAGGATATTTCATTGAGAATTGCTTTACAGTACAGTGTCCCCCCACCCCCAAGGGTATGAATGTCAAGTTTTCACAAGGAAAAATATAGTATCTTGCAGACAGCTGTTAAAATTTCAAAATTTCTAGGCTTCAAGGAGTAAGGGAGAAATGTTCATTGCTTGAACCTGGAAGAAAGGGACATGGCCCTCGTAAATGGCCAGTGTTAGACAACCTTGCAGGATGAGAGTAAAAGGAATAAATTTGTCCCGTCATCCTGCCTGTCCTTCCCTTCTTGAGTCTTGTAATGCATTTCATTTTGGATGCCTTCAACCATAAGTTAGGAGCAACTGGCCCTGAAATGATGTGGTCTGTCCAGGTCAATCTTCCTGGCTGTAAGCATGGTAGAAAGTGGGGTATAGATCTGGAAGGACAAAGGGAAGACAGCCATTGCAGGGGATAAAGATGAAAAATGAGCTCTATCATTTCCAACAGATTGTCAGCTTCCTAAAAATTCACATTTCACTCTCTATTATAACACTTGTCTACAATATAGACTCTTTTTTTTTTTTGGTGGAAATTCAGCTCTTCATATTGTGGAAAGAAATTCAATTCACCAAATCATGAAGATGTAATTTCTTCAAGTCTTTTGAAATAGATACTCCAACTTTTCAGATTTGCGAGTTGAATGGTCCTCATTTTGTCACCACTGTTGCTAATGAATTTCTCGAGATGTTTTTATGATGTGTGCTAACCTGCAGCCATAGGATGGGCCAACAACGTGATTGAGCTGACACTGAATACGCCTTAATTCAAAGCATCATGAGAGACATAAATGTAAGCAATTCACAGTCACAGTCCTCCAGGAGCTACAGTCGTGCAGAATTGGCAGTTGTTCCTCAATTCTGTGGGATCAGTAGGACGGTTTCAGTGGAGCAGTTGGCTCTGATAAAGACATCATCAAGGAAATGCATAAACCATCCCCTGTGGACACACATTAGATTGGTTGACATGGGAAAGATTTACTAATTTGCTGATTGCTCTTGGACATTAGCCAGTTGCCAGAAATAACTCAACCGCTATGTTTTTCTTTCAGATTTCACCTGAAAAATTTAGAAAAATCTCTACTTATCTCATCCTTCCTACCCAACCACTATCCCAAACATAATCATCTGCAAATTTGGGAGAGCATAGATCCCTAGGAATGTTCTGAAGATAAATGCTTTAACATAAGTGGTATTCTCAGTAGAGTGTCTAAGAGGTAGTTATTTTTTTCTTATTAATTTAAAATTCTAGTGTCATTATTAGCTAAGTGCTAATTGCCCTGTTGTTCTGCCGTTAGTAATTTCAGTTTCACCTTTCTACCTTTGCTCATCTATGACCCTCTCAGTCAGCACACAGCAGTATGAAACACAGAAATTAAAGTAGTGTGTGAACTGCTCTGTGGTACTTGCAGCCAAGAAGTAGGAAAGCCATAGGTCTGAATCGACTTTTCAGGGAACCAAAGGTTCAATAATGAGTATTTATAGAGTCAGAGGGTAAGCACAAATAGACAAGACACTGGAACTACTGATGACATCATCTACTGATGACACAGCTAAGCCTTGAGAGTAGGGTAGGGAGGAACTTGCATAAGTGACAGTCCTATCCAGTGTGTACCCAATTTGATTCATAGGAATGGAACATAATTCGGAGATTTAGTGAATCACACTTCAGACACCATTGTTTTGGAGCTGGAAATAAGACTAAAACAATTTGGTTTTCTAGACCATTGTGAGGTTCTAAAATTTGCTAGAAAGTGAAATGAGGCAAAATCAAGGTCTAGAATCAGGCGTGGAGGATCAGGGTGCATGTTTCTTCAATGACCATATGCCTCATATCTTATTTAGCCATGACAGATCCATAGATGGAATCTTCTGGGGTGGTGGGAGAAACAGAGTCTTGCAATTCTCACAGGAGTCCTTCACATGATGAGTAGCTGTACTGTTCTCAATTGGTATCCCAAAAGATTGAGTCCAGGACCCTTCTTGCACACCAAGATCCATGCATGGTAAAGTCTCTTATATAAAATGGTATAGTATTTGCTTATAACCTACCCACATCCTCCCATATATTTTAAATCATCTCTGGATTACTTGTAATACCTAATATAATATAAATGATACATAAATAGTTGTTATATTGTATTTTTTAGAGAATAATGACAAGAAAAACATTTGTATATATGCCTGCAGACACAATTTTTAGAAAATATTCTCATTCTACAGTTAGTTAAATCTATAGATATGGAGAGCCAACTACATTTTTTTGTGGCCACCCTTTCCCATGTGCTGACTAGTTGGGGGTAGTGTCTATGTCTATGACCCACTGTTAACTTGAAGAAGTTCAGCAAGTATTTTTTTTTTTTGTAATTGTTGTCTGCTATTTCAAAAACAAAAACAAAAACAAAAATCTATGGGAAGAGCTTCTCAGCATGAAACCTAATTGTTGACTCTCCACCATGATGCCCTAGTTCCTCTGCGTCCTAGTAGGGTTTCTGGATTCTTGCCTGAGTCTGAGATGCTGAAAAGAACAATTGAGGGATTAACAGGTATAGTTTCTGTCTAGCAAGTATGTTCTCATTTCTTTAAATTTATCTTAGATCCACAGGCAGCCAAAATGATGAATATTGATCTAAAATGGGACTAATTTTGTTCTAGATATATATATGCATGGATAAAAGTAATATTGATTCTTCTCAAGAAAACAATGGAAATTTGTCCTTGTATTGAACTAAACTAACATTTGAAAAGTAAAACTTTAATTGTTGATGCAAATCACTCATGGAGAAAAAGTTTATTCACTCTTCATTGAGAGCTAATAAAAAGGTTGCCAGTTTTATGTTTATGTTTATATATTAGCTGCTAATATTTATGAGGTTATTTCTCTATACTGGATATATAGAAAACTTTTAAGCATGATTTATTTAGTCATATATATAAAACATTTTCATTTATTTATTTCAATTTTCTACAATTGGTAGAAAATTTCTGTAGTACAATAAGAAACGTGATTCTATCAAAATATTCCCCACCCTCTACCTACTTTCGGCTTTGATTTTAAAAATAGCTAATAATTTTGACAATTTACCTAAGAACATCCATTTGGAAATTTATAGTTTATGATAACTTAGAAGGATAATTTTTAAGTATGTGTTACTGAAAAATCAAGATGGTGGGTACCAAATTTGAAAGGATGAAATTTCTCAAACAGCTGCTTTATTGTCTGGGCAGCAAAATTGCCATCATCTGCTAGAGCTACCAGAGCTTCCAAATCTTTTCTTTTTTGACTTTTTGGTTTCCTATGCTGAGGTTCAGGAAAGTGAAATTACATACTTATGGTCACAGAGTCTGATAGTGATTCTGGCAAAAATGGGTTCAAGGTCTCCTAAGTTCCAGTTCAATATTTCCTCATATGACCTCTGAGGAGCTCTAGATCTTGAGTGGTATTTGTAGGAGAAAAGTACCTTAAGATATTGGGAATCAGAATGAATGGATGGAATTTTTCAGAATTTGGGAGATTTGATTAAATACTTTGGTGATAATTGAGAACATAGGCCCATTATTATAACTGACTAAAGAGGAAGAGAGCAATTACAATTGGTCTGAAGAGATTTACTTTTCTTATATGGAAGTGGTGCCTCTGTGGCTAGGTTTCAATCTCTTGAAAGAAAAGAACTATTTTATACCAGTTGGCATCTTTCTAAGCAGTCAGAAGAGTTCTGTACACAGTGTAGGAAGTCAACAAATATTTGACTGATGAGTCACAGAGAGCTAAAAAGCAAAGAACTAATGTCAGTGTGCTGTGCCCAGTAAACAATTCATAGCCTCCTGTAATCTCTTTAGGAGGGTCTTGTCTATCTGAAGCTAAACAGTATTGCTATATTTCCAGGTATGCATGTGTATGTGTGTGTGTATGTGTGTGTGTGAGAGAGAGTGTGTGAACACACGATAAGATTTACAATCTGCTACTTATTGGATATTGTTTATTTTATTGAATCCTTATCATACTCCTCTGCTGTAAGTTCTAATTAAAAAAAAAAAGCAATATCCATGAAACAAAGAACAATGTACATACTATTCCCCACACAAGGAAAGACATAGTTGTCAAATATGCCAACATGGTCAGATCCTGGTAATAATAGAAAATTAAAGAGAAGCTCTCCACTAATAAGCTAGTTGTCCAGTTTTTACAATGATCTAAAATGTATGTTCCAAATGATGGAAAACTCTTAAACTTTTATTGAACATCAAACCAATAAAGCCATGCATTTCAATATTGACAAATAAAACAATATATATTTGTTGTATACAGCATGATGTTTTGAATATATATATAAATGTTTGAAAATAAAAACATTAAATGATTAAATCAAGCTAATTAGCATATATATTACCTGTCTTACTTGTTTTTCTTTTTTCTTTTTCTTTTTTTTTTTTGTGTGTGTTTTAAGACCACCTACCATCAACTGTTTGTCTGGGAATGTAGCTCAGTGCTAGACTGCTTGCTGCAAGTGTAAGGCCCTGGTTTAATTTCCAGCATTGGAAAAAAGGAAAAAAAAAACTACTTTCTTAGCATTTTCAAGAAATGTAATATATTGTTATTAATCATAGTACCATGCTGTACTATAGATTTTTTGAACCTATTTCTCCTAACTGAAATTTTGTATCATTTGAACAATGTCCTCCCATACCTCCTTTCCCTCAATACTGCCCCAACTCCTGCTAAGCAGTATTCTACTCTTTACTTCTATGATATTGCATTTTAGTTAACAAAGTTAAGCCATAAGTTCACACATATGCTAGTTGATGCAAATTTTGTAACAAATTACTAAAAGAAATATGAACAATATTTTCTTAAGATCCTGCAAAGAGTTAAGTACACTGAGAAGTTTATGACCCTGGATTAGAATCAGTACCATTGGTTTCGTAAGCACCTCAACAATTACAAAAAAAAAAAGTAACCTGAACATCAAGGTGAGTAGCTGAGTTTTTTTTTTTAACTATAAGTATTTTAAATAGCAGAGAACTTCAATTACAATGAAAATATTTATGCCCAAACATGTACCACAGAAAAAAAATGTTTATTTAGTAAATGTGTTTTTCACTAAATGATCTCTCATATAACTGCACTGAGCAAACTATGTGTAATTTTCTTTTAATGACATCAAAATGGGACCTAGCCATCTGTCTTGTAGTGTTTCCTATCACTCATTTTTGGAGTGAACGAAGAATAATTTAAACGCCCTATGTGGTAATATTTAAGCTGCTAAAATCAGAACCTTTACATTTGGTGCACTCTTAATAGGATGGCTCCTTGTTCACAACTCCTTGTTTACACGTCTCCTGTCTTAAGGTGGATGGGGGATCCTGCTGATGGTCTTTTCCTCCATTCCCATCCCCGTCTTGTTTTGTTAAACACTACAAAAAGGTTCTTATTGAGAATACTGAGAAAACACTTCTTTCTCTCACAAAAGAATCGCAGCATTTTTTCTATTCTGCCTGAAATTCATTCATTGCCTTATGGACCAGAGCCCTAGGGACTTAGCAGGCCTGGTGCTAAACAGCCTTTGTACAAGCAGTGTTACACAGCAAGCTGGCATCTGCTCTAGGAGCTCGTAAGAGGAGCCAGGAGTCAGAAAACAGATTGGCTTTTTAGTTATTTCAACAGTAGGACAAGTACCAAAAGAAGAAAGCATCCCCTTAGGACAAAACGTTAAACAACCAGCACCACACTAGTCATAGCACACAGTAGGTTCTCAGCAAATATATGCTGCATCAAATTGGCTGCCAATGAAAAATGGTGGTGAAATTCGAAGGCAAATTAAACAAGTTCCATTTTGAAATATAATCTCCTAATAGTCTATACCCCAGAATTCATAATGCACTGAGCAGAATCCAAAATTACTATTTTAAAAATAACAAAATTATATTCATTTATTTATATAAATGGCTTTTCAAATATAGGAGTGTGTCCATCAGCAGTGATACTAATGTGGATTTTATTAACTTAATGCCATGATTTCATTTTAACTCTAACCTCCACAACCAGTAATTAAGTACTTGGTGCTTTTCTCTATCTCTCTAGGTACTGGATTTTCTTCAATATTCTAATGCCCCTGTGAACTCTGTAATGACTCATCGCCAATAGCGTCCATACAGCAACTTCTTTAATTGCCTCCACATCTCCCTTTCTCCCCCAAAATGGAATTCATAAATGCAGGTGTGGGAACATAATTAAGGACATAATGTTTTCCATCTCTTCTGAACAACTGCTTTACTTCATTCACATTTCAGCTTGTAAAGCTTTACTCTCAATGGAGCAACCCACAGGAGAACTTCACAGATGCTAAAAACACATACAGACTATAAATTAATTGTTGCCACTTGGGAGAATTGAAAAAAAAAGAAAAGAATTTGAATACTGCAATGTAATGTATTAGCTATCTAGTGACATAGCTTTACATTTAAAGTCATCTTAATGTACAAACAGCTACCATTGCCTGTGAATGCAATGATTCTTTTTGATATAATCAATATAAAATAAATAAGACTGTATAAACTGCTGTTTGAGGAAGAATAAATTGTAAATTCATTCCATAATGATTGGAATGTCATCCAGTAATTTAGGGGACAAAAATATTCTCAAAAGATACCATATTGATCTTTTATGTATCAATATAAAGTGTTCAGGCATGTACTGCTTAAGGACATTTTGATCAATGACAATCTATATATGTGACAGTGGCTCCATAAGTTTATATTGCCTAGTGACTTCATAGCCATCTTAGTTTGTGTAAGTACATTTTGTGAAGTTCATAGAGCAAGGATATTGCCTAACAATGCATTTCTCAGAATGTATCCACATTTTTAAAGCAATATATGACTGAATTTTATTTCCTTTACTATATACTACAACTCTATAAGGTAAGGATCATCATAGTCTGTCATGGTTTGCATGTGAGGTGTCCCCCAAAAGCTCACATGTGAAACAATACAAGAAGGTTCAGAGGAGAGGTGATTGGGTTGTGAGAGTTTTAACCTAATCAGTGAATTAATCCCTAATGAGATTAAGTGAGTGGTAACTGGAGGCAGGTGGGGTTTGGCTGGTGGAAGTAGGTAACTGTGGGAGTGGCTATGGGGTATGTATTTTGTATCTGGGTGTTGAAGACTCCGTCTTTGCTTCCTGTTCACTGTAGTGTGAGCTGCTTCCCTATGCTACCCTCTCCCGCCATGATGTTCAGCCTTACCTCAAGCCCTGAGGAATGGAGCCAGCCTTCTATGGACTAAGACCTCTGAATCCGTGAGCCCTTAAATAAACTTTTTCTCCTACAGTTGTGCTGGTTGGGTCCTTTGATCACAGCAGCAAAATGACTGACTAAAACATCCTTCATGTATAAAGTTTTGACAAGGTTGATCTAATGTTATTCACTTGTTGAGTCATGAGGTCCTAAATTAAATCTTTATTATTCATTGATTCATACAAGGAATATTATTCTAGGTGCTAGAATCCATATCATTTGATGTGGTCTCTAATGCCACATAATCTCTCAATAAATGCTCAATGATGACGCTCTTCAGTGGCATACTTTTTTGACATTGTAATAGCAAAAGTGGATTGATAATTCTATATAAACCTTTTAACATGGTTTTGAATATCAGGTGAGGTTATATTATCAAGAGCCTGTGACTATAATAAATTCATGGTGAGTCAATATATGACTTCATGCTCCTGAGGGTGAAGTATGACTGTGAGGGAAGTGTGCTATGCTTGGATCTGGGCGAGTTTGCCCATCTTGTCATAAAGCTAAGGTTATTTCTTCATTAAAATATGTGTGTTTTCTTTGTTCACCATTCAACTCAAAAACTCATAATCAGAGAACGCTATCAAAGTTGTTTCCATGTGTTTCACACTCAACCCCAAACCTGGAGGGATCCCTAGACAAATGCACTGTCTTTGCCCCCTTGCCATCCTAACAGCCAGGACACCATGTGTGAGGCACCTAGTTGGGATTTGCTGGGCACATCCAAAAAAAATGTTTTCAGCACTATTTCTAAATGAGGGATAAATAAATAGCTTCAATCTCAAGAACTGTCAATCCAGCATATATACACACTCAAATTAACCAAGCAACCAAGAAGATATTTAAAAATAGTCTTGAAGAGTTCAGTGTTTATTCTCTGAGCATGTTTTTCAAATTAGAAATTAACATTTAAGAGAAAACAAACAGAGGGCTGTGGCAAACCAGGGCTAAAAAAACCCGCATTAGCACATGGTCATGTGGATTCTTTTCTCAAGAAAAGCATTCCAGATTCCACAGATATTCAGTGGAAAAACAAAAACAGAATTCCCACCCATTTCCAAGTATGGCAAAATCGGCGTAGAACTTGTGTTTCCACCCTGTTCCTTCAAAGCAAAACTTGTTACCTTAATCAAGTTCTTCTTGTGAACAGGTCTTAGGACTATGACTAGAGATGACATTGAAGAGGGACACATCACCACCAATACCAGTTCTTTATTCTGAGCCTCAGTTTCCTTACCTGCAGACTGGGATAATGAACAACACCTACTCTTCCTTTACAGGGCTTGTTTTTGTGTATGTGAAAAATAAGTGAAATAGTATATGAGAGCCTATAAGATATAAAAAAATGTAAGGAAAGTTTATTATTCTTAACTTTGTTTTTACCCAAATACTTTATCAGGTTATTATTGCTTTAAAAATATCACCTCTAGTATTCAATGCAGGCAATAGCTAATCATGGCTGGTAAACCTTTCCTGAGAGGGAAAACACTCTAACTTGTGGTTTTTGCTGATATCTGCAGTATAAATATTCTCATCATTGCCAATTTTTAAGCTACCAATTCACAAAATCTCTGCATATTCCACAATTGGCTCTCCAAAGCTGGTGGTGAACTGGGTGGAGCACATCACTGGAATATCAAAGAATAAGACAATCTTTCTCTCTGAATAAGAGAAAGATCTGGAGAGAAAAAAAAAACAATTTTTTTTTTTTTGGTCTCAACCTCCCACCTCCATTTACTATGTTTTGCAGTTGTTTTAGATTCTTTCTCTGTCCCCCGGACCTCTTTTTCTAATCTCCAATATCTACTAAATCACTATGACTGCCTCCGGCTGTTATGAAAATTGAAACTGGCTGAGTATTTATTTGTTTTGTGACAAATACTCAAATACTATAATATAAATATCAAATACTGTGACAGTTAACCTAACAATATGAAAAATCTCATTTCAGAAACCACACTAGAGATTAAATAAAACAACTTTTAAAAAATATGATAAAAATATATACTGGAGAAGAATGTTCACACACAATATCTTTCATCTCCAGTAGTTGGAGATAGTGGGAAGCAATCGTGATGGTACTTGTCATCAGAAGTTCTGTGTTCTAATCTGAGCACAGATGCTGTTGAATATTTGAGTATGGGTGGTCTCCTCCTTGAATCCAGGTTCAGATGACCTCCTGTTAAGTGGAGACAACAAATTACCCACCCTCCTACCTCATGAATTTGTTTTGAGGCTCTAAGAAGGAATAAAATATATACCAGTGATTTGTAAACAATAAAGTACTAAACCCAAGTCAGGGGCCAGAGTGGGGAAAATGGGACCAGACTAGGTGCATGAAACTCTGGCTTCTATCTCGGCACCACACACACACACACAGAAACACAAAACACCAGAAATTAGTTACTATCTTGAGGTTGTTGTTCCTTCATACAAGAAGAAAGTGGCCAGGTTATGCAATTAAGGAGACTCTTGGATAGGGTAAGGACTGGATTGTTTCCCTACTATGATGGTGACAGACCTACAATCTGAAGGAAAGATGTCAGGTGACCAGGGAAGGAGCTGGGAGAGAGTGTTAGGATACCATTCCTGAAAGTAAAAATCCACTTTATCTCTGTCTTCCATAGCCATGATACCTGCAGATATATAATGATTCTTGGAGATATGATAATCAAGTGAGGTACTTTCTTTTTTTGTAGCAAGGAAAAGAATAGGCTGATTATTTTTAAGAAAGAATAGTGAGTAGCACCGTAGAACATATAAATGAAAATTTTAAATAAGAGTCCCATCATTTTGGTTCAACATCACTTAGTTATTGGCTAAAGAATTTCGGATTCTTTGAGGATGTAGCAAACTATATAAGCAATCACTGTATAAAAAATATATGAGACTGATGAAAAATAACACCCCCAAAAGTCCAGAGGAGCTTCTAAGATGCACTAATTTTATCAACTCACATCAAGTATCTGTCTTGCTATAAAGCAAGACTTGCAGTATTGGGAAGCAGATGTTTGACCCCAGTGATCCTTGAAACATTTGGGTACCAAGGTTTTGTAGTTTTCAGAGTAAGTGGCAGGACTTGCAGAGTAACGCATGCATTGTAACTGAGTTTCCACAAAAAGATTTGACAGGAAGAAATATTTTCATTTCCTCTGTTGGCAAAGAAGCACCCCAGTTTCATTACACTGTTATGACCCTAAGAAGACATGTGATCTGGTTCAACTCTCCCACCTTTCACTGCCATCCTTTGCAAACATTTGTTTACTAGGTGCTCTAGGATTTACAGCAGATGATACTGTAGGCAAATGGCACTTTATATTCTTAAGTAGGTCTTTAGCTCTGAATCTTTATCTGATGCTTTTCCCTAGTAAGCTGCCTGAGTTAATCTGTGCCATTTATTCCACAAATGACTAAATCAAGCTGAATGTGATTTTTCTCTTCTACAAATTGAAAGAATTTTCTGCCCATTCACCATCATGGAGGATAACTAAAAAGAAGCTGTCTCCTTTAAATCCCTCTCCCACATATCTTCTTCTCTGGACCAAAATGTAGGTCCATTTAATCTTTGAGTGTTTCAGTGCAAAAAGGAGGCACCTCCAGGACCTGTGCTTTCCCATAAATGATCCCAGAGATGGAAAAGAAAAGAAAGACACTCCAGGAGAAGAATCATGAAGAGAAGGTGACTTCTCTCTTAAGACCTGCAGGGAGATGCTCTGCTTGGTTTTCCAAGAAGTGCAATATGCTCTTTCAACTGATTCCTCCAGGGCTGATTTTACCAAACCAGTTAAATGGAAAGGAAGAGGGGAAAGAACAAAGGGAGAGATCATGAAAAGAAATTTTTTTCTTTCTAGTTTTACTTACAATCTTTTAATCATCCCATTGAAAGCTCTACTCTTCACATTAGTGCCCCATGGTGAAATCCTGAGGATTCTGGTCTCTGGTCATGACCACTTCTCCCCAAGAGAGTGGAGATACAGGTGGAGGATGCTTAGAAAGAGAGGGGGAAAAGAGAGACCAATAATCATGACTCTTCTGTTTGTTCAAAGTAAAGATGAAAAGAAATACCAATTTTCCATAATCTCTCCCCCCTACCCAGTCAAAAATATGGAACAAATACCTCTGGTATTTTTATGTTACCTCAAATAATGATACTTATCTGAATTTTAATGTTAGAAAAAGTTGCCTGATAAACTAAGAGCAAAGACAAGGTTTTAAATCTCTTAAATAATTATTGATATGATCTAAAATATCCAGGAGCAGCCAAATGAAGTTCAGTAGATACTTCCTCATACAAATAAAAATCTGTATGTTGCAGGGGATGGATATCTGGGTGTCAATATTATGTAATTTATAAGATTTCCATGAGAGAGAAAATAAAAGAGAAAAGGAGAGAGATTATTAGAATGAAAGACTTCTCTATATTTTAATGTGTACTATAGCTATGCATGCAAAAAATAGATGTTTCTTTCACTCTAGTATATTTATATTTGAAAGGAATTTAATAATATTTTATAGATTACAGAGATATTGGTTAGGTGAGATAAGACATCATGACTGGTTGAATGACCTCATGGAAGGATTGGGGTTTTTAAATTAAGGTCCAAATATGCCAAAAGAAATAAGAAAGAAGCTCATCTTGCTCTGGACGCCCCATTCTTCTATGCTAGGGGAGTGGGAGGGAGAATAACCTCAAGAGTGTCTTTCGGGTTAACTGATTGTCATTGCATTAGTATTTGGCTGACTGAAACTTCAAACTCACTAGTAGAGCTGTTTATCACTTCTTGAAAAAGTTTCTCTGTTCTTTTCCTTTTCAAGAGGATGTCTGGGGATCAGGATCTCAGACCATTCAGGCTGCTATCACAAGAATACTGTAAACTAAAGGGGCTTATACACAATAGAAATGTACTTCTCACAATTCTGGAGGCCAGAAAGTCCAGATCAAGGTGTTAGCAGATTCTCTGATGACTCTGGTGAGGCCAATGGTCTGGTTCATAGTTGAACATCTTGCTATAACCTCACATACAGGAAAAGAAGAATTCTGATTTTTTTTTTTTTGGCTCCTTATCAAGATACTCATCTCATTCCTTGAAGGCGCTACTCTCATGACCTGATCACCTTACAAAAGTTCTGTCATTAGCATCACATTTGGAATGAGGTTTCAACATGTGAATTTCGGGGAGACATAAACATACAGTTTATAACCCACAGTGGAGCTGTTGTTAGCTCAGTAGCAGGAAGCTCTCTAAAAATCAAATATGTTGTAACCACAGGACAGGGGCTTCCTCAAACAGTAAGGTCATCTTAGGAAGTAGTCAGTCAAAAGTGGTAGATCTGATGCTACAAATCTAATTCCTATGTTGGATGGGGAGCTAGCTTACTATATCAAGCCTAGACTTTTATTTATTTATTTATTTATTCTGGTACTGGGATTGAAATCAGGGGTGCTTTACCACTGAGTTCCATCTCCAGACTTTTTGTATTTTATTTTTATTTTGAGACATTATCTTGCTAAGTTGCCAGAGGCTGACCTTGAAATTGCAATCCTCCTGCCTCAGCCGCCCACATAGCTGGGATTACACGTGGATGCCACCACGCCTGACTGCATCCAGCCTGGCTCTTGATGTAAAGGTAAGATGTCTTGACAGGGACAGGGCAGCAGCATATCATTAACAGCTGAAAAGCTAGCAGTGGATGACATATTCTACCTGCTAGCTTGTCAAATACATCTGTGCCTATACATCAAGGCAATTCTTGAAAAGTAAGTCTCTCTTTGTTGTCAAGTAAGAGTTAACGTGAATTTTCTCTACTGCCATTGCCAATTTATTGCACAGAGCTGAGGTTTGGGATTGAGAGGATGTTAGGAAAAGAGTGTGTGGTTGGTGGGGAGAGAGAGAGAGAGAGAGAGAGAGAAAGAGAGAGAGAGAAAGAGGAGCTGCTGCCTTTGTGCTTCTCAGCACAGAGAAAAAGAACAGAGCAGTTAGAAGCAGGGAGAGGTGAACCTGGGGACAGAGAACAGATGGACTGTGATGAGGGCACAGAGAAACAGATTTGCAAGAAACACAAACGGAATGAAGTAAATGCAAAAAGTCAGAATAGTAAGGAGACAGGAGGGGAAGAAGAGAAAGAAAAGCAATGGAAATTAGATAAAAATCAGAGGGAGAATCTGGAAAACAAAAAAGAGAAAATGAGAAGAAAAGGAGGAGCACACACAGTTTATTAAGTGACATTTTAGTTTCCAAAATGGGTTTTGTTTCTTGAGCAGGGAGCAGAGCAAGAAGAGTCATGGGTGGATCCAAAATGTCACAGTAGGTTATGCTGGAGGGCCTGGGTCTCTGGAGGGCCTGCCCTGGTCTCTCTAGGGTCTGCCATTCTCTCTGCTGTCTTTTCAAGAGATGGACCAAGAACATTAACTCAGACAAAAATCTTTTTAATACAATCCAAACTTTTTATGAGCAAAGATTTCTTAACCTCTGATCATGGCTTCCAGGTCAGAAGGCGCAAGCTTCATAATGACAGTCATTGGGTTGCACACATGTTCTATGGAATAGAAGATGAAATAAAAAGTGCAGTGTTTATTGCTCTGTTTACAATAATGAGCTTCCTGCTTTATTCGACAAGGTTGGATTCTTCATTATAAAGAAATGAAGGTAAAAGTAATTTTCTTTTCAGTTGGTGATTTTCACCAGTCTTTTTCTTTAGGCCAGGCAGACATAAGACTTGTCTTACTGGGCATCACTTCTAAATCTAAGAGGTCACTGTTAGGAAGCCAGAAAGAGCAGCTGTGACTGGCAGCAGGAAGTGAGAAATCTGATGGGATATAACCCTAGCCCAAGTAGTCATTCTTTCAAATACTGAGACTTCTCTGTTGTCCTTTTTTGTCTTCATAATTCATTAATGGCATTGTGTTCAGCATCTTGTCTTGAGCCCCTTTGTTCTGAATTAATCCTCATATTTCATAAATGTCAGATTCTGTGACACATGGACCTGTGATAGAAACTCATCAAAGTCCTTGTTGTGCTGTATTTATATGCAGCAAACTGTTGTCATCTGTTCCTGTGTAAATGATCTCTCTTCATATCTCACTCCAGTCCTCCCGTTATCACTTATTTCTGGCTCAGTATCTATTTCTCTTAGGTTTTTAATTTTTTTTTTTTTTTTTGGCGGGGGGGAAACAGTCTTAGCAGCTTATAAGCAAAATATATTAGAAGCTTATAAGCAAAATATATTAACAAATCTTGAGGAATTATAAGATGTATTTAGAGTGAGTTATATGTGTGTTCAAGTTCAATATCACTGACAACTTTCAGATGTTCAAATAAGATGGATAAAGGCACATCTAAGTTTTCTGAGTTTGAGGCTTAAACAAAACAACATTATCCTGGGAGCAAAAGAACGTATTTGTGCTAGTTGCTCACAAAGTACCTTGGCCGTCAGTTTTGGACTACATATGAACCTTGGGGGTTGAAATTCATTGACTCCTAGCAAAATGTAACTTCCTGCTTCTAAGAATAAAGGCTTGAAAAGGCTTATTAAAGGAAGGCTCCAAAAGGACTTCTTTAAACTTCAAACAGGTCTTACAAAACAGCATTCTGATGAGTTAAGTGCACATGAATTAGAAGCATATGTATTAAATTTCCCTTAAAATACACATGAGTTTAAAAATTAAGGGTGGAGGGGAAAGACTGTTGGCAAAAATCTATTTTAGGTTTGGTTAAATTCAAACCATTTGAAAAGTAATTCTAAGGCATGGGACAAAAGACAGATTAAAATTCTTAAACACTTTTGGGAATCGAGTATGTTTTAATTTTTTTAATGATTTAAGCTTACTTGAATAAGAAATGCTGGATTTATTTAAATTTTTCCTGAAATGAAGGGAAAACTGCCTGTGAGCAAGATCCACTTTTTTTTTTGAAAACTCTAAATCCTTGGGAAAAACGTTGGAAGAGTTTGACAATCTTAAATCAAGGCCAGACTGTCAAGGGAGGAAAATAAGACTTAGTTCAAGAGGGTTGTGACTTTGTCCTCTCTTACTGCTCATGCTCCATCAGGAAAAGTTAGAAACGTTTCTCAGCCCTTGTTGCTCACATGAGTTTGAGTTTCTCTCATTTGTTCCTTCTCCAAACACACACACACACACACACACACACACACGCACACATATGTGCACACACACACAAAGACACAGTGAGGATTCACCAGAGAATCATTGTCAACAATGCACAAATACAGAAAAATTCAGTAGTAAATGTTCTATAGGCACAATGCCACAATCTTTAGCCAAACGGAAAGACAAGGGAACATGAATTGTTTCAAAGTGATTGACTTATTGAATACTGACCTAGGAAAACTGAACCAGGATTAAAATGTGAGTAAATCCTTTTTTCTACGAAAAGTGAGAGACTGATTTCTATATTTCCGACCTACAACCTATCTTTGACATATTCCTTTTTAATAGAGACCAAGCAAGATCTTGGTATGTAAAAGCATTTAGTACTCAAAAAGATCAGTCATGTCTATCAATGGCTCAAAGCATTACAATGTGGTTATTATAACCATAGGATAAAACTAAGGTTAAAACCCTGAAAGTGGCATAGACTTGTGATGTCATTTTAAACAATGCTACAATTCAGAACACCTGAGACTATAAAAAAATGTCATTTCCATTCTACTGTTTTTGTTTTGTTTTGGTGGGGTGATAGACACAAATTTGAACAAAGATAAACCAAAAATAGGGTTGGGGAAGGTTAGTATAATGTTAGAGGTTAATTTAGTGCAAAAAGTATTTATTAAATATCTTTGTGATACCAGGCATGTGTCAGGTATCTGGTTAAAAAGACAAATGAAAAATTATCTTGAATTTTAAGGAACCCAGAATCTAGGGTGGAGGCAAACTTACACTCAACTTGCTTTATTGTAGTCCCATTCTGTGTGGCCTGGTACCTAAACACTCATTGAGCTTTGACCCAACATTAATCCTAGTGACTAACTTATGTCCTGGATTGAAATAACACACCCATGATTATTACTGCCTCTATGACCTTGAGCAGTATATAACCTCTTTAAGTCTCAGTACCATGTCTATAAAGTGAGGACAGCAATATTTCCCTCTAGGTTTAATGTGTATTAGTGTAGTCTCTAGAACTTAACACACAGAACACTGATTTCTTTTGTGAATATTGTAATTATAATATTGTAGAAGAACCGAAGTGATAGGGTAGGTATGTTCTACAGTGGAGGGAGGTAATGAAATAAAATCTTTCAAACTAAGCCTTTGTGTTTGTCTGCAACAAGTCACAATATAGTGGCTTAAAATGAGTACATATTGTACTTCTGTGCATTGGCTATGTGGTTCTTTCAGTCTGGGTAAAGATGACCAGACAGAAGAGAATAAGCTCTCCCTTATGTCTGCAACCATAGTTGAGATGTCCAGGGCAGTTGAGAAAGCTAGAATGGTTACATCCTCTTGCAATTGGTCTTTCTTCATCCAACAGAATAGCTTGAGCTTATTCATGAAAGAAGTTCCAGCTGCAAGAGAGGACAAGTTCCAATGTACAATCCCTAATCATAAACTTCCGTTTGTGTCACACTTCCTGACCTATTGGTTAAAGCAACAACATATCTAGCTGAAACCAGATTCAAGGACTATATAGAGAGATTTCATTATTGATGGAAGAAATGACGATATCACATGGCAAAAGAAATATGCATACAGGAAGGTACAAATATATTGAGCACCATGATAGTAGCAATCTACAGGGCCTTTAAGATGTTCTTAAATATTTTGTAAGTGTAAGAATCACCAGGACAGGTGATATGCCTGAATGACCTCATTTCAATATTGACAAATAATAACGAGATCCTAGGTAAAGATGTTAGCATTTTGTTTGTGAAATTGGTGTTATATAAAGTGAAAAGACAAACTCCAAATTAAGAACACAACAGAGTAGGGCAGCTACCTGGTGCTTTTTTTTTTTTTTTTTTTTTTGATACTAGGGATTGAACTCAGGGGCACTCGACCACTAAGCTGCATACCCAGCCCTTTTTTGTATTTTATTTAGAGACAGGTCTCACTGAGTTGCTAAGTGTCTCACTAAATTGCTGTGGCTGACTTTTTACTCGAAATTCTCCTGCCTCAGCCTCCCAAGCTGATGGGATTATGGGTATACGCCACTGTGCTTGGCTTCCCAGGTGATTCCTTTAAACAGCTTATAAAGGCACATAGAGTCTATGGCAAAACTCACAAACTTGTGTGGAACAAGGAGCTCACTAAGTCTGAAGAGTCCCACACAGTTCTGGGGCACTGTATCCTCCTCCCCACACTCTGAGGAACTTCACTCTAAAGTTGCAGAATCTGTGGTTGTCAAACAACCTTAACATAGCACACATCTGGCATTCCACTGTGCCATAGGTCCAGAGACCAATTTTGTGCACATGAGCAATTGTGTCTCTGTTGAAATACAATGCCAAGATGCAACCTATCAACACAAGCCAAGAAAAAGATCTTATAAAGGAAATTGTTAAAAATTAAAACTGTTGGGTAAAATCATCCCATTTCCTGAATCATTTTAATTCAAGTGCTTCAAATTATTCTGTACACACTCTCTTAAAAGATGGGCAGAAGTTGTCTAGCTGAGAAGGAAAAGATAAGCATCCCTTACAGAAGGGCTAGGATAGAGTGTAAACAAATACAGTGACAAAGATAGGAGTAACATGGCCCCAATGACATGGAAGGAGGGAAGCAAGATGAATAAGGTAAGATAAGGGTGAAAAGAAGATTCAAGGAAGTTGAGGAAAGAGGCTTCATGGTATGGTTTGATTTCAGGAATGGAAACTAGGCAGACAGTCTGTCCGTGATTATTAATACTTGTGGTTGAAATAAAACTTGAGGCTACAAAATTGATACTGCATATAGGGACAGCTGTGAATATATAGTTTACTATAGGGCAGATTTCTCATATTAATTCAATAGCAAGAGCATGCTGTGCTCTTGGTGAGTTAGGAGTTCAGCTGCCCAACGTCTACTGGAAGTCGTACATCGAAGGCCTTCTACTTATTCACGTGTCTAAGCCCCAGGGTCTAATAAATGCTCTCAATCACTAAGAAACCATTCGTGTTTTGTTGTGACTTGGACTGGATAGATCAATAGCCCCCTAACATGTTCATTACGTTTAATATTTTATGCATACATAAGATGATTGATCTTCTAAACTGTTCGGATGTGATTACTCATCTTAAGTTCTGCTCATGGCCTGCTTGTTTGCAAAAGGGCTTTGTTATTAGAAAACAATAATGAAGTACTCTAGGTTTATTTTCAACCATAAAGATAAGACTCATTTTACTCTCAAAAGTTTTGAAGATGCTGAAGGTAGAAAATATCCCTGCTGGTTTATAATAAATGAATTTCTATGCCTAAGATTTTATAATATGATAATATCAGTAATGTTCTAATCCTAAGTGTTAACTGTGGGTTTCTAAAAGACATAAACTAAATAAAGAAATTAAATTTGAATTAAAACTGTTTGGTATAACCATTTTTTTTTCTACAGAGTTAGATAATGTATTGGATTAGATTAAACTGTGATATCCCTCCCAGTTTAATTCAGAAATTAACACTCCTCTACCTTTCACCTTTGTGTTATATCCTTAAGATTAAAGAATTCTTAATTATATGGTTGGATAAGGAGCTGGGGTTGTGGCTCAGAGGTAGAGTGCTCGCCTACCATGCATGATGCACTGGGTTCGATCCTCAGCACCACACAAAAATAAAGATATTGTGTCCACCTAAAACTAAAAAATAAATATTAAAAAAGGCATTTAAAAAAATACAAGGGTTAGAGGTGAAGGAGTGCTAATTTCTGAATTAAACATTTTGGAAGGTATTTAAATAACATGTTCAAAGTTGAGTTTATTGTCTCTTCTAAATTAGATTTATTCCTCGTGTCCCTAATTCTGCTGTTTGCTAATTTTCCTAGTTATTCTTTATGCTGAAGATGAAGATTTCATTAACATCCTCCTCCTCACCCTGTTCCCTAATAGATTCCAAGCCCTGTGGTTTCCATCTCCAAATGACTTCAGCATTTACCATTTGCTTTCAATTCTACTGTCACTAGTTGACTTGCAGTCTTTATTTTCTCTCCTTGACATCATTGCAATTTAATAAATTCTCTCAGTTGTTCTTATCACATTCTGTTTTGCATCTAATCCATTCTGCATATCGATTCATACATTTATTTGGTAAACTTTACTGCATGTTAGTGCTGTTATAAACACAGCAGATTCAGTTGTGAACAACTGAGACATAAATCTCTGCCTTCTTGGAGCTTACATTCTACTAGAGGAGGCAGAAAAATGAAGATAATAAATACATAATACATATGGAAGAATATGATAATAAGTACTAAGGGGAACAATAAAGAGTGCAAGAGAAAATGACGTGTTGGGTGGGAGGACTTAAGTTTTCGAAAGAGTAAATGGAGAAAGCCTCACTAGGAAGTGAATTTTTGAGAAAAATCTAGAAGGAAACAAGGAGATAATTGTAATGCAGTTTGGGTAAATGTCGTTGCTATACCATGTACATCCCCCAAATTCATTGGCTTAATTTTTTAAAAAATTTGTGTTTATTGTTCACATTACATTTCAATGAAAGGAGACTCAAAGCTTTCTAAATAGTGATTTAGGACATAGATTCTGCCAGCAGTTTTGTCCCAAGTACCAGGAATTAGACTATACTTCTAAGGTTAAGGGTTGGCTCCTCCAAAGGACTGCCCTCACTTCAAACTCAAGCCACAGGTTTGAGTTTCTGACTGGCTACCTAAACATTCAGGGGTTCTAAGTATCCTCCCAGGTTTGATAATTCACAAGAACAACTCACAGACTTCAGCAAAGCACTATGTTTACTATTAAAGTTTTATTGAAGCAACTAAGAACAGAACAGGAAGGAAGAGCATGAGGAAAAGACTACAGTAAACAAAGACGAATGGGGGGAGAGAAAGGGAGAGAGAAGGGAAAGCATATGGAAATGGTAGGAGACCTTCAATGATACATAAAATTATAAGAGGTTATGAGGGGCAAGGGGGAGGGAAAAAAAGGGAGAGAATTGAACAACAGCAGAGGAGGTAGAGAGGGAAGATGGGAGGGGAGGGGAGGGGAGGGGAGGGGGGATAGTAGGGGATAGGAAAGGTAGCAGAATACAACAGTCACTAATATGCCATTATGTAAAAATGTGAATATGTAACAGATGTGATTCTGCAATCTGTATTTGGGGTGAAAATGGGAGTTCAAAACCCAATTTGAGTCAAATGTATGAAAGATGATATATCATGAGCTATGTAATGTTTTAAATAATCAATAATAAAAAAAATTTTATTGAAGCAAAGGATAAAAGTATGAACTGGTCAAAGGGAAAGATATAGATGGCAAAGCCTGAGAGGGTTCCAGCATAACAATGTGTGACAGTACAGAGTATGCCAACCAGGGCCAATCTACAGTGTCTGTAGATTTTCTTGGGGTGTCATTACATAGGCACGACTGATTGAACCATTGGCCATGTTCCTCAATCTTCGTCCCTCCTACCCTTCCCTTCTCTCAAATGAAGTTGGTAGCACCTGCCTCAAAGCCCAACTCTCTAATCACATGACTGCTATTTCTAGCCTGATCTCCCCCATCCCGATTCATCTCACCAGCATAAACTGTCTGGAGTCCCACTACCAATAACAAAGACATTCTGATCACCCAGGAAATACCAAGTGTTTAGAAGCTACCTCCCAGAAACTGCAGACAAAACTAAGTGGAATTTATTATTACACAGGTTCCTTCTATAGTGTACCTTCTGCCATCAATATGTAACTTCCAATGTTACCACAGAAGAAAGAGAGGAAGGGGATCATGAAACATAGGGGTAAGCCCAGAAGTGACATACAGCTCTCTGCTCATATCCTATTTGTGGGGTTTACATAGCTGCACCGAAATGCAAATGCAAAGGAGGTTGGGAAGAGTTGTCTTTGGCTTATGGCTTTATGGATTTCCACATAAGGTTCTCCATGGGAGGAGAGGAAGAATCTAGTACCAAGTCATTTTTCTGTCATGCTTGTCAGGTGGCAGCATTATTTCCTCAATAATTATTTCTGTTTTCCTTCTCCAAAATCAGGGACTGCTATTATGTAAGTACTAATTCATTTGATGCTATCCCACAGCTGACTAATGTCCTGCTTTTGCCTTAAAATTCCTTTCTCTATTTAATGCTGCTATGTTGTTTTCAAGGTCACTATGATTTCTTCTGAAATGTCTAATATGCTTTCTATCTAGTCTAATGGACTTTATTTTATTTCATATATTATAGTTCTCATTTTTAGAAATTCAAGTTGAAACTTAAAATATCTTCCATATCTCTTCTAAGTGTATTCAATCTTCGCTGTAGCTTTTTGAAGATATGCAATATAGTTTTGATAAGACTTTTAAGGTCCTAATCTGCTAATGCTTTTATCTATACCAGTTCTAGATTGGTTTAGATTAATTCAGTTTTCTCTTTATCATGTGCCATAGTCTCTAGTTTCTTTACATATTTGATGATCTTTGATTGAATGCCAGATATGGTGAATTTTATTTTGTTGTGTGTACTGAGTATTATGTATTCTCATAAATATTCTTGAGCTTTGTTTTAGGATGCAGTTAAGTTACTTAGACTCCTATTTATTCTCATAGGTCTTTCTTTTAAGATTTATTATGTGGCTTCATAGCTGTATGTTTCTGTGGTTAATTAGTCCTCCATCCCTGACACAGGGCCAAAACTGAATACTCTATTCACTGTCCTATAAGTTGTTCACTGTAATTATTGGGTACACCATTATTTCCAGCCCTGTGTGTGTGAGCTGTGGGTACTGTTTCTTCTCATTCTTTCAGGAGATCCTTCCTCCTCCATGGGCTCTTTACTAACATGCATGTGCTGATCAGTCTTTTGTGAAATACCCAAAAGGGAACCTTTACAGATCTCTAGGACTCTGTGTAGAGATTTCTTTTCTTTAGTGCTATGCTCTGTGAACATTGGTCTCCTTGGTTTCTCTGAATTCTCAGCCCTGTTTCAGCTCAGGAAGTCTGCCAAGCTCTCTACTGGTTGCCATTTTCTGTGCATGTCTTGGAAATTCTTTCAAGGTATGTATGTCTTCTGTCATCATCTGGGACAATTATAGAATTTGACTCTTTGCTCTCCTGCCTCTTATGGATTATTCTTCTTCTTTGCATGAGGTTCAATAGCTTTAAGATGGTTTCATATTTTTGTCCTTTTCAACAAATTACTTCACGTGGGAGGTAAATCTATTCCCTATTAGTCCATTTGCACTAGAAGTGGAAGTGAGAAATATGGTGCTTTTCTTGCTTATTCATTTTTAATAATGAGTATACTAAGGCAGTGTGTTAGCTTTCCATTGCTATAAAAAATATTTGAGATAATTAACTAATAAGGAGAAAGAGTTTATTTTGGCTCCCAGTTTTAGAATTTGCAGTCCTTGATCAGGTGGACTCATTGCTTTTAAGTCTCTGGTGGTGGTACTGGGTGATAGTGGCAGAGAGTAGATAGTGGAGTCAAGCAGCTCATCTCATGCCTAGAACTGAAAAAGGAAAAGGAAGAGAATATGGACCCACTGACCCCCCAACCCTTTTTGTTTGTTTGTTTGTTTTTAATTTAGAGGCAGGGTCTCACTGAGTTGCTTATTGCCTCACTGTTGCTGAGGCTGATTTTGAACTCATGATCTTCCTGTCTCAGCTTCCTGAGCTGCTGGGATTACAGGTATGCACCACTGCGCCAGGCCTACTGGCCTCTTTGAGGGTATTTGTCCAATGACCTAAAGATCTCCCATTGGGTGCCATCTGTTATAATTTCAACATCTCCCAATAGCACCAAGTTGAGGACTAAGTTTTAGCATATGGGCCTTTAGGAGATGCTCAAAATACAAACCATAGCAGGCAGTCATTTTTAATAAAATGTTTCTTGAGGAATAAGGATTCCTATATTTAAGAAAAATAGAGAACTATGAAGTTTTCTAGGGTGGTGGAGAGTTGTCTGTACTCCAAAGAAATTAATTTGGAGAAAACAAATCACTCAGTTATATTTTATCCCATTGGAGTATATCACTAAATTAATTTCTAAATCTATTTCAAATTTTACTTTTTTAAAATATAGTAAATTGAATTTTATTTGCTAGAATCACCATAATTTTAGTCAGATTATGTATGTTCTACCCTGTGATTTTTTATCCATGTATTTTTTTTTAATGTTGACACTTCATTAAAAGTATGACAATATATGGCTTTTCTGTTTTTTCTTTGAATAATTTCATATGCTCACATGTAATACTATTTCACTGAGCAAAAATCAAACAAGCAAACAAACAAAAAGCAGGCTCTTTTTTTGCCTCAAAGTGACATCTTTTCCACCGCAGGACTTGTGGCAGCCCCTGGCAAGAGGTCGACGCCCCCGAGTGTTTATGTAAGCAGACTGCTGCTTTGATGAAAGCCCCAAACTTCTGTGTTCAGAGACTCAGAGAGTTAGAATTAGAGAAAACAGTCATTTGCGGGTCTTACCCAACTTCAAGGTGCTTTATAGCCACAGTCTAGGGATTGTCACTTCAGCAACCTTATTAAAAGAAAGTTGTTGTTTCTGCTTCATTTACCATCTGGTGTAAAGCTCTGTAGGCATCCTCACCAAACAGGCCATATCAGGGAGAGGGAGAGAGAAAAAAGAAGAGTTCACAGAAATTCTGGGAAAGGATATTAATATACAGAAAATCTGAACAGTAATAAGTTAGGCTGGGATCAAACTTCATATGGGGGGGGTTGGGGGGAAGAACTATGGAGACTGGATAAGCCAAAAAAAAAAAAAAAAAAAAGAAAAGTCTTGGCCCACAGCCCAGGCTAACAGTTTAGAAATTGAAGTGGAGCTTGATCTCTAATCCCCAGTCTTTAGATTCACTTAAGCCCACTCCAAAAGAAAAAGAGGGGATACAGATGCCCAGAGAGCATCCTCTTTCCAGTGGGGGGCAAGAGTAAACCCACATGGCTTTTTTCAAGAAGCAGAGTTTTTTTCTAGAGTATATCTTGCCATGAATCTCAATCTCGAGGTTACTAAAGAGGTTTTCTTCACCTCACCAAGGGGATCATTTCTCACATTTTTGTTTTTGACTATTTACTACCACACTGCAGAAGTGTTTCCTTCTCAATCTCTGCCTCATTTCCATTCAACTCTCTACAGTTTGCCTTCCCCCAGTGCATACGATTATCACCTCTCCATTCTAATTAGCTTCCAAGCTGCCTTTACTGTCACCCCCACTTTTATGATATTGGCTCCATATATTTTGATCTCTTAATTGGCTTTTGATGCTTCCCATTTTGCAAACTGTTGCCAAGAATTTTTTTTTTTTGCTTTTTTTTTTATATGTTCCCAGGATTGCTTTACAATGTTCTTCTTCTTCTTCTTCTTCTTCTTTTTCTTTTAGTGTGTCCTTTTTCAAATCCAGTTTCCAACTCAACACAGTTCAAATCTGCTCTTGCTGGCAATATATTAAATCTTCAAAGTTCTTTTTAAAAGAGTTATTTATTTATTTATTTTTAAGCATGAGGATGCACAATCCTCTGCTGGATTAATTCTTTTCTTTCTTTTTTTTTTTTTTTTAAAGGATTTGTTCTTTTTCACTTGATATTCCTGGACTTTGTCAGGGATGACAATCATCTTGTATGGAGGCTGGGAAACTTTTCCCTTGCAAATCACATTTGTGATAGTTTGTAATGTCTTGAAGACTGTAGGAGGTAGACATCTGAAAAGTGTGATTTCTTGACAGACTGTTTATGTACTAATGTGTAAAATTTCCCAAAAATCTGCTCTGCCATTTCTGTTGCCCGTGGGGTTGAGAAATCCAACAGCTCCTTATGTTGGTGGTTGTCTAATCACGTTGCACTGTTCGTCTGCTCTCATTGACTGTCACTCAGCAAAATAGTCCATCAAAGTTTCTCAAAATATAAAAATAGTTTTTTTTTCCTTACAATTTTTATAATGTTTTAAAGTTAAATTACTTCTGCCAGTTCATTACACATACCAAGGATTTATATTGACACATTTCAGTGTTTAAATAAAAAGTAAATATAGTAGTTAAAAGTGAGGAATAAATATGAAAATATAAACCCGCGTAAAGCTTTACAATTGTGATAATAGTTGTCGCAGTCTTTAGTTTCTTATAGTTTTCATTTTGCTCTTAACTACTCAAATTCTGAGTTTAAGGCCCCCTGATTAAAATGAAATGAGTGGTTCTGTTTTAAGCTGCCATTAGAAGAAATTGGTTTTAACTCACTTGCATCAGAGGCATTATAAGCTAAAGAAATCCATGTGATTCTGGAAAGTTTGGGTAAACAATAAACAGGTGGCTTGCCTGTTCAAGGAACTAATTCAGTCAAGCTGCTAATGTATCCTATACCTCATTGGTCTCATTGGTAAAATGGAAATAATGATGACCTTTAGCTCATATGAATGTGGTGAGGATTGGATGAGACAGTCCATGCCACAGTGACTACCATATAGAAAATACCCATTGAATGCTCTTTTTAATTATTGTGGTGGATGAATAGATTGAATAAGATTATAATTAAAATTTAATTAAGAGCATTGTTCCTAGGACGTTATAGGAAGTGCTATATTAAGCTTTTAGTGTTCAGAGTAACCTTGAATTTTTAAAAATATGTGCATATCTGTGCATGGGGTGGTCATATAAGATAAGGGGATTGTAGTCTAAGTTGTTCCCTGAATCACTTCTTCAGACAGATGTAATCACATTAACATCATGACCACATAAATTCATCACCAGAGGAAAGGCCAGGCAGAGCCTCAGGATGGGTCATGAGTTGGTCTGAGGGGACTTGTCACTTTTTAATTGTGTCTGGTCAGGCATGGAAGAAAAAGAAAGGGACAAATGGCCCCAAGGGACTATAAGGGAACAGGCCAAAGTGAAGGACTCTGATGATAAACTTCATACACCTCTTATGCCAGGTGTGACCAATAATCCACATTAGTGAAACATTTTTCTCATGAATAGTTTTAGAGTTTAAAAAGAATTAATTGACAAATCTTTATTCTAGAAGCATCAAACACTTTTTTCATGAATGCCCAAAAGTTGATAAACATATTATACTTGTCTTATTCAATTCTTAAAATCATGAAATGGTTACTATCGTCTCTGTTTTACAGAGAAAAAAAAACTGAGGCTCTCAGAATTTAAGTAGTTTGACAAAGTTACATAACTCTGGTAAGTAGCAGAGGTTTGAAGTTGTAATGTTTGAAGCCAGATGTGCCTCATCTTGGAGTGCTCATGATTAGTGTCCTCTTCTCTAGATACTTTACTCCCTCTCTTTTATAATATTTCAAACTTATAACTCTTGCATTTGACTTTGTGCCTGAGTTGGTAAGTTCTTTATGTAATGTCAGTTTGAGTTGAAGGAGTAACCCAATCTTAATCAGTGTATAATTACCATATCTATAGCATATTTTATTTGGACATTCTTGGGTCAGATTTACATTTGTGATCCCAATGGCCTGTGATAGGCATATGTAGAGAGATTTGGGGGTGATGGAATGGTTTTCTGGTACTTTAGTGATAGATTCTCCAAGTAGCTCTTTTAGGAACTTCCAATAACTTATAGCTTTAACCTTCAACTCCTGAATACCTTGTCCACCCTTGTCCACTTTAGAAAAAAAAAGCCAAATAAAGCAAAAGAAAGGAGTGAGGAGAGGCCTGTGTGCAATTGCTGTGGTTTAAATCAATGAACGGTTCTGTAGGTTAGAGGTGCAACTTGAGTCTCACTGGATGAAATGAAAGCATTGGCAGAGTTGTGTTGTTACAGGAAGCTTTAGGGAAAATCTGTGCCCTTGCCTTTTCCAGCTCATAGAGCTTGAATGCTCTTGACCTCTTTCCTCTATCTTCAAAACCAACAATAGTGGGTCAAGTTCTCACATCACAGCACTCTGATACTCTTCTGTAGCCACATCTCCCTCTGACCCTGACTCTTTGGTCTCCATCTTTGACAAGGGTTTCATAAGAACCCTTGTGATTATATTGGGACATCCATCAAATGCAGGATAATCTCCCTGTTTAAAGTCTACAAACTGGCAATCTTAATTCCAAATGCTACCTTCTTTCTCCTTTGCCATTTTCCTAACATATTCCACAGGTTCTAGGAACTAAGTCATGGGCATCTTTATGGGGCAGTTATTCTACTCACCACATCAGTCTTTCAATATGAATCTGATTGAAAGAAGAAGAAATTTCCACCAGGAAAAGTGGTAAAAGAACCAGAGATTCTGGGTGACTGTTCTAAGCAATTATTGAGTCTTTCAAATAATGACCTGTAAAATTACTTGGAGGAATATAAAGATACATGGATCTGCCTGTGCTGAGCCTAGAGAGAGTGGGTGGGAATGGTCTCAAATCATAGAATCCTACCAAAGACACAAAATTTCAATTGTATCAAATGTTTACAGGTATATGTTGTCTAGAAGAGCGAAAAGTTACTCAAGAAAAGGCTCTTCTGAGGAAGTGTTTTTGAACTTGCATGTGACAAGGGAGTTAAGGTAGACAAAAAGAAAGCAAGGTGATAGAGCATGATAATAGCCAAGGTCAAGACAGGCAGGGGGTTGAACAGAACATGGGATACAGACTGAGAAGGGCACTGTGCATGATGCAGCTGCAGAGAAAGGCAGGGCCAGACCACCTGGGGCCTGATGACACACCATTCTCTACTTAATCTTTATCCTACACTAAGCAGAGAGTCACCAGAGGGTGTTAAGCAGAGGCCCTAATGGAGCATGTGTACATAATAATATTTGTTGTTTCAAAAGGTCACTCTTGGTATAGTTTGGAGAATGGATTGGGAAGGCTGAGTCAGCAGAATTAAGCCAAGAGGTATCAAGGGATCATTTGGGAGTGAATGGCATTTGCTGGTGGAAGAGGTTAGTGGCAGTGTCAATGGGAAGGGGGCAAATGAAACATGTAGAGTTCTGTCACAGGTACATCAGGCTAAAAAGAAGAATTCAAAATGGGGAAATGAGCAAGAGGAACATACTGATAATATTTATGGATCTCATGTCTTAGAGCAGGTAATTTCTTATTTTTGGTCTTCGGTTGTTACTTTCATGGACAAAGCTTTGATCCATGTAAGCCTGCTTCTGCTTACTTTTCCAGCTCATTACCTGCATCACTCTCTCTAACTGCCTTAGAAGCTGTTTCTTGCTTTGTGCTCCTGTTAAGCTAGCTTGTAGCTTTTAAAGTTGGCCTGTGCTCACTCTGCTATGTATGGCCACATTTCATCTTTCTTGATGCCAAATTCCTGGGATTCCTGCTGTTATTTGTCCTTTTTGCTGACCCAACCCAGCTGAGACTTTTGATACAGAGACCTTTGATACTTCTGCAGTGGTGACAGAAGATAATCTTCTGGGTCTCACTCTTGCAAATCTTATCTTTGCTTTCCAGTTTGCTTTTGAACATTACACTTGAACTTCTGAAAGCTGCCAATGTCCATTCCTGCTGACCCTCTGTGCTCTTTGTGGTTGAATCCCCACCATCTGACTGGCCTCGATTTTTTTTTTAACAGTGCTCAGTATTCCACTGTCTCCTTATTTTGATTCTTCTTCTCCAAGGACATGCTGGCCTATGTGATTTAGCTTTCTAATTGGCATTGTACATTAGGCTGCCTGGTGATCATTTCATTTCAAGTTTGATGATGACATTTCCCAGTCAATGCTCTCTCTCTCTTTTTTTAGTATCAGGGATTGAACATGGGGGTGTTTAACTACTAAGCCACATCCCCTGCCTGCCAGTTTTACTTTGAGACAGTGTCTTGCTAAGTTCCATAGGGCCTTACTAAGTTTCTGAGGCTAGCTTTGAACTTGTGATCCCCCTGCTTCAGCCTCCTGAGCCATAGAGATTCCAGGTAGGCAGCACGGCACCTGGCTATCTCTCTCTTTAACTGGGCTCTAATACTTTAAGGTTTAGCATGTAATATTTTTTAAATAACCAATCAAAACCCTCCGACTGGCATTTTGACTCCAATCAACTTCACATGTTCATGGAATAACAAACAACCTAACTCCTTTAGGAGTATAAACCTACATAAAAGAATTCATAATGATGCTAATCATTAGCACTGAGAGTACTAATCACTTTATGGACATTTTTCCTTATCTTTTCCAACTCTGACAAACAGATATTATTATATTCATTTTGCAAATGAGAAAACTGAGGCTCCAGGCAGCAGCTGAATGACTCAGAAGAAGAGAAATCATCTTCCCCAAGTTACAGAGCTCAAAACAATGAAGCTGACACCAAAGGTCCTTTGCCTTCCTGCTGGCTGCTTCCCCTTAGGCTATATTTATACCTTTGAATAACATTGAAAGTATTTTTGCATTTTGGGGGTTTCCTGAATTCTTTTTAATTCCTTTGGCATAAGAAGCAGCTTCACTGGACCACAAATGTCAGTGGAATTTGTCCAGGTGAGTTAAATCAATATGGTTTTAGTGTCCATTCTCTTAACACTGGAGCCAGTCAGGGTGCTCATGGCTGCTTGACCCAGGACTTAAAAGCAGTTGTTGGTGCTGTCAGTGCATCAGGGGCTCCTACTTTTACCCTCCATCCTAATAGTCCCCTGTGTTTAGGCCTCTCCCCTCTATGGGCGGCTCTGACCATGAAAGATTTGCTGATGGAACTGCTGAGTGATCTTGCAGCAATACTCCTTTTCTGATCCCAGCAGCCTTATTATTGTGCTTTGCATTTTTGTCTAAATTGATTACTTCCCAGGTTTGTCCTCAGACCTGCTGAGTGAACATGTTTCTGATTACCTCCCCCCAGATTGATTAGTTGCACTTTTCTAAATGGAATCTAATTTTCCTCTTTTCTCTCTGTATTTGTAATCTCATTAGATCCATTTGTATTAATTCTTAGTCTCCTGGTGTGTGCAACAGCTTCCAAATTTGTAACATCTGCAAATTTTATTAGCATGCTGTGTGCTCTGTCTTTCAGATCATTAATGCTAACCATCAATAATCCAGATGTTAGAGAAGACAAGAGCTTCATGCCAACCCCTGTGGCCCTCCACAAGAGACCGCTGCACACCCTGAACATTGCCATTTATCAACAACTATTATTTATGACCATTCTGCTAAATCACCATTCATGTGAACATGTCCCCCACCAAAATCCACCAGTCATTTGAAAGCAAAATTTCAAAGTTTCACCTCATATCTTAAAAGTTTTTAAGTTTTTTTGGCACATTCTTGCCTCTTAAGTGGAAATTACAATTTATGGCAATCTTCAAAAAATCCATAATAAGAAAGAATTTATGGAGCATTTTATTTTTTCTAACTTTTCTTCTCATCGGTAAAAGTTGTTTTGTAGTTACTTATGGATTTAGATCAAGTGTTTCATTTTTCAATTGAATAAAGAAAAGTAATATTTAGTGAGCATCAATGTGCAAAATATGGGGCTGCCCAAATTTAGATGAATGAGATTAGGGATTTGATGAAATTCTAGTTCTATTTATTGGCAAGTTATACATTTATTATTTTCATGCTCATTTTCTTGTTTAAACTTCTCTTTGCAAAAAAAAAAACTAAACACTTAAGAGCTTTAAAGTATTTTATTAGTATGATTATTTAATCATTAGCATCATATGTATAACATTAGTCACAAGGTGACTATTATCACTTTCATGAGATTTATTCTTAAAGAGCATGTTAATAAGATTTTCATTGTTGTGATCAAACTACCTGACACAAACAACTTGGAGTAGGAAATGTTTATTTGGGCTCACAGTTACAGAAGTGTCAGTCCATGGACGGTGGACTCCATTGCTTTGAGTCTGAAGTGAAGCAGAACAATTTGGTGAAATGGAGTTTTGGTGGAAAGCTCAGCACAGGGCAGCCTGGAAACATAAATGGAAAAAGAAGAAGGGGCTGTGGACAAGATATAGTCTCCAAGGGCATGTCCTCAGTGACCTATTCTTTCAACCATGTCCAACTTGCCTATAGTTTTCACCATTTTTCAGTAGTACATTGAAATTATTAGTCCAGCAAATCCATTGATGAGTTAAGAAACCTTATGATCCAAACACTTCCCATAAGCCCCACCTCTAGGCATTGCTGCCTTGGGGACCAAGCCTTAAACACATGAGCTTTTGGAAGACATTTCAGACCCAAACCAAAACAAAGATCAATGATTCCCCTATGTGAAAAAACTTCCTATTAATAATCCTATTTTTCCCTAGGCCTTTATTCTTTTCCCATTCTTCTTCTTCTACTTATCCTTATTCTAGAATTAATTTTTTGGGATCTAATTTTGCTTAATTTTCATGCCTAAAGAAACCCAATGATTGCATTCATATTCATAAAAAAGAAGTGTGATGTTCTGAGAGAGATTTATTTGTAATTCATTAAAATTTTTCGTAACACTTTTCATATTGAAGGAACATTGAACAAATTTTTAAAAGCAGGCAGTAATCAGAAAAAAACTATTAATGCATTACTAATGATTATATTTTATATGCAAATAGTTCCATTCTACAAGTATAATTCTACATATTTTTACCTCATTCTCACACAAGTCCTTGAGGTAGACCACCTACAAGAGTGACTAGCTCATTCTAAATGAGAAGGGGGTGGGGGGTGGGATTGAATGAAATAATTCAGCTTATTTGCCAAAGTTTTGCCAATGCAGTGTTTAAGGGAAAGTGTATAGGATTCACAGTTTTGTGTGCTCCCACAAGTGAAAAAAATAGCTACAATTTACTATAACAGATTCTCTCCAGCTGATGATTAATAATAAAAATATATCAAGAACAGGATCAAGGTTCATATAATTTGGAAACGCATATGTATCATCATTAGAACTGCTTATCAAAGTGAAGGTTGACTTTTCTACTTTTAGAAATGGATAATTTCAGCTTGGTGCATCTGCTCAAGGAATTGCATAAGGATCCAAGTTCTTTCTAATTTTTTTTCTTTGTTCTATCATGTTTACTGAGAATGTTTGGTACTTACCAGTCACAAGACAGTTGCTCTTTCTATGGATATCACATCTGCATTCCAGATAGGAAGAAAAATGAAATGTGAAAGAGGAAAAGAAGGGTAGCTGAAGCTTTCATCTTTTATCAGGAAAATAAAGGCTTTTTCTGAAGCTCCCTCCAGTATAGTCCTGTTTATACCTCCCTAGCTGCAAATGAGTCCATTGATTTTTAATACTCTGAACAAAGTCACGGTTTAATTAATAAGGTAAGAGAGAATGGATTTAGGATGGAAAGAAGTAAAATTGGCCTCAGGGCCTATGGCATGCCTGTCTTTTACCTCCTACATGACCTCCGCCCCAAGCTCTATAGAAAGCATATATCATCAGCAGCTTCTGCACTCCATGCTCCAATTTCTGTGAGGCATTGCCATGCCTTACATCACAAATCTCTGTGCAAGTATGAGTGGGTCATTTGTCTGAACTGATGATCTGAAAAACACAGAGGTCATGCACTAGATGGTACAAACTTCTCACAGCTTAGAATTTAAGCTGGTTTTCTTGCCCTCATAGATGTAAACCCTAGAGAAAGACATTTTTAACTACATGCACCAAAGTAAATGGGGCTCAAGTCATAAGCAAGACTATCATTACTTAATAATGTCTAACTTAAATTGAAGGTGTCTATGGGCCAGATGTTTTGCATTCATTAAGTCTAATCCATAATGTATTTAACACGAGAGGAAGGATAGGAATAGAGACTTTAAGAGGAAGCAAAATTAGCAGTTTAATGGTTAAGTGCTCTTAAAAAGTTAGGCTCTCTCATGATAACCATAATTCTACAACATTGCCCAATCAGAGACTTGAATGCTACGAGATTCCTCAGCCTCTGGAGTGCCTAACAGTAGAATATCATGAAGAGTCTGTTAAAAGTAAACCAGTCTATGGAGGAATGGCCTTCAGTGAAAATGTTTCTTCTTGTGTCTTAAATATGCAAATCTATTAAATGCATAGTGTAATATTAGCTGCAAACCCAGAAAAGGAGAAAAAATAAATTTTTATTTACTACCTGAAAATTCTCTCTTGAATGGAATAAGGTACACATCAGCTCAAATAGAAATTGATCTCATAAAGGAAATGAGACCCCTTTGGTCTTTGTAAGGGATGAGGAGTTGTGGTCTCGAGTGTTCTCAGGTTCTTTAAACTCTATATACCTTTCTGCTCACTCGTGAGTCATCCACATCAGATTCTAAGACATTTAAAGTGTGGCACAGGGTTTTATTTGAATATTTGGCTTTTAGCACAGATCTTCCTCTGTTGCAGGTGTTTAATGAATGTCTGGTTGAATGAATTTATAAACAAAATGGGATGATAAAAATAGTAACTAGTATTTCAATGAACACCAAGTGAACATTCTCTAAATAAGGTTTCTTATTGAATTTCCGACATTACAATAGTTGAGTTTCCTTGAATTTTTATGAAGCTAATTTCAGTCACTGTACTTGCAGCATGCTCTATAGAGCCCCTTCCCCCACTTTTTCTACCTGATCAATCCTTTAAGGCAAATCAACATTTTTGATCAATTTTTTTTCTTACTCCAGTCTATATTGATTTTTTATTCTGTTTTATTTCACTTTTGCATAAGTGTGTTGTGTATGTATAACTCAGACAATATTTTTTTTTAAAGAGAGAGTGAGAGAGAGAGAGAGAACTTTTTAATATTTGTTTTTTAGTTATCGGCGGACACAACATCTTTGTTTTTTGTATGTGGTGCTGAGGATCGAACCCGGGCCGCGCGAATGCCAGGTGAGCGAGCTAATGCTTTGAGCCACATCCCCAGCCCCTAACTCAAGACAATATTAAGCCCAGAAATATATTTTAAACTAGCTCTTCTTGTTTCCTAATAGCTTCATATGTCTTGTTTCATTCATTCATTCCATAATCATTTGATTTCATTTTATTTTTTACGTTGAATGATTTTAGATGCCTGGAATAGAGTGATAATAAAATCAACCAAGAGGATTTCAAATGCAAAGTCAGAAACTCTCACGTGGCTCTTTAATTTGCCAAGTCTAAACCCCCAAGTACACAGCAACAAGTTTTGTTGGATGGAATCACATCATTAACTCAGAGAGTGTATACCAAAGAGCAGGCCCAAGTGCTCCAGAGAGGACTATTCCCTCTCACACCCATTGTCCATTTCTAGGCCTGTACTTGGCACCACACCTTGAAAGTCAAAGGCCTTGGGACTTCTTCTCATTTCATCTGAGAGTAATTAGCATGCATGCTTCAAATAATTGTAATTGGCTCCAGGTCTTTCAAGGGGGTAGGATTTATCCTAATTGGACTTTCAAGGAAGCGGGCCAAACCTAATGATACTTATGCAACCAGCAATGGGAATGGAAAAGCTAGATTATTGTGCCTTTTCCTCCTATTTCTGACCAATGTGCATAGTTGGCATTTATTTGTAGAGTGGTTTCAGGGGACCATGCAATTTAAATGTTCAGAGAACTTCTAGCAAACCAGAAAATCTGGAATTGACATAGTTGAAAACATATGCTTCATAACAGAGTATAAGCATATATACCAGGCTCATTCTCTCAGAGTTAAGGTTTTCATTTTTTTTCTGTGCCCAGTATGAAATACATAAACTACTACTGGGGGTCTTCCCAACAAACTAACCTATAGCAAAAAGTAGTCTACTATGGTGACTTAATTGTCAGACTCTCATTTAAATTCTACTTTTCAACACAGGAGGAAATGGAAAATATCACATTGAGAAAACTATAAAGTAGACAAGAATGCTGGGCCTATTTGAACATAAACATCTTGAGAGTAAATTGTCTTTTTGGTGTTTGGTCCTGGAGCTAATGAGTATCCAGAGGTGTGTGAGAGTGCACTGAGAGTCTTATGCAAAAGTGAAACAATTTGCTAAATTGAAGGATCTAGAGAAAAGCTTCATTTGGAACTTACAGTAAAGAGCAAAACAAGAAATAGATAATATGTAAATTTTTGTACCTTTTATGTATACCTTTTCAGGGCACAGATCACAACATTACAAGGAATGTGAAGGTAGTGGAAATCATTCATTAAGAGACCTCTTTGGATAAAGAATTTCCCTAACACTTTTTAAGTTGTGAGTCAACTTATAAAATTCAATTTACTCAGAATTATTAATTAGCACATATATTGCCTATAGAGATTTAATCAGTACACATGTTCTTGTTATTTAAAGAAATATTCATAGAACAAAAAACAATGCAATTTAATCACATAGTCCCTGATGGTAGGTTATCTCTATCAAGTCTAGTTTATTGAGTATATTTCTACCTGAGATATACACATGTGTACTGATAAAAGGTCTATATGCAATAAATGTGCTAATTAATAATTCCGAGTAAATTGAATTTTACAAATTGAATCACAACTTACAAGTTTTAGGGAAATTCTTTATCCAAAGAAGTCTATTAATGAATGATTTCCACTACCTTCACATTCCTTGTAATGTTGTGATCTGTGCACTGAAAAGGTACACATGCAAATAGGTATCAGATGGCCATGTGCACCCAATTGTTTCTAATTTGGGTTTCCAGCTCCTTTTAGTGACCAGTCAGGGCTAATTTTGTTTCCATGTTTGAGAATAGTCATATGGTGCTTATGGTTACTGTTCAAGACATAACCTTCTCCAATTACTGCAACATGCTATATACATCAAGTGTTAGTCTTGGATTCTCTAAACTAAATCAAGCAAAAACCCCTGTATGTATTTGAGGATGAATTATATACAAATTAGTTATGTGATACTAAAATCCATTCCTGCTAACCTGGTCTCATTAAAAACCTCCAATGAAGAACACTTCTAACAGGTGCAACACCCTGCAACTAACAGTTAACCAAGTTCTTATTTTTCTTTCATAAAATAGAACTAAACTCAAGCCTCCTGGTTAAGAATTTCTTAATGAAACTAACATTAACGTTAGAGAACTTTAATATTCTCAGCCACTGTAGTAGTCATTTCTCATGATACTTTATCTTCCCATTTCAAGTTATTAATGACCACAAGTATTTTAATTTTGATTTTTCTTACTTTACAGAGATCCAATGTTAGCCTACATATTTATGTGCATATAGCTATGAGCAGTATGTAAATCTTTACTTAACCTGAGATCATTACTCACTGTGAAATATTAACTCCCTCACACATTTTGAATCCGTTGAAACCAATCTTTGATTATAGGTAAAATATATTTCATGAGTTCCACTCATAAACTTGATTTGGATAGTAGAGAAACCGATCAGCAAATACCTAGCATTTTCAAGAAAACAATGGTAGAGAATTTAGGGAATATAGATATTATGTATGACCAGAACATCATTTAACATTTAACATCTTTACACTGACAGCAGAATGATATTATAATATATAATATATATAGGATATGTTATAAAATAGAATACATATATGTATATTTACAAATAACTTATATACATGTATATATATACATAAGTATATGTGTATATACATATATGCATATTTATGTATATATGTATAATAATATATAAAATATATAAATACAAAAATAACATATAAATATATATATAAAATCTAGATTTCTATCCTCTTCAGGTGTCTACACATATACATATGCAACTGTATATATATATATATATATATATACACACACACACACACACACACACACATACACACACACATATGTGTGTGAATGTGTGTGTGTATGTGTGTGTGTGTGTGTGTGTGTGTATGTATAATCTAGACTTCTATCTTCTTCACCCAATTGGATTTCCCACTAGATATATATTTGAGGTTCAATTTTTTTTTATTTTAAAGAGAGAGTGTGTGTGAGAGAGAGAGAGAGAGAGAGAGAGGAGAGAGAGAATTTTTTTAATATTTATTTTTTAGTTTTCGGCAGACACAACATCTTTGTATGTGGTGCTGAGGATCGAACCCAGGCCACACGCATGCCAGGCTAGCGCGCTACCGCTTGAGCCACATCCCCAGCCCAATTTGAGATTCAATTGTATAAGACGTTTTCTCAAAGCAATGTCCCTTCTTAAAATCTCATTTTGTGATCCATCCTTCCCTAAAATCTGAACTCATCTGAACTTCCAGAACTCTTATTTTTTTTTAAAGCCTCTTATTCATCATTCCTTAGTACCATTTATGGTTCTTTTGTATGGAATGATAAAAAGGGAATATTTTTTTCCCTATTTCTTCTGGTATGATTCCTATGTGAATATTTGGTTCAGGATTTCTCATTTTTGAGTCATAGTCTGTAGCCCAGAGAACTCCAGGTCACCAGTTAAAAACATTTAATTTCAGTATACACAGATGTCTATATTTTTAATTCAAGTTCAATCATATTTTACTTGTGACATACTTCATCACAGTTTCATTAGACGTGTTGCTTTCTTCTAAAGTTTTATAGAGAATGTGCTAGACAGCCTACTCAGAAGGTTAGGATGAGGAATTCCTGGAGTTCTTGGCTTTGATAAACTCTTCTAAGAATAATTAATTTCTTTTTTCTTTTTTCTTTCTTTATTTTCAGTACTGGGGATTTTCAGTACCCAAGTCCTCACCCATGCTAGGCAAGCACTCAGCTACTGAGCTACATCTTCAGACCTTTTTTACTTTTAAAATTTTGAGACAGTGCCTCCCTAAATTGCTAAGGCTTAGGCTTGCTTTAGGCTCTCAAGTAGCTGGGATTACAGTGTGAAGCATTGTGCCTGGCTTCATTCAAGTATTTTAAAACATTGAAAACCATAGATATGAGAGCCTTCTTTGCTTGTTTTATCAAATAAAAATCTGAAACAACTTCAGTACCTTGCAACTGAATGAGAGTTGATCAAGTTGTTTCTCGGTTTTATTCCTGAGTCTTGTCTCTGGGATCTTTTTGTAATCTATTTTTAATAACTGCTATGATAATGAATTAATATATGCCATTTAATAAGCCCCAGGCATTGAATCAGAAGATTAACATGCACAGGAACACTTTATTCTCACAAAAACTACTTTTTCAACAATAAAGACACTAATTCTGAAGGAAGTTGAGCAGCTTCCCCAGAGTCTCAGAAGCCAGGAGCTTCTGTCCATGTTCTCTCCATGAGGCCAGACCACCTGCTGTCAAGCATGTCTCATGAAGAAACCTGTGAACAGTTTTTGTAGGGACAAGATTTCCATGAGAGCAGAATTAACTTCCTTGTTTTTATACTTCATAACTTCACATTCTGTACCTCACAGGAAAGCAGGGATTGGGACGATGAGATTATCTCCATGTTTTCATAAAGGAATGAGCATCAACAATCTAAAGAAATAAAAATAAACTTCCACCTAAAGTATATTTAGACTTTCCAATATGCTCTATTCATCTCTTTCAGAAAATATCTTTATTATAATGCAATTGAGAAATTCCAAGTCTTGAGACTTTCACAACTGCAGCAGCAATAATGCCCAACACCGACTAGCCACCGGGCTCTCTTTTAAGACCTTATGAAAATTAAATGACATAGCCCTTGTAGAAACTCTGAAATCTTGATACTATTATCATATTTGCTTTGTATGTGAGAAAACCGAAGCAGAGACAGTAAGTAATGTACCCTGAATCACACTGATCTAGGCGACTTAATTTTCTTTCTCTTTTCCAAGTTTCATTAAAAAGGTGAATGGGCAACATCTCTCCTCTGAGCTTTAGGAATATTTATGTCTGGAGTCATTTGGAAACTTCTTGTCATATCACCATGGCATTTGCTCATTATGTGAATTTTTAAAAAATTTTAATCTCATCACTTTACAATACTGAGATACTGAGACTGATAACTTATCTAACTCAAATGGCTCTAAAGTGGTGTAATGCATGATTCAGTGTGTCTGAAAAACAGAAGGTAAAAAAACCCAATCACTTACTTCTCCATCTGCGTCTGTTCCTATGGTGCTGACCTCCATCCTCTCTCCCCATCCTGTTCACCTTTTATTCCCATTTCCTGAATGTGTCCTGCCTGCCCCCGCCCCCCAATACCATCCCTGGTGTCCAGAGGCCTTATGAATTACCTTCAACTGGACAGATTTAGTTCTAAGGTCCATTAATACTTCGAGTATTGGCTAATATGTTTGTCTGATCTTGCATTTCAATGCATTTCCCTAATATTGAATTCCCAAATTGTTTTAAATTCTCCATTAGGATCATTTGGGGTATTTAAAAATGTATGAAGGTTTGATGCCTCTTGATGTGAACCTGTCAGTCACTGTCAGGCTCTGTCGAGGAGGATCTGAGTTGCTGCTGGCCTTAAGTGGAGCACTAGAAAGCCTTCCGTGGCCTGAGTGATATCTTAACATGTCTCTAATTTAATGCTTTTATCAGCTAATTCTGTTTCTTATCTACACTGTATTGTTTTCCTTCATTGTGGTGGATGAGCAGAATAAGAAAAAAAAATGTCTAAGCATAACTACCAGCTTCTGAAAGGAGCACTAAAAATGAGCTTTCACCCCGAAATAAACCCTTTTCCCACAAGATATTTGGAAAAAAAATAATTAAAGAGAAATTATTGAGACCAAATTTCAAAAGGACTCTCTCTCTTCAAAATACATCCAGACTACAGTCTACTTTTAGAAAACATCCAGAACAACTCAGCAAGAACAGAGGTAGCCCTGGTTCAGAAGAGTTCAGGAGTCTATTCTGAAACTCAAATGATGAGCCATGCTGAGCTGCCAGCTACTTCACTTTTATTTTGAATTATAACCATAGAGAACCAGACTGGACCAATCTAACAAACTGTGACATTTGTAAAATTTTCTTTAAAGAGAAAAGGGGAAAAAAAAATCTAGGTCTTTCTTTCCGCTGCAATATGAGACCAAAATCTTTGAGGGCCATTTACTACTCCAAAAATAAAATAGTCCTGTTGGTAGTCATTTGGTGCTTGTGCTTGCTGAGATAAGTTTACTGATGCAGGTTGTTTGGATTAGACTGAAGTATGAGGTATTTGTTTGAGGAAAAATGGTTTCAATACATGGCCCCAAAGACTTCAATATGTGCGAACCAAGTGAATATTATTTGTAACCCTATTACAATCCACACACTTCTTTAGTTCAAAATTTAGCATATCACATATAATACACATTGGCTATCATTTAGCATTTATATTCCACTTATATTATTTATATTAGCTCAGGTAGACTTCAACAGTTTCTAGTTTTATGGAACCATTAGAATGTATCTCTGTCAACTAACATTATTTTGAAGCTTAGATATCATCCACATATTGCACTTTTCTCATGTGAGAGCACAGTGATTTTGAATTATTTCTAAATCAGAGTAAGTTGGAGTAATTAAACCAAAACAATAAAGTAATGTGCATGCAAAAATGTTCTTTTTTTGCATTAATATATTTTTTTCACCCTCAAGAAATAACTCCTGGGATTAATTTTCTGACTGGTGGAAAAACTGAGGCTAGGTTAGCTCAGAGGAATTCAGTGAGGTTAGACAGGAGAGGACTCCATGATTCTTGATCCTTTGCTTCGACCAGCCAAGGACAACCCCTCCCTATTGCTCTCATTTTGAAGAGAGACACTTCAGTGGGTACAATACAGCTCTCAACCATGGGTTCAGGGTATTATACTCCACAGCAGGATTCCTTTTCATCCTGCAGGGAAATAGGCTTCCATTATAACCCTCAACTCCTGGCAAGAACACAGTTAAGGACTGAATTAAGCTATTGCCACAATTGCAAAAAATTGGATGCAACGTCTTTTCGTTCCTTTTGAAGATATAATGACAATACACAAGGCTTACTTGAAGTGGAACAAATGTACTCAGCAGGCTGATGGGAGCATAAATCTGTCTGTGACAACTGTAATAGAGTTACGCAGGCTACTGCTTGTTAATCAAGAGTTTAAGTCTTAGGCTGAATAACCAAATTCTGTTGATTTTTGTTTTTTGAAGATCAAATCAAACTTTCCCTTTTCTCCCACAGATTTGACACTGTTCATCTCCTGTTTCTTTTTATCTCTCCTCATGTTTGCTCATCTTTAATGTAAATGTACCTTATGGATTGTTGAACTTTCTAGAGACTCCTGCTGTGTTGATTAATTGCTAATGAATGCTAATGAAGGAGTGAGGTGAATCTACACTATGATGTATTTAAGGAATGATTGATTAGATTTAGCACTGGCTGTCAGGAGAGTACTTACCACAAGAACAACAAGTCCATAAATATGCAGGGAGTGGACAGCCATCTCCCCCAGTGACTCTCTTAGGCCTTTCCAGTCAAATTCCTGGGTTCATTGCATTAGAAAAAGAACTAACCTTTTAGCTTTTGTAACTGAAATACATTTTCTTGTTAAAATACATGATAATTTTGCTAATAGGTTTTAATGAAAACTGATAATCAGTGAATATTTAATTATTAACATAAATGAATTCCTAGTAAAAATAGACTCTATGAAATACGTTTGAAACCCTTGCACCTAAATGGAAAATTAATTTCATTTAAAAACAGGATGCTACATAGTAGTTGTTTAATAAATACTTGTATATCAGTTCGTTTTTGAAAGATATCGGAGTCCTAAAATCAAATTCTAGAATCCTAATGAATTTGGTCCCAAAAGTAAATTTCCATTCTTTTTCAACTCATAGCACTTTAAAAAAAATATTTATTTTTTAGTTATAGTTGGACACAATACCGTTATTTTGTTTATTTATTTTGATGTGGTGCTGAGGATCGAACCCAGGGCATCGCATGTGCCAGGCAAGCGCTCTCCCGATGAGCCAAAATCCCAGCCCCTCATAGCACTTTTGATTCCCAAACTTTCTTCATCTAGTTGGTGATAAAAAATACCTCCTTGAATCCCTCTCCCTTGCAGCTGAAGCAACCTTGAAATAATAAATGGATCAAGGTTCAAAAATGTTGAAAATTTTAGGAGGCCAAAGAGATTATAACACCCTTTTTTTTTTTTTTTTTCCTGCCTGTTTTCTGAGTCTGTTGAGAGACTAGACAAAAGCATTTGGATAGAGGGTCATCATTGCTCCTAAAACTGATGTTGGAGAACGTGATTTAGGTTGGGTTAACAGTAAGCCTCATGACATCATGATCAGATGCAGCCTCAGGCAGTTAGCATGGACAACCCCCGGAGGGGACCTCCCCTTACAAAATAAAAGGTTAGAGGAGAAAACTTGTTTCCAGTAGACCAGTAATGCCCCCAAGAAAGGGGGGGGGGGAGGTCTGAGCAAGCCTAATTTCTCTCTCAAACTCACTGGCAAATACATCCTATGTCCTCCCCAAGTGAGATGATAGGGAGGTCCAAACGGCAAAACAGAATGGAACTCCCTCCACCTGGGAAGGAACATCAGGAGAATATTTGGTGGAAGCACATTATCCCAAGTCAAGGGAAAAAAAAGGATGTCACCTTATTTAGGTCAATTCAAATCCATTTTATTTTACAAAAGAGAGAAAAATCTTTAAATACTACCACAATAAGAAAATAGCTTATTGTGAGAAGTTTCACGGACCAACGACATTGAGAATCTACATTCCAGGTACCTTATAGAATTCAGGAATATATAAGCTTAAAGATTGAAGCAGGTGTCAGGGTAAAGAACAATAACTAACTACCTCACTAACTAATTAACTAAAATCAATAAATAAAAAGGGGGGATTGACATTAAAATTTATAGGTGTACATGAAGTCAAGGTATAAACATTTTTAATTGATTAGCTCTTAACAGAAATGGTCAATTGTTTTTTTCATCTAGTAATTTTGGTCTTGTGTTGCATTACACTATCAAATATTATGCAATATTTATCATACTAGATTGCTTATTCAGAACTAAATCGAGGCTATTCAATTAGAGGTGATTTGCTAACTTTTGATGATCAGATTGAGTCATTTTTCTTATAAGTTTCACCCAGGGAACATTTGTGATTCTTTCATCATGTGGGGGTTATTATATATTCTGTACTTCATTTCTCAGTCATATTGCTTCAAAAGATGCTCAGTATAGATTTCAATTAATTCACCTTACAACTTTATTGCACTTATTTATAGAGTTGGAGTATAGGACTATTGTTTGACAAGGAAGATTAAAAATACTACTCATTTTATGTTTGAATTCATTTTAGGATCTATATTCTTTTATGTACTGGTTTTTTTTTTCATATATCTTCCTTTTTTTTTCTGGAGATACTGGGGATAGAATCCAGGGGCACTCTAACATTGAGCTACCAGCCCTTTCTTAATTTTTAATTTTGAGACATGGTCTTGCTAAGGTGCCCAGGCCTGCCTCCAACTGATATCCTCCTGCCTCAGCCTCCATGGGGAGAAGAGCTCTAATTCCCTCAACATCAGTATTGTGTTACAATCATTTGGACAATGGCTGGATGTTTCTTTTGGATTATTGACTGAATTTTCTAAATATTTTTAAGATCGGGTAGTCACTGCCTTAACCTAAAGCATTATATATAAATTTCTCAGTATTACATAATTGATCAACTTCCATGTGATTCCCATCTCTTTTATTTATTTTTTTTTAGCACTTTTAGTGTAGGGCAACCCTCTTTGTCCATACCTATTGAGATCTTTATCTAACTCTTATAGATTCTTCATTATGGATAATTTTGTTTATCTTAGCAATGTTTGCTTAACTTTAGCATCTCTGGTTTTTATTCTTACTTTATGGTACATGTTTTGTAAAGGTAGACACTATGAACTTCGAAAGTTTAGCATAATAATACCTAAAAGTAAATAAGTACAATTTTGGAATTTTGGTTCTCTTTTTCTGAAACCAATTTATCATAAGTAGAAGGAATGAATTAATGCATCACATAACTCTTTTTCTGTTGTTCGGATATAGTAGTTCTGCCAACATTCTCCCAGTGCAACACAGAGATCATCTTTCATATTCTTACCCTCCTTCTTGGACATTCTGAAAGAGCATTTTCTCTGAACCTGATGTTACTAAAATAGAAACCAGTGAAAATTGTTTGTTGTCTCTTTGCCTCTTTGCCTCAAATAGCTTCAAATATTGTCTTTTGTTTTTACCTTAGAATCCCATTTGTAATGGCAATGTTCCTAAACCTACCATGAAACACGTATGCATATGGGAAGCTCTCTGAAGAGAAGAATAATATCATTTCTTGTAAGTTAGGTTCTTATTACATGTGACAATCTACATTTAATTATCATGGTAAGCCCATGCTGTATCCTTAATAACTTTGGAGTTAAATACATCTGCCAAGTTAAATACTAAATAATTGCACAGGGAGAGTGAGAACAGTTAACAAGTGTAGAAAATAGCCTTTCTCAGGTGAGAGCTGAAACAGTCATTGGGGCAGAGGAATTTTGGTTAGGAATTGCTTAGAAAGTTCTTGCAAGAACAGAAAGATGGTACTTAATTTTGTATTACAAAACATGATAAGGGGAGTGTTTTATACATGGATTTGTTGTTAGAGAAGTGAGACAGGGGACAGGAAATAGCTTAGGATCTATGTGTCTTTAATAGCATAGCTGTACCTTCTCACACTGTAATCCTCACTCCAGCTTCATTTTATATATGGGAGCTCAAGTTTAATATTTAGTGACTTGACCATGGTTTATCTAACTCGTGTTTAAGAAGGTAGAACACAAGTGTTTGAAAACCTGTTTAAGGAATTATTAATGGAGCTTCTTTTTAAAGGACATAGAATTAATGGGAAAATAATTAGAGTGCAAAATAAAAGAAGCAGTAGAGATTATAACACAAAGACTTTTTATGTCTATTGAAAGTTTATTTTCCTCCCCCAAATAATACTAGAATGGATCAAGCGTTTTGTAAATCTGATCTGCTGGTTTCCTCAACTAGTACAAGGATAGCTGTCTCCAGAAATTCACAAGAAATTCAGTTCATTTTTTTTCAAGCAGTTTTACTCAAAGATTTTGTCTTGTGAAAGATATAACCAAATGTTGTTCATTAAGTATCTTAAAAGCATCTCTGTGCAACCTAGAATAATTGTAGGATTCTATCTTCACTAAGTTTTAGGAACAATTTTAGAAAGTCATTATGATGTTTATTTGACCCCCTTTGTTGGCAAAATAGACAAAACCTAAATCTAACATTTTTTTGCTATTTTTAAGTATACAGTTTTATGGCACCAAATATATTCATGTTGTTGTACAACTATCTCCACTACTCACTTCTGTAGTTTCATTGTTTTAGTTAGCTTTTTCTTTGCCATGACTGAAATACCCCAAAAGAACAACTTAGATGAGGAAAAGCTTATTTGGGGCTCACGGTTTCAGAGGTCCCAGTCCATCGATGGCTGACTCCATTGCTCTGGGCCAGGGGTAAGGCAGCACATAATGGGGAGTGGGTCCAGCCAAAGAAAGCTACTCAGCTCTTGGCAGGGTTGGTAAGCAGAGGAAGAGATAGAGGGGGAGGCTTCAGGGAAGATGGACCCTTTCTGGACACACCCACAGTGACTCAATCCCTCCATTCATACCATTCCTACCTACAGTTACTACCCACCCAGTCCATTCAATCTAGAATGAACTGATCAGCTTATAGTTCTCACAACCCAATAACTTCACTCTGAATATTTCTGCAGTACCAGGGACTTTAGGGGATACCTCATATCCAGACCATAACATTCATCATCCCAAATTGAAATTCTAGGGGCTGGGGATATAGCTCAGTTGGTAGAATGCTTGCCTTGCATGCACAGGGCCCTGGGTTCGATCCCTAGCACCAAATACAAAACAAACCAACCAAATTGAAATTTCATACCCATTAAACAATAATTGTTTGTTCCTTCCATCCTCTAGTCCCTGGTAACCTCTATTCACTTTTTGTCTCTATTAATCTGACTACTTTATGTATCTGATCTAAGTGATACAATATTTGTCATTCTGTGATTGGCTTATTTCACCAGGCATAGAGTCTTCCAGTTTCATCCATAGTGTGGTATGTATCAGAAGTTCATTCCTCTTTAAGGGTAAATAATATTCCATTATATGCACTTACTCCATTTTGTATTTTTATTTATCCATCAATGGACATTTTCTATTGTTTTGACCTTTTGACTATTGTGAATAACTCTGCTCTGAACATGGGTGTACATATTTGTTCTCTTTTAGAAAGACTTCTGCTGTTCAGAATTCCCACCTCTCCAGCTAAGACATTTCTCACTGTATGTTCCTTTTGGATTCTGTCCCCCCCAAATAATCAGTGTAAAAATATTTCCTTTGGGTCCCTTCTCTACTGTTTTGTTCTGACCTTTACACCTTTCCTCCCTTCTTCACCCATCCCTTCCCCAGTCCCCTAACATCCTTCGAATAGAAAAGAGTGGATGGGTGTATCACACTTGAGTAGGACTTGGAACTTTGTTAGCAGTAAAACTGGGATAACAAGTATATTTCCTCATTATCCCACATGTCACATTCGAGGGTGTTATTGTCCCAGACTTCTCATTAGCACCTCATTATTATGCTCCTCCATATATCCTGTTTGTTTTTAAATATCTTTGAAAAGCCCTGCTAACAAAATGTCACCATGTGAATTCCCAAGAACTTCTATTGCCATATCATTGGAAATGTGTCTGAGATCTCTTACAAAATGAATAGTTCAGCAATTAGGGTCCTGTACTGCCAGGTGGAACAAATAAACTGTAGTCAAGGAAAAATGACCAATGAATCCACATTAAATCTATTTTCTTCACTCACTGCTTGTTAATCCCTAATTGCTAGCAGACAGGTAGGAGGATAAATTCCACAGCTATTGTCCTGGCAGAATATAATTTGAAGGCCCAATTAATTATTGGTCTGTCGTGACATTTAATTTAGATAAAGTGGCTTGTTAGGAAAATGTTGCTTTCCTGACATGCAGTCAAAAATTGCCTGTCCAAAAATGAGACACAGTTCTGTGGAACCAAGGTCTAGTAACACCCACCCTTCACCTTCCACTCCCCTCTTTGCTTATCTCCTATTGCTCCCCAAAAGGTAGAGCTAAGGATAGGTGTGGAGGCCTCTGAAGGGCTTCCATAATAACATCACCAGAGACCAGGTAGGAGATGACTGTTGCACCAGGCTCACAGTGTTCTCTTCTGGCCTGCCCTTCATCCCTCCTTTCACACATGAGATAAACTAGGGAAGACCATATTGGGCCCTTACCCAGGGGATTCTTCTGTTATGCTCGAATTTGGGACCCCCAAAGACCACCAGAGACCCAAGATCGATGTAAGCAGCAAAGAGGTGTTTATTGCGAGCTAGCTGGGTCCTCAGCTCGCACACACAGCAACTGGTGACGCTGAGAGGCCCTGAGCCCAGGGTTTTCAGCAGTTTTATACATTCTTTGGAGAGAGCAGGGACTTCACATACATCATAGCATCTCCTAGCAAATCATCACACACAGCAGGAAAATCAAATAACAACTCTAAAACATGATTAGCACATTCACTGGCGGGAACAAGTTGGGGAGGGGTGATTGGTCAGTACAAAAGGGGTATTCATTTGAACTGATTGGTTTAAGCCAAGAGGGGTGTACGTGCTGAACTACATGGTTTCCCAACAAGTTATCAACCACCATAAACTACTGGGAGGGTCATCTGGCATCCCAGGTATTTCCCTGTCTCATGCTGATTGGTGGCTGCTAGGGGGTTGCTATGGGTCCCCACCTAGCCTGACTGAGTCAGGGACACCTGGCGCAGCAGATCTCTCCTGTTATTTGTAGATAAACAACTTAGCAGGGTGGGAATGTGCTTAGGAGTGCTCTGTGGGTTTTTCCAAGGACAAAGGCCATGTCCCTTCCTTGGACAGGTTTTGCTCTGAGATAGAGGCTGGTTTTTCACTTCTAGAAATGGCCATGGTAGATATAGAAAGAGGGGCCATCCATCATTTTTGGACATTTGTACTCTCTGAGAGGTTGCTGCAACACTCTTCTATTAATACTGTCAAAGGCCTGCAGCAGACCAGGAAGAGCCACGGACCACAGATGGCACTTCTCACAGGCCTTTTCCTGGAGCTTGTGGAGAGTAAAGATCAAGTTTGCAGCAACACTTCCTCCTCTGCAGCCACGCGGGCTCTCTGGGAGAAGTGTGTTTTAGCACATGAGCAAGCAGCCAGTTGAGAAGGATTCTTGCCAGAGCACTATCAAGAAGAGATTGACAGGAGATCTCCTAAGCAATTTTCACACTCCAATCTGCCTCCTTTGTCTCATGGAGAGGCATTATAATTGCAGCTTTGAAGCCGTTTGACAGGATTTTATCCCCCAAGAGATACAAATAATTGTCGAAGACCCTAGGATTAAAATGAAATATACCATATAGGCAGTAATCTGGTGTAACTCCCCTGACTTCTGCTCAGTAACTGCTAAGGGTAGAGAAGATTGCTCTTATGTACCTACTTTTTAAATACTGTCCCTGTTAGCCTACTGGAAATGGGGTGACATGTAGAACAATTCTGCTCTTTGAAAGTAGCAAAAGAAATTTTTTCTCTATGCCATTCAAAATGTTTCAGTATAGTTTCTAGACCTTATGGTTTAAATTATTTGCTACAGGAGAAAACCTGAAGTCCTTTTCCGTTACCTTTCCCCAACGAATGGTTTTATGTCTTTTCACTTTCTTTGGTTACTTCTATTAATAGTTTAGAAACTATTTATTATTATTTATAATAAAATTGTTATTAATAGAAATAAGTCTGCTCCTAATAAAAATAACTTACACTTGCTGAGTGCCTATTACACTGTTTTATGGTAGGTACTTTACACATATTTTCTCATTTTCTGCCACATACAAATCTAGGGAGCTCCTAAAGAGCAGAGGGTCAAAACCTACCCAAAGTCACAAGCATGAAGTAGTCAAGCAGGATTTGGTATAATTGGTTTGAATTCAAATCACTGCTGATTAATAGCATAATATTTCTCATAAGCCAAATATCTCATAACTATTTCGATCATCTATAACATTTATCTTTAATAAACCTGCTTCAAGCTCTGGACATTCCAGTTTTGTTCTACAAACATGTATTTCCTTCCATTGAATCTGTGTGCCCCATAATTTTTTAAAAAATTTCTTTCTTTTTTGTACCAGCAGCGCTTAACCACTGAGCAACCTCCCCAGCATACCTCCCCTCCTTTTTCCATTTTGAGCCAGGCTCTCACTAAATTGCATAGGGCCTCACTAAGATGCTGAGGCTTGCTTTGAACTTGCCATCATCCTTTTGCCTCAGCTTCCAGAGCCCCTGGGATTACAGGAAGAGTTACCATACCCTGCTTTTTTTTTTTGTTTGTTTTCCCAAATTAAATTTTGTGTTTGTCTGGGTTTTGTTTGTCATGTAGGTAGTTCATCAAAGAAACCAAAGATTCCCCCCCCCCTTTTTTTTTACTCCCAATGGGGTACACACTGTGTAGAGAATCCATAAAATTCTATTTATGGTATAGAAATATTATTAGAGGTATAAATTTATTAATTTATCATTAGTATTCTTTTACTATATTTGATATTAAATTTATTTTTATGAACTATTTCTCTGTTTTGTCCAGTAAACTTGAATTCATGTACTATTTTCACAAATAAAGCAAAAGTTGTAGAGTTTCTCAATTCTTTTATTCAGGGAGTTGGGTGGAAAGGGTACATAATTAATATTTTAGGAAAACAGGTGTATATTTCTTCTCAATATAGACAGATATGCAGGAGTTTATATACATTTTTAGTAATAAAACCATGCTCAAATTTTTCTTTGTGTCTTTATCCATCCTAGGTAGAAATATAGGCATGTTTGTCATACAATGAAATTAAATGTATCTGACTTGGACTCTTCCTAAATACTCATGTTTATTACTGAACAGTACTAAGGTAGGATTATAAAATCATTTTTCTATCTTTTCTAAAACTCTGTCTAATCCTACTCTATAAATCTGTATACTTATATGTACCTCATCAGAACCTGATTTGAATTTCAGGGCATGGAACTGAAGTGGGTTAGGACCAGGAAAGTGAGAAGGGCTACAGTCATTGGAGTCAAAGCCTGAATCTGTAAATAGCATCTATTCTTTCAAATGCTCTCTAAAAGATGATAGTCTTGAGCAAAATTTGGGTACTTTGACCTCTGAGTTTTCAGAAAGACTGACTCGTATGTTTGTGATAGAAAATTTGAATTCTTGAATAATTAAGCCAATAAAATTTCTTAGGCCTGGTATCAAATTCATGCTGATTTTAATATAGGTTTTATCTCCAAGCATTTATAAAATAAAACTTTATTTAGTCCTCGATTACAATATATGTTAGAATTTGAACATTATCCCCACACATATCCCCATAAGTATCTACTCTTTTGAAAATAAAGATGTTAATAAAAACTAAAATGGAAAAGCAAGAGTCTAAGAAGTTCAGACAACATTATGAAATGTATAATACATTTTATTGTAAATTAAAATTTATAATACATTTTATTATAGAATTTTAAATTTAATATGGCATGCTTTTTCTAGTTCTCTGATATTACATTAGTCACTAAAAGATTTTCCCTTTGATTTTAGAATTCATTTTTAATAGACTTTAAATATAATAGACATCAAGTCAAATGCATAGTTCAATGAAACTGGGTAAATGCACACACTTTTGCAACCATCTTTACCACAAAGTGTGGAAATATCACTCAACAGTCTCCCCTCATGCCTTTATAAAGAAAGTTACCCCTCCACCCTTGGTTCCTGGAAACTACTAATCTAACTTATAATTACACCTCTCTTTTATAAAATTTCATACAAATGAAATAAAGCAGAGATACGTGTGTGTGTTGTTTTGCATAATATTTTTCATTTTTATCATATTTAACCAGCAGCTCACTTCTTTGAATATCTAAGTGGTATTATGTTATATACCTAAATTTGCCTATCTATTAATCTCTTGATGCATATAGTTATTTCCAGTTTTTAGATAATATAAATGAAGCAGTTAAAACATTGATAAAGCTTATGAACATACACTGAAGTTTTGGTGGTACAGAAATAAGTCTGCAATCCTTGATATAGACATGCATGTATCTTAGGTAAACAGCTAGGAGTAAATTGATGGGTTACATATAAGTATATATTTACTTTCATAAGACACTGTCAAGTTATTTTCAAAATCTTTTTCATATTTTTTCATTACATCAGCATTGGTTAAGCATTCTAGTTACACCACATCCTCTACAAAACTTTGATTTTAGGTAATGGTATCTCAGTACTCCCTGTATCTCCCTGATGACTAAGGATTTGAGTATCTTTGATATGATGATAGCCTATTCAAATACCTTTTTTTAAATATCTGTTTAAATACTGTGTTCATTTTATATTTTTAATATTATCAGTCAATGATAAGTCTTCTTTATTTAAAAAAAAATTTGACATTTTATAAGATGCATTTTCACATACATTTTAAAGTAAGATTGTTAAATTTTTATACAAATTCTGACTGAACTTTGTTAGTTGATTATACTAAATCTCTATTTGGGGAGCATTGAAATCTTAATAACTATTGATTAATTAAATTCATAAATGCAGCTTTTCATTCCATTTTACTTGTATGTTCACTGATATTTCTCTTTGAGCTTTATAATTTTAATGTATGATGCTTGTTACATAAATCCCTAAATATTGCTCAGTTTTAAACTGTTGCAACTTATGTTTTTAAAAATTGCTGTGTAATTGCCAATATGCAAACAATTGATTTTTTCCTATTGACTATGTATTCTTTAACTTTGCTCAGTCACTAAATAGGCCTAATAAAATTTGGAAGAGTCTTTAAATTTTTTAACACAGTTGTGTCATCTGTGGGGTAACAAAAAAGACAACTTTGCTTTTTTTTTTTTTTTTTTTTTTTTTTAAGGAGAGAGAGAGAGAGAGAGAGAGAGAGAGAGAGAGAATTTTTTAATATTTTTTTTTTTTTTAGTTCTCGGCAGACACAACATCTTTGTATGTGGTGCTGAGGATTGAACCCGGGCCCACAACTTTGCTTTTTGTGTTCCAATCTGTAAGGCTTTAACTTCCCCTTGCTCCTTATTAGAATGCTTGTATCTCCAGTACAATATTGAATAGAAGTACTGAAACAAACATTTTTGCCGTGTTCTTATCTTAAGGAAAATGTATTTCATCTTTCTTCATTAAATATAATGTTAACAGTCTTTGGGGGGAAGGGGTAGGCAATCTTATTTAGCATGTGAAGTCATTTATTTGTTTACTTATTTATCTGTTTTCTTGTTGACTAAAAACTGTAGCCAGGAACAGTTGTTCAATTTTGTCAAGTTTTTTGTATTTATAGAGAAAATATGTTTATTGTTCTTTAATTATTAATTAGCGAATTACATTGTTTAGTTTTTTTTTATTGTTGGGTTAAACTTGCTGGCATGGTTTAGATATGAGGTGTCCCCAAAAGTTCATGTGTATGGCAATGCAAGAATTTTTGGATGTGCAATGATTTGATCATGAGAGAAATAACCTATTCATTGAATTAATGTACCCATATGGATTAACTGGGTGCTAACTATAGACAGGTAGGGTGTGGCTGGAGGAAGTGGGTCACTGGGGGTGTGCCTTTGGGATTCATATTTTGAACCATGTGAGCAGATCTCTCTCTCTCTCTCTCTCTCTCTCTCTCTCTCTCTCTCCCTGCTTCCTGATTGCAAATGTCCTGAGCTACTTTCTTCCTCCATGCCATTCTACCATGATGCTCTGACTTACACCTGGATCAGACCAATGGAGTTGGCTGTCCATAGACTAAGACCTCTTAAACCATGAGCCTCAAGTAAACTTTTCTTTCTCTAAACTTGTTCTGGTCATGTGGTTAGGTCACTAGGAGAGAAAAGCTAACCAAAATACTTATATTCCTTGAACAACCTTGCCTTGGTCATGACCTACTGCTGGATTTTTTTGGTAAGTTTTGTAAAATATCTTTGCACCTCTGTTTATGGAGAATATGTACTTCCCTTTTTGGGGGATGAGTTTTGGGTTTTGTAATGTTAACCCTATAAAGTATAGAGGATACTTTTCTATTTGGTGTAAAAGTTCATATAGAATTTATATACTTTCTTAGATATTTGGTAGAACATACCAGTTATCCCATCTAAGTATGAAATTTTCTCCATGGGAAGTATTTTAACTGAAACTTCAATTTATGTATTACATATACCCTTATTCAGACTATATATTTCTTCTTGAATGAGAAGAAATGCTTGTATCTTTCAAAGAATGTGTACATTTCATTTGTTAACAAATTTATTGCCATAAAGTATATATTTTTCTTTCTAATATTTTGAGAATCTGAGGAGATAACTCCTATTTCATTCCTTTTAAAGTAATTTTTTCTTTTCCCTTTCTCTTTTTTTATTATCATTCTAGATAAGAGTTTGCCAGTTTTTTTAAACTTTTCAAAGAAAGCCATTTTTTAAAATTTATTGATTCTGTATTAAATAAGCAAATATTTGTTCTTCAATTTCATAGATTTGTGGTTTTATCTTTTATTATTCCCTTCTTTCTGCTTTTTTTGGATTTATTATGCTCTTATTTTTCTATTTTCTTCTGTGGAAACACATTACTACTGTTTAAAGATTTTTATTCTCATCTTACAAAATGAGAACATAAAAACTTATACATTAAATTTTAATTTTATTATAAGTATTTCTTAATATTCCTTTTATTTCTTTTCTGATCCATGGATTCCTTAGAAATGTGTCATCTAATTTATAAATGTATATATAGGACGTTTTTATATATATAAGACATTTACCTGCTATGTAGGTAAATTCTGCTGCTATTAATGAACATAGTTTGTATAACTTCAACTCTGCAATTAAAAAATCTATATTATGCCAAGTAGGTCATTCTGGTTAATATTGTTGTTTGGCCTTTTACATCTTTATTGATTTTCTGTCTGCCTGTTCTACTAATTGCTGATAAAGTGATTTTAATGTATACAGCTATACTTGCAGATTTGTCTATTTCTCCTTCCAATTTTATCAGGTCTTTTTTTAAAATTTATTTTAAAGCTCTGATGCTGAGAACATAAATGTTTAAGGTTGTTATATCTTCTTGATGAATATCCCTTTTGTAATTATGTAATGCCACTTTTTATCCCACATCATATTTCTTATTCTGAAGTCTACTCCATTCATTCATTTGGTGTTTGTGTTCAAACTACATGTGTTTTTTAAATTTTGATGTGTTTCGTATAGAAGCACATTTTAAAATAAAATGTCAATTAAAAATAAAAAAATATATTTACTATGTGGATCATTTATTGACTCTTTATTTCTTTGTTTATCTAAATTTCTGCCTGGTATCATTTTTCTTCTGCAGGAATAACTCTCAACATTTATTTAATTTAGGTATGTTGAAAATTAATTCTTTAACATTTATTTAATTTAAGTACGTTGACAATGAATTCTTTCAGTTTTTGTTTGATTATGTATTTTTTGCTTGTAGTTTTGAAAATAATTTCAATTGTGTAAGGAATTTTAGTTGGCAAGATTTTTTTTTCTTTCAGTACTTGGCATGGTTTTGGCAAGAAGTCTGCTCTCATTCTTATCAATGTTTTAGTATTTGCAGTATCTTTTTTTGCAGCTTTAAATATTTATCTTTATCACATAGTTTCATTGTCATGTACCTTTATGTGATTTTCTTCATGTTTCTTTCTTTGGTAGCTTGTCAAGCTTCTTGGACTTGTGAGTCTAAAGTTGTTATCAAATTTGAAAAAATTTTGCTCATTTGTTTGTTCAATGTAAAGCCTATTTTGCTAATTTCTTTACAATTTTTAGCACTACTTTTCTTTCCTTATTTCTATTTCTAGACCTTTAGTAGAGAGTTTAATAGAAATGATGGATTTGAGCTTCCTTTTCCCATTCTCAATCTTAGGAGAAAGTATACAACATTTCATAGTTAAGTATGATGTTTGTTGTAGGCTTATTAATAGATACCCATTAGACTGAGAAAGCTTTGGAGAATTTGTCATGAGTGACGGTAGAATTTTTAAATCATTTTTCTGCTTCTTTTGAATTTTATATATTTATACATATAAATCTTTTATCTTTTTTTCAGTTATGATAGTGAATTATGCATTGATTAATTTTCAAATGTTAAAACAACCATATATTTTTGAGATTAAACCCTATTATCAGGATGGATCATTCTTTTTCGGAAGTCCTGCATTATAATTGCTAATATTTGAAAATAATTATGTATGAAGGTTAATGACCTATAGCCAGTCTTTGCTTATTTCTTTATTCCTTCCTTTCTTCTTTCTGTTGCTAGTACATTTGTCAAGTTTTAATATTAGGTCTACACTGGTCTTTTTGATATATATTTTTGTCCCTCTATTTATTTTCAACTTGTCTGCATCTTCATTTCATGTTAGAATTAAGTATCTGTTAGAGAGCATTCAAATGAATTTTTCTTTTTTATCCATTCTTACATCTGTTTTTCAATTGAAGTTTTTAATCTATTAATATTTAATGTAATTGGATTTTGACTTACCATGTAATTATTTTCTTTATGTTTTGTGTCCATTCTGTTTTTTGTTTTCTTCTTCTGGATTAAATTAATATTCCTTAGAATTCTATTTAAGCTTATTTATTAGACTTTTAAGTAAACTATACTTCTTTGCTTTATTTTTTATTAAAATGTCCTGGGGATGGAAATGTACAGTTTCAACCTTTCTTAGTTTACATGGATATGACATTTTGATTTTTTAGATAAAATAATCAATCTACAAGAGCACCTAAATATAGTCTCTATCTCCGATTTTTATGCTACAGTTGTCATATGTTACATACATTAACTTCTCAATACAAAGATATAAACAGTTTTATATGTATACATATAAATAGCAATTTATCTCTCTCTTAAGCACACACACATATACATATATATCAAAGAGTTTATGTTCATATTTCCTTATATAATTTTTCTCTCTCAAGTCCTAGCAAAATACAAATTAGGAAGAACCATTGTCATTTCTTTTGTAAGATCTTTATTAGAGTAATCTCAAGATATAATCTTGTATTATCTAATTTTTTTCATTTGTTATATTTTATACAATATGGTTCAAGTTTCTCTGATGAGATGACAGGTTGAATAAAAATGAGGACTTACCACTGTTTCATTCTTCTATTCATATTTCTCCATTGAGGCACTATGTAAAGGGATTTGACCAATATTTTCCTTCTATATGAACAACTCCTCTGAAGAGTAGAGTAATAAGTTTGGTTTAACACTACTATTGGTGGGTGTAATATTCTGTCAAAACTAAAAATAGCCTTCAACATATCATTAAGTGGTATGCTCATTATTTCAGTTAGATTTTCAGTGAGTTAAAAAATAATAAACAATCAATATTTTTTTCTTCATATGCTGTGGATACATAGTAAGAGCAAATCTTGTTCCATTCATATAATGACTCAATTGCAGCTGCTGGATCTCAACAAAACTATAAGACTCCCTAAGTAAAAATACCAAGGGGGATCTAAAAGTAGACTTTGAGATAAGTAGTGGATAAAAGAAGTTGAAGAATCCCCCAACTTTAAAGAAGAATGCAATTATGACATTTGCTGGTAAATGGATGGAGCTGGAGAATATTATGCTAAGCAAAATAAGCCAATCCCCCCAAACCAAAAGCTGAATGTTTTCTCTGATATGTGGATGCTAATTCTCAATGGGGGGGGGGTGCTAGGAAAAAATAGTTATTTTAGATTAGATAGAGGGGAATGAAGGGAGGGGAGGGGGTTGGGGGTATGAAGGAGAGTATAATGAATCAGACATTATTACCCTATGTACATATAAATCTATATGATCCATGTGATTCTACATCATGTACTACCAGTAGAATGAGAAATTATACACCATTACATATGATTATCAAAGTGCATTTTACTTTCATATATAACTAATTAAAACAAATCAAAAAAATTGAAAAAAAAATCTAGCCACTGTTTTCAAAACTCATGGATATGCTAAACTTTAGTATAGTATATCTGGCCTAAAGCATACCCCTCAGTTTTGTATACTGATATGAATAAATTTTATCATTCAACAATTGTCATTTCTAGTAAATCTCAATTTGAGTTAGGTAGGGACTTTGGTATCTATTATTACCATCTCATTATAAGATTTTGGTCTAAATTTTCCCACATGTTCATATATTAATCACCAGACATGCATGCATGTGCACACAGGTGTTTATGTACACACACACACACACACATACACAGAAAAACATACACTTGATGTGGTCTTGGTTTAGTCTCAACTTGTTCATTTCCTCAGAAAAACACCTTGAAAGGAAGGCTGATAGGAGGTTAATGTCTGACCTGTCAATCTTCTTTTCAGCTAGGCTTTAGATCCCTGCACTGAATGTGTGTGTGGGGGTGTGGTTGTGTGTGTATGTGTGTGTGTGCATGTGTGTATGCGCACGTGTGCGTGCACACAGGTGCTTGCATGAACATGCAGCCAAGTAAAGCTGCAGATCTGGTTCTATGCCCTGAAAGTTTCTTCAAGGAGAATGAAGTTTGCAAAATCTGGTCCACCCTATGTCTTTAAGGAAAGAACATTAAATGCCAACAATGAAAAAAAAAGTGCCTAACTTTCCTTATGCTAATTAATAAACCCTTTGTGCAGATTTAGATAAAACACTTCCTGTCGCCACCTCTGAATTTCGATTAGTGTATGATCAACTGTCCCTAGGGTATAAAGTTAAATTAAGCACACACATATGCTTTGCATTTTAAAGTATTTTTAAGTAAGTAATTGCATTGACAAGATAACACTCATTCTACTGTTTGCCCATTTTAAGATTCAGGATAGATATACTGAATTGAATACTGCTAAGTGGTCTTGGGAAGAAAGGTCTATTAATTAACAACAAAAGCTGGCTTAGACTTGTAAAAGCAGCAGGAGAATGCAGGTAGAATCTTCAGACCATGGTGAAGTATTGATATCTGTAATTGGTGCTAGCAGGGAGGAGAGAAATCTTAGATGCAGCACATCTTCATGGAAAGATCAATCAGGAAAATAAGGACTCCTTAAGCTGTTCTCACCCACTAGAGGAGTCCCCCATCTTGTAGGAACCTTAGCCTATCCTTTGCTTTCCTGCCACACTCAGTCTTAGGAAGCTGCCCCTGCAAAGTGTGGCTCTGGTACATAGGCAAGCAACAAATTCAGCATGAGGCAGTGGGGGGCCACTAGGAAGTTCTATCCCAGTAGAGGAGATCTGAGTGGTACCTTCTCTTGACTGCTCCTTCTTTGAATGTTTGTGATTGTATGCCTTTCCTAATGTGAGGGTCCGGCGAATCCTTGGAGAAAGAGACCACAAGAGACCAGCTTCATGCAATGAGCAGGAGGGAGTTTATTGAAGAGGATCCTAATTCAGCGCACTGAGGCTCAAGGCTCACTCAGGAAGGGCAAGCGGCCCAGAGCCCAGAGCAGAGGTCAAGCAGAGCTTAAGTACACTTTTTGGGGAGGGCGGGGGTTTTGCATACATCAGAACAAATCATCATGAGGCGCGGGAAAATTGAACAACAACTCTGAAACATGATTAGCACATTCATTGGCGGGAACAGGTCGGGCGGGGGTGATTGGTCACTCCTAAGCGGGGTACACATTCAAACTGATTGGTTCTGGCCCTGTGACAAACTGCATAGGGCCCTAGGCTAAATGGCCAGTAGGGTATTGTTTTAACTATCTCAGGAATTTCAGGTTCTGGGTGTAGCAGAGGAACTTAACAATACCTAGTCTTTTACATTTTAATTCAAGCTTTGCAGCTTAGAAACTTTACAATTCCCAGTCTTTTACATTTTAATTTAGGCTTTGCAATTTAGAAGCTTTACTATGCCCAGTCTTTTACATTTTAATTCAGGATTTTGCAACTTAGAATCAGCTTAGAAATTTTACCTTTACACTAAAACCAAGATCATTGCTTAATCAAGTATGCTTTATAAGGAAATTAAAAAATACATTTTTATTTGATGTAAGTTTGTAAATTATTTTTGTCATCGGAGTAAAAGTGTCATGTGTAGTTTAAAGGGTTAATTTTGGGTTAGAGACTCTCATTAAGGAAATTTAAAGGTTGATAATCATAGGCAACTTGCTTATAATGACTGGGGAGCTTTGTTGGAATGGGGACCAACCTGGATGATCCTGCCTCTTGCCAGCAGTGTGGATTGGAGCAGACTGCCTGATGTCTCTGGTTCTCAGTGTTCTCATGGGTAGAAGAAAGGATTTTTCTTCAACTCTAAAATTTATTGACTTTCTAAGCAAGAAGAAATTTTATATTCATGGATGTTCATATTATAAGAAAGGAGATAGACACGTCTCCTGTCAATTAACCATTGTCTGCACTGCTACTGCCATTGCTGCTGCCTCTGATTCTGCTGTTGCCAGCCTGAGATCACCTGGAGGTCTTCTTTCTCGGTGCTACTGCCACAAAAGAAACCGCTGCCCTAGATGCAATTGAAACCATCACTGCTGCTGACCACCAGAGATAGCCTGGTGACCCTGCCCCCACAACTGCAGTAGCAGCTGCCACTGCAGCTGCTGCTACTATTGACCGCTGCCTGCTGCCAAAAACCACTGCCACTATGGCTGCTACCACAGCCTAGAGGACTGCTTTTGGGGAGACTCCTTGTTTGTTTGCATATGGTGACACCCGTTTTGGGACACCAGCCAGGGCCTGGGGTCTGGGTGACAGAAGGTTTACCACCACAAGAACCTTTTGTCTGGGGACTCCAGCCGGGACCTGCAGATCCAGTGTGGGGGTGACTGTGGGTTTGGAGCAGCCCGGGGTCTTCCTGCGAAGAGTGCTGGTGGCTCTTGTTTTGCTGCTGCATCTCAATGGTGCTCCTTTGCATCACTGTATCCCCGGTGGTCTCTCTGCAAGTAGGAGGAACATTGAGATCTTGGGACTGCAGCGTGGCTGATCCTGAGGTATCTGAAGCCCAGATCCATGGGATAGAGACTGAGTTTGTGAGGGCTGATCTGGGTTTGGTGATCCCAAGAGATGTCAGAGACAGGGCTGAGAAACTGTTGAACACTGACAATTTGACTTTCCAGCAAGATTTATTTTATTTTATTTTTTTATTCACTAATCTCTCTACCATATTTGGAACAAGATTTTTTTCCATCAGTGTGTGGAGGGTAATGATATATGAATGATATTTTACATTTTTGTTGTATTCCTATCTCTTTAATTTTTTTCTCTTAGTTCATATTCTTTCTTTCTCTTGTCTACTTTCTTTTCAATGTTAACCAACAGCCAATCTCTGTTGGCTCCTCTTCCTTTCTTCCTGTGAATTTTTACTTCTAGCTTCTCTCTTCCTCCCTAGCAAATATTGCAAATAACACTACCTCTGTTCTCTAAATCACCATTTGAAATTGTAAATCGTTTTAACAAATATTCTGTTTGTACAATAGATAGTTATTGAACTCATCATTTTGGTTTAATGGGAGAAAGCAGTAGACACCTTAGTGGGAGCTATTTATTAGGTTTAAGGCTATATATTCTGTACACTGGGTGCTATTGATATTGGTCTTACCAGTAAAGGCTAAGTGCTGGAAACCTTTGAAGTGAAAGGGTAAAGTTTCTAAGCTGGAAAGCTTGAATTAAAATGTAAAAGATTAGGTATTATTAAGTTCCTCTGTTACACCCAGATTCCTGAGATAGTTAAGACAACGCCCTACTGGCCATTCAGCCTAGGGCCCAGTGCAGTTTGTCACAGGGCCCGAACCAATCAGTTTGAATGTGTACCCAGTTTAGAAGTGACCAATCACCCCTGCCCAGCCTGTTCCCGCCAATGAATGGACTAATCATGTATCAGAGTTGTTGTTCAATTTTCCCGCGCCTCATGATGATTTGTTCTGAGCCCCCCACCCTCCCCAAAAAGTGTACTTAAGCTCTGCTTGACCTCTGCTCTGGGCTCTGGGCTGCTCTCCCTTCTTGAGTGAGCACAGAGCCCCAATGCGTTGGAACGGATCCCTAATAAAAATCCCCCTTGCCATTGCATGAAGCTAGTCTCATGTGGTCTCTCCTTCTCCGACGTTTCGCCAGACCCTTACAGAAGCCAGATTTAAAGTTAGGTAGTCAGTGTAGTTAGGTAAATCGGGTCTAATATCGAGTGAAATCTAAAATGGAGGCCATGCTGGGAATGACTCAGGGAAAACACAGGACAACTCATGGAATGTTGACGAAGTCCCAAAAAGGCCCTAGGCCAAAGTCCACCTCAAAGAAGTGTTAATGAACAGCCCCCAGCAAACTTAAAGATAGCCCATCACAAAGAAGTGTCCCACCCCTCGGGCCTTCCCACCTACATTCCATCCCCAAAACTATAAGAAGGAGAAACAACTGCACTGCCACGGGTTTCACCTCTTGGGTCCCCTTCTTCCTCCAGGAGAAGTCTTTTCTGCTGTCCTTTAATAAACTTCTACTTTCTACTCTGACCTTGCCTCGGCGTGCTTCTTTGGTGTTATTCTTCAACATCGGGGAAGCAAGGACTCCTCACCGGCCAACAGCGGTAACACCTTCAGGGACACTATAGGTCTACAGGGTGGATTTTATCCTACCTTAGATCCATACATTTAGATGGGAAAACATACTAACAACTTGAATAAATAAGGGAATAAAGTCTCCCAAACAAACCAAGATGCTTCAACAACAGAAGCCACTGATAACACAGTAGAAGAAATATCCAAGAAGGACTTCAGATTATACATAGTTAAATTGACATGTGAAATAAAGCATAGTATAAGGAGTGAAATCAAAGAAAAAATACAGGAAGTGAAAGACCATTTCAATAAAGAGTTAGAGATGGTGACAAAAAAAAAAAGCAGAAATCCTCAAAATGAAGGAATCAGTAAACCAAATTATAAATTCAATAGAAAGCATCACCAACAGATTAGGTCACTTGGAAGGCAGAACCTCAGACAATGAAGACAAAATATATAATCTTCAAAGTAGAATTGAATATGTGGAGAAGATTGGTAAGAAACCATGATCAGAACATCCAAGAATTATGAGATACAATGAAAAGACCAAGAGTTATCAAAATAAATGAAGAAGCAGAGATACAAACCAAAGGAATGCACAATTTATTCAAAGATATAATACCAGAAAATTTCCCAAACCTAAAGAACAGAATGAAAAATGAAATACAAGAGGTTTACAGGACCCCAAATGTACAAATTTACAGCAGACCCACACCAAGGCACATTCTAATGTGAATGACTAACACAGAGAATAAAGATAAAATCTTAAAGCCTGTGAGAGGAAAAAAATTATATAAAATTATATAGAGAGGGAAATCAATTTGGATCTCAACTGATTTCTCAGCCCAGACCCTACAGGTCCTAGAATAATATATTTCAAGCTCTGAAAGAAAACGGATGCCAGGCAAGAATTTTATATCCAGCAAAATTAAGTTTCACATTTGAAGATGAAATTAAAACATTCCATGATAAACAAAAATTAAAATAATTAACAACTAGAAAGCCTAAGCTACACAGCATTCTCAACAAAATATTCCATGAAGATAAAGTGAAAAAAAAGTGAAAACTAGCAAAGGGAGGATCTACACTAAAGGGATGTTCAATCAAATGAGAAACTAAGACAAATAAAAAAAAACAGAAATAAATCAAAATGACAGGGAATACAAATCATATCTCAATAATAACCTTGAATGTTAATGGCCTAAACTTATCAATCAAAATGCATAAACTGGCAGATTGGATTAAAAAGCAAGACCCAACAATATGCTGTCTTCAAGAGACTCACTTCATGGTCAAAGACATGTACAGTGTGAAGGTGAAAGGATGGGAAAAAATTTGTCACTCTGGTGGATTGCACCAACCAGCAGGGGTTTCCATTCTCATTTCAGATAAAGTAGATTTCAAACCAAAGTTAATCAGAAGAGACAAACAAGGTCATTTCATACTTATTAAAGGAAGTACATATAAACAGGACATAACAATTATAAATATATATGACCCAAACAATGGAGTATCTACATACATCAAACACACCCTTCTCAATTTCAAGAGTCAAATAGACCACAACACAATAATACTGGGTGACTTTAACACTTCTCTCACGACTGGACAGATCTTCCAAACCAAAAAAAAAAAAAAATAAGGAAACTATAGAACTGTATAATAAAATCAATAATTTAGACTTAACAGACATATATAGAATATTTTATCCATCAATGAGCATATATACTTTCTTCTCAGTACCACATGGCTCCTTCTCTAAAATATATCATATCTTATGCCACAAAGCAACTCTTAGTAAATACAAAAAAAAAAAACACCAGGGATACTACTTTTCATTCTATCAGACCACAATGGAATGAATTAGAAACAATGATAAAAAATAGAAGCTAGTATAACAAATGGAGGCTAAATAATATATAATTGAATGATGAATGGATAGTAGAAGAAATCAAGGATGAAATAAAAAAATTCTTAGAGGTAAATGAGAACACTGATACAAGATATCAAAATCTCTTGGACAATCTGAATCCAGGACTAAGAGGAAGATTTATTGCATTGAGTGCATTCATTAAAAGAATAAAAAGTCAACATATAAAAGACCTAACACTACATCTTAAAGCCCTAGAAAAAGAAGAACAAATCAATACTCAAAGCAGTAGAAGACAGGAAAAAATAAAATTCAGAGCTGAAATTAATGAAATTGAAACAAAAGAAACAATTGAAAAAATTGACAAAACAAAATGTTGGATCTTTGAAAAAATAAATAAAATCGATAAACCCCTAGCCATGCTAATGAAGATAAAAAGAGAGAAAACCACATTGGCCTAGGGTCTAACTTACTTAACAAGACTCCTAAAACGAAAGAAGTAAAATCAGGAATCAATAAATGTGATGGATTCAAGTTAACAAGCTTCTTCTCAGCAAAGGAGACAATTAATAACGTAAGGAGAGAGCCTACAGATTGGGAGAAAATCTTTACCACATGCACCTTTGATAAAGCACTAATCTCTAGGATATATAAAGAACTCAAAAGACTTGACACCAATGAAACAATAACCCAATCAATAAATGGTCTAAGGAAATAAACAGACATTACACAGAAGAAGAAATAGAATTGATCAACAAATATATGAAAAAGTGTTTAACATCTCTAGGAATTAGATAAATGCAAATCAAAACTACTCTAAGATTTCATCTCACTCCTGTCAGAATGGAAATCATCGAGAATACAGGCAACAATAAATGTTAGCAAGGATGTAGTGGAAAAGGTACACTCATATATTGCTGGTGGGACTGCAAATTGGTGAAACTACTATGGAAAGCAGTATGGAGATTCCTCAGAAAATTGGAAATGGAGCCACCTTTTGACCCAGATATCCTACTCCTTGGTTTATACCCAAAGGACTTAAAATCAGCATACTATAAGGATGCAGCCACATCAATGTTTACAGCAGCTCAATTCACAATAGCTAGACTATGGAACCAACCTAGCAGTCCCTCAATTGACGAATGGATAAAGAAAATGTGGTATATGTATTCAATGGAATATTATTCAGCTTTAAAGAAGAGTAAAATATGGCATTTGCCAATAAATGGTTGGAGTTGGAGAATATCATGCTAAGCGAAATAAGCCAATCCCATAAAACCAAAGGCTGAATATTTTCTCTAATATTGGAATGCTAATTCACAATAAGATGGGGGGCACTAGGGAAGAATAATATCACCTTAGATTAAGTATAGGGAGGTGATGGGAGGGGAGGGGAGGATATGTGGGGATAGGAAAGATAGTAGAATGATACAGACATTATTATTGTATGTATATATGTGACTACATGACCAATATGATTCTGCAAACATATACATTCAGAAAAATGAGAAATTATATCCCATCTATATATGATATAGCAAAGTACACAAATGCATTCTACTGTCATGTATAATTAAAAAATTAAAAAAAGAAAGTAGATAGAATAATGAGACATATTTCTATGCTGTATATATATGTATTTGTGTTTAAAGATCATGTCCATATCCTCCTGCTGTTTAAAAGCATTTGATCAATATTTTTTCTTCGGATTAATTTGACAATATTTATTAGTGTCCTTTATAACTTAGTCCAGAGCTTTGTAGAAATTCTACAGAAGATTCATGTACAAAAATCCTTCAATACATCATTATTTTAAATCAAGCTTTAAAGCAATCCTAATACTTACTCTAGGGGACTTGTTTTTAAAAAGTCATAAAAGAGTCATTACATTAACCATTCCAGAGCCATATTGACATATGTTTAACAAAAAATGATATTTAGTAATGTTTTATACACAAAATATATATCACTATTAGTTTTTGGTACTGGAAATTTAATCCAAGGGTGCTTAACCATTGAGCCACATCTCCAGCCCTTTTTATTTTTTTATTTTGAGACAGGTCTTGCTAAGTTGCTTAGGGCCTCTCTAAGTTGCTGAGGCTGGTTTGGAATTTGCAATTATCCTGAGCCTCAGCTGCCCATGCTTGTCAATATTAATTATTATCCAAAATTAGTTTAAAACTATGTAGACCAACAGTGTAAACAATTTCAAATCATGTTAGCAATTCTTGCCTGTGGGTGGTAGTATTATAGATGCATTTCATTTTCTTTATATCTTTTTTATTTTCCAAATTTTTGCAATAAGCAACAATTATTGATTGAACAATTATTTTTTTGTAAGTAGTTATTGGAACAAATGATGAAAATGACCAAAAATATTTCTTTAAAAGATGAGATAGCTTATTAACGAATGGGTGCTAAACAAGCAAGAAAGTAGGATTCAGTAAAGAGATGACATCTGAATTTTGTTTTAAAGTATAACCCAGACACTACAGAAATAATAAAATAAATATGAATCATTCATGTACCATGAATATTACATTGTTTTTACTAGGGACAATAATAACCAATCTATTTCCATTGTATGTGAGATCATTTGGGAGCTATTCGTCAAAATCGATCCCCTTAAAAAACAAATAATCCATTTATCCATTCATTCAAATATAAATATATTTTTAACCAATAAAATCATAAAATGTTCATATTATGGGGTACCATGAGATATTTTGATATACATATATGTTGCTGAAATCAGCATACACTTATCTATCTCCTCAACCATGTATAATTTAGGTAGGAATAAGAAATTCTGCTGTGTTTTTGCATAGTGAGGTGTCTATATATAACTATAATGCATTGTATATTTCAAAAAGATGAAAGAAAATATTTTGAATTTCAACACTATAAAGCTCATTTAATTTCTTCATTTTTGCCATTTTACTTTAAAATTTCTTTTTTTTTTTTTTTTGTACTGGGGATTGAACCCAGGGTACTTTATTACTGAGCTACATCTCCAGGCTTTTTTATTTTCTATTTTGAAACAGGTCTCAGTAAGTTGCTAAGGCTGGTCTCAACCTTGCCATTCTCCTCTCTCAGCCTCCTGAGTTGCTGGGATTACAGGTGTGCACCCAGCTTTTTAAAAAATTTCATATTCTCATTTTCCACTAACCTGTCAGAATCGTATTTCATTTAGAATTATATTTTCTGATCTTTTATACTCAGGACATTCTCATTGGTGCAGAGGAAATTTGGGTATTGTTTTATTCATGCACAAAATTTGTTTTAAGACGTGCAATATCTCAAATGAGTTTTTAAAATGTGTAATGCTCCATACCCTTTCATTAAAGAAGCTCACTGTACAAACAAATGCATTATTTAAATATTAAAACATCAGTGTTCTGTTAAAACTAACAGATGTTTAAGAATGAAGCATTGAAGTTTGTGATGTATTACATTAGGTTCCTGTTTGTCTGGGGTCATAGTGATATGTGGTTATGGAAATAGGTGATGATAATTCTCCTGATCTTAGGTCTTTCTTATGCCATACTGAAGGGCAGTCTCATGGAATAATCACTCCCAGTGATTATCTCTACAGCACAAGGGTGCAGGAACAGTCAATGTGATAAAAATCTTGACCTCTAGACTATTTCCTTTGTTCCAGATAGGAGACAAAAACTTGTATTCCTAATCAAATAGCAAACTAAATTCTAAATTTCTCCAAATCCAAAAGTGAAAATTCTCTCTAGTTCAATCCTGGTCCACCTTCGTCTTAAAGGATGAAAACTGCAGTGGTCTGGGGTTTTCCTGTGTCAACAGAAAGACTTTAATCAATAGATAATGAATGCTATCTTATCCATATATGAAGATGAATTATGGTTTCCTATGCATGTGTTCAGGAATCCAAAGTCTCTTATCTCAATGGCATTCAACTAATCTACAGCAAGAGAAATACATCACCCTCATTCAGCTACTTATATTCACTATCATAATATGAATTCTTTCTAAACTAGAAAGCAGTATATAAATATGTCTGTGCTCACTGCTTAGATGAGTGAATTTATTTCCTAGGCTGCTGTTACAGATGCTGTAACAAAGTGCTAAAAATCAGGTGGCTTGAAGCAACAGAAATTTATTGTTTCCCAGTTCTGGAGGTTAGATGTTGGCAAGGCCATGTTCTCTCTAACATCTCCAGGGTAGGACCTTTTATTGCCTTTTCTAATTTCTGGTAATGCCAGCAAGACTTGGAATTCTTTACCTTGCAGATGTAAACTGCAATCATATGGCTGTCTTCTCCATGTGTCTTCACTTCATCTTCCCTCTGTGTGTATCTATTTCCATGTGCAAATTTTCTCTTTCTACAAGAACAAAGCTCAACAAAATGAGATTATTTAAACCTTATATCTGGCAAGACTCTATTTTCAAATATGGCCATATTCTATAGTAATATAAGCTAAGACTTCAAAAAATCTTTTTTCAGGGGACACAATATAAACAATAATCATAAGCCAGTGTTAAAAGGAATGGCTAGTAAAGAGAATAAAGAAGAAATAAAAGAAGAGTAAAGATCAAGTTAAGCCCATATCTTTATATTAGAAAAAAAATGAGCATTTCCTTATGATAAATCTCAGTAATGATTAGAATTCCTGTTGCCAAAATATTGTTGTCCCACTCCTATTCTGTACCTGTTATGCAGTTAGCAGAATCACAGGAAGACTAAATGAGGAAAAGTTTGAGGTCTCTGAGGACCCCAAACTTCTTTAAGATGCATCACAAAATTGCTAGATAATATGATTTTCCTTTGGCACCCTTAACAAAGATCTTCTTGGTAAATAAAGCAAATTATTCAATCTGGAACTGGTCTTGCAGCAGCCTATAATAATTTAAGTCAGGAGTTTTGAAACTGTCCTTCCCAAACCCACAGCAGCAGAACTTATTAGGAGTGCAAATTATCAGGCCTCATCCCAGAGCATGTGAATCAGAAATTGGGGGTAGGGCTAAGAAATCCAAATTTAACCAGTTCTCCTATTGATTCTGATGCATGTTCTATTTTGAGAATCAGAGAATCAAGTGTTTCTTTTCAGTGATACACAACTGAGGCATTTGTAAGATTTATGGAATAAATACTCGTCATTCAAAGAATCTTAGGTAGGATGTGTGAATTGGTTGAAATAGCTCCTTGTGAGATAAACACTTCTGGTTTTGGACTATCCAAGGTCTGCAAAACTGCTCCAGAATCCATCTTGCTTGGCAATTTTGAATGACTTAGAAAGCCTCTTGGAAAGCCTCTCTGGTTGGTGCTGTCCTTGGTGCTGATTTCTCTCCTCCTAAGACTTTCTGCTTAGAGTTTCTCTGTTTGGGGAGTCTACCAATTTGGGTGCCCTCTCACTGAACTAACTATTTGTTGGCATTTACCATGACAGATTTGCCTGACTCTGAGCTTTCACTTCAAATGTTTTGGTTGACCTGTCTTTGATTGGATTAATTCTAGGTGGTACTTGCCACAGGATGTGATTGGAACTAATTTAAATGCAATGGCAAGACTAAAGGTGAACTAATTGCTAAAATTTCTCATTGCTGCATACAGAAACTCAGGATAAGCAAATTAATAGTTGTAACCTTAGAATCACTGGTGAACATGTAACAACAATTAAGTACTTGGACCACTAATTTGGAGCTAAGACTAGGGGAGATATTGTTTTAAAAAGCCAATGAATATTTCTGTTGTGCACCACCAGTTAAGAAGCAATCCTAACAGTTCTTGATTGTTGCATATGTGTCAAGCTTTCATGAATTTTAGGTCTGTTTTCAAGGAAAGGATCCAGTTTCTTGGTATATATAAACTTTAACTGGGTATTTTTCAGCAAAGGCATGTATACAGAGTTCCTTTTTAAAAATCTTTTCTGTTGTTTGTTTTTGATGAGCAATTTGATAGATGAAGTAGATTTATGTTATTCTGTTGGGTTGTTAGAGATAAGAGGAACAAAAACAGCTCAGAGATATCTGCTAATTCAGAGAAGGACACTTGTCTTCACACAGATCTCAGCTTTCCTTAGTTCTTAGGGCAGGATCCACCTATCATATTATTTTTGGAAGCACTTTCAATTGTGTTTATAAAATCAAATGTTTAACCATTGTATATTAAGTCACACAGCTTTGTCATTAATAGATATAAAAAACACCACTTCATTTTAAATCCGGGGCTTAAATTTCAAATCCCTTAGCTCTTTTTGTTAGGTGCAGAGCAATGGAACTGGGATGTATCCTTGGCTGCTGTGGACATAGGAAATGGCTTGAATCTTTTACAATTTATTCACTGGAACCTCTGTTAAACTGATTAAATGGTCTCAGACATGGTAGGAAGCTAAACGTCTTTCAAAACATCTCAGCTTATCACCATACAACCTTAGCAGTCCTATTTGCAGCTTTATGAAGAGTTACAGCTGCAGCTACAATGAATTTAACAAGGTGTCTCTTTCCAAGAACATCAGCCCCAGTAACTTGTACTAATTGAAAGCAGAAGAAAGGAAGTGCTATTAACAATGGGGCACTGCATGCCTGAGAATTCAGGCTGAAAAAGATGCTAGAGCTATGTACAGTGTCCAGATTCTGAAATTCCATTACTTATCAGTTTCAAGAATACAAGAATATAATATGGTATTACTCCTGCTTTTGAAAAGTCATCTAAAAATAATCTCCTTACATTCCAAACACAATGAGCTCTAACTGTGTATTGCCTCAAGGCATTTGAAGGTGTGGAGGAATTGAGCCTTGTCGCTTGTTATAAATTTTTTCCAGTCTGTTAGAGCAGATGTTTTTGCCTTACCACCTCTCACCTTCTTCACTTTTGCTTGGATTTTAAACTTATGCAAACATAGTTTAAACTACGAGCTCTGTTTGCTGGTTGGCAGTCTTAGCCATTCACTGCATAAAAGGTGCCAAACTGGAGTTTCAGAAAAGCCTATTATTTGGCACTATATTTTCTCAGATGGATTCAATATGCAATAAATAAATGAAGACTACCTACGTACAAAATTGATATTTTTGGCATAATCTTATCAAATTACTTGTTTTGTGTGCTTTTTCATTAGGGAGCATGATTTCAGAATGGTTGGGAAGAGAATTGTAGCTTTGTCATTCAGTGGGGTCTTGTAAATCTGTCACATATTATTGAACTAAAAACCTGTAATTCAATAGCTAAAGCAACCTGAGTAATATTTTTTCTATCCCCTTTCCTCTAGGACACCAAAGGGGGATGAAATACAGGGACATGGTAAAATGCATTCCTCTTTCCTCCCTTACCTGAATCTGGTAAGGTGCTCAAAACATTTCTATTGAGCTCCTTTTGAAATCTGTTTCTTTTTAATTCAAGCCAGCTGTTTTCTCTGAAGAGCAGCCTGGAAAAGAAATATTGTTTGGATAATCCTTTCCCAAGCCCGTACATTCTTGGGGTTAGAACTGACTGAACCCATGAATGATTTACACTCCTGTTTATTCCAAGAGCTTTATAGTTTCCCATTAGTCTCCTCCCCTAACCCTACAGGGTTTCCCAAGTGGCAGCACACTCAACTGAGCCCTTGGCTAATTTGATCCCATTTGGACTAATGGACATATTTTAGTTTAACAAATTTTTGTTAGATTTTTTTTTTTTAGTTTTAGATAAAACTTGGGAGAGAAGCCCAGTAGGGCTTCCTATGTATTGCTTATATTTACATTACATTTAAATGCTCTAACTGCTTCTCCCAGAGTGAATCAAACCCCATAATTATAAATAATTAATATTTCTCTAGAGCAATTCTAAATCAAGTTCTCATTTGGGGATGCAAACATGTAGTAGCACCTAATAAAACATAGGTCTTATATCATTTTGAAATCAAAGCCATAGTGGAATCTCCAGAGGATTTAGACCCCAGCTAGACATAGAAGTGGGTGAATTAAAGAGAAAGAAGCCAATGTGAATTTTTTAAAAGAGACTCACTTATGTAAATCACTCAGCAACTTCAACATCTATATAGTTCTCAAAACTATTGTTTAAATGAACAGTATATTCCACATGTCTTCTATGGCTCATGTTAGCTTTGCATGTAGAAAATTGCAAAGTACTTTGTATTCAACTTAGATAAGTTTCCCAGTACAGGTGATTTAAAATTAATCTAACAATATGCCTTCTTACCTGTTATTGAGGTCCTTCCTCAATATCCTGTGCCTGGCCTGCATTTTCATGCCGCAGTACTCATTCATGGAAGGAAAGGAGTACAGCAGAGCTATGACCATTACTTCTAGATCTTGAAAAATATGTACATACCAAAGAACAAATTACTAGCATGTTTTCTGGTTAAATCAAACACTGGACAGCTAGAGTTGTAAAAAGGGTAATAAAGTTTTTATAACAAGCAATAAATACAAATCTCTGTTAGGACTGATTGAAGAAGACAGTTCTTCATTGCCCATATTTGGTTTATTTCTGACTCCCAGGTCTCCTCCTTGCAATTACATGCAGGGGATGCTTTGCCTTGTATTTAGAACAATTGAGGGCAATTCTCCTGTCAGAGTCTCACTATCAGGAGGGACATCATTAGCTGCAGCTTTAATTTGTAGAGTGGGATGGAGGGAGATGTTTAAACTTTTTGTGGGTAGTTATTAAAACTTCTACTTATTTCATAAGCTACACCAAGTCTGTAACTACAGGTAAAAGATGTAGTGCCAGCTTTTTAAGAGACCAATGTTTTTTTTCAGTGATCTATCTATTTATTCTGAATATTAAGCATACTAAGTGCTAGAAAAATTGTATGAAAAAGTGACAGAAATTGAGGCTACAGAAATGAACAGGATAGTTACTGTTTTCATGGTGCTTATGAATTAGTTCATTTATTCTTATATTATCTCTTTTATTCAATTATTCATTTAACAAGTAATTACAGAGAATATACTTTGTGTCAGGACTTTTTTTTCTAGATAAAGGAGTTTTGAAAATGCATATAGTTCTTATATTCTTGTGGGAGGTAATGTCCTATCCTACTTGTTTTTGAATGTCCCTTGGGTAGTATCACAGTTTAAATATGAGATTTCCCCCCAATATTCCTGTGTGAGCAGGAGGTGAAATAATTTGATTATGAATGATATAACCTTATCAGTGAATTATTGGTGGATTTTTAATTTGAAGAACTAACTGAGCAGTAACTATAGGAGGGTGGGAATGTAGCTAGAGGAGGTGGGTCACTGGGGGCATGCCCTTGGGATTCATCTTGTCTCCCATGGCTCCTCTTCTCTTTCTCTTCTTCCTCTGACACAACCTTTTGCCATGATGCTCTGCTCCTCTAAGGGCCCAGAACAATGGAGTCAGCTGTCTATGGACTGAACCTCTAAAACACTGAGCCTAAATAAACTTTCCCCCCTCTAAGTTGTTCTTGTTTGGTATTTTGGTCACAGTGATAAAAATCTTACTACCCTGGGTAGTCATAATGTCTCCATCCTCTGTTCAGCAGGTAAAATAATAGAAATATGTGAATAAGTGTTGAGTTATCATCCAAGGCTTAATCCTAGAGAAGTCAAGTTCTGGTTTTCTAGGGATCCTGAGAAAGCAATTATGTCCTATCCAAAAGAATCAGATAGTATTATTTCCCAAACTGATACCCAGTTAATTCCAGAACTATGATGGCTATCCACAATTGAAGAGAAAAACTGGAGAAAGTTGTCAGCCTGACTTCCTGCAGATCTAGTAAGTGTTTCCATGGGAACCTTCCCTCCTTAAAAGACAATGAGACAAACTTTCACTATATTAAATTTTTTTTTCTTAATTTAAAACACAGTCAAATATCTTGGATTTTTCAAATATCTCTTGATTTTGTAAGTCAAATGGACAGGTCACTATTATCTTTCAGAATTACTGACCATAATCAGAGCAGAATGATACAAGTGCTCTGAAATACATCTCAAGAATAGAAGAAATTGTTTCTGATGATCCCTGAACTTAGGTTATTGATAATTTTATTTTTCATTATTGGTAGCAGTGAAATGGCACACTTATATGTCTATATTACATTTTTTTCCCTGCACCCTCAAAGGTGTTAACCCCTAAGAGCCTAGGCACAGATCTGCATAGATTGCATCCTGAGGCAAGGGAAGTGGTTAGACTAAGAACAGGTACCACTTTTGCTCTGGAACAGCAAGCCATGATTAGATCCAGCCATGCCATAGCTTTTTTGCTCAGGGCAAAAAAAGTGTTTTGACACTTGAAGATGTTTGGCAAAAATTCCCTTAGAACACTACAAGATGTGATAAAAGCAAAATGTTCATTTTAAAAATTGAGACATTCTTTGCTCTAATACATAAGTCTAAAAATTGCATTGAATTTTTATAAACTTTGAGGATAAAGCTAGAAGAAGGAGTAGTACATTTTTAATATGTTGCTGTATTTATCCTCAAATAGTTTATTTTCTGTGGATATAATTTTATTTTTCTCAGTACAAGAAATGTGTATTACTTGGTTTGGAATTACTTGACTTCAAAGATAAACTCACTCAAATAATGGTGATCAAAAATTAAAAATATTTTATAAATATACAAAGGGATTTCATAGAATCCAAGAGACAGAAGACACTTGACCCTCTGTAGAAAAGTAGTTATCAGTCAAGCTAGTTACTCTTTTCTTCTTAAATCTCCTCTTTTAGTGTTCCATATCTCTAGCCTCTCTCTCTCTCTCTCTCTCTCTCTCTGAATTTCTGCTTTCACTCTTTTTTTCAGACTAACCCTTTCTCCTTTGTCATATTCTTGGAATATGACAGTTCCATCCCTTACTTAGCATCTCATCCTTGGGACTTCTGATCAACTGACCAGTGACCCCGTGCACCATTTTCAAGTTCTTAGTCTAGAGAATCTGGTTGGCTTAGTGCAGCCAACTAATATAATCTCCTCAATCAGACACTATCTCTTACTAATATTCAAAGTCAGTATTTTTTTTAGGTCAGTATAATACTTGAACCTATTTCTCACAAAAATACCTAACTTTAGAGTTGTCTTTCTTTCTTTGTATTTATTCTCATTATGTACAGTAATTTTTATTTTTATATAGATATTTTTCCTCTCTGGTTTTATGAAAATTATGGTACTACATTCCAAATGAAAAAGAAAGATTAAATTTTAAAAATAGCTGAAGTCTGTGAAGAGCCCATGATAATACATTACTTTGAGTAAGTAATTTTCCCTGATAAATGAAACATTTTGTTATTATCTCGAATCTCATCACTTACCCTGTGAGTATGTTTAATGGTGAATTATAACTTAACATTTACAAGTCAGTTCAATGCATTTTGGGCTAACTTTTTTTTTTAATTGTTTTCATTTACTTTAATTAACTGTCTTTTATTAATTAATTTTAGACTTTTGATCAAATAATTTTAAGCTCTTAAATGATATCTGGTTTATTGAAACCAGTCAAGCAGGCAAGGAGGAGCTAAAAGAGATAATTATCCCATTGCATACAGATTACGTTCATAAATATAGCTATCCTTTTATCATTTTACTGAATTGAGTAATTTTCTCTTTCCCAAATCTTTTTAAAAAGCAATTTAAGTGTGCAGTCTTTAGCAAGAACTGTTTTAAGACAGAGATCTGCTTATCAGGTTTTTTTTCTCTTAAAAATATCATCTATTTTTCTTAGAGGATAAAGCTCAATGACCTTAAAGACTGACACCAAAGTCCTTAAAGACTATTCCCAAAGTAATCTTCTAACCTTTTCTTCTATCATTCCTATTCTGGCACCTATAATACAGCCAGATTATTATTTCTCAAACATTCTATGCTATCTTCTATTCTGCCAGCGATAACCTTCTTTCTAACCTACTCCATCTGGTAAGCACCACCCCCACCCACCAGTTTCTTACTGTCAGGGCCTAGCTAAGATGTCAATTCTTTAGAGAAGCTTTTCCTGATTGCCACAGGCAGTTATTCACCTTCCAATTAAAGCAACAGTAATTGTATATTATAATTAGTTAGTTATATGCCTGGAATATACACTAAATTGTGATCTACCTTGAGGGGAGTGACCTGGTTGGATGAATTTCATCTCCAGCATCTAGTACAAGGTGCACATGTGCTCAGTAAATGTTAACCCACATGTGTGCATACACAGATAAATGAAAAAAATGACTGAATGAATGGATGAATGAATGCCTAAATGAGAGGTTTTGTGAAAACTCATCTAAGGTGCTTTGTTAAGTCACCTGGATTTTGTTGAAGGGTTCTAATTTCTAATGGGCAAAGAAGTTATTATGTTATTCTTACTGATATTATTAAAATATGACCCTTGATTTGCTGATATTTTCTCAGCAAATCTATTAGGCTAAGATTTTTTAATTTCTTTGTTAATCTCTCATTTAATTATTTGGCTTTTTTTTTTTTGCTTTTTTAGGCATAATTGAAAGAAGACAATTCTTATAGTTCAACCATGTGCCATAAAATAGTGTTTATATTAATAGAATAACATTTTATACTGACACATTACTGACTTTTAGGAATTTAGGAGTAGTTTGACATTTAGGTTTGCCAATTGTTGTTTCAAACATTGGGAGTCCTCAGTTTTAACATTTAATTCCAGGTTGATTCCTTTATTACTTACATGATAAAAGTATAATTGACTATATTCTCAATCATGAAGAAAAATAATTATTGTATGTCCATGTGTCCATGAAAATTTTGCTATGTATCTTCCTTTTAGACTATTCTAAGACCAATGGCTTTGTGTAACATAAATGGTGGCCTTCATGATGTTTCAAGTCACAGAGTGGTTCAATACCCATGTCAACCATGCTACAGCCGGACAGCTTTGCATTGTGCAAAGGCTAGTGTGATGGCCTAATGATATCACGAGGTCCTTCATCACCATTGTTTCAGATGGTGTCATTTTCATCATCATGTCACTCACAATCTGTCTGATTAGAGTGCTGAGTAAATAAACATTTCCAATCCAATGTGTATTTTATCAATTTCCAACTTCCTTTAATTCAGCTTTCTATTTTTCATGATTTGAACGAATTGAACTTTTAAAAAATTAAGTAATTCACATAGTCTCTTCCTTCCTTGACTGCATTTCTGTGCCAGAATTTTAACCATACAGCTTTTGCACATTTATCCATTCTGGGGTGTGTGAGCAAAGGTGATAGGTGATATAAGGGTAATCCTGAAATCAGATACTTTATAAACTGGACCTAGATTCACATCCATTGCATTTCCAAATCTTCAAAGCCATAAGGGACAAAGAAGGGGAAGGAATTGAAGTGGCAGTGATAGCACTGGAGGAGAAAAGACAGTAACACATTCAATGGCATAGAAATTAAGAGCATGAGGTTTGAAATTATATCACCTAAGCTCAAATCTTATTTCATCACATCCTGATATTTCAATTCCAGGCAAGTGACTAAAGTATTCTGAACTTTAATTCCACATGGATAAAATGGCATGTAAAGTGGTGATGTAGATTAAATGAAATCTTAGCACAGTGCTTAGAAAATAATAATTGCTCCGCAGTTGGTTATTATTATTTTTATTAGTCTTTAGGCATGGGTTTGTAAACTTTTAGTGATCGGAATTGCAAGGCCATAAAAATACAGTTGGACCTTTGTTTTTTTCTGACCTGCCTCATCGATGACCTATACATTCAGAGCACAAATAATTCATTGAAATCTTGTGTCATTTATATTTATATAATTCATTTTCAAGGAACACTTGCCCCAGTGGGGTTCTCTTCTATCTTGAATATGTAAAACTGGAAAAATATAAAAGGAGGCAAGTGTAGACAATCCTTAGTTGTGTTATCATTTGAGTACTCTGGCTACGTGACAGCTAATCAGAAGTTAGCACAAAGCACTGGGAATTGCAAAGAACATGTTTTTGAAGAGTTTAAATACATAAGCTTTCAACCATACACCAAGAGAAAAATGAAAATCTGCACTCTATAGATTGCATCTTTGTCTTTGTATTTATATATAGAAATACATGTATCTAAGATCAAAATGTGCCAAAAAAAATTCTGTAGGGAGACACTATCTAGTGTCTATCTATTTGTAATTAATCATACATGAAACCATTAATTTTAGTCTAATTGCCAAATTATTTTATTGTATAAAATCTAATTTTTCCCTTTTTTATTTTGCTTATAAAAATTTCATAAGAAGCATACAGCCCAATATCATAGCTCATGCCCTCATCATCTCTGGAGTTAATAGCAGTAATCTAAATAGCTCAATTGACTCTGAGACATTTAGCTTCATGAGTCTATTGTGTGGGGGTGGATATGCATGTGTGCACATGCATGTGAAAATACATACATATGCATGTGTACACATGCATGTGAAAATACATACCTATTCAGGAAATTCTTACATTGACTCTTTAGATTTGGGGGCTTCTCATCAAGACTGTGAAATGACTTTAACTGAGACTGCCCTTCCAGGCACTTTGCCTTAATTACTCACTCCCTGTATAAATCACGACTTTCTGCCTGTCATTTTTCAAGGCCCCGCTGTGAATGCAAACCAGGTGACTATGTGGATATGTTGGAAAGCAAAGTGACAGAACACACCTGAGCTTCCATTTTGCTCAGGGCAGTGATTATTAATGTGAGAAATCCGGAGTGATGTGAAGTGGCCAGAGTTTCAGCAGAATTTATTGCTTACAGCTTTGGGGTCCCCTGGCCTTTACCAGCTGTTCCACACCTGGACGCGGAGAACAGAAACATCCCTCTTCAATTTATCTTTCCTGGACTTGTTGCTTATGGGACTCAGATGCCAGGTGACAGGGCTGGGAAGCAGCAGTGAGAGTCTCCACCTGCATAGCCCTGAATTCCCCAAAGAGCCCTTGTTCTGACTGTGGTACAGACACCAGCTTTTAACAATGTGTAAGAGCTTCAAGTCTGGGGCAAAAGTGAACTTACATATAAGCTCATTTTTCTAGTGTATGATATTTAGTCTTATCCAGGACAAACTGATTAAGGGAGTAAGAGACTAGTGTCTCCTAAAGGGTTCAAGGACTCTGTCTTCAATGGCACATGAGAATAGCAAGCATTTATGCTTTGAAGGGTTTTTTTTTTTTTTTGTTGGGATTTCTGGAGTTTCAGGGGAGCTCCCTGTGCCCTGAAATGCTGTGAGCTTTGTGGCTATTGTATGCCCCAAATTGTTATAATGACCAGTACATATTAGGCACTAAGGTTATTTACCAAATGAGTGAAAGACGAATAAGTGAATACAATATCACCTTTCTAACAGCCAACAGGGCCTGTATTTTGGTGGTAAAGAGCTTAGGTTTTAGAGGGGAAAAGATCTAACTTTTAAACATTGCTCTGCCACTTATTAGTTCTGTGATCTAAGGAAAACTTTAAACTTCCTAAGTATTTCTTCCTCTGTAAAATGATGAGGGTAAAAACTACCTCCTATAGCTTTTGAGGATTATATGAGGAAATGTATGTATAGCAGGGTGGATTTCATCTGTCTTTGATGACTGACATTTACCTAGGTTAAAGCAAATCAGAGCAGCAAAGGCGACTATTTTTTTTCATAATAAGATATAGAAAATCTGCTAGTTGGAGGCTAATGTTGGCTGTATCAAAGGTCTGATTTTCTTTTACAAAATAAATTGGTGACCATTTAATCTTAAGGGATATCCCCCCTCTTTTCTTCCATTTTCAGGAACTAGAGGTGCATCCAGAAGTGCACAGATATGAATGGCCATCTTCTTTAAGCTCAACATCACCAAGACAACCCCTTTAAAGAGGCCCTCAAGCAGTAACTGTAGATAAGATTCTTTTTTCAGTCACAATACTGTGACCTAAATTAAATAAAATCTGTTACAACCTATATACTAAGAAAAATTGTACAGTATCTTTTTAATGCAGAGACAATGCAGTGTCTGAAATGAGATTTTTACCTTTTAAAATTTCATTAAAAAGAATTGGAAGCTGGGGGTGGTGTCGGCTCAGGAGGCCAAGGCAGGAGGATTGCGAGCTCAAAGGCAGCCTCAGAAACTTAGCCAGGTCTTAAGAAATTTAGCAAGATTCTGTCTCCAAATAAAAATATAAAAAGATCTGAGGATTGGCTCAGTGGTTGAATGCCCTTGGGTTCAATCCCCAGTACCAAAAAAAGAAAGAAAGAAAGAAAAAAAAAAAAAAGAACTGGAAACATTTCTGATGCCTGACTACTCTCCTCTTGCAAAAATTTGGATTATGCTTGGGTGACCTTACAAAGAGAATTGTTCATGGCAGCTCAGGTGACAGAACACACCTTTGAGTTTCTGTTCTTGCTGTGACACCTGCTGGTACCTGCTAGAAAAAAAATTTGTTCCTACCCTCCCTGAGAAGGATGCAGTACTTCTCAGAGACAAGGATAATGTCTACTTACCCCATCCAGGTATAAGTGAGTCCCCCTGAAAACCTGCACTCTTTCATGGTGTGTGAATCCATTCTTTTTTTAAAAAAAATATTTATTTATTTTTATTTATATAACACAGCGGAATCCATTACAATTCTTATTACATACATAGAGATCAATTTTTCATATCTCTGGTTGTATGCATAGTATACTCACACCAATTCATGTCTTCATACTTTAGATAATAAGGATCATCATATTCAACCATCATTAATTATCCCATGCCCCCTCCCTTCCCCTCCCACCCCTCCGCCCTATCTAGAGTTCATTTATTCCTCCCATGTTCTCACTCCCTATCCCACTATAAATCAGCTTCATTATATCAAAGAAAACAGCAAGAAGGGGTTTCCATCCTCATATCAAATAAAGTAGACTTCAAACTAAAGTCAATCAAAAAGGATAAAGAAGGACACTACATACAGCTCAAGGGAACCATACACCAACAAGACTTAACAATTATAAATATATATGCCCCAAACAACAGAGCAACTATGTTCATCAAACAAACCCTTCTCAAGTGAATCCATTCTTTTCCTACCTTCTGTGCCTAGGGAAGGTGTTAAGTAGGAGTCAGACTAACATTTGTTTTATTTTTATTTTTTATGGGTTGTGTTCTCTGAGAAAAGACTCACATGCTTGAATGGAAGATAACCAGTTCCCAATTCCACCAAGTGAATGAAGAAGTTAATCTTCAACCAGAGTGTTCCAATAACTGAGAACTTGTGTGGTCAGATTAGCCTAGGAGGAAGATGCAGGGAGAAGGAGGGGTGCAGAGGCTACAGCAATATTAAAGACTCCGAATGATGAGAAAGGAATAATCCATGACAGGGCTAGGGGTGGGTGGAGGTTCTGTATCCGCTAAAAGAAAATGAGAGGGAACCATCCTGGAATTTTTATGTCACTGTGAACTCTATATGATTAGAATATGTCACCCAAGTCCAGGCAAAGCCAACATGCTCTGTGATACTTCTTCTTTGTGTGTGTGTCTTTCTCTCTCTTCCCCCCTCCCTCCCCCCACCTCTCTCCATTACACATCCACACAGACTAAAAACCACACATCAAAAGTACAGGTAATCAATGGTGACTAACTCTTTCTATAGAAAATCTTGACTCCTGGGGCAGTGTACTTGGCTAGAGCCAACAGCCTCAACTACTCCTTGGCTTAGCAAGGAAGTGTTTGACCCAAGCTGAGTTCACTGAGGAACAACTTCTCTGGCCATGTCAACCAGCTGGAAGGCTTTTGTCTTCATAATTGATTTTAAGCACCATTGCTTCTTACTGGCAACAGAATTGCTCCTTGCTGAAATACACAAAAAGAAAATCATACAGGGCACTGCCTCTCCTTGCCTCAACAGTGAATATGTAGCCTGGAGAGGGATCATATCATGTGTTTGCAGAGGTGACCTGAAAATCTGAGTTTTCAATGTACTCAGTTGTCCAGCATTAAACAACAACAACAACAACACAAAACAAAAACCTTGTGAAATGATGACCTAAACATAGCATCGATAATACATTTCTTAGATTTAGTTTCTGTAGTGACTGACACATTTTATGCTGTTCTACCATGAGATGTACAAACTTTGCTAGGATTTAGCCCCCTTTACAGCTAAAGCATTAAAGTATCTCCCTTCCACTACCGAAATCTGAATTTAAAGTTCAGCATGTCTTTTCATTTTAAAAAGCACCATCATGTTTGCATTTTAGCACGAACTTCCTGGTGATATGATGATTTTTTTTTTCCTGCAGCATGATGGAAATTCATAAGTATACAGACAGGTCCTTTGGACACCTCACATACCACAGGAAAAGCTGTGGATTCTCCCTCAGGGAATAGGCTTAGCTTTATTATGCTCTTCTTTTCCTTCCCTTTAGATAATAATGAGACTAGAGACTGATAATTAATTAATCAAACACCTCTGAAAACATTTTCTAATTCAAATTAAAACAACAGTAAAATTATTCATATATTTTATGAATTCATTGAATTAGTAATGAAATAGGCTTAATTTAGACTTATGCAAACCACTTTTTCCACAGAATGCCTGTTTCAGCACTCTGCAAACTTCTTGGTTACTAAAAACATGGTTTAAGAAAAGATTTAGTTTAAGAGCTATCTTTAGGGTTAAGTTCTCAGGACTAAGCATTGGACTTTGAGAGATTTTTTTTTTATATATATACTGGGGAGTGAATCCAGGGGTGCTTAACCACTGAGCCACATCCATAAACTTTTGGGGTATTTATTTAGATACAGGGTCTTATTAAGTTACTTAGGGCTTCTTTAAATTGCTGAGGCTGGCTTTGAACTCACCATCCTCCTACCTCAGCCTCCTGAGCTGCTGGGATTACAGGTGTGCATACATCACCTTGCCTGGCTGAACATTAGAATTTGAGTATATCAATGTTTAACCTTAGTGTGCTTTAGTAAGATGAATGGGAAAGACAAACTAAGTGAGGGAATACACTACCCAAACAATAACAACTCAGATTGAAAGAGATTTTCCCCCTCATTTCAGTCTTAAAAATAATCCTGATTGGAAATTTGCACTCATCCAAAGTAAAACCAAATGTACCATATGTTCATTTATAAAATGAAAAGGTCAAGCAGAGTTGTGGTAATATAAAGAATCTCAAGTGGCTTATGGACTGCCAAACTGACTGAGACAATACTAGAGTAGGAGCAAGAATGCCAGATTCTGCTGACCCCTTCACTAGACTTTTTCCGAATGAAGGATGATGGAAATCCATCTCCTACCAATTCCATTGGATAGGAAGTTCTACAGGGCTGGTTGCATATCTGTTTTTGCTCACCTTGATGTCCCATCACTCAGTACCTATCACTGTCTCTGAACAAAAAGGCTCAGTTAATGTATACTAAAGGAATAAATAAATCCAAGTAGAGAGCTGCACAGACATGACTTCCTTTGCCCATCTTTGATTCTGACATGTCAGGTTGGACTCTTCCTGCCTGACGTCATGCTTGATATCAGCTCTTGGAGGCTTTGCTCCAGCTATTTTTCTTATAAAGTTATCCTTTATACTTTCCTCTCTGAGAAACTAAATATGACTTATACTCCTTGACTTGATTCAAGTTTCAATTCTTCCATGAAGGTGCACCTTCCAATTCCAGTAGTCAACTTGGAGTCTTTGGTTTACAAATTTTATTGGATATCAACATATAATTTACCTGAATTTAATCTTTCTAAAACAAATGAATAGAAAGTTACTTAAAAAATCCTCATCACTGTACAGAAGACCTCCAAGATGACAGTACACATTTTAACCTTTTGTTAGTTGATCTTTTATATATTCTGTACCTATAAAATTTTGTCTATCCTTTACAAATCGTTGGTGGGAATGTAAATTTGTATAGATACTATAGAAATAAATCGCTGAATGGATTGAAAAATAGTATATATACACAAGGGAGTATTATTTAGCCATAAAGAAGAACAGAATCATGCCATTTGCAAGATAATGAATGGAATTAGACATCATAATGTTAAGTAAAATAAGCTAGACTCTGAGAGACAAGTATCACATATTTTCTCTCATGTGGAATCTACAGGAAAAATGATAATATTATAGTAGAAGAAGAATAGGATCAGAGGATGGGGAGGGTAAAATAACTAGAGACAGATATAATCAAAGTACATTATGTGCATGTACAACTATGCCACAGTGAACATCAATATTTGCATAATTAGTATATACTAACAAAAATAAAAAGAAAACATCAACAAGAAAAAAGGGGTGAGTAGTAAACTTCATTCATCCTTATAACCTCAAAGAAAAATACTCAACTTTTTGAGCTCTTCATTCTTTTCTGATTTAGCCTTGGTGCTGGCTTTTCATATGATGTGATTGGATCAATGGACTGTATTACAGCAAAAAGACAAGAGGGCAAGAAGTGAAGAATGTTTGACTGGAACTACTGAATGGCTGGTCTTCATGCTGCGTTTTTCCAAGAAGAAATTTAGTCATTTCGCAAAATATCAGAACTACTCATTTCATTTCCTGGACATTCCACCTAAAGTGTTTATCATATTCTATCTTGAAAAACTGAAAAGTTGGGCTTATATCCCAATATTCACTGTGGGTAATGTTGGCTATTTCATTGCTGCCTTTAAAAAAAAGTTATCGGGCTTGGGGACGTGGCTCAAGCGGTAGCGCGCTCACCTGGCATGCGCAGGGCGCTGTGTTTGATCCTCAACACCACATACAAATAAAATAAAGATGTTGTGTCCACTGAAAACTAAAAAAATAAATATTAAAAAATTCTCTCTCTCTATTAAAAAAGTTATCATTTTTATCAAGACACTTATGAGAAATAATATTGAAGTTGCTTACATTTCTATTAACAAGGAATGATCAGACTAATGGTATGAACTCAACATGTACGCATGGATGGCCCATTTCTAAATGTGTGGGACCCACTGTATAGATCTCTACAGGACAGGGTTGGTGGGGATGGTCTATTCATGTGTCACCTAACAAAATCAAATAAGTGAAAATGAAATCATAGTTAAGTCCATTTAAAAAATATATCTTAATGATTTATAGCAACTCTTGGAAAAACAGAACCCATCTACCCCAATAAACATTTTATTTTTTTTTCTGGGCAATAATATTGTGTTATTTGTCACAAATCAGGAGTAGCCTGAACAGATAGGTATCCCTACTATCTAATTATTATCAGAAAGAATGACTTGAACCAAAGTATTCCAACACCCAAATTATCATTGTTGGCAGATATCCTCCCACATTTAATTGGTTTAAGTCAAACAATTCTAAGCTATAGGTCAGCCCATGTTGTTGCTTAAGGGTTAGTTTTCCAACTAATTTCTCCCAGAGGGTTCACCAGGAAGTAACCTTGCTTAAAATTAGATGTCTCATGGGAAAATAATAGGGCTCTCTCTTGACTGGAACAGGCAATTTTTAATAACAGCTTATAGATTTTCCAGGTAAAATTATTACAGCCATGTTCTGAAATATAAAAATGTGAAACTCAGTGGACCATTATTTTAAAGTTTTAGAGGAAAACTTGAAATCTTCTATAAGAAAAAGTTTGCTGTTTTTTGAGGATGCTCCCTTGGTGCCTCTTGATTTTTTTGTTTGTTTGTTTTGTTTTGTTTCTTTTGCTATTATTTTTATAATTGGCTCCGTGGGTGGAACCCAGAGCCTTGTATATGCTAAGAATGAATTCTTCCACAAAGTTATACCCCAGATCCTAATTGGGTTTAGTCAAAAATAAAGCTTTAGACCCTGAATCAAAATTATTAATTACTGAGGCATATGAATCTGTTATTAAAAATCATACAGTATTTTTTCTCAGGTTTTTTCAGATAATATATCTTAAATTATCCAGCATTCTCTCATTAAAAAAGATTTAGAAAATAAAATTCAGTTTTGACATGGGTTATCTTGAGATATTGAGATTTAAAGTTGTACTGTTTATTGGCCATGGTTGTTTTGGGGCTGGGTTGTTATTCAATTCCATTTTCCTACTTGTAGCACATCATTTGCTTAACTTCCTCACCCCTGCCACCACCACACACACTCATTCATAAAAAAGGTCTTGATTTTTCAAGGCTGGGGTTGTGGCTCAGTGGTAGAGTGCTTGCCTAGCTAGCATGCACTGGGTTCAATCCTCAGTACCCCATAAAAATAAATAAATGAAATAAAGGCTAAGAACAGAACAGGGAGGAAGAGCAGGAAGAAAAGATTAACATTAAACAGAGAAATGAGGTGGGAGGGAAAGGGAGAGAAAAAAAGGGAAATCACATGGAAATGGAGGGAGACCCTCATTGTTATACAAAATTACATATAAGAGGTTATGAGGCGAATGGGATAACAAACATGGAGGGAAATGAATTACAGTAGATGGGGTAGAGAGAGAAGATGGGAGGGGAGGGGAGGGGGGATAGTAGAGGATAGGAAAGGTAGCAGAATACAACAGTCACTAATATGGCAGTATGTAAAAATGTGATGTGTAACCGATGTGATTCTGCAATCTGTATTTGGGGTAAAAATGGGAGTTCATAACCCACTTGATTCTAATGTATGAAATATGATATGTCAAGAGCTTTGTAATGTTGTGAACAACCAATAAAAAAAAAAGAAAGAAAGGTATTGTTTCCATCTACGACCAAAAACATTAAAAAAAAAGATCTTGATTTTACTTCTTCTAGTTCCCTGGTAACCATATGCTAGGTGAGACTTGCTATTGTTTTTTTAAAGTTTGACTTGAGGCTATTGTACATAAATCTCATAGACTTCCATTGGAATAAATAATAGAAAATTTCTAATACTTCCATGCTGGGAAAAAAAACCAAGAAAGAAACGAAACAAAAACAGAAATAAAATTAAGCATCTGAGAACTAGTATTTTACATGCAAATAAAATTGTCAACCTTAGAAACTAATGTTTTCCCCAAATTTCTTAATCATAGAATTATCTGGATGGCTTGGTTAACTAGATTTATGATACTCTAAGTCGAATGGCTAAGAACTTGTGATTTTCATGAGCAAATAATAGTTTCATTCATTGCTCAAGTGATTGAATTCTGACTGTACTCAGTCTCACCTGGGAAGTTTTTAGAACTTGCAGATCTGAGTCCCTACTCAGTTTTCTTACATCAGTATTTAAAAAAAAAAAAATCAGCAGCACTAAGTAATCATAATATGAGGATACGAAGTCAAGTTTATAAAGCAATATTTTGGTTGAATTTGTGGCACACCCAGTTTTATAGGCCAATGATATGCATTCTCAAATTAAGTTTATATCCTTTAGCTTCATTTTACTATCCTACCACCTTTTTTTTCTTACTTTTGTTCTGTGTTTTTAAAAAGTACATCTTGTTGCAACTTCATCAAAAGGCAGGGATGAATGAATGAACAAATGAATGAGCTGAGCAGTCAAAACCAATTACCAAGCATTCTGTCACATACACAAAACCATCAAGTGATGAAAGCAACCATTTTTCTCAAGAAATTTCTCTCCTTGACAACTCTAGTCATTCAATATTAATTGCAGAGGATGGAGACATTCTGGCAAGAGACAGAGGCAGAAGCCTAAACAAAGCTGTGCCTGTAATATAATTTGGGGGGGTTCAGAACAGGTCCTGAGAGTTGGAGAATGTGAGAGGGGAAAACAAGGGAAGAGATGGGGCTCTTGAGAGCATCCTTTTCCTGAAATACTCAGTTGCTCCTCCCTGAGAAGAAAACCAATATTCAGTGCTGCTATCTGACTTCCAAATTCCTGCTTGATATTCTCTAAAAGTATCAGCACTTGTGACACATGTTCAGGCCAAGGACACATTCAGGATTCTTAAAGAACCCCTGTGCCCATTCCCAACCTACAAATGCTCATGGGACATTCTCAGCTGGCTTACTGCCAGCTCTTGCAACATCAGGAACCATGGTGGTGATAACAGGTGCCCTCAAGGGGCATAATTCATTTCATTTTTTTTTTTTGCTTTTTATCAACAATCTCCCCACTAATTAAAGATCCTTCCAGAATTCATATTACAGAGAAACAACATCTCTGAATAAATTCCTGGGTCATGATGCAATTGTAGAAGTCAGTAGTTAAGTCATCTGCCTCTGGTTCAACTTAGTTGCTGTTTTGCTGTCAAACCAAAAGCTACCTGGAAGGTTTCAATAACAGTAACAGTTAATGTTTGCTGAGTATTTACATCCAGGCAAACGTTTTGTATATATTAATTGATTTGATCCTCACAAAACTATAAAGGGTATGTACTATGATGTTATACTACTTCTCAAATGAAGAGCTAGGATGCACACAGGTTAAGTCAATTGCCCAAGGTTGCACTATAGAAGTAGAATCTCTGGGAGTGGAGCCCCAGCTCGATCACTTCTCTGTGATCATGTCACTGCTGCACATTTCACAAATGACAGCATGGGTTTATCTAACTCATCACCTGGGAATTTGCTTATTGCTTACTATACTCCTTTCACTGGAATTCATCCTTGCATTGTAACTACAACTTTAACTCACATCCTTTGCCCAAACTATCCCATACCACCCGAGCAGACGGCCAGCAAGATCCTGGGAGAGCCACTGGCTATTCAAGGAGTTCTTAAAAACTCTCTTTGGCATGCCAGAGAGCAGTATAAAGCATACAACGACAGGCACCAGGTCTCAGGAGAGAAAATCTGACAGTGAGATACCATCTGTTTCTACTCCTATCTACACGGACCATCTGCTCTTGCTCAAAATACTGCACGACTGCTACTTAGGGTCATTTAAGGTCAGAGGAATCATCAACCCTTCAACTGTGTCTATCCATGCACCCACCTTGTCTTCTGCTGCTGCCTGCCATGCCTGGCTCACCAAAGTCCCACACTTCACTGCCCAGGTCTGCATCCAGCCTTGACAACGATACGGAGAATGAGAATATGTGGCAGGGGGGATCTTGGATTAACATTTGTGAGAAGGCTGACTCTAACCACAGGTAAAATTGGAAGTATAAGGCTGAATATTAGTCAAGGAAACCTTCCTCCCACAACATAAACTTGGGTTCCAAACCTGGGTCCCTATTTAGGAGAATAGGCAGTAAAAAGAACAGGATCTACCCATTTCTGGCCATATAAACCTGCTCCCCATCTGTCACACTTGCTAGCCCTCAAAAGGTAGCCTCAAAACTTAGTTAAGGGCTTAGAGTGCAGCTCAGTGGTTGCACAGCATGTGCAAGGCCCTGGGTTCAACCCCCCAGTACCACAAAAAAGAAAAAAACAAACAGCTTAGCTAAAATCCCAAGAAATTCACCCAGAGCTCCATTTTCCCACACATTTCCTTTCCTTTGCATCTTTCTTCTCAGCCCATTTCATTTTCTGTCTTCCTGCTGTGCATCTCTGCAGATCTGCTCTAATACCAGGTACTGCCTCTGGCCCTGCCAGGATATGGGCTTAGTCTCAGTTGGGTTCTGCAGAAGCACACGCTGAGGCAGAGTTTATGAGGGATGACCACCTGCAAAAAGAAGGGAGGAAACGGAATCAGGCTGAAGGAGAAATTGAACTGTGTGCAGAATCAATGAATCTCTGCCAGCTCTGAACTCTGGAGAGCGTCACCCAACAGAGTTGTTCATATTGGGCCCAAATGGCAGGCATGAGCTGCTGTCAGGCTCCGTGGGCAGCCTGGGGAGGGTGTGACTTTAGGCATTGCTGCTCTTCTTAGTTGAGGAAGTCCTTAGAGGAGCTGGCAACAAAGGAACTGATGATTTCCTCTCCACATCTGGGCAGGGGATCTGGTCTGTGTGAGTCTACCTCAGCCACTCTTCCTGATGTTCCTTTTCAGGATGAGCCATCCCATCCCTTGTGTGGGATCCTCAGTCAGTATGTTCCCCCAGCCCCATCTCACACTGTAACTTGTGAAGACCCCATACTCTGGGACCCGGCTGGAAGAGCACCAGATCTGGGCAAGGGAGGGTATTCGAATCTGAGGAGGATGAACTCTCCCCATAATGAGTTCTATTTTGCGTTCAGAGATTCCTCTTTCTGAGCTATTAGAAGGGCTCTTGGGATTGCCCGTGGTTTCCTGTGTGTTCTCCTTTCTCTCATCTCTACTTAGGCTTTTCATAACTACTTCCTTGAAGAATTCTGGGCTTTTTCCCCTGTCTAAAGCCTTCCTGTAGTTCTGTCACCTTATCAGGACCCCTTTTTTTAGTTCTGAGGTGACTCTCTTTTCAAAACCGGTTCAACGTATCTCAATCTTTTCCACCAAAGAATTTCTGACTTCAGAGAAGAAGAATGTATACTCCCATGGGTACCCAAAGCAGAGCTCAGAGCTGCTTTCTAGGCATGGAATTTCTTTGAAGTCTCTGTATTTTATCTTAAAAATTCATGTAAGTTTTACATTCTACTATATAAGATATATGTGCTAGTTTTAATATTAAAATACTGTTTTAAATTACTTACTAGTGAATAAATTTATTCAGGAAGATGTACCAATTTATGCATGGTCTCATGTACCTTCTGAAATAACCTTGCATATTTCAGCTTTAAATTTATAGAAGTAGGAGGTCATACTTCTGAAGCTTGGATATAAATATGGCACTGATTCCTACAATAAAAATTTAGAATATGTTTTTAATATCAACTTACATGCTTTAAATTTGTTTTCACAATGCTCTATATTTTAATGTATATTCAAAGTGAAATTATAAGTGAAAAAGATCAACATATTTCTTCTAAGGGAAGAGAAAGTGTCCCATCAAATCATAAATTAGATGCTCAATTCAACTAAATGTCAATAAATAATCTTTCCAGGTAACACCGTATGAGCTGGAAATCTCATTTTAAACACAATTCATTAAAGACATTTATATGAGCAGATGAACACAATATTTTTTAGGGTTAGCGTATTTTGATGGCTTGACTTTAATGATTTAATTTGTAGATCTAGTAGAAATATCTAAAATGTCAAGACTGTAAACTCTCAAGAAACAAAACATGTATCGTCTCCATTGTATCTCTTTCAAGAAATGAGTTTTTGTAAGAATCAAACAGTATTGCATTTATTAATGATGATCAAACTCTACTGGACCTACTCTGTATCTGATTCTAGGCTAGGTACTGGGAAAGCATAAGAGATAAAGCAAACTAGGTCTTTCTTGCAAGTAGCACCTTTTGCAGAAGAGAGGGTTGGGAGGGGATATAGCTGACAATTTCAAGTGCTAAACTTTGGCACAACCCTAAAGTGTAGGTATTCCAAGATATTCATAAAAGGAAGACCCAATGTTCTTTGAGTACCATACAGGTAGAAGGAAGGCTTAAATCCTTTTAGAAACACTAAAATGTTTTAACTGAGAAATATGTTTACATAGATAAGGCCTCTAATTCTTCAATACAGATAATTCAAAGATTTATCTAAAATCAAGTTCAAAACCATTTTCCAAAAACTATTCTGCATATTTCAATTAAGTAAATACTTATATACTAAATACTTGTTAAGTAAATACTTAACACATTTTATTATATAAGCACTTTGAAGGGTACAAGGGGCAAAATAATCTTATAAATCTGATGTTATTATTCCCACAATCCCTATACCTCACAAAAGGATTCACTCCTGATCAATATCCAAAATTTAGTGCCTGAACAATCTCTACTATTTGATGTGATTTGTTTTATTTGTCTGATTACTTATTCCATAAATGTTTCTTAAGGACCTCTTCTGTGTCCTGCCCTACCCTGCATAGTGAGTATAGAGCAGAAATAGAAATACTGTCTCTGTTATCTCTGAAGCTTATTATTTAAAGAAAATAAATGAATAATTATAAAATGCAAAAGGCTACGAAAAATATAATAATGTATTTTGTCATTTGCTGTGCTAGAAATCAAATTTAGGGCCTCTTGCATGTACTTTACCACTGAACTACACCTCAGAGGGATCTCCACATGCCTTATCTAATTCTCTAAGAGGATTGGCCCTTTTAGATAGAGTGTTCAAGAAGGACCTCTCCAAGGTGGAGATACTTAATCTAGAATCTAAAAGAAAAAAAGGAAGTAGTGCTGTGAAGAAATAGGCACGGGACAAAGTGTATGCGAATGTCTCAGCTCAGGAAAGCCTTTAGTATATTCTAGGAATAGATAGAAAATAACCAGTGTGGTTGGACTATCCCGAGGAAGAGAAGAGTGAGACATGGGAGATTGAAATAAAAGTGAAAGTCAGACAAAATTAGAATGTTCTGAGTTCATTTGAAATGTAGCATTATATCATTTAAGCAGTTTAAGTAAGGAAAATGTGACATATAAAAATATCAATGTTATCCATGGGGAGGATAAATCTAGGGAAATTGAATAAGGCAAGGGGAGTCTCCTTTGAGATTCATTGGGAGACCCCTTTGAGATGTTATAGAAATAGCTCCAGGAGAGTTTCGATTGTGGCTTAGATCAGGGTGGAGAAGAAAAGAATAAACTTGGGGTATATTTTAGTGTAATTGGCACAACTTAAAATGCACAAGGGAAAGACTGAGCTTAACAACATAATTTATCTGGTAGTTTTTTTTGTTGTTGTTGTTTTTGTTTTTGTTTTAGGTGGCACCAAATACTATCGTGCAAAAGAGTAGGGGAAAATTTGGTTGAGGATAACCTCTCAGATTATTTGCAATCTGATACATTTATCATGCTTGAGAAACTACCAAACAGAAGTATCAGGGGGGAAAGTTGGATGCGTAAGACGAAAGAAGACTCAGCTTGCAGTTTAAGTTTGGGAATCAAGAGCATAAAACCGATGTTTTAAGAAGTGGGAATGGATGAGATTACCTCTGTTGTGTAGGAAGAATGAGAAAGGACCCTGAGAAATAGCAATATTTAAAGTCTGAATACAGCAAGATAAGAAGTAAATGATGCATCCAGCGAAAAACCAAACACAGATGTAAAGGGATAGAGGTGAAGGTAATCACAAGTGCAGGTTATTTGAAGTGCAAGGAAGTGATCAACAACATTGAATGCTTTTGTGAGAGTTAATAAGAGGTAGAAAGAGAGTGGTCATTGGGTTTACTGACATGGAGTTGATTTGCACCTGGACAAGGCGGATTCAGTAGAGAACACAGACTAGAGCACAGTGGAGCTGCCCCATGAGCCAATGGGAATGAGGAGGCACAGGAGAGCAAGCCTGGAATGCACAGGACCTGCCTGTGAATAATGAAGGGCTGATGTGTCTGTTCAGTGTCTATAAAAGTATTGATTAGTAGTGGTGACAGACCCAGGTAGACAAGAGTAAGACCCAACTTCAGGAGAATAGCTGAAGAATTAATATAATTAATGGTAATTAAAAACATATAGATGCCAGTGAATTATAAATAACTTTTCTGCTATTACTTACGGTAGAAACTGGGCAAATTTCTTGGCCAAAATTGTGCCTCTGTTTCCTCATCTAAAAATAGAAATAGTAGATCTATTTCAAAGGCTCATTGTGAGACAGGATATGCAAAAGCGTCTAACCTATATAAAATGTTCACTAACCAGAATTTTTATATTACTATTACATTATTGTATATACAGTATAATATTTTGTTCTATTGTATATTATAAAAATTATATGTGTTGTGTTAATCATATATATAACAAAATATATACATGAAATAAAATATTTATTATTACTAAAACATAGAAAGAATATTTAATTGTTTTAGATTATAGCCACTGAACAACTTAGCCCTGGAAAGGATAGAATATAAGAGAAGTTCAGGATGTTGCTTTTCCCAATTTCCCCTCCCCTCAGCCCCTGTAGCTTCTACACCACTTTCTGCCTCTAGGAATTCGCTTATGCTAACAAGGTAAAAACTTAAAGTAGGTAAGTGTTGTTCTTGGAAATCATGCCTACTGCCTTTCACAGTCCACAGAATCTAAAGTTTTGGGAATTAATCCAAATAATAATAATTGCACAATAATGTAAATATTTAATTCTACTGATTTAAACATTCAAAAATGTTTAAAATGTTAAATTTTAACTCATATATATTCTATGAAATAAATGTTTTTGTAGAAAAATGTTAGTTGTTTTTATTTTTTTTTTTGCCATAGAATAAGTTGTAAATATTTAACATACATGACTTGAAGAGTTTGGAGATAAATATACACCCACAAAACCATAATCTATGCCATAATCCTATCCATTGCCTATCAAAGGTTCCTCTTGCCTTTATATTTCTCACTACTACTATTAGAAAAGCATCTCGCAGAAGCTAAAATTATAAGTATATAATAGAGTATAATTAACTATAGCAATGTGTTGAATAGCAGGACTTACTCATATTACCAAAACTCTGTGCGCCTTCACCAACCTCCTCACCTCCTATTTCTTCTGCCTCCAGCTTCTGGGAACCTCTATCCCACTCTCTGATTCTATGAGTTTGACTATCTTACATGTGTCATGTAAGGAGTGTCATGTACCACTTGCCCTCCTCTGCCTGTCTCATTTCATTTAGCATAATGTCCTCCAAGTTCATCCATGTTGTTGCAAATGGCATTATTTCTTCAAAATGATGTTAGTTTTAACCCTGCTTCTGACAATGCCAACTGACCTTAGGGAAGTCATTTTAAAGTTCTTTGGAAGTCTCTTTGCCCTTAAATAAAATAAAGTTAGGTTGTCACTTTTTGGTTTCATTCAACTTCCAAGCTCTATAATCACAACTTTCATGAAGGGTTAGGGTGTAGCTCAATGGTAGAGTGTTTGCCCCTCATCCATGAAACCCTGGGTTTGATCCCTAGCACCATAAATCAAGCAAGCAAGCAAGCAAACAAAAAATAACAATTATGGAACTTAGAGAAATATGAACAAAATAATAGTATAGAAAAGGTTAGGTATGCCAGGAACATACTTTATTTTGAGTAAAAAGAATCTTCCCATGATGTTTTCCTATGAAATGTAAATATACAAATTTATATATTGGTGATGTATATATTTTTTTAAATCACACAAATAAAGTTATATTTTAATGGGATTAAGGTATATTATGTGAAGCTGTAAATACAGTAGCCACCAAGTTCATATGACTTTTTAAATTTAAATTAAGTAAATTTTAATTAAATAAAAGTTCAGTTCCTCAAGTTGTACCAGTTGCATTTCAAGTATTCAATGGCCACACATGGCTATTGGCAGATACGGGACATTTCCAACATTGCAGAAAATTCTATGGGCAGTAGTAATTAGCCTACTACTTTCTGACACTTTCTATGAGACATTTATTTCCTGAGTTTACCTTTAAAAATAGTATCAGCAGATCCTTGACAAAGGGGCCAAAAGCATACATTGAAGAAAAGATAGCCTTTTGAACAAATGGTGCTGAACAACTGGTTATCCATATGTAGAAGAATGAAACTAGACCCTTATCTCTCACCCTGAACAAAAATCAACCCAAAATGGATCAAAGATCCTGGAATTAGATCACAAACTATGCAACTCCTAGAAAAAACATAGGGTCAAGACTCAGCTTTTAGGCACAGGCAACTTTCTCAATAGGACTCCTACAGTTCAGGAAGTTAATGCCAAGAAATAATAAATGAGACGGCATCAAATTAAAAAGCTTCTGTGCAGCAAAGGAAACAAGAGTGTGAAGAGAGAACCCACAGAATAAGAGAAAACTTAGCTAGCTACTCTTCTGACAGATGATTAATATCTAGAATATAGAAAGAACTCAAAGAAACTGTGTACCAAAAAATCAAATGAACCAATAAATTAAGCAGACAATTTAACTAAATGGACACTTCTCAAAAAAAGAAATAGAAATGGCCAACAAATACATGAAAAAAAAAATGTTCAGCATCACTGTCACACATAACTACAAAGAACAAATAAAAAACAAAAGAAAAACAGAATAGGTGAGTGAATGGAAACTAACAAGGTGAAATTTTTTTATCACATAAAACTAGTTTTTCAGGCACAACAAAACTACACTGAATTTCATCTTACACAAGTCAAAATGGCTGTCATCGAGAATACAATTAATAATAAATGCTGGAGAGGATGTAGGGGAAAAAAGGAATGCATTTGCACTGTTGGTGGTACAACTACTAGGGAAAATCAATATGGAGTCTCCTCAAAAAAGATTAGGCATGAAACCACCACATAACCCAGCTATACCACTCCTTGATATTTATCAAGGAATTAAAGTCATCTTACTATAGTGATACATGCATACCCATGTTTATAATAGCACAATTCACAAAAATCAAACTATGGAACCCACCTAGGTGTCCATCAACAGATGAATGGATAAAGAAAATGTAGTGTATATACACAATGGATTTTTATTCAGCCATAAAGAAAAGTGAAATTATGTCATTTGCAGAAAAATAGATGGAACTAGAGACCATTATGTTAAGCAAAGTAGGTCAGACTCAGAAGGGCAAAGGACATATGTTCTCTTTCATATGCAGAAGCCAGGGAGGAAAATGGAAAAGATGGGAGGCGATCTCCTAAAAATCAAAGGGAGATCAGTAGAGGAAAGGGATCAAAGGGTGGGAGGTGGGGAGAGAAGGGAGAAGTTCTGGGGAGTTATATTGACCAAATTATATTGTTATATTGTGTGCATGCACAAATATGTAACAAATAAATCCCATTATTATGTAAAATATAATGCACCAATAAAAAGAGAAAAAATTGCTAAAAAATAATATCATCAAATGATCAAACCTGTAACAGATACCAGAGAGTCCTCTGAGAAAACAGCCCACTACTAAGCTGCCATCTCCTCTTCATATTTGTGTAATTTTTCTTAGGATACACAACTACACAATGTATTTTTTGTAGTTGTAGATGGACAGCATGCCTTTATTTTATTTGGTTATTTTTATGTGGTGCTGAAGATGGAACCCAGTGCCTCATGCATGCTAGGCAAGCACTCTGCCTCTTGAGTTACAGCTTCAGCCCTACACAATGTATTTTTAAGATGAAATTTTCTATGGCACTACTTCCAGAAATGTTATTCTTTAATTTGAAGCAGTATTTCAATTAACTCTATTTCTTTTTACTTAATTGCATCTATAAAACATTATATAAAATCATGAAATCCTAAAGAGGAACTCAGAAGATAAAGAACTATTGCTGTTGTCCCAAAAGCATTTGAAAGTAGACTTTGTAAGCCCAGGGATAAGACATAATCTTATTTGGTTTACAATATGACAGAAGCCAGTCATGGTTTAATTAATTCAGGGTTGTTTTCATTTTGGTTGGATGGGACAGATCTGTTAATAGAAACAATGTATAAATAAAGAAGATCCAGAAAAGGATGTGGAATATGGGGTGGCGGGGGCGGGGGGGACTGACAAGAACTAAGGTCTGCAAAAAATCATCTTTCATGAGAGACAAAAAGCTGGCTGCAGACAGATGCTTATAAGACCCTTCCTTTGTTGAAGAGGACAGCTTTATAAATAGATGCACAATAACAGCAGCCAGCTGTGCAGAATAATTGCCAGGCAATATTTGGTGATGACAACCTGAAGAAAGTCATCAATGCAATTATTTCACACCAGATCAGTCCAGAGGATCTGCTGGACCCTCTTGCCTATTGTGAATGAGTGAGATACTGATTATTCTTGAAATGCCAATGCTACTTGCTCATCTTTTCTATAATAAGCAATGACTTCAACAGCAATTATATTGTTGTATCATAATTAATAATTTAATTGGGGACAATTAACTCTGTGGGTTAGAGTTTCAAGCATGTGAGGCCAAGGTTCAAAACACTAGGTCTAAAGAGAAGTGCTATGTCCCCCCAATATAATGGACTTTGTTCTTAACACTAGTTAGTCATTTTGGAAAAGCATAGCAGCTGGCTATCAGGGCATCCTGGACTGAACTCTCAGGAAAGCAGGACAATATCCTATAATTGATGCCTTCATTACTTTATTGTGACATACATAGAATAACTTTTATATAGGCCACATGAAAGTGTAGTTCTATAAACTCCACCAATGATTCTCCAAAAGCATTTCTATTACAATTATTAATGTTTATTTTCATTCACTTATTTCCTTCCATTACCCCTAAATACACTGAATGGTCCTCATCCCCTCCCTCAATTTTTTTCATTTCAAACACTCTGGCTCAACCACATTTTCAAGAAGTTTTTAGGTCCTTGTAGTCAAGACATCTGTGCTGAAATGTTATGTTATTTGATTATCATCCTCGTGATACTTTTACTGGCTCATTTGCAATACAGTGTTTTATGTGGGATTTAAACAAGTATCTGTGGCAGGACTGTTTCTCTCTTGAAAATAAGTCAGGTTTAAGAACAAAACAGTCTGAGGTAAAGTACAAAGGCTATTTATTCATTCAACAAGTATTCATTCAGTGATCGTTATATGTGTAGCAGAGACAAGGCTTAGGATTCCAATGGAAATTTCACCATCTAAATGAAATATTTGGTCTTCCAAGTTTCATATTATACAAAAGCATTGGGATTTTAACTTTAAATTGATGCTGAAACAAAATATTTATCTGCAATTTTGTTGTATCCATTCTTATTCTCATCTCTACCTCTAGATACTGTTTCCTGAATGTTTTAGTCTAAGGGACACTGATGACCTAAGTAAATATTTTCTGAGCACCTGGACAAGAAATAGCTGGTGGAAAGTAGCATACAAGGAACTTAAAAATGACTCTAGTGATATTAATAAGATCTAAACAAGTGGAGAGAAAGGTCACACTGATAGATTAGAAGACATGGTTAAGTTATCAGTTCTCCTCAATTTACCTACACATTTAAAGTGGTTCTAGTTAAAACTCCAGTGAGCTTTTTGTAGAAATTGAAAATTTGATTCTAAAATTCAGGGAGGAATGCAAAAGATCTAGGAAGTGCCTATTTTAGATTCTTTGTGTGATCTACATGTGTATAGATATATTTTTTTTCACAGCATGATAGTCAAAAGTTACATCTAAATAAAAGTTACATCTAAATAAAAGTCTTCTTTTATTAGTTTTTGTTCCACATTTTTTATTGATGCATTAGAGTTGTACATAACGATGGGATTTATCGTTACACATTCATACATGCACACAATATAACAATATAATTTGGCCAATAACACTCCCCAGTCCTACCCCTTCCCTCCCCTCCTCCTAAGCCCTGGTTCCTTTTCTCTACTGTTCTCCCTTTGATTTTTAGGAGATACACCTCCACCTTTTTTGCCCCCTCTTTCCTCTCCAGCTGCATATGAGAGAAAACATATGATCCTTGACCCTCTCAGTTGGACTTACTTCACTTAACATGATGATCTCTAGTTCCACCATTTTCCTACAAATGACATAATTCCATTTTCCTTTATGGCTGAATAAAACTCCATACTGTATATATATCACATTCTCTTTATCCTTTCATCCATCCATGGATACTTAGGCTGATTCCGTATTTTTCTTTTGTGAATTGTGCTGCTCTATAAACATGGGTATGCATGTATCACTGTAGTAAGATGACTTTAATTCTTTAAGATAAATACTGAGGAGTGGTGTGGCTGGGTCAAACAGTGGGTTCATGCCTAGTCTTTTGAGTTTTGAGGAACCTCCACATTGATTTCCATAGTGGTTGTACTAATTTACAGTTAGGATTAAAAATCTTCATAGGATGAGAAGTAATTGTTTTAATTAGGTTTTTTAAAATTATCAGTAATATCTAGTTATTTCCACTACAACTGATAAAATAATTACTTATTTTTTATTTCTTTTCCCCAATATTCAAATTTATTAGTAATATGATTATTTTTAAATGATCAAAATTTATAACATTTTGATTCTATACCAGCAAGTCCATTGTTGCTTAAGTTTTTGCTCTATATTTAGTATTTTATAGTGTCCATCAATAGTTTCACCATGGAGTCTCCTACCTCCACTTTTTATTTTGATAAATTACCTGTTTAACTAGGTTTTATCCTAGAGTATTATTATTTTTTCCCAATAAGGTTCATAGGTGCAGTACTCTGGCCATCTGCAAGTTTAAGAATATTTGTATGTTGATTTTATGTCTGAAAGGACAACTTTGTTATTTTGTTGATTCTAAAATTGGCTTTTTTAATTTTATTTTTGAGGCAGGGTCTCGCTGTTGCCCAGACTGACCTTGAACTCCTGGGCTTTAGTCATTCTCCTACTTCAGTCTTCCAAGTAGCCAGGACTACAGGTGTGCTACTTTGTCTTAATTGTATTTATTTTTTTATGATCTTTAATAATAATTTTGCTCAGATTTTTGTGGCATTGTTCCACTGTCTTCTGGAAATGAGTTTATGAGGATTTATCATTTCCCCTCATGTTTTTTTATGAATATCCATAAAGTTATTTATTTATCCCTAATATTTAGGAAGTAGTGTTAAGTGCATAAATAGTATGCTTTTAATGTTGCAAATTCAAGTCTTCATTTCAAAAAAAAGCTTTCCACTATTTTCCCTATTACATTGAAATATTACATCCATTATTCATGGTATATTTATTACATTGGTTCTCTTCTTTGTTCTTCAAGAAGTTTGATCTCTGTTATAACCCATACCTAATATGGCCACCTCAGTTCTTGTGATATCTTTTTGTTTTTCATTTTACTGTTTCATTTCCTCTGCCTGTTCTTCATGTCATTAGTTTTTAATCAAATGTACTGTCGTCTTTTAATGATTATTATGACTTCCTTTTCTTTCTTGATCTCCACCAGGTTTTTTGCTTCTTATTAATAATCCTCCTTCCTCCTTTCCTTTTTTTATCTTTCTCTTTGAATAATTCTTTCCTTATTATTATAATATTATAACTGAAATGTCAGAGAACTTTTCCTCAATTTATTCTCTGCTTCCAGATGTAATATCAGTTTTCTTTCTTTTCCCTCCCTCCCCCCAACAACTCTCCTTCTCCCTCTCCCTCCCCCTGCCTCTCCTGCCCCCCCCCCCCCGTCTCTCCTTCCTGCCTGCCTTCCCCTTCCTTCCTTCCTTCCTTCCTTCCTTCCTTCCTTCCTTCCTTCCTTCCTTCCTTCCTTCTTTTCTCTTCCTAAGAACTCTAATTGTTTTCAGTAAACATTACCATTATCAGCTGCACCACCATGTCTCTCATTATATCTGGCTAAATTTTAATTAACTCTTTCCTATGTATCAGACACCAAACTAAGTGTCATAGTATTAACTTATTTAATACACATATTAAACCTTATAGTATTTGTTCTATTAATATTCCTTAAGGCACAGAGTACATTTGTAATTAGCTAAGTCAATGTTTATGAGTCTGACACTGGGGCCTAAGATATTAATCACTAAATTATACTGCTTCCTGATAAACAAACTGAAATAGCAGGATACTCCATGTTTTTCTGAGAATTCTCACATTTATGCCCAGTATGTTTTCCAGTGGTGGTTAAAGTATAAATTTTGCTTTAAATATGTAAAAGACATTTTGACCTACTCTGGATTATGAGGGAAATATAAATCAAACCTGTAATGAGGTAACACCTTCCACCTGTTAGGAAGGTTATTAAAAGCAACAACAAAAACTGAATATTGGTAGAACTGTGGAGAATTAAAAACCTCTGTCCCTTCTTGCTAGAGATGCAAAATGGTGCAGCCACTATGGGAAAGAGTATGGCATTTCATAAAAAGTTAGAAATATAACTACCATATTATCTAGCAATCTCCCTTCTGGGTATATATGCAGGATCTTGAAGAGATATCTGTACTCTCGTGTTCATAGTAGCAGCCAGTATGTATGGAGAAGCCAAGTGTCCCACAAACAGGTGAATGGATGAAGCAAATGTGTTAGATACTTACAACTGAATACTGTCCGGACTTAGGAAGGAAATCCTGCCATCTGCTATAACTCGGATAAACCTGGAGGGCATATTGCTAAGTAAAATAAACAAGTCACAGTGGAACATACTACATGATTCTATTTACACAAAGTATCTTTAATGTTATAGAAGTGGACCATACCCTTAGGTGGTAGGGAAAATGGAGAGGAATTGTTCAGTGGGTCTGAAGTGTCAGTTATCTTAGATGAGTAAGTTCTATGGATCTGCATTGTGGGGGTTAACAATACAGTGTTATAAATTTAAAAGTATGTTAATTAGAGCAGATTTTACTTTAAGTGTTCACAATAAACAAAAGACAAAGGAATTCAAGGAAACCTTGAGAGGTTTCAGGTATGTTACCTTGAATGTGGTAAATGGCATCATGAATATATGTATGTGTTCAAATTTACCAAATATGACATGTCAAATATATTCAGTTCTTTCTATATCAACTATACATCAATAAAGTTTTTTAAAAATAAACTTGATAAAAGAGATATACTTCATGACATTTATGCCTTCATGGGAGAAGTATGTGTTAAATTCCTAAATAAGCAAATAAATTCCTAATGGTAAGTTATGATTTAAAAAGAGAAAAAACTTTGGAGTTCATCCTTCTTTCCTTCCATCCATCCTTTATTCCTTCCTTCCTTCCCTCTTTCCTTTCAATACTTATTGGTCAAACACCAGGCATTCTTGTAAGCATTGCAACCACACAGATGAAATCACAGGCATGATCTTTGCTCATGTGACACTCACAGTGTTCTTCTGTTTTCCTTCCTTCCTCCCCCTCTTCCTTTTCCCTGTCTTCCAATAAAGAGCTCTGGCAATGTCAGAAGAGACTGAGCCTAAGTAGACCAATGGGAGAAATCTTCTTGGAAGCTAGACAAGCTGAGCTGGATTTTGAGTATAAAAAGTTCTTTATTAGGTAGAAGAAAACAGGAAACAGCATCCCCGCACTTAGGAAGGTATACCAAAGGGCATGGATGCAGGGCCCAGCAGGAAACTACAAACCTTCTTAAAAGGGTGGCCATGGGAAATGAAGTTCATATGTTGAAGGCCCATTGCAAAGGCTTGAAGGTCAGGGTCAAAGTACGGTTAAGGACTTGTCAGCCAGGACCCTTGAGATAGAAACCATACTGACAAGTGTTCTTTTATAACTCCTCACAAGTGTCTAGGCACAACAAAACCAATTCGTAAAATTACTTGGGGTTAAAAACAAGTGAGTCCCCAAACAAGTACTAATTATTTCCATTCTAGGATAGAGACCAAGATCTTACATGAAAATGAATATCCATTTCCAAGTCATTGCTATTTAGAGCTGTATGGGAAAAATGTGGTGGCCTCCAAGATATGTGGTTTAAGTCACTATCTCTTCCAGGATGAGGTTTCTTGTCATGTGAAGTATTTTTTCCCCAACTCTGTCATAATTACACAAGTTTGGAAGCTGCATGGAAATGTCTAGGATTGCCACAATTTTCATCATTGACTTATTCTTGGCACTTTATTTGCATTTTCAAAGAGCTGAGATAAGAATTTCATTGGGTTTTTAAGACAGCAACACAAAAATACATTCTTCTTCAGTGAAAAGTTGAGGGGAATTTAGTGTTCCACTCCTTTTTTATCCATTGCAGCCTTGGCTATGTGAGTTCACATTCTCTTTTCAGGGTTCATGGTTGACTCCAAGAACCTGATTGAGAAACAGATTCAGGGGATCAATGGATACTCCCAAATGCAGGCAAAATATTGTGCATTTTTCCAGAGAGATAATCCAAGGTTTTCATTACACATTGAAAGGATCTTGACTCCCCCAGTGTAAGTTTCATTAGGAAGTGTGCCTGGCTTTGATTTTTCCTGTCGCAAACATACTAGAAAGCAAGTCTGTTCCTGGCCATGTAGCACAAGTACATTTTGGGAAAAATGGCCTTCACTTAATGGCAAAAACTAGATATTGTGAAAGGAACATGTTCTTAGCTCAATACTGTAAGCCTTTCTTTCCCTCCAGCTGTGGAATGGATGCTCCTAAATTCCCAAGGAACCACCTCCAGCAAAAGTAGCTGCTATTTCAGAAAAGATGACAACTGAAAGAATGCGTTTGCCTGATATGTTTTTTAAAATTGATGTGGAGCAACACATATGTGAACTAGAGGATAAATGTGGTGGATATTGTCCATCTTGAATCTTTCTAGAAGGAAGAAAATAAATGGCAATGTTTTAATCTATTAGTGTATTTTACCACCATGAAGGCATGGTGTTATGATGGGCCAAAATATCACTGTTTTTGTCCCTGAAAAATAAGCTGGCACATTTCTTCTTTTGCATTGCCCTTATTAACATCTGTTTGGAGTTGTTTGAGCCCTGCTTTTATGAATTCCAGCTCCATGAGTGATCCATTAACTTTATTTTGTTCTGGGAATGTCTAAATGTTTTTGTTTAAATTCCTGTAGTTCACTTAACCTTTGTAGGATGCTTATGTTCTTTTGAGAGGTTTTTTTTTTTTTTTTATATGGAAGACAGAGTATGATAAACAGACTGAAATGTTGTCAGGATTCTCACTGATGCTATTAATGTTTTTTGAAAGACTGCATGTAAGAGCTCTAGACTTACCAAATTGAGGGTTCTAGTTTCTGGTATTTATGACAAATTATAGAAACCTAAAGATTGGTGCTCATTTGTAGAGAACACTTATTTTTAAGGCACCTATCTGTTTTTATATGAAACATTTGATATTTCTTCTTGGTGCAGCATATCAGGTTTTTATTTCATTGCTTTCATGATTTTGGTTACTTACAAACTAATATTTAACTCACACTGCTACCGTTTCCCTTAAATATTAAGTAATAGCATGCTGTTAAGTAAAAACAAAAGTGTTTTTTTCTTTTATGAATGTAATGACCTATTTTGTAAATGCTACAGCGTGACATTTAATATGTTCTTTTAATTTGAGGCGTTTTTATTTGTCCTACTACTAGCACTTCTCTACTCTCTCTCTGATTATTTGTGTAGACTAGCACCTTACAGATGTGGTCCAGCAGTTCTGTCAGTTTTGCTTTCTGTCCCTTTGTGTGCTTCCTCCTCATCTGTGAAGTAACATAGGAAGTTAGTTATGAGCCTGAACATCTTTTCTCTGAGGTTAGACCTCATTTCTGGGGTAAATATAATTGCATTACATTAAGCTTATTTTGGAACAACCTGTCACAAATTATAAAGTACATGTTCTTTTTAACATATAATCATAAAAATTAGTAAAGTTTTCTTGCTGAAATGGTCCTGAGAAGTAAAGTACAAGGGGAGCCAGAGCCACATTGTGCCAGATAGCAAGGAGTCTAAAGTAGATGCATTGAAAGTAAAGAAACCAGCTAGAAGGTCCTCCACCAGCTAAGTTTGGGATAATTTGAGAATGGATAAGAATCATGACTTTAATTATTCTAAGTAATATAATAAATAAAAACCCAAAAAAAAAACTAAAAGAAGAAAAAAATTCCCCCCCAAAAAAGCTTACCTGCCTCAATGGAGGCAATGATTACAACAATCTCTAAAGAGAAAAAAAATTATTCTGCCTTTATTAAGAGGAAATATAATTTGTCTTAGTTGTTGAGAGTAAGTTTTCCTTTATAGAAGAAGGCCAGGTAGTAATTCTACCTAGAAAGAATGATACAGTGAGTAATGTACAGTTAGTCCAATACAATAATTTATTCAGGAAGGATCAGCGGTGAATGCTAAAATCATTACAGGCAACCAGTTAGGGGAATAGGTAATTCACACCCTGACAAAGTGTCAGTTCGCAGACTACTTGCCAATTGCAATGGGAAAAGTAGAGCTTTACAATGGAGACATCTGGCTTTCTCCACCCTAACCAAGAAATCAAATAATGGGAGAGATCTGATATTATATGCTCCCTGATGTGAGGCAATTTGAAGTACATATCATCATGTATAAAACATCCTTTAAAACATTTTTAACCAGAACATAATCAATACTTTAAAAATAACCTACAATTTATAGAAAATAAATGGAGAAAGAAATTACATGACAACACCAGAAAATATTCAGACATATTTAGAATGTGACACATTTTACAAGAGAACCAGCCTGGGTTGGTCATGCATGGACATAACAAAACAGAGAGGAGACTATTGTAAATAAAAATACTACAAAGACAAAACATCAAAATGCACTATATGAAACATTATTGACCCTGGAATTTTTTTAAGCAATAAAGTACACATTTTAGGAACACATAGGAGAAATTTGAATATGGGCCACTTTTTAGATGATACTATATAGAACTGTTGTTAATTTCTTGGGCATGATAATGATGTAGCATAGTCTATAAATGAAAATGTCCTCATTCTTTAGGAGATACATGCTGAAGCATATTGATGTCTTTCTCTGATTTTCATATTTCTTTTAAAACACACGCACATGTATAGCTACATTAAGCAAATGTGGCAAAAGTCATTGAATTTAGACATTGGGCATATGGATATACATTGTTCATTTAAACATTTCAGGGCTAAAAATATATAATACAAATTTGGAACAAAAGAAAAATGGCATATGTGTTTTGTGTGTGTGATTTTATTTGTGTATACATGCGTAATTCAATCTCCAGAAATTCAACAAAAACCCTTGCCTCAGGATTTTTTTGCATGTTCATATGATGACACTTTGTAGGGGGCTTGCAGACCCCCAAATCAACTTGTGAAGCAATGTCGGCTCATTTTGGATGGAAGTATCCTCCCTTCCCCTAAAATCTGAAACGTCTGCACAGAATTTATGTGGTGTCAGCAGAGTGATGGATGTTCCCTATACTACGAAGGAATTATAGACATATGTTGCAATCCTAACCATATAGACTGCCACGAGATGAGAAAGAACAGGGCACAGCCCTGCAACCTGGGATAAAAGTAGAGATCAGAAATCCAAGAGCAGGGAAAAATTGTCAGAGTGTTGTATATAAAGGGAATTAACAGCATGGAAAGCATAAGGAGGCAGGATGTATGGAAGCCATGTGGCATAAGAATGTGCCATATGGTGTTAGAAGGTGGCAGAGAAAGGGCAAGTACCCTGAAGAGATGATGAAGGTAGCATCACATTGACGAGGACCAGACGGAGGTCAGCACAGCATAAGTGGGTGGCATTCCTATCACAAGATGATGGGAAGCCTAGAAACAATTCAAAGCTAGCAGGATGGTGAAAATAAAGGAATCAACTTAGCTGGTGAATGGGGGGGGGATTTTGAGGTCAGAAAAAGTCAAGCGATTTGAAGCCAAGTCAGCTTGGAATAGTGAAAACAGTATGAGCTTTGGAATCGGGTGAATCTAATTTGAAATTCTGGCTCTGTTATTTTCTACCTGTGTGACCTTGGGCACACTTCGAGATGACTTGGGGGTCTCAATTTTATCTCAAAATTCAGGTCGAATTTTGAATAAAGATAATGAGCTGATAAAAATAGGTGAGCAATGAACCTGTAGTTTTAACAACAGAATTAATCAAGCAGGTATAATAAGTTGATTGCATGTGCTAATTTGATTATGTACATTATGATCACATAAATATAATAGCAATTTAGAGATGATCATAGCTTTCAGGAGTTTCAATATTATTATGGTTCCTCTCTCACTAGAGGAGGGAGCATGGTTCAGGGAGACAGAGGACAATCATAAAAGAAGGACTCACGTGGGTGAAGCCCCTTGAACTGACCTCATTTATCATTCATTCAACAAATAGTTATTGAAGACATACTATATACACCGGGCAGTATACGAGACACTAAGCTAATAATAAATAGACAGGATGTCTGTCTTTCAGGGCTTCATGATTATTTATTCATGTACTCCTTCAACGAACTTTCATTGTTTGCCTTATACCCCCCTTTTTAATACCCTTTTTGAGCATTTCTGATGTTCCACATTCCTAAAACTTTTCTTACATATGCTTTATTCCCTTAGATTTTGATTTTGGTGGGATTTAGTCTAAGAAAGTGTTAGAAACTGTTGCAAAAAGATATCAAATGAGTAAATTAACACCATTCAGAAGCTTGCAGTCTGGTAAATAGGGAAGGTCACGGAAAAACGACAAATGCAAGGTAAAATGTAATCTACCAGAGAGTCATAAATGGATCTCAAAGAAAGGAGAGTCAATGTGCTAGTAGGAAAAACACAGTAGGAAAACACTTGTTGGAAAAGTGGTATTTGAGATTTTAATAGAATTAGCAGGGGTGAAGATGGTGTATTGGTTTCTCCTGGCTACTAAAACAAATTATAGAAACTGGGTGGTTTTAAGAAATAGAAATGTATTCTCTCACAGTTCAGGAGAGCAGAAGTCTGACATCCAGGTGTTGTCAGGTTTGTTCACTTCTGGAAGCTTGAGGGAGAATATGCTCATGCCTCTGAGCTTCTGTCGGTTGCTGGTAATTCTTGGCATTTCTTGGCTTGTAGATAAATTATTTCAATCTCTGCTTCCTCACATGGCATTCTTGTTGGTATATCTCTAGGTATAAGTATCCTCTCCTTTTCTTAAAAGAACATTAAGTACAATATACTAATCCCAGATTTTAATTTTTTAACAATATGGCCATCCCAATTACAGACAAAACAAAATACTTGCAGATTGTTCCCATATATTTTTTTTTTCTTGTGACTCACAAGCTCTGGGAATTATATCTTACCAATGTGTGTATTAGTATCTTTCAATTATGCATTTGGGAGGAAAAGACTGCATTTTGAGGAAGTGTTTTATGGTGAACATTCAGAACTAAATCAGGGCCCCAGAAGCAGAATACCAGCACATAAGAACTTTGCAATTAAACTCTTTGTACTTTGGAATTTCCTTCCTTTATAAACTCTCCACCTTATGTAAGAGCTCTCCTGACACTTGAGAAGAGACTGACCAATGCTTCCTTACAAAGAGTGTACAGAAGGAGTTGGCAAAAGGTGCCACAATATCAGCACTCTCCCATCTCGTGCCCAAGGCAGACATCATCAGTCAATTAGCCAACAGTTTTACTGAATTCCTCCTCAGAATCCTTCACACTGTAGGCATCGATACCACCTAACAGGTTGGTAGGCATTTGTAAATTATGTCATCAAGGATTTCCTACAAAATAAAGGGAGAACATAAACAGAGATATTAATCCAAAAGAAGAATGTGTCAACCTCATAATTTCAGAAAATAGAAAAATATTCTACTGGATGCTATCCCTCAAATCAAACAGTGTGGATGAATATTTACCTTGTTAGATGAGCTGTGAAGGTAAGGTTGAAAGGAGAAACTTTGGGGTGGGAAACAGTCATGTTTAAGGTAAAAATGAGCCAGGAAAAGCTGACTTGGGATAAAAGAGTCTGAGACTACTGAGATCTGAAAGATAAAGAAAATAAGGGAAAAAGAACAATTAGAAAAATAGGGTTTGAGACTGAAAAAAGTGAGAAATATGAAGAAACAGAATCTTATACTCAGAAGAAAAAGAGATATCAAAATTTCTGAGATTTGTAAAGTGTGCATGGCTGTGCACTGGCCCCTGAGACTTGGTCCATTGAAAATGCTACAGTGGTCCTGACTTAAAGCAGCATGAATTTCGAAGGTCACCACAATTTATGCATCCATCTGGCCACACATGGGACTAGAAATTGGTTTTGATGTTGAGAAAAAAAAAAGAAAAGAAAAGAAAGAAAGAAAGAAAAACAGTTTCTTAGTTGGTTTCACTAAAGCTTTTCTTTTAAGTAAATTATTTACAGCTGGATCCTTATTGGGGGTTTCTATAAATTATGGTATTCCTACAAATTATATACTGCTATGTATTTTATGATATGTTGGTTCTTAAATATTAATTGAACACCCACAACTTATCAGCCATATTAGTAACTCTCATCTCTTAGCTAATAATCAGAAAAACAAAATCACCCCTTGTTTTGGGAAAGGGAGATAGGAAGGTTGAAAATTCAAGAGGACCCCTAACATTTCTCAAAATATTTTTTTTTTTTATTTCCTCTTGTGAAAAGACCTAGGAGACTGAGAGAGTCTCAGATTTACTTTTTACAGTTTATCACCTCCCCTTCTATAAGAAATAATATCCAAAAACAGTATCCTGATTGTAGCTAGAGAGCTAGTTGTGTGGCACAAACGCTTCCCTTTTCTGACTGTGATGTCAACCCATCACTATTGCATCCAGGCAAAACTCCAAAGGCACTCTCTGCTCCCAGACTTAATGGAAGAATTTAACAATCCAGTCTGCTATCCTAGTGTTTTCTAGTTGCTCAGGGCTGGTTGTCAGCAGCTCATTTGGCAACCCGGTAGGAGAGGTTAATTAGCAGGGAGAGTTGAAGAGTGCTACCCAGAGGGAGCAGGAGTGCTGTGCCCACTGGGAGCCTGGAAGACAAACAAAGAAGTTGGGAAGTATTTATTTTCTCTGTTGGGGAATCTTTTTCTCCACGGGACTTGAGTTCAAACAGGGGCCAGCACCTTGTTGCCTCCACATGAGAGACACAGAATCAAAGTGCCCTGATAATGAATGATGGTTAGAAAGGGGATCAGAGGTTTGACTTGCAGTCAGGAAGCCAAAAAGGTTTTGTTGCTCTCCATAGTAAAAGGCTATTGATTGCTGCAAGTAAGAGCTTGCTGTTTCCTGAAGTTTAAGTTTATTCAGTCTTTTGCCCTTTGAGAGTCCCTTGCTGTTAAGAGCTACTATGGAATTTAGCACTTGTTTAATATAAAATGAATTATCTGGGATCAGCCATGACTGCTCTCTCAGGCTACACGTCAGTGGCCAAGGTCAAGGTGAAGGACGCTTTGCATAATGGACACTTCACTGAGCGGCCATGTTTGAAGGAATCATAGCACCGCACACAGGGGCATGCTCATCACTGTGTCTCACTTTTAAACCTATCGATTGCATACCTGTGCAGCAGAAGCTTCCCGTTACTTTGCAAGAAGTCCCCATGGTAAACGAATGTCTTTTACACAGACAGCATCAATTAGGTTTGTAATCATTGATAAAAATATACCAGTGTGATGTCAGAGAAGAGGGTTGTGATCATGGCTCTATCTCAGAGCTCTTGTATCCACAGTCTCTTTACAGGTCTGGGGATTCATAATGTTAACCAGAAAGGGGCAGAGAGACTATTACTTTTTTCAGTTTATAGTTTATTACATTATAGTTTTTATGAAATGACAGTTTTTTTTATTACCAATGTAATACCTAGTAATAAACATCATTGATATTTTGACTATGTATGCCCTTTTAAGTATTTTTCTGGTTTTAATGTTCATTTTATCAAATTGGAATATATGCCCTATTTTTAGTCTATTAGTGGGTACAGTTACAACTTTTTAAATTTTAAGTCATTCCTATAATTACAATAAATTAGATTTCCAGACTGTGTGTGATGAAAAATTTTGTGACTAGAACTTTACATCTGCTATTTCTCTACCTTTATTTATAGGACTTACAAAGTATAAAACTTAAACCAAAATCATGATTATAAAACTAATGATTTAAGAGTGTGCATTATATTTTCTAGAATAATGTTTGGTATGTACATTAAGCTTTAATACTCTATTTGAATAATCATTAGACTTATGTTTATCCAGTTTCACTGATCCCTTTTAATCTTATATATAATCATTTCTCTTTATTTTTAAATTTCATTTTTTTTCTTTTGTCAGTCATCTAGAGCACATCTTTGACTAACTGTTTGGGAAAGGAATGTGGGTGGTATGCTTTCTGAGTTCTTGCATGTCTGAGAATTTCTGTCTGTGTCCTTATTATGGGACTCCTTGGGTACAAGATTCTTAGAACCAGCCTTCTGCTCAAAGCTCTAAAACTAATAGCAGTCTATTTTTGGTGTTTAATAATAATGTTTATTTGCTGATTTTTCTGTGCCTGAATACTTGTAATAGTTTATGTTTTATTCTGTAAAAAAAAATCAGTAAAAGGCAAAAGATATATACTATCTGAAGAGAAACCTTCATTGAATATTTGATGAACTGTGAGACGAAATGAAATCTCTCAATGCAGTTTTGATTTACATTTCCCTGATTCCTAGAGATTTTAAACATTTTTTTCCTATATTTATTGGCTATATTTATATTTGTTCTTATGAAAAATGTCTGATTCTTTTGTTTGCCCATTTACTCATGGGGTTATTTGTTTTTCTTAGTTTTATTTTTTGAGGTCTTTTATATTCTGGATACTAAGCCCCTGTCAGAGAAGCAGCTAGCAATAATCTTCTCCCATTTTGTAGGCCCCCCTTTGCATTCTTAATCATTTCCTTTGCTTTGAAGAAGCTTTTTAATTTGATGGCATCCCACTTATTGATTCTTAGTTTTATTTATTGAGCTTTAGGGGTCTTATTAAGGAAGTTGGTTCCTGTACCAATAGGATGGAGGGATGACCCTTTGAGAAACTGCTTCTTGTAATATGAAAAATCAGTTTCAGGTTTCAGAAAGTTCAAGTTTATCCATGAGACACTAATTAAATAAAACTATAAATAACTTGCAAAAAAAAAAAAACAGTGAAGAAGAGGGAGGGGAACAGAGGGAAAGGAGGGGGAGGGGGAAATATTGGGAACTGAATTAGAGAAAATTATATTCCATGTTTGTGTAATTATGTCAAAATGTATCCTAATGTTATATATAACTGAAAAGTATCAATAAAAATTTTTTCAGTGAGTTAAAAAAAAAACAGTAGACATAGATACTCAAAAGGATCATGAGTCCTTTTCATCTGTGACCTACTATTTTTTAATCTCAGAAAACTTTCTTCTACTTTTCTTTAAATTTTACCTTTTCATCATATGAACTGCTGTGTTTTAAATGAAGTTGTTGTTTTGTATAGATTGAATTCCTAAATCTCTATACCAAGTCTTATAGTTTTTGTTCTTTTTCCTGTAATTTCTGGAAATATTTAAGTTCAGTTTTTACTTTAATAATTTGATGTTCTTTAGAGGTAATTCTGCTACTAACTGTCTTCATCGTGGAGTTTGGGAATTATTAAAAATAGACTTCTTCTGTAATTTAGTTCTATTTTTCCAGTATGGATATTGCTCATGTGTAGGGGGAGGTCCATGTGTATCCAGTATTGGACCATGATAAAGCAGATGGTGAAAGATTCTGTCAGCTATTGACACAGGTGATTGTCTGAAACCTTTAGATCCAGATGAAGGGACACTGCCCTTACTGTAATATTAAAATATCTATTCAGAGATCCTACGGCCTTGGGAGAAAGGAGAAGGAGCCAAGGAAGCCTAGGAAACGAGCTCCACCACTGTGTTGAAGTATTGCCTCTTTGTTCTTTTCTGTTCTGATGTGGCCACCTGCTCAGGCATAGGCTGTAGTTCTCCCCCGCTTCTGTCCATCATAGGTGTCTTGGCCACAGCCCAGCCTAAAGCTCTTCCCTAAGCTTTGTTTGTTGTGGCCTTGTGAGTGGGGCTGTCAGATTCAGAATATAAAATGCAGCCCATGTCTACACAGCTCCTGTATCTATAATCTCTTTAACAAGAGTTTAGCCAGTCACAATGTAACCACAGAGACTGTTTGTGGCTTACCCTTCTGCCTGATTAGAATAGAATTTTTAAATGAATTTTTGGTAAGTGTGTCACAATATTGCACAAGACATACTTACCACCCCATTCCCCCCAGAATCTATTGTTTCCCTGGAAGTCAAATTTAACAGAATCTCCTATATTTTATCTGGCAGCCTTACCTAGGAACTGTGGTCTGCTTTTGTCCTTTTTTAGCTAAGGAAGTGTCAAAAAGGAACTGGTCAAGGACTCTATTCAAATTCTTAAGGATGTGTTCTTTGGGAGCACTGCATGATATTGCCCTAGTCTCTTGACACTTAGACCATATCTGCACTCTATCTGGTAGAAATTCCTTGACATTTTGTGCCAATAAAACATCAACATGAAGATGTAACAAATCCTAGTTTCTAGAACTGGTACAGATTTCCTCCTGCTTGTACATTCCAATACTAATTTCTGTAGGACTCAAAGGGTATGTGTGTCCACCAATAAAAGAAAAGTTAAATGTCTGTGCTTACATTATGATTGTACTAAAAGTTTGCCAAGTCCAATTCAACTTTCTGGCGCTCCTGTGCCGAGCTGTGTAGTGCCCTATCTTAAAAAGGTTATTAAATCGAATTGGACAGAATGAGTTATGTGGTTGGATAAACCGGGCCATCTTAGGCTGTAACTGATTTAATAGACTGAGAAGAATGGCTTTCCCCAAACTATCTCCATAGAGATTTATTTTCCCATCCCTTCACTCTCTTCTCTATTTACTACCTTACCACTTGAGCTCATCTACTCCTCTGGGAAGTTAATAAACCAAAAGAAGATAAATGCTCTATGTGAAACTGCCTATCAATAGAAAGTAATCATACTAACATTTATTGAATATTTAATATATGCCAGGCACCAGCTAAGTGTTTTATATACATTACCTCATTTAGTCCTCTCTGTGCTACAGGGAATAGTTATTAACTCTCCTTTTCCAGCTGTGGAAGCACATAACCAGAGGGGTTAGCAGACTTGTCACAGGCCACACAGTGAAGTTTGAGCACACTTTTCATAACATACCATTTCAAAGTTTCTGATTGTTAATTGCCCCCTTTGGAAACAGTTGGAGTTATGTAGTGACCTGCTCATCAACTTTTTTTCCCCTTCAATTCTGCAGAGGGAAACAACTGTGGGTTTAGAGATCAGTATGTACCATTATTTCCCATTAGCCATATCAGTATGCATGTTACCCCTTTGATAGGCAGCTATCAAAGGCTACTTTCTTCTTTCTGGAGTTGCTGAGGCTTTACTTCCATCTGCAGATGCTCTTTTATGCATTCACCAATGCACAGAGCATCAAATGATAACTTTATGACCCAGAAAAAAACACTAAAACATAGAATTCAAAAGGGAATACAGCTGGAGTATAAAAAGGAACCAGTTTCCAAAGCAAAGTGGATCAAAGGAAATCCCTAATACCTGCTCACAGCTGGAAAAAAGTCATAATTTTGTTGCTTCTTGATTTTGTGCACTGGTGGCTCATATTAATTACAAGAGATCCCCTGCAATTACCCATGGGGTGTATCAGTGGCCCAAGATGTCTACAGTTATTTCCACTGGAAGTAATAACTTTCTGATACAGTGACTAGGGGAACTGTGTGGTTTTATTGTCATTTTAGTTAGTAATGGGTCAAAGTATCTCATCAAACCACCACAGTGAATTCCAGTGTGCCTTGCTCCTTGTGAAACTTTTGACTATACTTTCTATTCATTGTTAAAATAAAGGGTCATGAGTAGTGTTCCTTGGAGCCAAGAAATGTCACATAATATCCTTGTATAATTTCACAAAGTTATTTCACTTTTGACATTTTTGCTGGGCTACTCTATAGCTACAACCAACCACAAATTAACAAATACAGGCAGTTATGTGATCAGTTTGTGCAAAAGACAAAAATTCAAAGAGGGTGTAAGAATTAGAAATGAAAAATCTCTAATTTGGTGCCTATTACATGTTCAGGGCCTTCAGCATATTATTTAATGCTTAAATAACCTTATGAATCATGTTCCATTGGTCCCTTTTCCAAATGCATGGATGGAAGATCAGGGAAGCTCAGTTATTTGCTTTAGGTACCATATCATCTAAATGAGAGCTAATCTGTCTCTAAATTTCCATGTTATTCTACTCAACTTCATCATCTCTAAAATCTCTCTCTCTACCAAAGTAAACTGCCATTTGAATGTATGATAATTTAGTATTTTGCATATATATTAGTCATTTTAATTTTAAAAATATAAGACAGGACCTATTCTCTGAAATTTACAGTTTGCATAATCAAGCAAAAGTCTGAGGAAAAATCTGTATCACGAGTTTCTTTTGCTTCACTGCAGTTTGTAAATGTTAAGTTTCTTAGACCCAAACTATGGTTATGAGTAATAGTGATCTGAATAGGGCTAGATCTACAACCAACTACACACACAAGTGAAAATACCCAAGGGAAAAGGAATCATGAAGAGTATAAATAAAAGACCAAGGAAAGGCACAAGTTATTTTTCTGTTCTATATCTGACCAGAGGTATTTCCCCTGTGGCCAAGAAAAGAAAGGAATTCATCATCTTCTCTGAAAACAGGGAGACTGCAAGAGACTGAGATGAGCAGATGTCCATTCTTAAAACTGAAATGAACCTTCTAGAAAGTAGACTTCTTGTTTTCAGTAAGAGGATGAGAACAGTTAGCCAAAACTCAAAGCTGATGGAATAGAACTGCTACATGCATTATATAAATTTGAAGAGACCTTTAAAACAAGTGCAATTTAGGAAAAGGTAATAGTAATATACTAGAAATCAAGGTGGAACAAGTTTATAAACTTGTCCGTTTTATTTTCTAATTTAACATTTTATATCTTTCTTTGTTAATTTTTCTTCTCAGAATCAGTCTGTAGTCTAAGGGCAAAAGCAATATAGAATGGGATCTTAACACCTACAATCATGAAATACTATTAATATAAGGAGAAAGCAATAGCAACTAGTCAATAATAAAACTTCGTAGTATCTTTTACCCAAGAAAGTCCTTAAACACTTAAAGAATAACAGTAACTAATATTTACTAAGCACTTCAGATGAATTTCATGGCACTCATACTTTGGGCTAGCCCCTATTTCTAGATCAAGGGAGTTTCTTCTCTTTAAAAACAGCAGATTGAGCAAAGACAACCAGCACAGCTGGGGTCAGGAGTGCCTGTCTGCCTGTGAAGTAGTAGACACAGCAGTCAATGCCTGCCATGGCAGCTTGGTGCTTAGGGAAACTGGTTCAATGATAGAGCTAATTGTCCTAGTCAGAAAGTAGGCACCAGAACAAGTCAAAGACAGGGTGTGACAATCCCAAAAACCCAAATGCCGAATGTTTTCTCTGATATAAGGAGGCTGATTCATAGTGGGGTTGGGAAGGGGAACATGAGAGGGTTAGACGAACTCTAGATTGGGCAAAGGGGTGAGAGGGGAAGGGAGGGGGTATGGGGGTAAAAAAGATGATGGAGTGAGATGGACATCCTTACCCTAAGTGCATGTATGAAGATAAGAATGGTGTGACTCTACTTTGTGTACAACCAGAGATAAGAAAAATTGTGCTCTATATGTGTAATATGAATTGTAATGCATTGAAATGCATTCTGCTGTCATATATAACAAATTAAAATTTTAAAAATTCAAAAAGAAAAAAAAGACAGGACGTGAAACAGAGCAGAACTATGATGTGAAGATTCCCTGGTTCCTGGATATCAATAGACTGTTCACCTGCTCAACAGGCATTCTTTGAGTACCTTTCATGTTCTAAGAACAGCACCAGGTGATGAGGATACAGAGACAAATAAGACATGGTTCTTATTCTCAAGGTTCCCAGGATAGATAGTGGAAAATGCAAACACTAAAGCTGCAAGTCCCAGTGGACTGCAGGTGAAAGAAGATACAGAGCTACCAGGTCAGAGGAAGGGATTGACACTGGCAGGTTATATCAGGGGAGAAAACAGCTGGGTTGACTGTACACAAAGAGACATAATATGTCAAGCAAAGGATACAGCATATACAGGGTACTTTGCATGAACCAGAATGGTGTCTTTTGGGATCTACAAATACTTTGAGTGGAAAGGGTAGTATCAACTGATCTTATGTGCACTTAAAGTGCTTAGATTTTTCCTGAAGGAGATTGGAAGTTAGCAAAATTTTAACCCAATTTATACCCCAAGAAAGTAAATTTTGGTAAAAATGTAAATGAAGAGTTGCATAAGGACACGTGCAAGGTATTGTGATCATTTCTATACAGATTACAAAAGATTGGTCAGACCAGTCTTTTGTTTGCTACACTGCTTGAAAACGAATTGTGTCATGAACAGCTTATTTGATTTACTTTGAGATCTTAACTCTGCTCTATATATGTGTTTGTGTGTCTGTACATATGGGAAGGGTGCATTTCTTATAATAAATTCTTTTTCAGTGAACTTTATATGAGGAGTCCCTATCATGTCCTTGAGCAGCAATCAGTAAATTAAAACTAATGAGTTCTTTTCTATTTGGTCTTTTAAGTAAGACATTTTATGTTTTTCTGTAACTAAAATTATTCCGGATTCTGAATTTCTATCAAATAATGTAACTGCCTCACTATATGGTATGATCTTTGTTTGAAGATAATGCTTTTGGCATATTTTAACCCCTGGAATTGGTGACAGGTACATCGAATCACCCACTTCTTATTTATATGTCTAGTGCCAACTATTTGTCAGCTGATTTGAGATGAGGAGTGAATCTGGGTCTTAGAAATTGAATGCCTTTGCTCTTAGTTAATTGTGAAAATTCACAGGACACAGAAGTCAAGACCAATGATCATAAAACCCTGTATTTTAACCCACTGAATTGGCTGATCAAAGCCCAATCTCAAAATTTCAGATTAATAATGTGCTTGATTCTATGAAATGCCTAAAAACAAAATGTTTGTAGTTCTTTAGTATAGATGATCCCATACATATTATGTGCAAATGATGTTAACCTGAGTAGCATAGTAGGACTGTGAAGTCTTTAAGACAGGTATTCTGCTGTACCAACTGTGCGTGGTGTAGACATAGTAGCCTTTTCAAGTATCTATAGAAATATCACAAAATCTTTACATCTGCCTTTGTGCATGGGGCAGTGTAAGTTAAATAGAGGTAATGAACCTTATATCAAGGTATTTTAAAGTGCAGAACTTGGACTATATACTTTGATATAATCAGCTCTCTCATCTTTCAAATGGAGACCTTAAGAATTCCTTCTCTGTATATCTCACAGCAATTTGCACATCAAATATGATAACAAACAAAAAAGCTCTGAGTGCAAAGGGTTCTGTCTAGCCAAGATAATTGTTTTACAATGGGAAAAGGAGGTCCTGGGGAAAAACTGGGTGTCTACTCCTTTGAATAGAAAAACTCGATACAGGGTTTAGAACATGTGATAAATTGCATATAGAAAAGGACTCCCAAAGGACTCCCCAGAGCATCACCAAATGATTCTCCCTTACAGTTGAGGCCAAAGTCAAAAAGAGAAGTCCCTTGCATCAAAATCATCCCCTTCTACTGGGGGTGGAAAAAAAAAGAATCTGAGACCTTTGCCATGTGCTCATAATTATGAGCACAGAAAAAGACACTTGAGCCCAGAGGCATCATGAGACTGACGAAGTGCAGGAGTATCCTGCCTGTTCAGCTCAGCCCCGCGTTCTGCATAAGAAGAAGCGGAAGCAGTTCCCTTCTAAGTGCAGGCCTTTGAATCATGGGGTTTTATTAAACATGCAAAGTCATAGGCTCAGCCTTAGAACTTTTCTCTTTCAGTCTCCTCATCAGAAAAATGAAGACGACAACAAATTTGTTATGGGTTTGTTTGAGGATTATAAAGATTTCTCCTTTGTCTTCTTCAAATTATTATTATTATTATTTGTATATAGTTCTTTTTATCAGCCATTAACTTTTTTAAAGTTTCCAATTAATTCTACTGTCTTTCTTATTCACATCCCCTCTCCCTTCCTTTCCTTCCCCTTTATTTAATCTATCTTCCCCTCCTCACCCTCACTTGTTGTGTGCTAGCATCCACATATCAGAGAGAGCACTTGGCCTTTGGTATTTTGGAACTGGCTTACTTCACTTAATATGATATTCTCTAGTTCCATCCATTAGCCAGCAAATGCCATAACTTCATTCTTTGTGGCTGAGTTAATACTCTATCGTGTATATGTACCACATTTTCTTTATCCATTTGACCAGGGTAACGCCACATCAAAGTGCAACTTAGGATCCTAATTAGAATAAGTCATACTCCATGTACGTATAATATGTCAAAACACACTCTACTGTCATGTATATCTAAAAAGAACAGGTGAAAACATAAATAAATAAAAATGTTTAATTTAACTATTTGGTGTTCATCACAATGTATTAAAACAGAGAAAAATTTAACATTTTTAATTATCAAAAAAAGGGATTAAATAAATAAAGTTACATCCAAACAATTGGGTGTGGGGGGGAACAACACATGGACTTTAAAAATGTCATTATTGTTTATTCCATTTAAATTTTGAAAATTAGAGACTTTCTTATTTCATCATTTGCTTACATACAACATGGGGGACTATTGGTTTTCTTTCTCTGTCCAGGATTCTAAACTTGAAACACATACCTCAGGGCCATCCTTTTGTTTGTTTGTTTTTGTGGTGCTGGGGACTGAACCCCATCTTTAAAAGCTGTTTCAAGATAATTTACAGTCCATCTGCGCTTCCCTCTAGACCAGCAGCCTTTCTCACTGCTACATCTACACACAACACTGTGTTTCTAGCAAAGCCCGCGGCTGGGTAATCACAGGTCAGGCTATGCAATTTGACCTGCGCCAGGCTGGAATGTATTCCTGAGAAGTAATAGGTAATTCGACCTAATTTGGCTTGAGCCTCTCATGAGCTGAGATGAGATTACCAATTGAGTACAATTATAGAGGGTGATTTGGGGCTGCTGACCTACAGTCAGCTGGAGACTCAAGTTGGATCATCTCACCTATGAAATTTCCCTGAGGGCTTCCAGATAATGATTTTAAATGCTAATTACTACATGTAGCCAATGCTCTGATAAAATTGAGAGTGTTTTGATTTATGATGGATATTAAGTAAGAGCAAGAATGAAACCCAATAGATTTAAAGGATTTAAACATCATCAGAAGGTTTGGGAACAAAAAGAAAAGCACAAAGCTCTTTGTTTTCAATAGCCATACTTATATCAGCTCAAAGAAACATTTTCTCCGTATTACTGTCGATAATGCTATTGTAGAAATTGACCCAATTTTGTGCAAATCTCAATCTTTAAAAATAAAAAAAAAATATTAAGTGTCTTCTACTTGGCACAAACAGAGGCAGGGCTGGCTCTGAGTGTTTAGGTAGGTCCAATACTGGGATAAATAGAATTTAAAAGGCAATCTAGATAGTTCTTCTGGGATCTCCCTAGATGAAAGCAGACGAAAGAGGATCCAGGGATAAGAGACTGGGAGTTTCTAGGCTCAGATTCACTCCAATCCAAATCTGTTCCCTTTATCTCATATATTAAAATATAAGAGAGCATTATTTTGTCAAGTTGAGCATGAGATGTTAAAGTAAAGAGTCCGGATTCAATAAAAGCTCTAATCTTTGTCCTATAAATATGGTCAATCTCATAACCACTCTAATTTTCAGCTTCTGCAAAAAAAAATGGGAATTATGGCAACACTTATCATATTATAAGCATTAATGAGGTAAGTGTCGACCCAGGATGAGTGTTCATTGTGTGCAAGCAAGTATGATTTCATATGATTCAAAGGATCTGAATTTGAGGTTTGGGTTTGCCACACTGTATCATTGAGAAATAGTGTTTTAGTCTTTAGTTTTCATTTTTCCTCGTCTGCAAAATCAGATGGTGCAACTAGATTAGAAGTTCCCAAACCTTGTTTTGAGAAACTGTCATATTCCATTAAAAAAAAAAATGCCTCCAAGGATAAGACTCAAGTTTCTCTTTTAAAATATATTTTAGAAACTGTAAGATCAGTATATGTATGGAAGTGGGTTATGTATCCATGTTTTACCAGATTAATGGAACCAAATTTTATGTGGACATTCTACCTGGAACTTCTACAATTGATTGTCTATTTCAGTGGGGGGGGGGGTGTTCTATCAGATTGCAATTGAAATAAAGAATTCCACTGTTAAAACATTTTTCAAGTCATAGGACTAATGAGAATCCAGCCAGTCTATAATTCTAAATAATTAATTTTATTAAATTTAAGTGAATAAAAACAAATTCAAGTGTTCCTTGGCAGTCAGGCCCTTGATGTGCTAGATGTTTTGCTGGAGACTGGAAGGCATTTGAAAGTCAGCATCTTCAGCATCTCTCCCAGATGTAAAACAAATGCTTTTGCAGATCACGTTGGATGGTTGTTTAGCTATTTAGCCTGATAGAATATATGTGACATGGCAATTAATGTAGCAACACCTTCACAATTAGAGATAAATATGGATTGCAAATGCTGTCTCCTACATTAATTAAGAATAAAAATTTGGTGATGACAGAATCATCTCTGTTCTTAGGGAAACCACAGACGGGGCTTGGGAAAAGCATTTATTTTAAAGAATGGCCTGAGCTAAGATTTCTGGATGAGAGGGATTTGTTTTCATTTTCCATACACAAATGAAGGACAAAGAGTTAATACCAGAATAAACTGTTTCAATAAGGTTTAAATGTACCCAGTCTGTTGCTTAACTAGTGCAAGAGATAAAGAAAATTTCATTGTTTTTTTAGTGAAAATTCTTTAAGAATGAAGTTAGTCTTTTTCTTAGGGCCTATTTTCATAAATCAATCTGAGGTTGAATCCCCGTGGAAAACATATTTCATTTATGAACTTTTTTTAACGTCTTTTTGTGTGAAGACAAATGTGATTGATTTTACAAGACCGATGGTTTGATCAGATTAGTTTATTGGATTAGCCTTTTAGGATCACTATGATTTATTTGCTTTCTGTATAAAGTATTTATTTATTTTATTGTTGCTTATCCTTGTACAATTTGGGAAGATTGAAGAAAGCATGTGAGTACTCAAGTCAACATTTAATTAAGACCTTGCATGAAACTCATATAAATTATATGAGAAAGACCCCATTAATTCTTACTCTTAATAGGGTACGCCATAGCTCTTTAAAAGTAGTAGAGACTTAGAGGAAAAAAACAATGAATTGTGTTATCCAATAAAGTATTCAATAAAATAAAAGTTACAAGGTGTGTGAGTCTCCCAATTTAAAAGTAAAATGCATTTTTTTCTGATCACATAGATAAACTTTTAAGCCTTCAAAATCCTTCGCTGACCTAAAAGATAATAATTCTCTTAAAAATTATGATTCAAAGATCAAGGAAATAAATTGGGTTTTCATCAGATACTCCTTAAATTAAGTTAGTTAGAGCATATATTATGAAGGGCTTGTCCATATTCTGTTTAGAAGGAAAGATTTACATTTTAAATATATTTTATTTCTTTGGCAAGAAAACTCCCTTCCAAAGTTTTAAGTTTGGCTTTTTAAAAAATTTGAGAATGCATCACACACAAACGTCTGGATACAAGTATTAAGCTTTAAGCACCGAAGAGGCATAAACCTAGTCTGGTCTGCTTTGTACTCTGCCTTGCACAGACCTAACCCTTTCTTTCCAGAGACATAGAAAATTCCAGAATGGCATGTCATTTTAAATGAAGGAAGTTTTTATTTCTGGAATTTTCTATTTAATATTTTCATATTGCAGTTGACCACAGGTAACTGAAGCCAGGCAAAGTGAAACTGTAAGTAAGTCAGGGTGGGAGGGACTACTGCATTAGCTCTGTGATTTCAGGCAGATGGTTTAACTTTCTGAGTCCAGGGTCCTCACTTATAAAGTGAAGATGATATTGTTCATTTCAGAAGGTTGCTGTGACGATGAAATGGGATAACCCGGGTAAAGATGTTAGCAAATGCCTGGTAAATGCCAAATACTCAACAAATGGTACCTTGAACCATTCTCACGTTTTCTGGTTTCCTAGTATATTTTGTATTATAAAATTATAAAGTTAACCAGTCACATTCTCCTAAGTCAAACCAAGAGAATCCACTCACTTCCAAATTCCACTGATAGAGTATGTCTGATAATATGATAATAATGTGGAGTTAACTGCTGGTTACTTTTAATTTCACAAGCTTTCAAATTTTCTTAAGATGTAAGGATCATCGAAACAGTTATACACTCAGACCAATAAACATTTTCAAAGGCATATTGAATAAACCATGATCAACATGTGGAAACAAACCCACATAATGCACTCATGGTGAAAGTCTCAGATTTAATGTAAATATGTAACTTAAGATTGCACAACTGTGGATTAATGCTCGGTACTCTCTGCCTCTGGACACACTAAAAGTTCTGGAAGAGGGGAAGAATTGGAGGACAGCCATGTTTGGGGTGGGGGGGGGAATGAGATAAAATAAATTGTTCTACAAAAGACTATAGAGGACAGTATCATTCTCTCTCTGGTAAGAACACATGAGATCATGCCAGGAGGTTTCCTCTAGATGATACATAAGATTGTAATAGCCTCACTTGTTGAGAAAATTTCCAGCAATAAAGGAAAAACAGAATCAGAAACTGCAACTTGAGCTGCAATGAGCCAGATATGGTTAAATGTTGAAAACATTATTATTCTAATAAGTAACCTACCTGGAGTGAACATATATCTCAATTTCCCCAGCACTTTCCTGGTTTAAACACTGAAACTCTTACATCTCTAAAAACCCCACGCCTTCATTGCCAGGTAAATTAGGACAGTTGGTCATTGCCCTCCACCTCTTTCTGCCTAGACCTTCCTTTCAGCATGACCCCAGAATATAGGCCTATCTCTTCCCCATCCATGCTTGCTTATGGGCTGATACCCTCAAACACATGGATAGATCAAGGCTGGGAAAGATGCACAGGGGTATATGTGCATTTAAGAGGTCATAAATTTTGAGAATGTGATGGAAGAAAGAGATTTACTTGAAATTATGAAAAAGCAGACTCCTGCAGATTCAAAACACAGATAGGGCCATGGTCTGAACTATGTCCCCCATTTCCCACTCATAGGAAGCACAGTTCAGAATCACACTGGAGAACTGAAGATGGCTACTTTTGTATGGGTATAAGCGCATGAGACACGTTTACCTAAAATGATGCTTTATATCATAGGCCAACAATAAATATATCCCTGCACAAGTGTGATATGAAGTACACGCTGTAAAAGCCTTATAATGTGAGGTCCTAATCCTGAGTTCTGGCTCAATTTTCTGACTTCACATGTTCCTTATTGCCACTTAAATGCTTCAATGGAAAAGTCTTTGTCTTCTAGGATGAAGTCCATGTATAGTTTTTTGGCAAAGAGGAGAAAATTAGCTGGAGATGGATCTTTAATCAAAAAGACCTCTGGAGAAATTGTAGAGACTGATGAGTAAACAAGGCTGTTCTCACACATGGTGTGAAAGAGCCTATGAATCAGATATCATAGCTGCATGAGGAACAGACCCCATCCTGTGGGGGCAGTGAGCCGGATGGTGGCCCCATGTTAACAAACTGGACCCATTTCAGTTTCAAACCATTCTCTTCTGAAGATTGTCTTCATTCTCATATATTTGCAATTTATTATCTGCCATACCACTCAAGAATATTAATGGACTCATTACCAGAACTACCTTTTGATGATACATTTTAATATGTAGGGCTGTACTGATGGAATTTGGTTATAAGGGAGCTAAGAATTATGCAGTCAATAAATGATGTCTAATTTGTGTGTGGTATAAAGCTCTAAATTACACAGAATGCATATCAATAATTTCTAATACACTTGCCACCAACATACATATTAATGATTTTGTTGGAAAGTTACCCACTTTTATAGGGGGGAACTTTCTTGAAGAACATACAATTCTATAGATGTCATGCTCTTTAGTGGTTCTGTCTTTCAGGGAAAAGAGGATATATTCAAGATGACAGACTGACTTTTCTGACTCAAATGTCAGCTGTGTAAGACTTCCTTTTGGAGAGAAAATGTTAGCTACCATGCAATATTCATTTTGCACTTTCCAAAATGCTGGGAAATCTGTGCAACATACAAGAAGCACAGGAAGTAACAGGAGGCAAATTTTGCAAAGCAAAAGACCACACATGAAACAGGCCATGAGATAATCATTTACTTGTTTATTCATTGCAAAAGTGTACATAGCATCTTTTCAATGTTTGGTGCAGTATAAGACACTAGGAAGATCGGTACATTTTTTTACCCTAAGCAGCTTTTGTGTCTCAGTAGAGGAGATGAAATATTTTTAATGATAAATGGTGAAAAATTAATAATTATAAAAATTTGTAGATGAAAGAGAGATTTTGCATCCTTACCTCCCTTCCTTTTATCCTTCTTTCGTTTCTTTATTTTATGTTTTGTTCCTGTTCAGGGTTTCGAGAAGTTTCCTAAAGAGTTTCAGTTTTGTCATGGTAAAATAATGTTTATGTATGTTAAAACATTCAAAGTAAAAAAGATACACAGTGAAAATAAGTCTTGGGTTTATTTCCCTAGGAGCGTCTCAATTTGCCATTTTCTTATGTATCACTTTAGTTATTCAATGCATGGGCAAATATTTGGACACATTCCCACTTTTTCTTTTTCCATAAATGGAAGCATCACATATACTTTGTTTTGCCCTTGCCTTTTTTAGAACTTGATATATTTAAAGACTTTAAGTATATTTAATTAATGTAATTTAAGTTCAGGGAAATTATCTTTTGCCATATGTGCTGTAAATATTTTCCTGGTTTATCATCTGTCTTTTGACTTTGTTTTAGGTATTTTTACCAGGAAGCATTCAAAATACTTTATTTGGTCAAAATTTATCAATTTTTAATGACTTTCTTGTTGGCCAGTTTTTGTAAAACTTTCTCAAGACAGGATGGAAAATAATTCCACCCATGTGTTCTTCAAATGCTTTTATGGTCTTAAATTTTTTCAGTTAAATCTTTTTCCCATATAGAGTTAATTTTGTTGTAAGACTTCACTTTCGTCTAATAGCTCACCACTGAAGCCAGTACCAATTTCAAAAGAATGATCTCTCTTTTCCCCACTGATATGAAATACTAAGAATGATAATTTTGGAATATTTAGAGCAGGAAAGGACGAGGTGACACGAGAAGACAAGGATGTGTACATCAGTCTTCCAACCCTTCAACCTATGTCCAGGGCTGTATCTCAACCTTTCAAGGATGTCTCCTCTGACAATAGTCAATGGCTACCATTACTGCCTCACAGCAGCACTTACCCAGAGCTCACTGTGTATCAGACATGGTGTAAGTGTTGCACAGCCATTTTTACGCTCAGTCCTCACATCTATTAGGTAATGCAACTGTCTACAACAAAGGTGAGGAGCCGGAGGGAGTGAGAGGCTGACTTTTCCAAGACCACACATCTAGTAGATATCATACCAGGAGCCTGGGCTAACCCAGCAGCTGGAAACTAGTTCCTGTGCTCTGAAACCCAGGTTATACTGCATCTCCCAGCCTCACTCAAACAAAAACATTTGTTTCCTTTAAGTCCTGGGATGGTTGCTTATTTTCCAATATGGTGGATGAAGAAAGATGGCATTTTGGAAGTACTGCAAGCAATGTGAAATGTCTCAACTAGACTAGAGTAATTGGAATGGAGAGGAGAGCACATGTGTTTGAAATATGTAGGGGGTAAAGTGGGCCAGATTTAATGAATGTGAAAGACAGAAGGAGAATCAAAGGAAGATCCACATTTTTAGTTTGATTGGCTGACCAGGTAGATGATATTGACATCAATTGAGAGAGAATGTGGAGGGATAAGTTACATTTCAAAGAGAAAAAAAGAATGAGTGTTTTGTGTTTACTGCAAATAGTAAGCAGCTGTAACATGGATAGTTTTATATGACTCTTAAACTAAGAGATTCAAATTGAAGAATTAAGTTGGGGAAATTCTTAGTGCATAAGAGTAAACTGAAGTTTCCGGAAGTGAGTGAGTTCATCTGGAGGGAATATGAAAAGAGCAAGAGGGACAGAAACAGAACTCTGGTGAATATCATCATTCAAAAATATTCATGGCTTATTATTATATTTTTATTAATTATTGGTACCAGGAATTGAACTCAGGGAAACTTTACCACTGAGCTATATTCCCAAGTCCGTCTTTTATTTATTTATTTATTTATTTATTTATTTATTTATTTATTTTTTTATTTGAGACGGAGTCTCTCTGAATTGCTTGGGGACTTGCTATATCGCTGAGGCTGGCTTTGAACTTACAGTCCTCCTGCTTTAGCCTCCTGAGCTGCTGGGATTACAGGCAAACATCATTGTGGCTGGCTCTGTGGCTTATTTTGATAGAGAAAAAAAATAGAAGGAACTGGAGAGTCTTGTGTTAACAAAAGCAAAGTGGTGGATTGAATCAAATGTCTGTAAATTCAGTGAGCCAATAGGAAATATTCTTTAGATTGTACTTATGAGGTCACTGGTGATTTTAATAAGAATAATTTCAACAGAGAAATGGAATATGAATTGTAGTCAGTAGAACTCTAACTACGAGGTTACACTGAAGAGAAAGTACAGAATTCTTTTTTGTAAAGTCTGTGAGAGAAACAATTGGGTGGTAACTCAAGGAGAATGGGAGATCTGGAGTTTTCTTAGAAGAGGAAGACTGGAGAATGTTTATTGGCTGAAAGAAAAGGAACCTCCATAGAGGTAAATGAGAGAGACAATCCGTTTGTTCTCAAAGAAGGCACAGACAAGTCTCCAAGACAGGGGTGGCATGGAGAGTTTGGCATCATCTTTTAAGACCAAAAGAAAAGATACATTGATGAGTACGAGGTAGATACATTTGTATATAGGGGACTTAACAAACTGAGAAAGATTTGAGAAATCCACCTTTAATGGCCTTGATTTTTATAATGAAATAGATAAATTCATATGCTAAGAATGAAGGAGCTGTCCTGGTGTCAGATGCTTGAGGAAAGCAGTAAAGATTTGTTGATGCTTGAGAAGAGCAGTAATAAAAATTATTGAAATGATATATTTCTAACCAAGGAGATGTAAAATCATTTATTGGCATGTATGAGTGCCTACCTGACCACAGAGACTCTGGATTTTTTTCTGATGCTAATTTATATTGTCTCTTCTTATTGTAGAAGAAAAAGTAATTTGGTAGTATTGATTTGTGTTGTTTTGAAAAGTGAAAAGATAGAAGGAAATTTAGTATATGTGCAAGATAATAATTGAGATGATAAACATTTTAGTTAAGGTTACATAAAGCAAAAGATGAGCAATAAATATAAGCTGAAATAAAAATAATAATACCAAGGAATTTGATGTCTCTGTAAGATATAAAAGCAATGTTGAAGGAGCTATGCCTGTGGATAGAGATGTAATCAAATGACAAGAGAGAATATTCAAGATAAATGATTTAATAAAATAGGCTCTTAATTGAAGGAAATTATGTGACTATAAATATAGACAGATATAATGATAACCATTGTAATTTTAACAAACATAGGTACCTTTATGTTTTCCACCAATACTGATTATTTATTAACCCCCAAAACTCTCTCTCCCAAAAAAGGCTAGTTTCGCTCTGTTTTTTCTTCTTTCTTGTATCTCACCACCAGATTGTTATTAACTTTTTTAATTTTATTGTGATATTATTTCTTAAGTATCTTCAGCATAATGGCTTTAAAACATATCTGAGTCTAATTCATCTCCCTTGAATTTGGCCTGTTCTTATTGAATTGTTTCAAGTAAATAGAAGATGGTCTTTGTACTCTATTTGGTATTGTTATAACAGAATATTACAGACTGGGTAATTTATAATGAACAGAAATTTATTTGGGTCACAGTTCTGGAAATTGGGAAGTCAAGACCATGGCACTAGAATATGGTGTGGGATTTCTTGTTACACCATCCCTTGGTGGAAGGTAGAAAGGCAAGAACAAGAAATTGAACTTATAGACTCAAACCCTTTTATAATTAAAATCAATCCATTCATAAAAGTGGATCCATCATGACTCAAACACTCCCCATTAGGCCCCCCAAACTATTTCATTGGGAATTAAGAATACAACACATATGGTAGAGACAGATTCCAACTATAACAGTGGTGGAAGCTATGCTTTAGGACTTTGAGGCCAGGTCATAAATGGAAATAGATTTCAACTGTTTTTTCTCTTCCTTGGGATAGTTGCTCTTGGAAGATAACTGCCATGTTGTAAGGAAGCCCAGGCTACACTACACAAGGTGTTCCAGCAACAGCCAGAGCTAAAGTCCTGATTTTTAGCCAGCATCAACTCCCAAATAAGAGTGAAGAGGACACTGAGATAATTATTGTGACCATATTAGAGACTGTGAGAACCATCTAGGTGAACTGAGTCAAATTTATAACTGTTACAGATAATAATAAGTGATCATTGATGTTTTACACCACCACTTTTGCAATGATTTGTTCTGCAAGTATACTCAGAACGCTTAACAATTCAGATTCACAGCTGTATTATTAACAATTATTTAGATGTAACTGGATTATATTTATTTTGTTTTTCATCCAGTCCATGTATTTCTTTTCTTTCTGATATTTTCTTGTTCTGATGATATATGTACTAAAGTTCTTTACCTCACACAATGAACTCCGTGTTCTTACATGTCTAAAAAATACTTGAGTGATTGACTTTTTAAAAAATCCTCCATATGAAATTATTCTCTCTCTTGTTCTAGCATAGTTTTGCTCATGAAAGTTCAACATCGGGGACATTATTATCCCAGGTTAATCGACAAATTTCCTATATGCATCTTAAGTCTTAAAATTTGGAAATTTTATCAGACACATATTATGTACAGATATCACCTCTGTTTGGTATGTTCTTCATCCAGATTTTTGCATGGTTAGATCTTATAGAAACTTCATCTTCTCAGACACCTTCTCTGGCTTCCCAGTATAAAGAACTCCTTATTTATCACACTACTCTTATAATACTTTCCTCAGAAAATGAATTGCTTTTCTGTTCATTTGTCAATTAATTAATTTTATTTCTTCTCTTTAGAGTTTAAGATCCATGGAGGGAGAATCTAGTCTCTCTTCTTTATGAGTATTTCCAAATGCCTAGGATAATGCTAAGCATGATAGATAATGAAGAAATATTTGATACAGAATGAGAGGATGAATTCATTTCCTTGCATTTCATTTTACTACTAGATACCCAGTAGGCTTTTCATTCTGAAGACAATCCTTTTCTGATAATGCTTTTTGAAAAACTATCTTTTGATTGTTTACTTTCCTCATCTGCATTTTGCTAATACACAAATACAGAGGAACTCAAAGGAGCTCTTCTCCATATGGCCTCAATATTTTTTTCATATTTTTATTTCTTTTATTTTGATATAGATACAGAAATGTTTTCTTTAGTTTAACATTTTTAATAATATTCTTTCACTTATTCAGTCCTTCTATTTTTTTAATATTAGCAAATATGCTTTCTTTCTTTTCTTTTTTTTGGTGTGGAGGGGAAAGAATTCTTTCTTTTCTTTTTTTGGTGTGGAGGGAAAGGAGGTGATACTGGGGATTTAACCTGGGGATGCTCTACTACTGAGCTACATCTCCAGCCCTTTTTATTCTTCATTTGAGAAAGGGTCTCATTAAATTGCCGAGGCTGGCCTCAAACTTGGGATCTTCCTACCTCAGCCTCTACAGTAGCTGGGATTACAGCATGCACCACTGTGTTTACCTACTGTTACTTTTTATTGCATTCTGTTTTTCTTTGTGGATTAGTTTTCTTTTTGAATCTCTTTGAAGCTACTAATAATAACAATCTCTTTGAAGCTACTAACTCTTTTCATATATCTCTGTTTCCTTAGATTGTTTATTTGTGGCTTCTTTCATATTCTGTGCTTTTTTTTAAATGTCTGGTGATACTTGTTTTCTGACAAATAACATTTAAAGGGATGGATTGCAATGATTATCTGAGTTGCCTTTTCTCTGAAGTCACGTAGCTTCATCTCTCACACAAGCTAATCCTTAGCATGGTCCTGCTCTTTTTATATGTTGCTCCTATGCATTCTGCACAAAAGTACTCCATGATTGATTTGTGTTGTGGTTTTACTCTGCTTAGTACATGTTATTCCATCTGCTTTTCATCATATTCTTCAAATTCTTTTTGCATCAGTTAATGATATCCAATCACCTATTTCAATAGATATACTTACATGTAGATAAATAATTACAGTGAAATGACCATTAAAGTTTCAACAAACACATTTAAACTTCCATTTTGAGGCAACATTGATAATTCATTAACCTCTAGAACTTCCTTCCTGAAGAAAAGAAGGGTTTAAGAAAGCTGTCTTATTTCTCTGCCCTGTCATAAGTTCTTTTAACTATCTTTTTTGTCACTTCTTTGCAGGTGTTGAGTAGGAGTGGAAGTCAGATAATGTCAAGCCAACTCTCTTTATCTAGATACAACTTTAAGACATTCACTTTTATTCTCAATTCATGGTGCCTACATCTGTCCTAAACTTTATTCAAACTGGTTTCTATTCCCAGTAGCCAGCGGAGACTTTCTCTCTCCAGATCCCTAATTGACTGAATAGTCATCCAAACATAGATGTGAATTTTCTATTTTCTAACTGGTGTTCAACATAATTGAACCTGTTCTACTTTGAAGATTCTTCTCTCTAGTATTTTGGTGGCACTTTTTTTTTTAATTCCTTGCCACTCTTTCTTTATTTTATTGACTCTAACTGTTCATTACTTAATTCCTCCTTGCTTCCACAGAGCAGGTCCAAATCCCTCCTACTGATGAGTCATTGAAATGATTCTCTCTTCATTGATCTGCAAATAAATCCTGCCCTGTTCACCATGGTGTCTTCACGGTCCCCTGAGCCTGCTATGTCACTCCAGACTCTGAGGTTAGTTTATTTCAGGCATCCCACATGAGGTCTTTCCGCCTTGATTATATTTCCTAATTTACCCATCCTTCAGAAAGGAACTCAATTCCACTTCCCTATGGGGCATCCCATGACAATCCCAAAGCAGTATCTTCTTTAATATCTTTTATCTCCTCTAGCTGAGTAGTTGGTTTTGGTTTACCATGAATTCCTATTTATCATTAATTACCTCTAAACCTATATTTCATTTCCTTGGTCAATTTCCTCATAAGCAGCATTTTTTGGCTTACCTTTTAAAAAAATCTCTCTTCCTTTCATACATAATCTAATATCACTAGCACAGGAATCTCTAACCTTTCCATGAATTAATGATCAAGATGCCAATTCTTTCTTGGCTAGGACAAGAAAGGGGAAATTTGGTGAATAAGATTTAGGATAGCTGCAGGAGAAAAGTGTCACAGCATTTTAATAATGACCTATAATGGAAAGTGCAGCAGCCTGGTTAGCAGAGGTTTAAACAGCATTGGTGTCGAGATTTGTGTATGTGTGTTTGTTTCTGTCTTTTTTTCTTTTTTAGGCTCTCACACTACTGTAGAGTATGGGAGCATCAAAAAAACCCCTCCACTTATCTAGCCCAGCTGGTTTCAAAGAGAGACGCGTATGAGCTACAACTTAATGAGGATTTCATAGCTTCATAAAATTGTATAGAGAAGGGAAACACCTGTTAGTTCAGCTACCTTGGATAAAAATGTTTCTACGCCTGCTCTCCAGGAGATAAGTTGCTGTGAAAATCCATTGATTGTGAGGGTGATGGTTAAAAGAATCACAATTTTCAAAAGAAACTTCAAAAAGAAAAACAAAAAAACCCAAATTTCGGCTTTGGGCTGGGGAGGGGCTCAGCAGTACAGCCAGAGCTTTGTGTGGCTGAGGTCCCCATTTGATGCCCAGCATCACCAAAACAACAAATAGCAAAAAAAAAAAAAAAAAAAAAAAAAGAAAGAAAGAAAAAGAAAAAGAAAAAAAATTCTGCCTTGGCTTACAAAATAAAGAATTCTTTGTAAAGTAGCCTTCTGATGTATCTATCTTTCTAATATAAATCTTGCTGGAATTTAAGAATTTTTTAAATGTGTGCACATAATCTGGTTAAATGTTAAGTAAGAAAATTCATATAGTTTATAAAAAAATACCTTCATAATCAATGAAAGTTGGTTGCCATAAAATAAAACTACATGGTTTTACAAGACTTCTAAGATTCTATGGTCTAGGTATTAGGAAAGACAAAATGGATATATGATTTGGAATCTGGTCACAGCTGGCTAAAATTGCCTATTGGACTGTATGAAATAAAGTAAGAATTTTTAAAAGAGATTACCCTAAAAACAGACATTTTCCAATAACTGTTTTTGCTTAATACTTTTTTTTCATATTTATTCTGTAGCCTTTTTAAAAACTAGTTTTCAATGAAAGAATATTTGTGTCAGTTTTTATAGAGTGTGCCTAATGACATTTGTTCTTGTCTATCTTTGTGAAATCTAACTGAACATTCATTGCCAAGAGGAAAAGACTGATAGAGGTTATTGCAAATTCTGTGAAAGGGAAGTTTCTTTTCTGTAATTGTAGCAGCATTCATGAGCTAGTATAGTGAGACACAGTGAAATATCATATTTGTGGCTGCCTTGGTGTTTTAGAATGAGATGAACATAAGCCTTGAAATAGATGATTCTGAAGATTGGTTAACAATATCACAATCAAATTGCTTTTTATAGTGTTATCAGGAAATAAAGTATTCAATATCTGTTTTAGTTCTCTGAAAAACACACTTGGAACACAAAAATTAACTCCAGTAATTTTTTCCTGCACTTTTCATATATTTCAAATTTTCTTGGCAAAAAATAATTTCATTCAGTAAAATGAACTAAACAAAATTTATTGATTTTTTTTCACCATCTACTACCATCAGTGTAAATAACAGTCTGTGTAATCATTGTGTTTATGGTCCACAGAGGGTAGGCAAAGTGTGCCCTGGGGCTAAATCTAGCCTGCTGACTGCTTTTGTAAATAAAGTTTTATTGGAACACAGCCAAGTTCATTCATTCATGTTTGTCTATGGCTGCTTGCACTCAGTCTCAGACAAGTGGAATAGCTGTAACATAGATCATCTATATAGCTTCCTAAATTCTAAAATGTTTACTATCTGGACCTTTATAGAATAAATGGGCAAGACCTTTGAGTATCTCTAAGATACTGGATGATTCCTAGAAGTTATTTTTAAAATAATATCCTTTATTAGAGAGCCATTTATGATCCTCTCTAAAACACTTCTACATACCTCTTATTTACTTCCTAAATATTTACCTTCTAAATGCTTTTTGAGTTTTTTGCATTTTTCTCCATTTCCATTTTGGGTATTCCAGTCTATCTACCTATACCTTCAGTTATACTATTATAGGAAACTTCTCACTAATTTTTTCACAGCCCATCTTGTCCCAGGTAAGTCCCTCTTCACACTGTAGTTAGAGTGATATTTTTATAATATAGGTTTCCTTATGTCACTTTCATATGGAAAACTCTTCAATAGCTTCCCTATGTTTGTTAGAATACAGATTCTACCACACCCTGCATAGATCAGGCACATTGTCAGCCTCACAATCTAACTCTGATATACTTCTCCTGCTCATCTGTGACACTCCTTATAATGGGTCTTTTTTCATTTCCTCGGGTTCTTCCTACCTAAGGACCTTTGCACAAGCTATATCATTGGTATGAAGCATTCATCTACACCCTTATCCTCCAAAACATTAGTTACCTGCCATACATCCTTCAAATCTCAGATAAAGCTCTTTCCTGAGGAAGGTTTTTTTAAAAGCTAGTTTTAAATTCCCATAAACCTCATAATTTGACTTCCTACTCTATATCACATTATGAAAATATTTTGCATCAACATTTATTTTAGAATATGCCTTTTTTCCTCAACTCTAAACTTCAGAAAGACAAGGACCAAGTCTATTTTACTCATTGTTGTATCTTCAGCACCTGGCAGAGACTGGGGACCTACAAAACATTCGCAGAAATTGGAAGAGATCATTTAATCAGTCTTTCCACCTTGAGGTATTTAAAATTAAACCAAAGGTAAAAATGTGTAGTAAATTGTCATGCCAAGACCAAAGGAGTAAAAGAAACTGTGCTTTGGATAAATAAAATACTTATCCAAAAGTAAAACTGCTATCTTTTCATTATATGCCCATTTACTCTCTTTTCAGATATATAGCACAGGCAGAGAAACATTTAGCAACCATTTTTAAGCAAATATGCGTTCCACCTATAAAAAAAAAATGAGCTAAACTATCTGAAATGGAAAGTAGTCTGTCTCATTTCCAAACTTCTTACAACTCTATACAACTCTGTCCTTTGGTCATCCGTTTTAGAGAATACCACCCCTAAGGCTATAGTGTTCTTCCTTAGTCCAACATCATCTCTCTAGTTATAATTTAATATCATCTCTCTACCCTCAGCAGGGAGGAGAGCAGCTGGCAACATCCTCCTTCTAATAACCCTTCACATCATTACAGATGGTTACTTCCCAACCCTTAGTTTTTCCTCATCTCTGCAAAATTGGCTCAGCATTGTTTTAAACCTCTCCCTACAGGGCATTTGTTTTTTGATAGTTTTACAGGCCACACTTGCCTCTTACAGATATTCGTTCTATCATTTTCTTTTCCTTGGTGTTTCCTTTTCCTCAATATGTAATCTTAAGGAAAACAAGCCTCATGCACACTGGAAAGGCAGAGGTGGAGATTCTCAAGTGGCAGGAGCTAGAAGAGGATTGCCTTGGGGACTGACTTGAAATGTCAACCTAAGGACCTTGGATTTGATGACCATGGCTGACCCAGAGGTAGAGGTGGAGAAATGCAGAGAAGGAAGTCATCTCAGAGTCCAGAGGCTGGAGCAGAGTTTGTGGGCAATGGACAGGTAGAAAACAAGAACTGAAGGAGGCAAGGTGAATAACTGGTTAAAGGAACTCCAGAAGGGACAGCAGGGACTGTGGTGAGGTGCAGAGTTGGCATTGAACTGGGCTAGACTTTCCAATAAGCAAAATTCTACTAAGCGGCTATGACTGTATAACACTCTTTAGTTTCTTTCTTTTTTCCTTTCTTTCTCTTTTTTTTTGCCTTCAAAATGTGATTCCAATTTATTGAAAGTAGTTTATTAAGAGATATCAAAAGACAGTTCCAGGGAATGAAGGGGAGGAACAGGATGGGAATGGGAAAGACAGAAGAATGAATTGGACATAACTTTCCTATGTTCATATATGAATACATGACAAGTGTAACTCCATATTAAATACAAACACAAAAATGGGAAGTTATACTCCACATGTGTATAATATGTCAAAATACACTGTACTGTCATGTATATCTAAATAAAAAAACAAATAAAAATATAAAAGAACAAATTTAAAAAAAAAGACAGTTTCATTTTAGTCTACCTGAAAAGAGCTTTCTTAATTCCTTTGTTGTTTCTTTCTGTTTTTTTGTTTGTTTGTTTTATTGATGCATTACAATTATATGTAATAGTAGGATACATCATGCCACATTCGTACATGCATACGACATAATTTGCTCCATCTCCTTCCCTAGTACCTTCCCTTTCCCTCCACCTCTCTTTCCCATCTGCTTGTTCTATTGATCTCCTTATTTTAATCTCTGATTTTATAAGCAGTTCATTCAGATTGCTAATTTCCTGGCAACCTTTGGGGAAAAAATATAGCTTCTTAAATTTTTTTTGGGGGGGAGGGGCTTCAAGTGATTATTTACTATACGTTTATGACAATGTGTCTTCTTACGTAATAACTGGACTAAACAACATGGACCCTTTCCTTCTTTAATCTCATGGTTAGCTTAATCTTTAAACAACATTTCATTTTACTGAGGATTCTTTTTTAATGTTTCATATGTACATCACCGTATTATTTTAATTGCATTATCACTCAGTTTAAGAATGTAAACGGCTAGAGCTTACAACTGTAATTTTCCCTTTCTGAGCATTTATAGTTTTCTTCACGATTTCTCACTGATAGCTGTCATTTCTTAGCAGTTAATGATCTTCTTTTTTTAAAACAATGAGGTGTCCCATAAACTGATTCTCCCAATTCTTAGATATCCCTAAATGCAACCTGCTATGTGAGCCTCTCCCCTTAGGGTTTCTCTTTTATGGGTGATATCAAAGCAGAGGATGCAATTTAGAATAGACTGAAAGCAAATCCATTTTCTTAAGCTGGATTTTAATTAGACAAATGGGACATGTTAATGTTTTTCATTTGAGGTTCAAGAAGAGAACCAAAACACTGAGGAACTTAGCACGCATACGATCTGATTGGGAATCTTTAACTTCTCCAAAACCATGGGGTGGCATGCCCTTTCATCTTTAATTTTTTTTCAACAAAAATATTATAGAAGAAAGAAAAATTATTCCAAGAGGCTAAATGTTACCCAAGAATATAGTAGCATATGTGTCACAAAGCTGCTAAAGGCTGAAGTACCAAGCTTAACAGTGTTTCTTTGCAGCACAGTTGCTTATCAATGAAGCGTGTATGCAGTCTAATTAACATAATTGGAACTACTATAATTATGCTATCATTTTGTTTACTTTAGCACATTCTGTTGAGGTATATGGGTAGCAATATTTGCTATTGAAATATTGCCCCCTTGCTGCATGCTGGTTGTTTAATCATTCTGTTTATTCTACCTTCCTTGCGGTGCTGCCCTGCTACTCAAAGGTGAGCAAGTGTTAAGTCTTTATAGCCAGGAGAGGAGAAGAAGAGGAAAACAATGAAACTAATCAGGAGCTCTTAGCCACAAAGCACCAGGAGTGGGAAGTTTTGCAAAAAAAAAAAAAAAAAAAAAAAAAGCACAATGGGAAAATAATACTCCCCAGTCCAGAGCATTCAATCTAATAAAATGATGAAGGAAATTGATTTCAAACAGAATGCATGCATCATACGTGGTTGGCCCCTATGTTTTAAGCAATTGAAACAAGTTATATCCTATTTTGGAAAACTGAGAATAAAGTCATAAAAGCTCAGTGGGACTTGTTCTGAGATATCCATTACTAAAATGGTACCAAAAGATTTTATTTGCTCTGACCTTTTAAGTGAGGCTGCAGTGAGGATGGGAAAATGATACTCAATGTCCCTGCTCCTTGTTCCTGCATTTAAACACACTAAGGAATTCCCCTTCCCCCCATGTCTCAGCAGAGCCAGGTCAGAGATAAGAACTTCACAGGAGCTGTGTGATCGGTCCTGTCCAGCATCTCCAAAGGGAAGCAGAGAGCAAAGAGCTGGAGCCTCAGAATCAGTTCCACGGCATGGAAGAGGTTACACAGGTGTGTCGGGCCTTTGAAGATTTCTTTTTTTTTTTTCTCGTGTTGTTTCTGAAGAGAAGGTGTGGGCTAAAGCATTCCCCATGGTTCCTACCAGAGGCGTCAAGCCAAGGCAAGCAGATGTCGGCATCACTTTCACAGTCAATGAGTGTAATATCTGGGTTTTCATAACTACTCTTCTAAAGAGCATAAACAGAACACAGTATAAAGATCAATAAAACAGGAGGAGACATGCTCTGTGCCCTCTCATCCCACTGCGTTCTCCGGATGACTCCACATCCTCCTGCCTACATTTCCTGAGCTCCCTGTTAGACACCAAAAGTCACTAAAAGAGATGCTAATGCATGTGCTCCACCTGAAAGGTACATCACATATTCTTCACTGGGGTTCAGTATGTGGATCTTAATCATCTACCAGATGTTTTTATTTACTAGTTGTTATTTAAAATAGCTTGTAAGGTTTTCTTATTTCATTCTGATCTCATTCCATTTGGAAGTCTTTAAATGTGTGCTACAACACATGTATTCCTGAAGCGGGGACTCAGAAGCAATAATCAGGGCTGTGAAAGTGTTTTGTGAAATCCACACGAAACCAGTCAACTGCACGGGTGTGTTGAACACTGTTTCACACTAATCTTAAATAATGAATAAGCTGGAAACATTTTAATGGAAGGTGAGTACATATATACACACAATCTCTCTCTCTCTCTCTCTCTCTCTCTCTCTCTCTCTCTATTTCTCTCTCTCTCTCTGTCTCGCTCACACACACACACACACACTCACACACACACACTCTCACACACACACACACACGCATGCACACACACAAGGGCAGCCTACTGCCAACAACGAACATGGCAATATACAGGACCAGTCACCTTGACTGTGAGCAAATCAAGCTTCTGAGATGCCCATGGGATCTGCCTAAGGCTACACACTAGCTGTGATGACACTTATGTTCAAATCTTTCTCCTGCCCCATCCTGCCTCCTTGGCTGTCTTTCTTTTAAGAACATTCCTTGATGCACCAAATTCCTATTCTGTTTCTAGGGAAACCAACCTAAGATAGGGTGGATGTACCCCATTGGTACTGAGGTTATAAAACAATCAAAATATGAGTTGTACTCTGAAGCAAGAAGAGAGGTTGCAAAAAGCAATAAGTAGAGCTGAAGACATTATCTGGCACTGAGCAGAAATTCTATTATTTTTAATAGATGAATAATTAAAGAAAAATGAGTTGAAAACTCCCCATGGTTGCCTTGAGAGGCAATGATGTCAGTCATTGAGAGGCCAAGGTTTGCCACAGTCATCTAGATTCAAATCCAGTAGCCTCCACTCTCTGGCAGTCTGATGTTAAACAACTCCCTGGACTTACTTGACCCTTACTTTGTTCATTCATAAAATGAGGAATGATAGTTCCTGCTTTGTAGGGCTGTGTAGATATTGAATGAGTTGATGAATGTAAATTTTGGAACAGTGTGTAGTACAACATAAATACTCAGCTAAGTAGGCTTTTAAAAATGTCATACATGTCTGTAGGAATGATGCTTTATTAACTGTTGCTAAGTATTGGATATGGGATACACCAAAGATTCCAACATGATGAGCTATCCTTCTTTCCCTGAATCCTGGGGGAACCTCCATAAGATTGGATATTACAGGTTTGTAAAGGCTTCAGAGGAACATGGCAGAACTTTATTCATTCATTTGACAAACATCAGCACTGTGCTGGGCTTGAGAGACAATAATGAACTAACAGTTTCCTTCACTCATGAAGTTTATATTCTAATAATGGAGAAAGACAATAAGCCAATGAAAATAAGATTGCCTCAGGCGGTCACAAGAGTTGTGGAATTAGCAGTGGCCTATAGTGATGTTATCCAACAGAACTTTCTGGGTGTTAGAAATGTTCCTATCCACTTGCCTTAGTAGACACTAGCCATAGGTAGCTACTGAATACCTTCAATGTAGCTAGTGTGATGCAAGACTTGAATTTATAATTTTACTCAATTAGAATTAAATTTAAATAGCCATGTACAAGGCAGATTTATAGAAAGACAAGTGAAAATCCATAAACCAGATCCACACATAGGTAGCCACTACATATGAAAGAAGTGACACTACTCAGAGGACAATTCAAGCACTGAATGGGTGGGTTGTTAAAGTAAATAGTACTGGGTCATTTGCATATAAAAATTAAAATATAAAATTAAACTTCGGCCCTACATCACATACAAATTAACCAATTCTAGAAATGATATATCTAAATGTAAAAGGCAGAACAATAAAACTTCAAGAAGATGAAATAGGAGGATATCTTTACCACTTTGGCATAAAGATTTTACCCAGAGAAACTACAAATCATTGGATATAAAAGAAACCATTCACAAACTGAAGTCCATTAAACTTAAGCAACTTCATTAATCAGAATTCTTATAAGGATTCTTTTTATGGCAAGATACAGAGTATGAGGAAATAGTTTCTGTATATACTGACAGAGCAGTTATATCCAGAATATAGAAAGAATATCTATAAAATATAAAAATGGCAGAGAAATTAGTAGGAAAAAAATGAACAAATTTAAACAAGCATTTCACAAAAGAGGAAAACCATTTACCCACTAAACAGAAGAAAAGGAACTCAATCTCATTCAAAAAGAAAATAAAAAAACAGCAACATGAACAACCTCTACACACCCATCAGAATTTCAAATATTCTTGAATAGCAAAATGGATAAATAGTAGTGGATTCATGTGGTGAATTATTATATAGCAGTGAAAAATGGATGAACATTACTGTATGCACCAGTATGGATATATCTCACAAACGTAATGCAGAATGAAAGAAGTCGGTTGGAAAAAAGTACTTACTGTAAACCTGTTTCCAGAATATAAGAATAGTCCAGGCAAATCTATATAGGCTTAGAAGTCAAGACAGAGATCACTGTGGGGAAGAGGGAGACTTCTGGGGCACTGAAGATGTTTGATTTTCAACAGGCATTGACCTGTACTATATTATCTGCGCAATTTCTATATGAATGTTTTCTTCAATATAAAGCTGACTTTTAAAGTGAAGTGATAGCCAAGATGGAAGATCAAAGGTACTTTCCTTTAGAAAACAGGGGACCTGCGTGTCTTTACGCACTCACTGTGAAGCCTTAGGGAGCAGCCAAGGCTGAGAGATCTGCACTTTGTTCTGTCATGGTGCAACCTGAATCCCCCATTTTACCCACAATTCTCTGTAAGGGACGGGTGTAATGCTCGTGCCGGCAGTTTGCCAGATTCTGCTGTGGACAGGAACTGTTCTTTTGATTAGCTTTCTTCTCATTTCCACCCTAGAAAAGCCCTCCCACATAGCATCTTTGAAGTGTAGTTAATTCTCTGTGAAAGAATAAAAACCCCTCAAACACCAGTGTTTTCCTTTGTCAATAGCATAAAGATTTTTTTTTAGCATGATATTCAAGGTCCTTTATGATAAATCACCAACTTTCTTTTCTTGACTTATTTTCTGCCACTCACAGCAGCCCTACTCTGTTCTATGTGTATGCTCTCCTTCCTTCCTTCCTTCCTTCCTTCCTTCCTTCCTTCCTTCCTTCCTTCCTTCCTTCCTACCTTTCTCTCTCTCTCTCTCTCTCTCTCTCTCTCTCTCTCTCTCTCTCTCTCTCTTCCTACAGTGCTGGGACTCAAACCCAGGGCCTTGCTCATGGAAGGCAAGTGTTGTACCACAGAACTACACCCCAGTCCCTCTTGTTTCTTGTGTGTGTGTGTGTTTGTGTGTGTGTGTGTGCGTGTGTGTGTGTGTGTGTGTGAGAGAGAGAGAGAGAGAGAGAGAGAGAGAGAAAGATGATCTAATTCCTTTCTGTACCTGGCAAAACCATCCTGCTATTTCAGGGTTCAGCCGTAATAAAAACCCTTCAGGGGAAATTTTCTAAAATTTCCTATCATAACAGCTGTCATCTCCCTTTATTTCTTGAACTTCTTGCCTTTAATAGTAAGAACTACCTTTATGCACCAGAAACTAGGCCTGATATCGATACAACTAATTCTCAAGACTGATCTACCAAAGGAGATATGATTACAACTCTTTATCAGTAAGAAAACGATTCAAGCTCATGCAGCCAATAAGTGGCTGAGCCAAAATTTGACCTGAATCTATTGTCTCTAAGCCAGCATCCTTGGGTAGGTGTCTGGCTGCCCCAGTACACGGTGCATTTGAGGGCAGGAATCATGCCTTTTTAATTTTGTTGGTTCCACACCTGGCACAAAAGTCATCTACTTTAAATAGTTATAAATGCTTGCAGAATGAAACTGAATTAATTTCAATCTGATTTCGTAACAGGAAGACTACAAAATTCACATGTTGAAGTGCTAGCCTCCAGGACCTCAGAATGTGACTATACTGGAGACAGGACTCTTACAGGGGTAACTAAAGTAAAATGAGGTCATTAGAGTAGGATTTTAATCCAATATGATTGAGGTCCTGATCAGGAGATGAGGATGCACAGAGGCAGGAGGGAAGACCATGTGAAGATGTCAGAAGAAGACAGCCATCCGCAGACCAAGGAGGGAGGCCTCCGAAGAAACCTACTCTGACACTATGATTTTGAACTTCTAGTTTCCAGAAGTGTGAAGAATGACGTGCAAGCCACCCTTGCTGTGGAGCTCTGCTCTGACAACCCTGGCACACTCACACCACTGCCGTGGACATGTTGCTCTAGCATGTTCCTTACTTGAGTAGCTGGTTTCTCTCTTCTCTTTCACTTTGGTCTTCTTCTGGGTATATGATTCTTTCAGTTTCTGATTCCTTTTTAGCAACTATTCCCCCCTCACACACACCAAATGTCTTCAAATTCATGTATTTATGTGTGTGTGTGTGTGTGTTTTGTGTTGTGTTTTAACCCACTTATGGTGATTTCTCTCTGTAGCTTGGCAATTTCAATAGGATTGCTTCAAGTCTTCTTGCTTAATTTTGCCTATGGCCCCTCTCTCTCTTTCTCTCCTTCCCCTCCAACTCTCTCTCAGATTGCTGTCTGATTAGGATTGGAAATTTTAGCCAAGAATACATTGTTTATTGTTTATCAGAAATTCAAATGTAACTAGGTATCCTGAATTTTATCAGGCAGCCCCATATCTGGTCTCAAACTCATCGCTGTAGTCTTCAGTGTCTTTGTGGAGACATCATAAAGAAATGGAGAAAAATTTATACTTGCAGGGCTTTTTTTTTCCATATTAAGATAGAGAACAAGGTATTGAGTTCAAATTTTATCTTTCCCACTAATTTTCCAAATAGTGTAAACAGAGTCATTCCTCATCTGGCCGCCATGAGGGCATTCCTTGTCAAACCTAGCTGAGAAAGGAAGACTTCGTGCAGTTCTATTTATATCTGTGCAGCCAACTCCTCTAAATTGTTGGTTGCTTTATTACTTTTCAAATCCTTCATCCTGCTTTATCCAACCAAAACTGCGGCAATGTCAAAACGCTGGTTTGTTTTATTCTCCATCCCACCTAGAGCCCTCTGCTCCTCCGCTCAATTCTAAAAAGCATTTTTCCATTCATGCCTTTGGTATGAGCTATTGGAAACACATACCCCTCCTCATAATTCTACTCCACATCCCAGGATTGGCATCTTCTACAAAACATGGTTTCAGAAAAAAGGGGTCAAATTGTTTACCCTCTTTAATAAAGCTATTCTGTAAATAAACCAGTTTTAAATTTTGTTTGTGATCTGCTTTTTTTATTCAAAGAGCTGAATCAATAGTATGTTTTGTGACTCTGCTTAAAGGAGACACAGTTAAGAAGTTTAATGGAGACAGCATGAGCCATACAGCAGTTGCCCAGGCTTGCTAGATGTCGATTAACTCCCCAATGTTCTCTTTTAGACAGATGTTCCCTAGGAAACTTGCCAAAACACATGCATGTTCTGTTAGCAGTGAAGAAGTTAAATAGAAAGCCACTTCCTTCTTTCCCTGAATGCATGCTGGAAAATCAAAAACTATAATTAAATGCATATGTGGCATTTTCGCAATATGTTAGGTTGGTGGTTCTAATTATTATCATACATACCATATTTGATCTGGTAGAACATGTGAAAATGTTTATATACTTTTACATTATGGTTTAACAACACATATAAACATTTAGGTACAAAAGGATTATAAATTTTGTTAAAGGCATTGAATTACTGTCAAAGAGAGAGAAACTTTAGCAATTATCCCTGTATTTTTTGCAAACCTTTTGTCACAGAACAAACTGTTTGAGAAAGTAAAACTGTAGGGAGAACTCAAATTGAGGAAGTGAGACTGAAATGTGTCAAATAAACAGAATCTATTTTGAAGAGGAATCTTTTAGAGCTCTGCAATGATCCGAGAATTCAGAGACCAGGCTGGGCCTTTAGCTCATGTGTCTCTTGCTCCACACATGAAAGGACAAGAAACGGGGTGGAGAGAGTAGGAATTGCCAAGTATCACAGAGTAGACTCCCTCCTGCGAATTATCAAGAACCTCCTGTGTTCCAGGCATTTTTCATACACGGATTCTAATCTTCACAGCAAACTGCCTCTCACGTTACAAACGTGAAAACCAGTTCCAAAAAGTTTCATGCAACGGTGCCATTATTGTTCAGCTGATTAAAGGCAGAACTTGGAGTGACAGCCAAACTCCTGAGAGTGCAGTCTTCACTCCGTGGCCACGGGTGTCCATGGGCCATGTCTGAGCTTCCCTTCTAAAGTGTCAACAAGAAGAGTTTCTGTTTGCGACTTGTACCAACTTTGGATTGCTCTCTAGAAAGATGGCAGGTAGTATGGAAACTAAGGTTGGAGTCCATTTTCATGCCATTATCATTAAAAGTCATGGCTGGAACCGCCTTTGAAAGGAACCTGGCCCATTCCCCTCAATTTAACTATGAGGAATCTGAGGTCACTAGCTCTGTGACTTGGGACCAGCATCAATGAGTGAGGATGTTTTGGAAACACTGCCCTCTGGCAGCCTTGTATCTCTGATTTCAGGGACAGGAATGGGGAGATGTAGCCAGCAAGCTGTTGTTGACAGTTGAAATATTAGATAATGTGTCCTCTTAGTCCACAGAGTCAATGAGAATGATCCCGTCAGTCAGCCCTGGAACTAGGGAAATTGTCTCTGGGGATGTGTAAGCATCTACATAACCAGCCAATCAGGGCAGTTTCTCCTATTTTTTTTTTCTTAATGTAGATTATCAGTTAATCAAACTCAAACTGCTCCAGCTAGGGTCGACTATTTCCTACCTAATTGACGGGGCTGGAATGCCCACGGAGGGGCCTCTTCAATCCCCAGTTGTGGCTGCAGATGAGTTTTGTGGTTGGAAGGAAGTTAAGATGCCCTGAAGTCTAGACACAGAGACTCATCTTTAAAGGTGGAACAGGGAGCCATGGAGAGGGACAGTTATAAAAGCTCCGCTTGGAGTCTGATAGACTACTAATGACTAGAAGCGACCTCCCTAGTGCTCCCTTCTGACTTAAACTATTAGAGGTAACCACTGTGATTTATAGAGCGATGGGAGTAGAGATCAGCCTCCGTCCTTCCTCCCTCCTGTTCCTCTAATGCATTTTGAAGTTGGGTGATATCATAGAAGCCACTTTCATTCATTTCTAGCTGTGAAGCAGATCACAATTATCCATTATAACTGCGAAGTAGCGTTACAAAAAGAAAATCACGTTTTAGGGAGTGTTTTTTAGCACCATATGGTTGAGTACTAACATGATACAGCAGAAAGGCAACAGAGCAGTGTTTGGTGACAGAGGCATTTTCATTCAATCCACCTTTTTTTTTTCACTCCTGCTTCCCATTTCCAAGGCTGTTTAGGGCAGGAATTAATGGGAGTGCTTAGGACAGAACAGCAATGCTACTGGTCACACCAGGAGCAAGGCACCTGTGCAGAAAAGGTGATCCGGTGACAACCAGGACTGCCTGTTCTTCACACTGTGTTCACAACTACAAATGCCCTTTCGTCATTCTTTAGTACTGTTGTGCTCCAGGCTCTCACTCTTCCGGTTGCATTTCTTTTAGTCTTTCCCCATTAAAGGGCTTCCATTAGGGGAAAAACTAATTTAAAACAGGACATGAGAAATTACTCTAAAAGATGATTTTGCTAAACTTCCCAAGTCACCCCAAATTAGGTTCATCACCATAGTTTTTTAAGTATTTGTTGAGAGAGTACTAAAAACAAACATGGGCTGAGAGCTATGCAAAATACAAAAGTATATGATACACACAAGTTTCCCTAAGGAAGAGGGTGGATATCAATCCTGAGTGGTGGGTCACTGGCTTGTGTGGAAAGGATTTCAGTAAGAATCTGCTTACGAGGAAATGAGACCAGTGTTGCCATGGACAGGTGATGCCTCTGTACTCCCACAAAACTTCACAGCACCCCCCACAGAGGGGAAGTAGTTTCTTCGCCTAGTTTATGGATTGGGAAACTGTGATGGTGTGGATGTGAGGTGTCCCCCAAAAGCTCATGTGTGAGACAATATAAGAAAGTTTAGAGGAGAACTTCGGGGATTATAAAAGCATTAATGCAATCAGTCGATTAATCCCATCATGGGACTAACTGGGTGGCTGCTGAAAGTGGTCAGGGTGTGGCTGGAGGAGGTGGGTCACTGAGGGCATGCCTTTGAGGGACATATTTGTCTCTGGCAATTGGAGGCGCTCTCTCTCTCTCTCTCTCTCTCTCTCTCTCTCTCTCTCTCTCTCTCTCTCTCTCCCTTAGCTTTCTGATCATCATGTGAGCCACTTCCTTCTATCACACTCTTCTGCCATGATGTTCTGCCTTACCTCAAACCCTGAGGAATGGAGCCAGCTGTCCATGGACTGAGACTTCTGAAACTATGAGCTGCAAATAAACTTTTTTTCCTCTACAATTTTTCTGTCAGGCTTTTAGTCATAGCAGCAAACAAAATGACTAAAACGGAAATAGACAATGAAACAAGTATTTTGCTGGACAAAGAACTTCTGGAAAGGGTACCACTGGCTTCATTTGCAATGGCCGTAATAAACACGGTGGCACTTGGACCAGAAGAAAAATGAGCTGCAATGATTGCTCAATGTTCAGATTCAAGCTTCATTTTTCACTGCCCCCACACTACAGAATACCAAAGTTTGTTGAATAAAACTATGACCTTTGTAGTTTTTTGCCTAATTTATTTGAAAATGACAGAATTGGATACAGGCCCATATCAATTTCAACTCCAAATTCATTTTAAATCAGTGTTGGCTAAACATAGCTTTGTGCAAGGATGAGCAAGAGGAAACCACCATGCTTTTGATAATGGATCGCAGTTCAGAAGAGAGGAACAATTCTGAAATTATCACAGGTGTCTGCCTTTTAAGTAGGTTTACTGTAGTAAATACTATTTTAAAAATATTCTAACTTAGTTTCTCATACACACATGAGAGAATAGTGAAACAAATAAAATACGTTATTAAGTCATGAAAAGAAAAGGCTCTTGGATTAGAATATTTGTACTCGGTAAAAGTCATAATTTTGTGATTAATATTAGCATATTTAGTGATATACTAGATATAATAAAAATGAGCTTTGTAAAGTAGAGGACATATTTAGTATTTTATTATAGAATTTAAAGGAATAAGATAAGGAGACATTTTCAGTGAAAGATGAGACAAGAAAATCAGATTCAGTGGAATTCATCGGATATATATTTAGGCTTTTTAATTCTTTGCATAAGTGCCCAATATTTCAAACAACCAAGAGGATCAAAAATATACATTCAAGTACTTTCTGAAAGTTGTTTTGGAAAATAACTATTTGAATGTGTACTATGACAAATTAAGACCCAAATGAAGAATGGGAAATTGGAAATAAAGGATCTGGGGTGAGCAATGAGGACAGTTAATTAATACACATTATTTCTGATTGGTTATAAAACAATGCAAATATGAATGTGGTCTTTGAAGACTAAGGTTACAAGGGACATTCAGTAGTAATAGTATTTCAGTAAAATCTCATTTGTATATGTTAACATGCTATTTGTCATTAGATATGCACATATGCAATTACTCAGAAATCTGCATCAGGCAGACCTTGGTTTGAATTCTGACTTTACCACTTAGTTTGTGTAATCTTGGACACAAATCTTCACAATGTCCATGTACCCCTCACCACCTATATGCACATATAATGCACATGGAATAGGGCAATCCAATAAAATATTAAAAATAATTATCTCTGGTTGGCAGGATTATATAAGTGAAACTTTTTTAAATACATTTTTTGACTTAGCTCAGATTTGTAAAGTGAGCATTTATCATTTCAATAATCAGAAAAATGTCATTAAGTACAAAAAAAGTACTAAAATTACATCTATAATTCTAGCAAAGCTCATTTTCTGCACAAAATAAAATCTGTTTAAATAGGAACTTGGGTTGAGTTTTAGTTGAATCTAAGCTGGGAAGCTTATTCAATCACAGATGCCATTTTATGTTGAGATACAACTTGGAACTTCATCATTACATCACTAATATTGAAAGGCAGTGGGTTAGCCTGCCAGGATCAATTTTCCACTCTATCCTCACCCACTCGCATCATGTCACCCAGGGAGATGGGTAACCTTGCTAGACTTCACTTTTCTAACCTGTGAACTATGAATAATAAGAGTGCTGATACAAGTTAAACATCTCTTACCCCAAATTCTGAAATTCATAATACTCCAAAATCCAAAACTTTTTGAACACCGACACAATGTCATAAATGGAAAATTTCACACTTAACCTCATGTGACAGGTTACAGCGCACACACAGGCATCCTGAAAATATTGTATGTATACAAAGTATAATATGAAACATAAATGAGTTTCATGTTTATATTTATATCTCACCCCCAAGATATCTTATTGTGTATGTGCAAATATTCCAAAATATAAAAAAATCCCCAATCAAAAATACTTCTTGTCCCAAGAATTTTGGATAAGAAATACTCAACCTTTTTTATAGGTTGACTAAGAGAAACCTGTCAGATAATGCACAGAAGGAAGCTGAAGTTTAGAGAAGTTGCAGTTTATTTTCAAGGTATGGCTGACCCCACCGGCTAACCCAGGAACTCAGTACTGAGGCCAAGGGTCCTGCCAGTTTTAAACTTCATCCTTCCACCCAGATTGACATAGTGCTATTTGGTGCTCCATTCCTGACACGAGGGTTGTTCTGTTATCCACAATCATTTATTTGGGGTTTTTTGAAGCTCTATCCTGTGGCATTTATAGCTCCCACATTCTGACCACTTAGAGTTTCTATTCAGCACAACACCATTTATTATTAACGAAATAGGAAAAATAAATAAGTAATTTCATTTTAATTCTGAGAACCAGGATTCAGACATCATAATCAAGAGTGGCAGATAGCTGGGGCCTTCCACTTTCCTTTAAAATTCCTACATAAGGACTAGATACTGTCTCTACAAATAAATGGATCTGAAGAGAAATCAAGATGAGTCACAACCATGGTGCCCAGAGACTCTTGGATTTGTTTGTATTTGTTATTTTGAAAATATTCATTCTTTTCATTCTTCACTTGGATGCTCTGTCTTTTGGTGTCTTTCCCTCTTGCCCAAGTAGAAGCATGTCTGAATACTAATGCTTGGCCAATTTCAGGCTATCATTTGGAGGTAATTAATTTGGACAGCAAGCATAAACCTAGCATTTGTGGGACTGACTTGAGGCTCAGTTAACCCACCAGATGAATTATTTCATTTTTAAATAGCAACTCTTCCAAAGATCCATTAATAAGACAGGTGTTTAACCTCCGGTCACACATCTGACTCAGTCCCAGTGTCACACCAAGGTTCTTGAATGTATCCCTAGAATATTTTGGTGTGGTTTTTCATTTAACTGTTGTCAAGCCAATTCTTTAATTTTACTATTGTTTTTCCCTTTTATTTTCGAGGTCAACAAACTCCCAGGAGCTACCAAACGAGAATAGAACTGACATAGGACATGTCAATTATTCTCATATTAGAAACTAGAAAATACTGGGACAGATCTTGCTCATGGAATGATTATGACACACATATATTCTATTTCAAACACATACATTTTAAATCAGGGTCATATCTGAGCAGTTCCCCAAATGTCCTTTCTCTAAAAAGCACACAGACATTCCTTAGAAATTTGTTTATAAAAATGTATTTGCAGTATTATACCAATACTTTTGTAAAATGGTGAAATCTGCAATCCACAGCTAAAAAAAAAAAAAAAAAAAAAAATTTCAAGGACATCCTCACAAGGAGAACACCATATTTTCAAACCTGAAACAGATGTGCAACTACTTGAGGCTGAGTTCCTTGAGGCCCTTTTTGTACTGTGAAGTATTGCCCAGATGTTGCTACCTGGAAGGCCTTCAATGACTTGCATACTTTGTCTAACATAATAGGAGAATGACCGAGCTCTTTAGTTCAGAGATACAGCACAAATGTAGCAGAAAACACAGTCGCGCAGCATGGTGGCCAGTTGCTGGTCTCTGCTTTCACCTTGGTGATAAATGGAATCATGTCATCTGACTAAGGATCAGACTCTTGTGCTCCATTTATTTTCGTCATGCTCCACTGTCATACGGTTAGTCAAATGGACAGAAGTTAACCTCCATCTCTCCATCCTCCAGAAACACTTAAGTCTATTTCATCTGATTTAACATCAGCGCCCATGTGCCTTACAAATCTTTGTTAAAGACCACTAACCTTAATGCTCTGAAAAGGGCACTGCCAAATCTGATAAGTTTAAAACATAGAGAGATGAAAACCAAGAACTTCACAAGATTGCTTTCCTTAAATGTGCTTTATTAGTCAAGACTGCCAAATGAGGACTGTATCAAAGGTAATGCTACTACAAAGAAGGAAACTGCTTTTCCTCTCCAAACATATGTTTTGCAGCTGAGCCCTGCTCTCAGTTCTAAGTCTTTTTCATGTGGTGCTCTGATTCTCTTCTTTGGCCTAAAGCCCAAACATCTCTGATGATACCTTCCCTATCTTCCCAGGCTTGACATTCAGACACTGAGATATTAAATTAAACACAATAGCATATTAACAAGAGATGTGTCTCCATGAAATTAAGAACTCAAAAACAAGCTTATCTAAAAAGGAAAAAAAAAAAAAAAACAGCAAAACCAGTCATTTTTTTTTCTTCTGATTGGAAAAGCATTTCGGGACATTTTGTGTTTTTTTTTTTTCCCCTATAAATATTCCTTCCTGTTACTTTTGCAGAATGACTTAGGTGAGAAAGGAAATGCAAAGAATGGTAGAGGATGGGAATTTTTGAAAATTGGCAGAACAGAATGTGAAGATTCAGAAACAGTGTTGATGGATAGAGAAAGGAATGTCACAGTGAAAGGACGAGTGGTTAGTTGTTAACAGAAAGTTTTGAGGTGCCTATTCATCGATGCTAATTCTATTGAAATGGATGTAGCTGTTTCTGGAAGATGAAGCAGGTTAGCTTCTATGTGTTCTGCTAACCATATGTCAGTGGTTTCCAATGAAAATAATTGCTGCAGTGCTTCCTCCACTCAGAACAAGAGGAGCTAGAGAGAAATAAGAAGCACGTTTGCAGGCTTGCACTTTTGTGAGGTTTTATAATTACTCAGCAAGTCTGACCTCCTGTTCTTGAGGACTTTGAATCTGACTTTTCTAAGTTTCTTCTGAATGTCCATAATTCCACTCAACTGTTGAAGATACTGGCCTTTCCATTATGAACTGTATCCTTAAGAGACATCCATGATTTTAAGTCTCATTTACCTGTGGGGAATAGATGACAGTTCACAAATATTTGTAGTGAAATTTCATGTATTCACAATTCCTGTCTGTTTCTGCAGAACTTCTGCTCCTCCAGCTCTTCCCTGGCTCTACCATATCTCCAGGTAGAGGCTCCAGTGAGTTCAGGAACAAGTTCATTCATGTGGTGAAAAAGGTACTCTAGGACAAATTTGCCCTGCTCCATGAAGCACCAGAGTTTCTCCACACCCCTGTGGACACAGGAGAGTTTGTCGTTGGACAATGCTGCTTTTCAGACCTATTGATACTAATAGGTCTCCTTGGGTCCTTACAACTGTTCTTTCTTTTCCTCTCTTTGGCACTGAGAGTATTCTCTCTCTCTCTCTCTCTCTCTCTCTCTCTCTCTCTCTCTCTCTCTCTCTCTCTCTCTCTCTCTCTCCTGAATGTTTCTATACAGGAATGATGGAAGTATATGCTTCTCTGGATCACATGCTATTGGAAACACTTAAAATACAATGAAACACTCCTAAAATATAATTGTTTAGGACACAGTGAATATATCTTTGAATGAAGTTCTCTTAGTTTTGTTTACTGTATTCTCTAGGGTTCATATGTCCCAGAAAACTGAAGCTAGAGGTATATTCATGTAGCAGACAATGTAAACAAAATTTGTACTTCCCTCCAAATGTCTACTCTATATTTATCAAGCTCATCATTTTTCCTGTTTTTCTCTTGTAAGATGTCTATCAGTGTTCCTACCAACAGGGGTTTCTTGACTCATCTACCAGGGCATTGGATTTGCCAAGGAATACCTGTACTCTCTCAGAAAATAGTCTCATGTGTCTCCATCTATGCACAAGACCTACCAAGGCTATTTATATGCTATAATTTTCTTAAAACAGGTTAGGTTTCACCTCAATTTTTTTAATTTTTATTATTGGTTGTTAAAAACATTACATAGTTCTTGATATATCATATTTCATACATTAGATTCAAGTGGGTTATGAACTCCCATTTTTACCCAGTATACAGATTGCAGAATCACATCGGTTACACATCCACTGTTTTACATATTGCCATACTAGTGTCTGTTGTATTCTGTTGCCTTTCCCATCCTCTACTATCCCCCCTCCCCTCCCCTCCCCTCCCATCTTCTCTCTCTACTCCATCTACTGTAATTCTAGCCAATCCCTAAAAAACAAATGCCAAATGTCTTCTTTGATATAAGGAGAACAACAAAGAACAGAGCAGGGAGAAAGAGCATGAGAAGAAGATTAACATTAAACAGGGACGAGAGGTGGGAGGGAAAGGAAGTGAGAAGGGAAATTGCATGGAAATGGAAGGAGACCCTCATTGTTATACAAAATTACATATAAGAGGAAGTGAGGGGAAAGAGAAAAAAATGAATCACCTCAATTTTTAAAATTGGATATTTCAATAGGGCATAAAGTTCCAATAGATTTGACACTACTCAAACAAATGCCAAGTCAAGATTTAAATTTGCTAAGGAAAATATATGGAAATAGGTTTCATGGCTACCATCTTCTCACACTGCTTTAGGTTTAAGTCAAGCATGGAGATGAAGAAATTTTTCAAAAGAAACTTTTGGAAAGAATTACACTGTTTGCAAGTTCTTGATGACTTTGAATCTGACTTGAATCCGACTTGACTTAAATCTTCTCTTTGAGAAGCCCCTTTTACTTGGCCATCATTCTGAGGCCAAGTAAAAGGGGCTTCCCAAAGAGCTTGAATGTTTATTATAGCTTGACCATTTACAAGGAACTCAAGTTACAGTACTCTCAGTCTAAACGTAGACAACCTAGCTGACTACTCCAAGATTGAGAAGTTATTGTAGAGCCAGATACAGATTTTGTGCTTATGATTTATTTTCAAGGCCATATGACATAGAGAGGTTCTGTAAAACAGGTGACTTAAAAGCCCAAACAGATCTTAGCATGGAGTAACTAAAGAGGTTTGGCTAATCTGGAAAACTTTAAGACCACTGAAATAAAACCTCTCCTACTTTACTGGCCCATCCTCTTTCTAGGTTACTTCTTTCCCTGATTCTCCCCACCCAAGTAAATAGCTGTCAAATTTGGGTAGGAGTTATCCCAAAAAGAGTGAAGAAGCTGCCCATACTTGCTTCCTCCAGGGTAGGTCACTCTCTCCAAGAACCCCAGCTAGTTGTAGAATGGGGAAAAAGTCATACTCTTGAATTAAGGATTGACATGTTCTAATATCTAAATTTAGACTCAATTTTATTACTTAAATAGACCAGAAAGTGTCTGATAAAAGAGTCATGGAGCTACCTTTTTTTTTGAGTCATGAAAATATAACCCCACTAAGCTAAAATAAAAAGGTATGAGAATATAAAATAAAGTTACTTTATGAAAACACTTTGAGTCCTGCTTGTTCAATATATGTGGTACAATAGTCATAAATCCTACACGAAAATAAGGGAAAGTAGCACTCATATTTCTCATTTCTGGTTAGATTCCTTTTCTTCCTGACTTAAAATTTGTGTTATTTCATGCTTCTAATGAGAAGAACTTCTGTAATCTTTTCAACCTCACTGATTATACAATAGTTTATAATTATATACATTATAAAATTGAGAGTGACCTTAGGAGGATCTATTTGATTGGGTTCCAAACTTTAATGCACAAATAAGCCACCTAGGACCTTAAGACACAGTATGTCTGGGATGAGGCCAGAGATTCTGCATTTCTAGCAAGCTCTCAGATGGCATCAGTGTTCTGATCCATGCATACCTTGTATAGAAAGGCTTTAGTCTATATCTTTCCCACTCTTACAATATAGCAAAAGAACTAAAACGTTCTATACAAAGAACTGAAAGGTCTCATAAGAGCTAATGAAATAGAGGTAGTTTTAGCACAGGGAGCCCCAACACTGCTTCTTTGGGCCAGCTTCTTTACTGTCATTCTTCCTGACATGTACTTGAACCAGTATGAAAGCTTTGCCTTCGTCGTTTAAGTCACCTATTAAATTTGTCATCATGTGAAAACATGCTAGAGTGTGCACTAGCCAAAAAAGATGATGGGTATTACCAAAAGAAGACAGACTATGAATATAGTCAATCAGATGCAGAAAGGAAGAGTCTATGACTATGACCAATCAGACCTATTGGATTAAGTAAGAATCCACCTGATTGATTTTGCTGTCATGCTTCTACTTGTGTAATTTTTCCACCAGGAACATCTTTTATTCTTATATATATGTTTTATGCTTCAGTTTATGCCTAATTCTTCTCAAGAAGTCTTAACCAAAACTTTAGGTTTAATCACTTGACTACCCTCTGTTCTCCAATAGTGCCTTATGACTGCTTACACTTTAACAATTGCTTTATTATATTTAAATTAGATGCTAAGTTTCTTAATTATCTAGGTTTTCTTTGGTAGCTGAAATCACTTATCATCATCATCATCATCATCATCATCATCATCATCATCATCTGTAAGCCTGAGTGTCTAGCAGAATTCCTGAGACATAGCAAGTGTTCAAAATATATTTATGGATAAAATTTACTTTAAGGCAAGAAATATTACTACAGATAAGGAGAAACTTTTCACAATTATAAAAATCTACTGTTTCAGAAAGACATAATGATTACAAATGTATATATACCTTAAAAAAGAGGTTTAAAACAAATGATACAAAACTGAAAGAACTGAAAGTTAGAAATACATGATTTAATAACAATAGTTGAATATTTCCAGAACAAATTCTAAATAATTGCAAAAGCAACTACAGAGAAAATCAACAAGGTTATGGAAGACTTAAATGACAGTATCAACCAATTTGACAAAACTATGTAACTGACATGAAAAAACCTTCACACTTTGACCATAGAATACACCTTTTTTTCAAGTGCACATTTATCATATGCTTAGGTCACACACACACAAAATAAATAAATAAATAAATTTATAATGAAGAAAAAAGATACAAAAGTGTGTCTGCACCGAATTAAATTAGAAATGAACAACTGTAGGATATGTAGGGATTGCCAAATATTCAAAAATTATGCACCATACTTCCAAACAACACATAGACGAAAGAAGAAATCACAAGAGAAATTAGGAAGCTTTGGAAGTGAACAAAAAATAAATTAAAATAAACATATCAAAACTTATGTGAAGCTAGTGGAACAATGCTTAAGGGAAAATTTACAGATCTGAAATTAATATATAAAAAGAAAGGCAACCAGGGCATTATCTAGATGGCAGGATAGGAGTTATCTACTCCCAACAGTTGTCCAGTACTAATCTGGACAATTTACAGTACAGACCAGAGTATCTTTGTGGGACCCCAAGAGGCCAAGAGGCCAGTTGAAAATTTCCAGCACACTATTAGAGCAACACAAACAAATTAACAAACAAAAAACCAAAACACACACACACACACACACAAACAAACAAAATACAACAAGAATAGACAGGTTGAAGAGAGGAATCAGAATAATTTAATTTACTCATGTCACTCCTCCCCTAACATGGCACAATTCAGGTGGAAAAAAATGAACAAAGACTGAAATAGGTTAAAAAAAGGTTAAGGGATTTATGGGACATAATCAATAAAAATAATTTCAGATACATAATATTAGAAGGAGAAGAAAGAGAGAAATGGTAGAACACTTATCTAAAGAAATAATGGCTAACATGTTCCAAGATTTGGGAAAGATAGAGACACCAAGTACAAAGGTTCAAAAGCTGCCAAACAGGTTCAACCCAAGAAGGATCCATCAAGACACATTATAATTTCACTGGGGAAGATCAAAAGCAAAGAGAGATTTTGAAAATAGTATGAGAAAAGAGACATCTCACATACAGAGGCCCTCTATCATACTCTGATGGACTTCTCAGCAGAAACATTGCTGGTCAGGAGCAAGAAGGATCATATATTCAAAGTTTTGAAAGAAAAACACACAACCAAGGGAAAAAAAATTAGAATCCAATATGGAGGCAAAAATCTTTAATAACATATATACATACACAACTCAAAAGAAACACAATGCAAAAGAAATATTGTAAACCATATCCAAGTAAGATCCCCACCCCCAGGAATGGAAAGATGGTTTAACTGTAAAAAAAAACAAAATAGGCAAAAGTACAATTATTTCAATAGTTGCAGATAAAGTATTTGACAAATGTAACACCCAATTATGTTTTTAAAAATTTTTTAAAAACTTGTCAATGATCTAGAAGTATAAGGGAAATACCTTCATCTGATAACAAGATAAAAAGCATTTAAGAAAATGAACACAGTTAATATTATGCTAATGAAGGAATCCATAATGTGAATGCTTTCCACGTAAGATTGAGACCAAGGTAAAGAAAATTGAACTTGTCATTTTTATTCAACATTGTACCAACTGGTGTACAAATGCAAAAAGAAAAAAGAAAAAAGGAAACACCACACAGAGGAAGAGGGAAAGAAAAAAAGAAACAAAATTTACAAAATAGATCCACATATGAAAGAAAGAAGTAAAACTTTTTAAGCAGATGACATGCTCCTCTTTGCAGAAAATACTAAGCAATTACAAAAAATATTATAATCAAATTTACCAAGATCCTGCAATAAAATGCTAAAATCAATTAGATTTCTATATTAGCAGTAAACAATCTAAAATGAAATTAAGAAAACCATTTTATTCAGAACAAGATGAGAAAATAAAAGCTTAGAAAAAAAGTTAATAAAAAATATGTAAGACTTCTGCACTGGAACTGTAATATATTATTGAGGAAAATTAAAGATGTAAATAAATGTAGAGATATGTTCACAAATTAGAAGATTCAATATTTTTAATATGGCAATTCTTTCCAAATTGATTTCTAAATTCAATGCAATCGTTGTCATAATCCTACTTGACTTTTTAAAAGAAATTTATAAGCTGATCCTAACCATATGGAAATGCAAAACAACCTAGAATATCCTAAATGATTTTTTAAAGGAAGAAAAAAATTGGAGGATTTATATTACTAATTTCAAAACTTTCCATAAAATCAATAATCAAGGCAATGTGGTATCCAAAAAGAAAGTCATATAAATCAATAGAAAAGAATTGAGAGTTCATAAGTAAACTCTTCCATTGATTTATGGTTATTGATTTTCAACAAAAATACCAATGCCATTCAAAAGGGAAAAGGATATTCTCTTCAACAAAAGGTAGCGCAGAGACAGTTGAATATTTACCTGCAAAAATCAAACACTTCAGTACTAAGACTGTGCCCAAGACAATAAAAACTTAAGCCCTTGCAAAGACATGAACTTCACAATGATACTATTAATAATAGACTCAAAGTAGAAACAGTACAAATATATTACAACTGCTTAATGGATAAACAAAGTCCATACAAATAGAATACTATTCAGCAAAAAAAAAAAAAAAGAATAAGCTATTACTTGAACCTTAAAAACATTATTTCAAGTGAAAGAATTCAGACAAAGAAAACCACATATTGTATGCTTTCATTTATGTATGAATGCCTGGAAAAAATTTATAGAAACAGATTGGATCCACGATTGCCTAGAGATAGGGGTGGGAGTTTGGATAAATAGACACAAAGGAAATTTGAGGGCTTATGGAAAGTTATAAAACTGGGTTACAGTGATGTTTCCACAACTAAATTCAGTAAAAATTCTTTTTGAAAAAAAAAATATTTTAAGGGTTAAGTGAGGACACAGATTAGACATAATTTTTGTTCTTTTTTATTTCAGAACTTCATTTCACTTTTTGTTAACATATTAATTAATGGTGACATTAGCTGTCTAATCAGTCCAAGATATTAGTCATAACATATTGTCTTCATAAAATACTTTGCTGCAACAGGTGAGTGGTTTGAACACTGAGCTTGGGGGGACCAGTGGAAAGCTTGCTCTATGTGGATTCACTTCACATGATCTATTTGTGCTGTTTTGGAGGAGCAGTGTTTACTATTCTGCACCTTTATCATGGTTGAGTGACTCCTGGTTCTGCTCTTTCCTTTTTCTTTCTTTTTTTTTAATATTTATTTTTTAGTTGTAGTTGGACACAATACCTTTATTTTTATTTGTTTATTTTTACATAGTGCTGAAGATCAAACCCAAGGCCTTGCATGTACTAGGCAAGCACTCTACCGCTAAGCCACAACCCCAGCCCTCTTTCCTTTTTCTTAAACACAAATGCAAAGCCAAGGCACCTTTAGGTGTTGAGTTGTGCTAGACTCCAGGAGTTCCCAAAGTGTCATGGTGCACATTGAGAAAAGTGTCTCCCAGGGTGAAAAGCCAGAGGCTATGAGAAGCAGGGTTTGTAGTATCAACACAACAGGGTGCCCCTGATTCCTTAGGAGGATATAATTGCTGTATTTGAATAACACTATGGGCCCTCAGGGAACTGAAACCTGCTATTTAGGGATAAGCAGGTCATAGACTTGGTCCATTTGCTCAGAAGGGTTGTTTGGCTAGGGGACCTTATTTGTGGGAGAAGAATAGAAAGGTCATTTGAAACCTTCCTTGTTTTCCCATGTGTCCTGGCAGCCCATGAGCTTGAGCCTTAATTTTGATCCTATATCTTGCCAAATTAAACACATAGAACACTCTATTTTATTTTTGTTAGTATCCCCTGAAAAATTAATGAACAGTCCTGCTCAAATTCTTTGTTTAGCCTCACTACTGACAATCACAATATCTCTCAAGTTCATAAGTTGGAAGGGAAAAAAAAACAAGAATATTACCAAGCAGTCATTTATATGTATTTTATATGCTTGCAAAAAAAGCATTAAATATCAACTTATATGTCACAGGTCTTATAATAAGGAAGAGATGATACTGCAAATGAGTCCTATATGTCCCCATTGAACATCTTAAATTCCTTGAGAATGGAGCCCTCTGTGTTCCTGGGGTCTCCAGCATCATGCCTCATATCTGGCAAAATGCAGGTAATAAAGCCTAACTGTTAATGAGAATTTACCATGTGCCAGACAATGTCCTAAGCAAAATAGACACTTGTTATTTAATTGTCACAATCTCCTTGTTAGTTGTGTACTGTCATTATTTCAGTTTACTAGAACAAGGGTCAGAAAATATTTTCTGTGAAGGGCCAGATGGTACATATTTTCGGTTTAGTGGACTACACCATAGCTGTTGAGACTATACCACCTCTATCCTTATCATGTAAAAGAAGCTAGAGATGCTCTGTAAATAAGTGAGCATGCTGCATTTCAAACAGTGGACCCATTTGGCTTATAGGCTGTATTTGCCATCCTTGTATTAGATGACATCACTAATGCTCGGTGTGATTGAGTAATTTTCTCAACATCACAGCTCACAAGATGCATAGTAGGATTATATCAGCAAATACTGGTTCGTCTGACTTAAAACTCCTTTTCCTAACCACTATCCTCTAATGTGAGTGATTTCTGCACTAGTAAGTAGGGCTCCATACATATGTGTTGAATAAATAAAAATATTTTATTATTATATTTCCTGGAGAAAAAAAGTTGAGTTGGATTTTATTAAGTCTGCACATAGAACTTTTGGCTTTCTTTTGAAACTAAAGTTTAAAAATAATGAAAACATAATCAGACTCGGGTATTCTCCCCAGCTCTCCATTTATTTGTCCAGGGGTATGGCAAGTCTGTACAAAAAAGGAAAGACCAGTTGTGATTGCAGAAACAGACCCTTGATCATGGGCTGTTTTAGTCAGGTTTTTCATTGCTGTGACCAAAAGGCCAGACAAGAGCAATGAGAGGAGAAAAGTTTGACTCATAGTTTCAGAGATTTTAATCCATAGACAACCATAGCTGTCTATGTTTCAGAGATTTTAGTCCATAGCTCTGGGCTCACGGTGAAGCAGAACATTATGGCAGAAAGGAGTGGTGGAAGAAAGCAGCTCAAGACATGGCAATCAGGAGGCAGAGAAAGCAATATATACTCCAAAGGCATACCACCAATGACCTACTTTCTCTAGCCACACCCTACCTGCCTACACTTACCACCCAGTTAATCCATACAAGTGGATTAATGCACTGATTAGGTTAAGGTTCTTAGAATCATTATGATCATTGCACCTCTAAACTTTCTTGCATTGTCTTACACATGAGCTTTTGAGGGACACCTCATATCTTAAACCATAATAGGCTCTATTTTCCATGATGTGGATTATTTTCTGAAGTGGCCTCATCTTGGAACACCATTATATGTTACGGTCTCACTGTGGACTAATGCATTTAACTTTCCAGGACTGTTTAGATCTAGCTCCATTCACATTTCTATGCACTAGAAATCCAAATACCCCAGTAACTAGCTCTTTTTTCTCTCTCAAATTAGTTACAAAAAAATGAACAATGTTTGTTCACACTTTATTGAAAAAAAATTGCTTCCCTGCTGGGATACTATCTTCTGATTTTTAACAAAAAACACATTGGTTGAAAACTAAAAAATTGCTGACACATCTTTAACTGACTCTGCCTGGAATAAGAGTATTTGTAAGATGGTTCAGCCATTATTTCCCTCCTAAACTGTAGGAATGAATAGCTACAGTGTTGTTACTTATAATTCAGAGCTAGCTGGTATTAAAAAAAAAAAAAAGACATGTGGCATCCAGAAAATGTAATTAATTTGATGGTATAAGCCTTCATAAATTATCAAGTATTCCCAGTAGCAGTCATGAAAAACTTACAGAGAACATGAGCTGCCTTTAAATTGCTTAGTTTGCTCACAACCAGAATTATTTTAAGGTGGTTGCATTGCTGTTGGTATTAAAGAATGCTCAAATTATTATTACCACTAATGGCCGATTCCACCTTTAAATAAGGTGATAGAGATTTGGAGTCACACACCAGCCAGCACAGGCGTCTCCAGGCTGTCATTCTTCTCACTAATGAACTGCAGCTTACGGAAATTAATTATGGGGGAAAGGTTGCTGTTACCCCCACCAGGAATGAAGTCTCCAGATTCCACATCCAGTGTCGTTGGGAAGGAGGTGCAGAGGTTCCTGGGCTCCACCTCCCAAAGCTTTGCTCCTGTTGTGCTCCTTCTGCCAGGCACAAACGACTCGCTTGACTGCACACCGGGAGAAGAATGACTGTGGGAAGGAATTTTAAATATTCACTGAAAGATTACAAAGCAGTTACAGAAAGAACAATGTGGTGGTTAGAACAATTCCCAGGGAGGCCAGAGTAGTAGTTCAAGCCAGGGTTCCTGGGAGACCATGAATCTACGTTTGAGTATCTACATGCTATTTGCAAAATAAATAAGGTGATATTTGAACTTTCCAACTCCTCTAGAAATACAAAAATAAGTAAATTTTAATTAATATAATGCATACTATAATTCCACCTTCTGAAACAATAGAAGAGATTTAGAGTTTGCAAAGTACTTAAGTGGGATCTGAAGGCCATCTCTATTACCCAATGCTATTCAGCCATGGAAGAAAAACAACAAACAGTGTATTATCCTTTTCTGATAATTGAATTTTTCATCCTATTGGGATTAAGGCCTAAACTGTCTGCCCACTTTTTATCCATCCGTATAGCAGGTCAAGTATCTCCATGAAGTTCCAGCACGCGGTAGTTCTGAAGTTTTTTTTAATCATGTGAATCTTTCATTCTGCAATAAAATATTTGTGGGAGAAATGGGGAATTAGAAGCATAAATTAGGTGACATAAGAAAAAAACTATCAAATCATAAGACATCATGTCCAATATCACTCAGAAGTTTTCTAAGTAGGGACAGGGGAAGACCTAAGAATAAACCAGCCGGTCTTGGAATAAGACTTTGGAAACTTCAGAGTTAAACTGATCATTTCCCCAACCTCACAATTGCTGACAGCTGATATGCAGGCAATTTTAGAAAACCATCCTGTCCTCTCACTTACTGAAAATAAAAGGCAGAAGATGAGTGGATCACTTGTTTGAGATGGGCTTGCTGGGGGTGATGAGCACTAACCTTAAGACATTGATTATTAACATTCTCCTACTCACTGAAAACCCCAGAGCCATGAAAGAATTGCAAAACTCTTTGAAAATACTAAAGAATTTATTTTTTTTCTTGTATATAAAAATGTTATAACCACTGGCTCTTGAATATTGGATGAAAGAATTTTGGCTCTTCTCTTTATGTTTACTTATGATAATTACAGCATATATTAAATTACAGAGTGACAACAACTTCTAAAAAAAACATACACTGAAATATAAAATGCATTATGGAAATGCATTTCCCCTGCAAAAAGAAGATAAAATGAGGTCAGTGTAGTAGCACAGCCTCTTCTTTCAGAGATTCAGGTCAATTGTGGTCAACAAAAGTTCTGTGTTTATGAAGGTGCATACCTCCTGTTTGTCTGTCTGCAAGGCTGATGGTATTTGGGAATAGTCATGACTTGGTGGAGCTGCTTTAAAGACACCTGCAGAAAATGCAGCTATTTATCAGTAGTCCTTGGTCTTTTGTCTTCTAACTATCTGTCTACCTACCTATCTACCTACCTATCTTGTACAATATGTGAACCCAACTTCTCCAACTTGGATCAGTCACTCACAAACCACCCTATACCTCTCTGATAGTTTGGAATTTCACTGTAGGCAGTTGCCAAAGTCCTTTTCATTTTCCATGGGAAACTAGAAAGACATTAAAGAAAATGTCTTAGCTCACTTCATTTTGTTTAAATAAACATTAAGTTATCATAGATTTAATTTCTCTCTTTTTTTAAGTCATCAACTGAAAGCCAATATGCAGATCAAAGAAAGGTGATAAAAAATGTGAAAAATTTTAAAAACACAGAGAGCATTCTTGGTATAAATACAAATGTAAAATGGTCTTTTGTATCCTCTGTGGAAGGAAAGACACACTTGCTAAATTATGCTAACTAAAGCCACATTGACCTTGACAGGTCCATGTTTAACTACAAATGTAAGAAGTATGAAAGATGGGTTGATCAATCCACTTGAAAAAAAAATTTCACACAACCTGCAAATCAGTTAAAAAGGTTGCATAAATGTCTTGATTAAGAGAAAGGTTTCACAATTGCTTTTTGTGCTTCTGTAAAGAGTAGATTCATTTCTCTCTCTTCAAAGAAATATTTTATGAATGGATGCAGATGGAAGAGCAGGAACAGGTTCCTCAGACTCAGAGCATGAGTTACATCCAGGAGTGTGGATCTTACTCAAGCCCCAGAATGGAACTAGGGAATTGCAAGACCAAGACACTCAATTCACAGATGAAGATAAGCTCATAGAAATCATCTTAAGATCTTAAAATGACATTTCTGATCTGGTAGTTGTGGAGAGGGACCAGAACCTGTATTTCTCACAAGCTCTCAGGTGCTGCTGATGCTGCACTCCATGGACCACATCCAATGATGAGGAGGAAGGTGACTTTTCCTTTGTAGTTGTAGGAGAAATGGGCTCTACCCAGATGTCCATTTTAAATTAGAACAACTAGCTCACTTGTCACCTATAGGCAGGTAATAGTATAACTTAAAAAAAATAGTGACAGGTATGCTTGCTTCATTCTCCTTATAGAGAAGTAATATGATACATTTATTTGGCAATAATGAACTGGATTCTGCAACAGGATTTCTGGGCTCCATTCCAATTTTGTTACTATCTATGTGACCTTGGTAAATTTTCTACTTTCTCTACATCTCAATTTCCTTGTCTGTAAAATAGTGATGATAATATTATCTATCACATAGAGTTTTTGTTTTTGATTTTTTTACAAGTAAAATACTTACAATCATGCTGGCATAAGTCAGTGCTAAAATGTTTTTCTTTTTAATTGACTTATTATCAAAGAACAGTGCAGTTTGACTGATTTGGGGAAGTTATTTGATTTTCCAGATATGCAAATTGAGACCTAGAAAAAAAGAAAAGCAAAATCACACTTGGCAATATTTATTACTGCTTATGACACTAAAAGAAAAAAAAAAGTTCAAAGGGCATATAATCAAATTGCTCCAGAGAGGGAAGGGAAACTGCAGAGGCTAAATGCTGATTTTTGCCTCAGTTACTAAATATTATCACCTTTAATTTTTTAATAGACCTGTGGAAATGTGCTGTATCCCTGTTATAGGTAAGGAAACCAAAGCCCACAAGTCAAGTGACTGACCAGTGGCCTCAAGAGTGCAGACATGCAGCTCCACAATTTGAACTCAGACTTGGCTGACTTCAAGAATTGTGCAGGCACAAGGTATGAGCCCTCTAATGTAGGAACGCCATGGTCTGGGTTAGGTAGGGCTAGGTGATTGATACCTTACAGGGTAACCCCCTAATACCCCAACAAGGGACTCACATACTGGTGATTTGTGAACTAACGTCTCAAAGTTCAAGGATAGCATAGCAATTCTCTTGCTCAAGCAAGTGTACACACACACACACACACACACACACACAATATCATTTTCCTCTGGCTAATATCTTTTTCTGTTCTAAGTAACAGAAGAGGATAAAATGAAGGTTTTGTTGTCACCTTCCCCCTCCCCTAGAACTTTGGTCACTTCCTGCACTCTTTCTTTCCCTTTGTGTCTCTGACTTTCCTTCCCTCCACCTCTGTTTTCCATTTACCTCTCAAAGGAATGTCATCCTCTGTCCCCCATCCCCACATTACTTTCTGCTCTCAATTGTGCCATTGTGCTTATAGCCCATCTCTGGGTCACCATAAATAACAGAGCCTCTCAAAAGGATTTATCCTTTTATTTATTTATCTTCATTTATATATGTAAATAGATTTTATTTATCTTCATTTATATATGTAAATAGATTCATCTATTTTGTACTGTAATGACTTTATATCACATACATCTTCTTTCCTTTTGCTGGATCGTAAACTCCTTGAGAGCAAGCGGCTGTTTCCAACTTGATTCCACTTCCCCATATGACCTGGATGTGCCTGAGACATCACAAATGATGAATGTTTGTTGGGAGAACAATAGTGAGACACCTGAGAGAGAGTTAATATAAAATACAAACTGGGTTCACCTCTTCCTATTAGCCAGATAACACAGCCAGCATCCTCCCTGAAGTTGTCTTGTTGCAGGTCATCCTATGTCCCTGAAGCCCTGCAGGACCTGGAAAGATTTTCATTCTGATGGCTCAATAGTTGTCGCTTCTGCTCCCCGGTGGAAGAAGAGCGAGATGGCAGAAGTGACCTGGCTCCCTCTCCATTGATTACCTCTCCAGCAGCAGGACTGTCTTCCCCAGGATGGCAGGTGGCACAAACGTTTTGCTGCTCAGCAGGAGGTGTTGGCTTGATGCTCAGGACCTCTGTGACACCAGCGGGTGCACTAGAAGGGTGGCTGCCTTCTCCGACACAGGTTTAACGGATTAAACTGTGAGTCCCCATAGCACCAATGCTAGAGGGGCCCTTGGGACAGACTGCAGCCAACTTTCTCATTTATAGATTTCCTTTTCTGTGATGCCTGACATTTTTAAGGCTGAGCTGGCAAACAATGTAGGATCACGGCTTCCAGAGAAGAGACTCATATTCAGTAACCATGATAGCCTGAGTTTATAGAGAAACTTTCTTAGCATTTAACAACTTATTTTATCTTCTCCATGTTCATTTCCTGGGAAACATAAAGCAATTTCCATCTCTGCTAAAGAAACTGTAGCACATGGATATTAAATGTGCTTCTGATTAAATAAATTAAAACATAGGTGTTCTGATTTCCAGTTGAAGAGCTTCACTCTAAGACTTGGAAATAAGATTTAAAAAAAAAAAAAAATAATGACAGCATTTTTTTTTGAGGGAAAGAAACCAAATATACATCAAAGTGCAACAAAATCAGGTACCATTAGTTCCTTCCTTTAAACTTAAAACCTACATTTCCTATAACTAATGCAGCTCTTCCTTGAATTCTTGTTCCTGTTTATTAAACATTTTTGCTTCAAAAATCCATGTTTACGTACTATATCACTAATGTTTAAAACTAGTACAAAAGCTATTGTGCTTCTCCAAAGAAAGGAGAATTATTATAGGCCTTACGTATTATCTTGTGGAATTTTTTCCCCTAAATTTAAGAGTTACTGAAAATTCAGGATGGCCAAAACCATTCACTAACAATGACTTAACAGATTTTTATTACAGTATTTTTGTTTTTAAAAAGTATTCTGATGATACAAAGACACGGGGAGGGAGACAGTTTTTAATATAAAAGAAAATTGAACAATGTGCCACAACTTAAAACACATTAAAAAAATAAATAATGGTGATTCTTCCTTGGTTTTGAAAAATATTTTTGTTTTATATAGTTAATACTTCATGAATATGAAATACTCAAAATCATTCTGTTCACAAACTTTCTCCCATATTTGAGAGAATATTCACACAATATACAAAGTATATTGTGGCATCTATTTTAATTTCTATCCACTGCAAGATACAGGATAAGTAGAAGTCAGGCCAGAATGAAACTGAAAATTCAACTCATATACAGATTCAGCAGCCCATCAAATGCTACTTCCTCAGTACAAGTTATACTCCCTTCCAGATTAATTATGTCATAACATCATAGAGAAGCATTTGTTCATTACATAGACATTAAGCACAACTGCAGAATATTCACTAGAAAATTTCCACCAAAAGAGTCATACTCCAAACTATGCAAGCCTCAATTTTGTCATCTCATTAGCTGAAAGGAGATGTTTTCTTCCCTTCATTACACAGGAGAAATATCACTTGAACATTTTGGACTTGTATTGTTTAGAAGCTTAAAGTAACCTAGTCTAGCTTTCCTCGCTGCCAATTCAGCAATTTTGAAAATTTGCTCCTTGCCAACACTTCCTTGTTTAGTATAGGTTTCTGTCCGTGGTACTGGGATTTCAGGATCAATGGTTAATATTTCCAATCTGCCACTGATTTTTCATAATTCTCTGAATGTATTTAATATCCCAGTTCCCCATCACCTATGGACTTGCAGGCACTTTCTTCTTATTTAATCATTTTTGTTTAAAAATTTTTTTCTTTGAGTCTTTGCAGATCTTGTATGTATCTTAAAAAGTAAGAACCAATATCAGCATTAAACTCAAAAGAAACAAAAGCAGAAAAAAAATTCAGGACTCTGTTGCAAGTCTTATTTTGTGCCATAGAACAACCTAAAGTTATGGATTGGGAATTTTTCTTAGAACCATAGATTTTCCCTAAAGGAGCCCACTTCCCTCTGGGCACATGGACATCTTCTATAAGTTTTCTAGAATCTCCTAGGACTTGTAAAAGCAAATATGGAAAAGTAATTACTTCAAAGTTTTCTATTAACCTGGGTACTTGTAAATTTGCTATCGAGACTGAATCATAATGAAAATCGTATATTGAGCATACTGAAAAAGGTGGATTTCACAAAACTTCTGCCAAACACATAGAAACAGCAATGAATGCCAGGGAGATTGGGAAACAGCAGTGACATCCTCTGCAGCAGCAAATTAAGCCCCAAGAAAAGTGTTAGTGTTATTTTAAAAATAATCATCAAAAATAAGAAAAATGCTTATTCCAATGACTCATACAAAGCAGCAAGAAGAAAAGCCACAATTGGAATCGAGTCAAACTTCCTAGGAGGCCTCAGGCAATCCTTCATAAATTTCTAAAGATCAATATTTAAGCAGCAGCAAGAAAACAAATATAGAGATTTTTCTTTTCTTTCCTATTTGAGAAATCAGTACAGGCCTTCACAGAACAAGGTAGGAAGTAAAATGAAAAATCATTTCCCAACATGAAGAGAAAATAAGGCAATGGGTAGGGGGGTAGGAAAGATATTTTTATAGATCAAACCAGTAAGCTTTACAGAGATCTAAGAGCCAATTACCTTCAGTGCTATATTCTAAGGGATTTAAAAAGTGCATCTTCTCCTACCATGGTTTTAAGCCACACACAGGTGTTGTGAGCGGGGTTCCAGGAATGAGCAGGAGCACCTCTCACCTGTGCTGAAGAGGTAAGTCTACACACAGAACACAGGTCCAGAGATCATTCTAAATGGTCCCTGTCCCACCTCAGAACTTACTGAGGCAGATTTGAATATAAATCTATAAAATATGAGGAATTTGCTGCTTCAAATGAGAGAACTTAGGGGAAGAGTCAGTCGTTCTAGATCTTTTGTTTGTTTCTTCTCAGAATATCTTCCTCTGCCCACCAAATGATGTGTTAACTTCCCCATGTCCATCCAGGAGCAGGTCAGAATGCCCAAGGGGCTTGCAACTTGTGTTATTAGGAAGAAAAAAGGCCTTCTGTAATTCTTAGGCTAATCCTCTCAGCCCATCCCTCAAAATCATTCACTCAAATGTTGCTTCAGGCCCAGTGACCCAGTCTATTCCTATCCTCCCTACCATGTGTCACATCTTACCCGGATGATTCCATTAATTTCTGTGCCTAGACATGTTAGGCTCTATTATGAATATCTCTGACCCCAGAAGTGAATACTGAACTTCAAAGTTGACATGACCTCTTGATGGATACACAGGTCCAGAGGGGACACAAGAGCAGACCCCTCTCTCTGACTGTGTGTAATTCTGTACTATCCCCATCTGCCCAGTCTTGCTTTTGTTATGTTCACTCTTGCCTTCCTCATGATAGAAAAACTTCATACTGTGTTTGATATTGCTTAATCACATAGATTCTTAAGATACTTTGGGCTCCAATAAAAAATAAATGCCAATTCAATTGGGTTCGTCCTCTCTGGGAAAGTTTGGGTTGGTTAATTCAGTAGCTCATGCGATCACTGAAGCTCAACTTCTTTCTCTTCAGCCATCCCTACCATGTCTACTTTTATCTTTAGACTCCGTCATTAACCCCAAGATGGTGCCTACAATTCCTGATGACCAGTGCAAAGAAGAGAGATGTGTTTAGTTCTTTTCAAAAGTGAGAGATACTTCCAAAGAACTCATTATGATTTTATCATACACTTGGTTAAATATGGTCCTGAGTTGTCCCCAAACAAAGAGGAAATAGATTTGTCAATATTAGCAGGCAGTACGGAATTAAAGTATCTGTTGGGTAGGTAATCAACAGTGTATGCCTGCCAAAGGAAAAATCCAAAGTTAGTCCCAGTTCTGAATGATCACTTTCAATTTACCATCTGGATTCTGAGTATCTCCCTGTTCTTGTTTTCTACTACCTTTCTCTCTCACTGTACTTAACTCATCTTCTTCCTCAGATTTGTCAAGCAAGTTTCTATTTCACATTTTCTTTATACTTCTTTCTGACTTTATTCAAATCCTTATTCAGTATTTCCCTATTTTGTGCCAGGCAATCTAAAAATTGCTCCCCCAACTTTCTATCCTCTTATTCTCCTTATTTTTCATCTTCACACATATTAGTATCCAACAATGCACAAGCATTAGGTTTTTTCTTCTCTAGTTTTCTACTAGAATATAACTCCAGCAAGACCAGTTTTTACCCCTGTCCACTTCTCTCTTTGTTCTCTATTAATCAGTAATGATTAGGATATTTCCTAATGGAATGAATGCTCAGTTTTAGACTAGCTAAAGAATTTCTCAATTATTTAATCCCAAATTCTGGGAAGAAATGATCTTATTGACTAAACTGGGCAGGTGGTTGCTCATGCTCCAGTCACCTGTAGATGTGTAAGCTGTGCGCTTCACATGTGGAGTGACCCCAGACCCCACTTTGCTATGCAGAGTACCAGTTAGTGCCTGTTGTTCTGTAGTGATTACTAACAGCTTCCTATTTTCACTTACTGACATGCTCCAGTTTCAATAATTAGATGATCACTCTGCTCAAGGAATATTCCTTTCAGAGGCTGGGAAAATAAATATTGTTTTCTAAATAAAGAAATTGTGGGTGGCACTCCTCAGTTTATACCCCAAAGACTTAAAAACAGCAAACTACAGGGATACAGCCATATCGATGTTTGTAGCAGCACAATTCACAATAGCTAAATTATGGAACCAACCCAGATGCCCTTCAGTAGATGAATGGATAGGGAAACTTTGGTATATATACACAATGGAAAATTACTTAGCTTTAAAAGAGAATAAAATCATGGCATTTGCAGGTAAATGGATGAAGGTAGAGAATATAATGCTAAGTGAAGCAAGCCAATAAGAAACCAAAGACCGAATGTTTTCTCTGATATGAAGATATGGACACATAATGGCAATTTTGAGGGGAGCATGGGAGGAATGAAGGAACTTTAGATAGGGCAAAAGGGAGGGAGGGGACAAAGGGGTAAGAATGATGGTGGAATGAGTTAGACATCATTGCCCCAAGTACATGTATAAGACACGAATGGTGTGAAAATACTTTGTGTACAACCAGTGTCTTGAAAAATTGTGCTCTATATGTATTATTTTATCATGATCATTCCCTTTTAAAAGTGAAAGAATTGAAGCACAGAGAGGTTGAACAGCACTATAGAGCAGAGGAGAGGGAGGAACGAGAGGACACGCTATGCTGCCCTGACAGGGAGCTCCGTCCATGATCTCAAGCCTTTCCACCCCATGTCAGTGGCCAGGATGCAGATCAAACCTCAATGCCTTGCACTGTATGCCAGGAAAAACAAATGCCACCTACTACTTCAGTCTTACCTCACCATGACAACCTAATTTCATCTTTTACTAAACTTTTACAGAACAAGTTTTCTTTTCCTAGGTGGGCCATGCTTTTTCATGTCATTTTTCCCCCTCTGTGTACTGACTTCCTTCTACCTGAAATGTCACAATGCCTGTGATGCCCAGTCTAACAAGTCCCAGTGCATCTTCCAAAATGCAACTTCTGTCACCTTCTCTGTAAATCTTTCCTATGTGTCTAATTAACCTCCTACTCATTTCCACAGTGCCCTGGATCAATAACATTATTTCATTGCTTGAAGGCAGAGTTCATACCTTAATCATTTTTGAATGCATTTTTAATAAAGAAAAGAGATCAAAGAAGAATAGAAAGAAGTTAAAATATTCATCATGGTAAAAAAGTGTCCAGAGAGGGACAGAGGAAAAACTATCACTCACTGGCCCACGGAGATATTTTTAGGAATATGCATTCATTTTCTACAACAGGGGTTGGCAAAACCATGACCTATGGGCTAAATCCATCCCACCCCCTAGTTTTGTTAATAAAGCTTTATTGGAACACAGCCATATTCATTCATGTATGCATTGTCTATGGCTATATTCATGTTACAATGACAGATGTGAGTTGTTGTGACAGAGACCATATGTCCTACAAAGCTGAAAATATTTAATATTTGGCCCTTGATAGAAAAAAACATGTATAACTCAGCTCTGCAATACAATGTTCAGTAACTATCTTACAAATGCTATTGGATGGTGCATCCCCATCTGTCAGTCTAGATCTGCTGGCACAGTAACAGTCCAGGGAGTCACACAGGAAGAGGAGGATGGTTAAAAATGGCTTCAAATCATCATATGAGTTTTCATTCTGCTATGAAGAAATTTCCATTCTTCTAGTCTTCTGAAGCTTAGGACATATTCATGCCATTTCAAGTGTGTGGTCCAGGCTACACTAGGACACTCATGAGGAGATGTAGGTGCTTAACTTCCATTACTTAAGAGATACTTGAGATGTCTTTTCTCAATGAGGAGAGACTTTGGTCTTACATGTGCTTTCTCCTGATACCCGACAAAAAAGAGTGACTTCCTTTATCCTGTTGTCATAGCTACAAGTTCTGAAATAAGGTCTCTACCTCACCCATCAAGCTCCACCCAGGGAGAAACTGGATGGAAAGAAATGATTGAGAGCCCTCATCTGAGGCCAAGGGAATAAGGTGGGTTAATAAAGGAAAGTCAGAGTGGCCTGAAATTTTGGGGAGGATGGTGAGGTGGAGAACAGAGATGGGAACCACAGGAAGGACTTTCTTACATTCTCAAGTTAACTTAATAAGGATCCACAGGTTTCCTGAGGAGAAAAATAAACTCTTTTGCTTTGTTCTCTGGAATCTTGTGGTTGTGTAACAATATGATCTTTTCTGCAGTGGAGTCTCTCTTGTCATCTCTCAAGAGTGTTTAGGGCACGGCTAAGTGGCCTCATGTGCCTTTTAAACTTTAGTACTGTTATTAAAATGGCAGCCAACTTGTTTGAAGGAAAGAGTCCTCTTTCCTTCAAAATCAAAGAGAGACCAGATCTCTTGTTCCAGTTCATGCGCCTATCATTATTTTGCCATTTTTCCCCCCAGACCCTGGAACAAAAACGGAACAAAACAACACTGGATTTGGCATCCCAAGAGAGTTTGTTCACTTCCAGTCCTACAGATATTTGTGTTTTGTGTGCAATAACATCTGGACATACGTGGGCAACGCTAGCAGGTCTTTATGGAAGCAGATGTTGTGTGAACCATTTTGCACTACTCACCACTAAATGGGGCAGGCAAGCAGAACAGTGCCATTCTTTGCCTGGCATTTGGCAAGAAAGAGAAAACAAATGCATTTTTGACATCTGTTCCTGTTCTTCTTTATAGCTTAGTTGTGCCAGCCAAGCAGGCCTGATCAGGCATAATTGATAAATTATTAAAGGCAACCTGACAGGAGGACAGTGAAAAGTAATAAGAAGAAAAAGGAGAAATGAATTGATTCCTAGTTGTCAGGCACTTTGAAGAAAAAGTTAAAGGGACAAGACAGTCTTTTAAAACGTCAGCGTTGTTTTAACAGAACTCCTGCAGTGCCATGGTGATTGAAACATAAATAACTCTGTTCTTTACTTTGGTCTCCCACAAGATATTGGGAGCAGATTTAAATTTTTTCATCCTTCCTGTCATGAAATAACAACAGCCAAAATTCTACTGAGCTTTCTGTAAGGCAATGTAGGATGGCCAAATCCTCAATAGAAATTATCCCCATTGTAGAGATTGGGAAACGAAGACCCATAGAATATAATCAGTTCCCATAAATGAATGAGTGGCGGTGGTAGGGTATGGCTTTGTTTTTCTTTTGCAGCTGACAAATGGCTCAACATTTATTATGGACATAAGTATACGTCTCTCTAGAGCCTGGTCTATTGTGTACCAACTTGGACTCGGAACTGAAGATTTTCAAATCTCTGCTAGATCATAGGCAGTGGAATTTGGTTTAGTTATTAAACTTTGAAGCTTCCATTTCCTTGCCTACAAATGAACAATAAGAGTGATCTTTCTGGGGTTTGGTGTGAATTAAATGAGGGAATATATATCAAACACCTTAGCTGTAGTAGACACCCATAACAGAACTGTCTGTTCTTTTTCTTTTTCTCACTCAATCAAACCTTGTGTTCTCAGCTCAAAATAGCCTTCATTGAAGATAGTGATACTTAATGTTTCATGGTATGGTTTTTTTAAAAAATTGTCTCAAGCTGCTGTACTGGATAGAAGCCATTTCAAATAATGTTTTGTTTGCACTAGTTATAGTTTATATTCTTATCTCTGGTTACATTTGCCAGAGTGTCCAAATCATCTTCTAAACGAGTCAGTTAAGGCAAAGACAGGAGTAATATGAAGAGGACTTAATGATCCCACAGAGTTACAACTAGCAACTATAAGAGAATCTATCTAGCACTCATACCTTAATTTAGATATTGAAAAATATCCATCACATGCTTTTCCCCTTTGTCTTACTTGAAATTCTCTAGGAGTTTTTATTATACTTTTGCTTTTACTACAACTCTATACATCAAATATGTGTTAAATAATTATTGGATAACACATAAGGAAGATCTGCAATAAAGTAGTTTTTATGAAATTTCTTTCTGAGTGTAATATCTGTGAGTAAACTGGCCCAGGAATGAGGGAAGGTGCCTGGAATGGAATTCTTCTTGCCTTTCTAAGTTCTAAGTTCTAAGCTGAAATTTACTCTTCAGTGTTTCCTTTGGGCCCCTGGGAAACACCTTGATAATTCTCCCTGTTCTATGATAACACCTGAAATGATCAGACAAAGAACATGGAATAGCTGTAAATGTTCAGCAAGCCTAAATTTCACAATAATACTGGTATTAAAAAAGAAACCAAATATAAGTGGCATAAATATGTAAAAGGAGACTTAAAATGAAATCCTAAATAGTCCCTTTCAATTTGTATTTCAATTTGTCTTTCTAATAGATTAGTTAATTGATCAAGTGTTCAGCATTTATTTTTTTTTAACTGAATGCCACCATAAAACAAGCCAATATCCTATGGAATAAGAGCAAAATAAGATCTAGACCAGATGAACTTGTGAATGATTTGAAACTAGAAAAGACAAATTACCTCATCACCATAGCTAACTGAAAATAATTTTCTTTATTCTAAATGTCATGGAAACATTTTGCCCGTGAACTTAATAAAAAAGTGCTAATGATTTGTAGATGTATCTAATAGGAAATGGTGAACATTGAAGATCATTTTTAATTCTACGAAATGATTATTCAGGGACCACCTTTTCTTTCTTTTTAATGTAGAAAGAACACTTGAAGTCAAGTTCTATATTTTATAAGGTTTGTGTCATTACTCAAGTCTCTTGTCCACTATAAACTTCAGTTGCTTCATTTGCAAAAAGAAATAATACCTGGATCAGTTCTCCCCAAATCACTAGTTTTGTGCAGAAATCTCTATTTTTTAAGTAGTGTCTACACTGGAATGACTCCACACTTCATCCACTGGGGTAAGAGGAAAGTTTAATGACTTGACATCTGGCTCTGGAATCAGTAGAGTCTTACCACTCAGATGTGGTGGGCACTGACTGATGGCTGGATCCTCAGCTGGAACTGAGCGGTGGCACATTGGTTCATCTCTACACAGGCCCCTCCACATGATGCTTGAGCTTCCTAGTGGCATGGAGGCTATGTTTAGAAACTATTTTCAAGTTGCATAATCTAATTACTAGACATAGGAGTCATATTCTCTAACTTCTGCCACTATCAGGAGTCTGCCATATATAAGGAAAGGGAATATATCCTACTTTACCCAGCAGAAATAGCACAGTCACACTGAAGATTGTGTGAGATGGGAGGCATTTTATGTGGCTATTTTTGTAATATATAATCTACCACAATAATAAAATCTAGTATTTAATAGATTTCTATACCTTTTTCCTCCATGAAAAACTGTTTACATGCCTTTGCACATACTTTCACATTTTTATCCATTTCTCACAATGGCAAGGAAACCAAAATATAATGCCAACTTTAGTTTCTAATACCAAATCTTTGCATTTTGGGAAATGGTTTCAGGCAAGGGTACACCATTGCAGTAGTGCATTATCAGGCATGGGGGAATAAAAGAAAAAGTACCCTTTTGTTATTGTTGTTGTACCTCAAATGGTTATAACATATTACCAGAGTGAATTTGCTAGTGGGTCAAAAAATATAGCATTTTCTTCAAGATCATGTTTGCTTAATGAAAATGTCCTTCACAATTAATATCCATTTGTTAAACATTTCTCCTCATGCCATTCTTTTTATCATGAAATAAGGGTATTAAACAAGGGGTAGAGTGGCTGTTCTCTTCATTAGGTATTGCTGTGGGTATTACATGGCAATGTATGTAGCAATCTCTAACCATTGTTGAATAGAAAGACTTCTTGACAAATAAAAACAAACCTCATGCAATTCTCAAAAGATCCAAGCTTACCACTTGGTAATACTAATTTTGAGTCCCAATGTCCTCAATTCTGATCAAGAGAGTCACATACAAACCAGTTGTGAGAAATACAAATCTCTGGCAGAAAATTTCCCCAAATGTCCCCAACTGTTTCCCCAAATGTCCCCAACTGTTTCCCCAAATGTTGTAGAGAGCCCACAAAGAGAACTTTATAGATGTTTGTCTTCCCATCAAAAAGCTGTTATGAAGCTCAATGCCAAATATTCAAACAAAATGAACTACCAAAATTATTTATAATCCTACAACTTCTAAATTCCCAGATACTTAATATCACAAAGACTCAATTAAAATCTGTTTACCTCCAAGTTTTATTTTGGCATTGATTTGTTAAACAAGAAACTGAGAAAGTCATTGAGAATAGTAGCAAAATGAAGTGCATTATTGAACTGTCAGCAAAACTGCCAGGCATATTTTCTAATTTGTGGGGAAAAGGAAGAACTGCAGTAGACAGAGTTTTTATTACTCCCACTAAACTGTTGTTTTTGCTGTTGCCAAACCATGCTACGTGGATGCAGAACCCTGAAGACTGGGTTGAGACTGAAGATCTGCATTAAGCTGGAAATACTTCACCCAGGGTTTAGCTCATCCTCTTCTGTTCAGTTATTATTTCTGCAGTATCCATTTCCAGAGTGCTAAAATCAGTGGTGAATTTTCTGTTGCTGTCAATAGAAACAGCTCTAGAGGTTCATGTTGGAAGCTGGAAATCAATTTTAGCTTTGAAAAATGCATTTCAGACTATGTGGGGGGAAAAAATCTGTCAGTTATATTCAATGTGTATGTTGTCCAGTTTACATAGCAGGACACATTCTACCAGTTTAAACATAACCATTAGGTTTACCAATGATAACAAGGCAATTAGTCAACTAATCTTTGTGAAAATGCCACTTGATAGAAAAGATCCTTATCTGGAGAGATCGTGAACATAAAATAAAGTAGCTTTGAGATGTACAACATCTAGGCTTTTATGCAATTTCTTTATTCTGTAACTTGATGTTTTTGAATCTGTGGCAGTACCTCTTGCACAAATTAAAGATGTAAAAAATATTGCTTTAGTTGACTGTTATTCTTGAGAATGGAAAAATATGGATAAATGAAACCCACAGATAATCCAAAAATGTCTTCAGTGGTCCTGCCTCTTAGGAAGAGCCTGATGGATGTATTATTGTGGTATCAGCTTAAGCCTGAGAAGGGCTGTGCTAACTGGTGGGTCAAGCTGCCAGGGCTTGAATCACATGCAAAACAGAGCTCCTGGAAGTATGTGTTGGGAGGACTATTAGTTACCTATTGCTGTATAGCAAATTATCACTCATTTGGTGGCTTAAAATAACACACGTTTATTATCTCATATTTACTTGGGTTAGAAATTTGCATACCACTTCCCTGAATCCTCTTATTCAGGACCTCCAACAGAACTTCAGTCAAAGTATCAGCAGGGCTGGGGTTTCATCTGAAGGCTCAAAAGAAGAAAGCCGTTTCTCAGCTCAGTGGTCATTGGCAGAAATCAGTTCCTTGAATGCTCTGGCCTTAGTTTCTCATAGGCCAGAGGCAGAAATTTTTTTTTTTTTTTTTTTTGCTATGTGGGTCTCTCCACAAGGCAACTTACTTTACTAAAGCTTGCAAACCAAGAAAACAAGTGTGACTTAAGAAAAGTCACAATATTCTTATAGTCTCATCATGGAAACAATGTCCCATCATCTTTGTTGTATTCTATGGTTAGATAAGAATCACCATGTCCAATCCTCATTCAAAGGCAAGGTACATAGGGAGATAAAAACCAAGAGACAGCGATCAGCAAGAGACATCTTAGTGTCATCTGCTTCAGGGTAATAGAGACCAGAGGGCCTCAGAGGAGAGGAGTGTTCTGTGTCTGCTCAGGATATTGATTTCTGGGCCTATATCCAAGTTCTGTATAAAATCCTCTGCAGGCTGAAGTTGGAGAAATTTTTACCTGTAAGGATTCCCTGAAATCTCAAGAGGTGTGGCCTTTCCCCCATGTGATTGCACATGACAGTGGGTGGGAACAAAAAAAAGATCTGCATATAAAACAGCATTGCTTTGTCCTACAGAACCTATGTTTTTAATTGTAACAACTCAGGAAGTGGAGCTTTGCTGTTTCAAGTGCTATGGGTGTGGTGTGTGTTTTGTGTGCTTGAGTATGTTTTTTTTTTGTTGTTGTTGTTTGTTTGTTTGTTTGCTTGGTTTTTGTGTGTGTGTGTATGTTCCTAAGATGAGAGAACAAAAAGAGGAAAAATAGGGGATGGCTTTCTTTGTGTCTTTATGCATAGTGAAAGGGAATGTTTAACATTACAGAAGTGGATGAATTTAGTCTGAGCAGCCTCCAGCATACTGGATATGGAATTGAATGTTCTATTTTTTTAAGGAATGTATATACCTCTGTTTAGCAATTCTTCTATTTTTTTCACCTTTGTTTATTCCTATAACTCAGTGACCAAGTTTGATAGGGGATTATGCACTTTAAATGTGCATATAAAAAAGTAAGAAAAGCCAATTCAAGCTAATTTTCTAAGTTTCACAGCAGAAGATGGGCAGGCAACATAGGGATGGAGAGGGTTACTTATCAGACCTACTTATCCAGACTTGTCTTTGGACCCTACCTCCAAAGACAAGTCTGGAAAAACACTTGTGATACTGTTACACTATTTTGAGTAAGTGGGTATCCTCCATATTAATTTTAAACACCATGAGCAAATTGTGTCCATCTGCCCATGCACATACATGATATACAAGGAGAATATAAGTTCTGATGTCCATCAAATAACAATAAGCTAAAAAAGAAGAATATAGAAACGGAGAAGGTGAAAGCACAGGAAGAGAAATGTGAGGAATGACAATTTCCTTTACTATTATTATCAGATTTCTTCTGAATATTATACTCTAAGCAGTATTAAAAACTGTTAATATCTTTTGTTTCTTTAGAGTAATGTACTTTGTCCTCATGAAGGGAAGGTCAACAGGAGGTCACAATCCCAGATTTGTCTACTGAATCAGCCCTGCAATTTCTTTTTTTCAATAGTTTTATAATAAGTTTATCATGGACAGTTTTCTCTGAAATTTTAGAGATTTGGGGATGGTGTTTCAGTACCACCTAGGTCTAATATTTATCAAAACAGGAGAGACTAAAGGATTAAAATGTCTAAATTTTATTACACATTTGTGTCTGCTGGCAAGACTATAGCACAGTTGTTAATATTGAAAATGAGATGAGAGATGTTCTAAATTTATCTTATCAGCACTACCTTTCAACATGATGAGAGTTACTTGACACTATCACATTGCTTTTTAGCTAGTTGAAACCAAGTCTGAAGAGACACAAATTCATTCAGAAGTCATAGCTCAGAAACACAGAATGATGCCAAATGAAACAGATAAGTGTTCCTTCACCTGGGAACCATATTTCCACTCACATTATGGTGCAAGTTGGAAAAAAAAAAAAGCTCACAATGTTCACATCAACTTAAAAATCATACCTAAAAGACCTCAGATGGAAACTATATATTTTTCCAATATCCATATATACATTAATATGTACCATCTGGGTTACATCTGGCAACATAAAAATGTTGTCTTATGAACATTAAAGGTGTGAGAACCATCAAGCAGCTCCACATTTGTTCACAATGGAGACAATTTTTTATGTGGTAAGACAACCTAGACAGCAAATAGAAGTTTAAAAACTCATTAACACACACACAATTTTATCAAAATCATAATGCTTTACATTAATATTAATGAGATAGACTGCATTCTACATTAAAATATTATAAAGAACAAAAGAGAATTTTGGAAGATGCAATCTGTATTTGGATCTTTTTATCAAGGATATGTTTTTCCCCTTTAAGAAATATAACATTGTGGGCAGATATCGAGATACTCTCAAACAGGAAAGCCAACATATAATTCTCTCCTCCTGTTCTTCTATGCTCTATGAACATTCAAACAAATTGCTACAATGTGGATCCCTCAAAGGCTCATATGTTAAAGGCTTGGTTCCCACTATTGGAAAGAGGTGGAACCTTTAAGAGGTGGAGCCTAGTGGGAGGTCTTTATGTCACTGGGAGTGTGCCTTGAAAGGGATTTTATAAACCCCATCTCTTACTTTTCTTTTATTGCCTTTCATCCTGACCATGAGGTAAATGGTTTTGTTCTACTAACCATCCCCACCATGAGGTGCTGCCTTACCTAAAGCAAGAGGACTAATCAATCATGAACTAAGACCTCTAAAATTATGAGCCAAAATAAACCTTTTCTCTTTATAAGTTGATTATCTATTGTTATAGTAAGGGGAAAGCTGACTAACACACTAATCTTTTTATTTAGTATATGCTGACCTAGCACATAAAGTCTCAACTTTAACTGTTACCTTTATATGCTAACACCAGCATTAAGTATTTAGTTCTGCCTGCCTAGTGTCACTAGCAGTTGACCCATCCAGAACCGCAAGCTAGATTAAAGGTTCTACCAGTGCCAAAAATGACCTATATGATTAGAATAGGTGGTTCCCTTCTCAAAGAAGGGAACAAAGAATTCCCTTTCAAAGAATCAGAGAATCATGATACCACTGAAAGAAACTCATAAACCCCCTATAACGTACCCAAAAGAAATGTAACTGTAATAAATGACAATGAATTAAAAATAATCATACTAAAGAAGTTCAGTGAGTTACCAGACTATACAGATAAAACATTATAAAACATAATTTATAACACTTGATGACATCAGGAACAACTTGTTATGAAACCATAACATATCAAGTCGAAGAGTCAACATCACTTTTCCCTAGAGCGTGCTAAGATGAGCTTTGCTAACGTTTACCTTGAGGACCTTTTCTTTCTAGCTGATCCCCACCTCTGACCAACACATGATTTATTTGGTCATGCCTGTCATTGCAATCATGTTATCTTAAATGTTGATCTTTGGAGGTTTCATGATAAGCATTGTTCTCACCAATCCCATATTTATTCAACAAAACATGTATTTAAGGACAAATATTCCCTAATTCTAACATTTGGTGTGCAGCAACTTCCTCCCCTCTCTGCATTTTTACATACACACTGGCTTCTTGGGGAGGCTTTTCCTCTATTTTTGTTTGACAGTCAAACAACAACTTCCACGAGGTCACCCAAAACTCTACTCTGATACTAGGCAAAATCTCTGAAGTTATGTAAATAAGGTGCTCCAGAAGAGTTGTAGGTATAGATGGTGGGACTCCCTTTCATAGTAAGCAAAGACAAAAAAAACCTTAAAATAATGAATAGAGGGAACCAGAGTCATTTGCTGAGCACCCCAACTATAGCAACTTGCAGGCCTGGGCTAATACAAATAGCACAAGGGTTAAGAGAGTGAGAATTCAGAGTTTCAACAACAAAAGACACTTGCATTCTGTGTTTGATTTCAAACTGTGAAATCTTGGATAAAAAGGGGATACTACATTTTCAGGTTCTTCTTTTTGAGGAAAATGGTACTTCTAAAGTTTAGAAAAGAGTATTGAGCATTCTCCTGGACTTGTCTTGTTATGTCAGCTACAATCTTCTCATTCACTTCTGAGGTAGAATGCTAGGGATTGTTCAAACGTCTGCAGGTCAGCAGGATCTTATACACTGTCCACCTTATGAAACGGGATATACCTCATTTTTCCAGAAATGGAAGGGACTGTCTTACCTATTGTTTGCATTTTTCAGATTTGAAACTGAGCCCCAGGAAGGTAAAAACCCTTGCCAATATTATCCTTGTTTGTAAAGAAAGAGAAAAAAATGTGAAGAAATTTATACCCACAGGAGAGGAATATGACGCAAAGAATCACAGCCAATAAGTAGAAATTTATTTATAATATAACAAATATATGACTGACTGAACACTCACATGTAAAAACATATACACACCCTTATGCACATGTACATGCAGGCTGGAAGGATATAGGATGCACTCATTCTCTCTTTTCCTCTCCAAACCCATACTTATCCACCCACCCTTGCTCTTCATTAGGCATGAGCATGAAATATATATGCAAATGCATAAAATAGCCTACACAGTTTTTTTTCCCCATTTTTAGAATGCTATTTGATTTGGACACATGTTCAGGGTCCTTGGCAGTTGAACTACCTTAAATGTCAAAAACAAGTAAATAAATGAGGCGTCCAAATATACATACCAAAGCAGCTTGAATAGTCAGTTAAAAAGTTGTATGACAAAGAACTAAATTACAGCAATAGCTGTTAGTATGGGAAGGATTTTGATGTTCATTGAATTTTTATACTTGTTGACTAGTGTAAGGATTACCATTTTAAAGAGGCAGAAACCAAAGCTCCGTGGGGTTAATGAACCTTTTTACGCAAGTAATTGGCAGAGTAATTTTGTCTACTCCAAAACACTCTCCCCAGTATAATATGTTGCCTCCTTAACCATCCCCCCCCCGGAAAAAATCACAATAAGCTCTTTTTCTTTTTCTTTTTAAATTTACTTTTTCCCTTTTTGTTCTAAATTTACCTTTTACTATAATGGCAGCTTTACTAACACACTTGTCCAAATGTTTGTTGGGGCCATTGTACTTGGCCAAGGAGTCACTGCCCTCTAGTTCACAACAAAGATGCTTGAACAAAGAGGGGATCTGCTGCCTTTGTGAACAAGAATCTCAGCACTCAGACTAGGGGAATTTTCACTAGAAAAATTTGCAAAATCCAGTAGTCCAAAAGGATAAGAAATGCTTCTTCAGCCACTTCCCTACTGATGCACAGAGACCAAGAGTAGAAATAGGTGCCCATCAGTAAAATACAGTGGTGATTTATAAATGAAAATTACCTTTTGAAACAGACGATTAATAACACTATGGTAGTAACCATTTCTTTCATTCATGAATTTGATATAGGCAGCTATGTGAATGTTGTTGGAATCTGGGGCAGGAGGCACCAAGTTAAGAAAAAAAAAAAAAACCCAGCTCAGTAGAACAAAAACTTCCCAATCTGGCTTTCATAGAGCCCTTCTTGGGCTGAATGAATCTTCTCAGACAATGCTCATTTTTTCTCAATGAGCATCTTTAAGGAGGTAAGTGGAGGTGGAGAAGAAGTAGGGCATAGCCTCCTTTCATTCAGACAGAAATTATTTAAGGAGGACTACTGGCTAGGTGCTATGTGCTGTGCCAACTCAAGGAACACAGAAAGAACCAGGCAAAGCTGCTGCCCTTAAATAGCTGGCAGATTAGGGTTTTTTATGCTCCTTTTCTTACCCACCTTCCAGTGATTGAACTGACATCTGCAATGTAGGCTCAGCATTTTGAATTAAGTGTAGCCAATCCTGTGGAAGAAATGGCAGCCTGGTCATTCCAAGAAAGACACAGAGGAGTCATGAACCCTTGCAAAATAAATTTCCTAGCCCCAGCACACTGACATATCAAGAATTGCACTAATAGCCAACAGCACATTTCGCTACAGACATTCAACTGCCTTTCAGATACTGATAAACACTCACTTGAAGGTAGTCCAAGATAGTCTTTTATCTTTATTACACAGTTGTACAAAGACTACTCCAGACATGTAAACATTCTCAAGTTTAATTCAATCGCTTCACTCACCATCAGCTTTAATTATGTCTCTAAACCAAGTTACATGGTATTTTTCATGCAAATATTCTTTATTAGAAAAAAAGAGTAAAACTTCGAGAACTGATCCAATTTCCTTCTCTGCCTGTAGCCTGTAGCTTTTGACTCCAGCCTGCACACTCTTCTCCATCCACATGTCACACCTCCCCCCACCATCACCATGAAATAGAGTCTCTGAGCACATGAGTGTCAAAACAATGTGCTAATGTGGAATCCAGCCACCCAAGTTTGCTCTAAGCACAGCTATTGCAAAATCCAATCTATTTTATCACTCTGTCTTCGCGCTGGATTTAGCAGCTTCATAATTCCACACCTCTGTCAACGAGACCCTCATTATGCAGGCTTCTAAACATTTTACTTGGGGAAAGAATAAACAACATATTTAGTACTAATGAGGTGAGATATTGCTTTTATATTTGCATTACTGTTTAATGATTGTGATGTCTCCAGCACTCTGAGCTCAGGGAGCTTGCTTTGATTGATGGGGTTTTTCGGCAAGCAGCTCTTGCAGACAACCATCTACTTTCATGGTGCCATTTGTCACATGATCTGAATGTGTAGCTTCAAAACTATGGCAAAATGCAGTGCTCATCTTCCACCTACCAGGAATGCCATATAGGTAATAATGCTACTCATTTCGTTTATGTTTCAGTATAAATATTTAAAATGGAGTGCTCAACAACCAGGGAAATTTAATCATAGCATTTTTTCCCAATATTTTTCTACCCCTCGTATCTCTGCACAATGACTGTACAACAATTTAAATTGTTTCCCCTGACCTTAATTCATCCTAATTCTCCCAACCTCTGTGTGTCTTTCAAAGATCATTAACTTAAATAAACATTATTTGGTATCATCTTGTAAAATAATGTTATATATAGTCCAAACTCATTCCCAACTAAGCATGACTGATGGCAGCAACTTTTATTCTCTAAACAGGGAGTTTGGGAACAATATAATAATTACAAATGAACTTCAGGATGGGTAAAATGCAAAAGCAAAACGAAAAGAATAAAACCTATGTGGCTAGGAAGAGCTAGATTTGAATCCCATCTGTGCTATTTAGTAGCTCTATAAGCTTGAGCTAGTTAATTAACACTCAAGTTCTTTATACATAAATGGGCATTTAAAAATACTGACTTCATTGAGTTCCAAGGATTAATGAGGTAATGTATATAAAATAAAATGCCATTGTATGGGGCCTGGTACATAAGAGGTACTCAATACACATTTATTCTCGTTGTTATTAAAACACTCACAACAGAGGGAGGCAGGTACATAGTTAACTGATAACCCCATGTGGAAAACAGAGGTGGTGCTGGAGCTGAGTGTTCACAGGAAGACTTAGAAGCAGATTTTCTCTTTCTCCATGTTTAATTCTAGAACTTTGAAAGCAAAGACCACTTTTCATTCAACCCAAACCCTCAGTTACACCTAAGGGACATGAAAGAATTTCCAAATTTCCCCCCTGTCAGCAGGAAAAGGCTCTCTTCTGGCTGTCCTCAAATAAACAAGGAAGGGGATGCCTTGCAATGTGCTAAAGTTTTAATGCCTAAGCAACATAGGTGTCCTATTAGCTTCCCTGAGAGCCTTACCAAAGGAAGAAATAAGTGAGTCTTGGGCTGAGAAACTGTATGGAGATGTACAAGGTGGTCCTTTATACCCTTCATTCAGTAGGTACATTTTCTGCCTCTACTTAGAATATCAGATATGAAGTCTGAAGACTTGGGTGCAAACCCTGATTTCATCACTCACCAATCACAAAAGAGTGTGCTCTCCTGTTTGCTTCAAATCTGTGTTGCAAGAATCTAACGGAATAATGTAAAGGAGTCTGCTCCACAAATTTCAGAACACTTTGTGGGTGCTGGAGAAAGCAAGATATTATTTAAATAGTCCCTCAATTTAAATTTACTTGTGATTTTATTTAATTAATAAATCTGGGTCTCAGGAGGAGTAAATTGTGTTTCAAATGCTTGGGATCAGATGTTAATATTCATATCTGCAGACCACTCAAGATAGAAGATAGCATTGAGAATAGGCCACACTTACATATCTGTTGATCTCTTTGGTTACAATTACTCAGATCATTTCTTCAGCCTATGAAATGTTAAATAGAAAAAAAAAATCTAGGAATGGTTCAAAGGTAGGTTTCACAATGAATGGGGAATGAATGGTTTCTGAAACATACTAGTTAGTTTTTTATTTGTTTGCTTGATTGCTTGTGTGGTGCTAAGAATCTAACTCAGAACTTCACTCATGCTAGATAAGCATTTAACTGCTGATCTATATTCCCAATCCATGAAATATTTTAAATTATATATGAATAAGTCTTGATAAGATTGACATCCCAAAAACATCAGATTCCTTCCCTCAGAAAAAAACCCATGGTCCCTCTGTGTCTACTAGGAAATAATGCACATTTTCAATTACTGCCAGAATCATTCTATTTCTATTTATTTGTGAAATTTCTATCTTCTGCTACGTAATGCTAAGAAACAAAGTATGCTCATCAATATGGCCAGTATAGAGCTAACCCATGATCATTAACTTTTTAGTTGCTCAACCTTCTATATCATAATTTTTTGTTGTTGTTCAAATTTGTCTATGTAGCCAGGTATGGTGGTGCAGGCCTTTGAACCCAGCAGCTTGGGAAGCTGAGGCAGGAGAATCACAAGTTCAAAGTCAAGCTCAGCAGCTTAGCAGGACCCTAAGAAACTTAGTAAGAACCTGTCTCAAAATTAAAAAAAAAAAAAAAAAACAGGCTGTGATGTAGGTCAGTGGTTAAGTGCCCCTGGGTTCAGTCCCTGGTACAAAAAAAAAAAAAAAAAAAAAAAAGTCTATTTAAACATATGAATCACATAAGGAATCACAACGCATAGTCTGATTTTCTTTTAAAATCATTATTGGAAATCATTATTCTGGAATGCAACAAGAATTTCCTATGAAAAATATTACTTGATTTTAGAATTTCCAAAAATATGGTTAAAGCTCTTCGTGGTAGGTGAACAGTGGCTTCGTTTATTCACACATAGGCAGTAAATTCCTTCTATATTTTGGGTGATGTGCTAGGGCACAGGACACTGACTTGAATCCAGTATGGTGCTTCTCTTGCACACAGTTTGGTCTGATAAGCCTGTGGCCTGGCTTGTAGGTCCTGACCCCAGCATGTGGTGTGAAGGAAAAGCAGAAAGTGTGATCATTAAGACTGGAAATGAATTGGTTGGACGTGTGGATGTTTGCCTGGGACTGAGAGAAGAAACAGGGGAGGTTTCAGGCCTCCCAAATTCTAAAAAAGAATTTCAGATGTCACTCACTTTCCATAAATAACTGTTTATAGGTGAGTTTTAAATTTTTATGGCTCTGAGGAAATGCCAAGTTTAATGTTTCATATTATAGGATACACAGTGAATTGCTCCATTAAAATAAGGATTGGCTAGAGATTTGAAGTTGTAAGAGTTTGTTTTCATGTCTTTATTATGTTTTGGTATGTGGTAATCAGACTGCAGTGAAAATAGGGTAAAACAAACCTTTTATAAGAGGAGAATTAAATAAAAATTTTGGTGCTCAAAACTATAATTACAAAGGATTAGGTGGGTCTTTGAGCTTGGGCACTATGGAGAATTATTTTCATTTATGCTTGGTTAAATGCAGGCAATGCTGCTACAATTTGTTGTGATTATAACCAACATGGTTGGCATCCTCTAAGCGAGAAATACGGGCTGAAGTACCACTTAACTTAAATCTTAAATCTTTTCCAAATCAGTGGCAATGAGTTGCCAATTCTTATATAAAGAAAGGGCAGGAATTAGTTGAAAGAGATTACCCACGATTCATCTGAATGTTACTGTGTTAAAAAACACATCTTGGAAATTTACTCATTTTATGGAATTCACTTTCTGTCCCCTACCATGTTAATAAATAGAAGAGATAGAATCTGAGCTTTTTAAATAAAATACCACGTGTTTATCAACAAAAGCATGGAAAAGGCTTGAAAATCAACATTCCTGAGAATTAATTCCTTTCAACCCTTCTAGCTTTCATGCATGGTCCTTTTATGAGCCATCTTTATGCCCCTGCCTGAGGCAGGGTCATAGAGAGTTGGTGACACTCTCATGATGAGAATAGCAGCACTGCTGTTAGGCAGAACATTTTTCATCTCCTACATGAATCTTGAAAATTGTGAGTACTTATTGGTCTAGTGTCTTAATTCTCTAATCCACTGTCCTTTTCTTTCTTTCATTTTTTTCCTGCCCACAGTTCTCTGACCTTTATTCTTTTTACCAAGAGTGTTTACTAGGGCTTATTATACATGACTATTTCGACCAAATTTTAAGAGGCAAGTTTTTTTCTACCCCACTTTCTCTGTAATGCTCTGAGTAACTGGGCTGGTATATGCAAATATATGATCAATTTGGCTCTTTGAAGAAAATAGCCAAATGCTGAAAGACTCATAAACTATAGATTCCCACAGAAGTTAAAACAAAGTCTATTTTCTGTCGATGAATAGAACTGCATAATATAAACGATGAGGTAGTAACAGATTTGTTGGGAGTCACTAACATTTTTTTTCAATACACTAAATACACCACGTATTTCCACAAGTCAATGTGATATATTGGAAATAGCAGTGCTATAATTTAAGAGATCAGTTTGTCCAGGGACACACAACTCATCACAAATGAGCCACAAGAGAAGAAAAGGAAAGAGCAGTGAAACAGAAAGAAAAAAAAACATTCCTTCTAACTATAGTAGAGGTATCAGAAGGCCAATTTCCTAAGAATTTCATCCTTTCCATCTCCTCACAACTTCCTGAGTCATATGTGAGTGCTATTCGCGTGTGTCTTCCATTGTTTATCACAGAAATAAATATTTACAAGGGATATTCATTTCCTGCAGAATTTTTTGGGGCATAAGAAAAATGTCTACATAGAAAATATTTGTAAAACCTGAACGTGGATTTCTGTTTGGGTTTTACTTTATTCATGCACTTCAGTAGACTCAACTCCAGGTTTAATTTTAAGACTTTATATTTATCTCAGTAGATGATAATAATAATAATAATAATAATAATAATAATAATAATAATGTATAATGCTGTTCTGCTTTCTTATTTCTTATGTCCTTCTCCTTCCTGTTTTTCTAATGCTTTCCTGGTGTTTAAAGGTGGGTGGATGATAATTACTAGCCATGGGTCTGCAGTCATAATTGATTGGCATTGGGATTAGAATTAGAATGGAGAATTCCTACTCTAGAAAACATGAGTCTTTAAGAGTCAACCATAAACAAAAACCCCTAGGAATTGTCCAGGTTTGAACCTTAACATGACCAAATCTAATCCCTAGCAGACGTGGGGATTCAAGTAAAAAAAAAATCAGCTTCTTTTCACTAAACCAAGGGTTCATACTGGGTAAAGAGGGACCAGGGAGGCTAAAATGTTAAGAAAAAAATGTACATGTCTTTGGGCATATACAAATATTCTTGGCATTCCCTATCTGCTTAAACTGTAGCTATTACTGCTCATAAACCATTATGTTATTTCTTATTATTATGCTTTAGATATGAGGTATCTCCAAAAGCTCATGTTTAAGACAATGCAAGAATTTTCAGAAGTGAAATGATCATGAGAGGTATAATCCAATGAGTGGATTAATCTACTGATGTGAATTAACTGGGTGGTAATGGTAGGGAGAGAGGGGGTGGCTGGAGGAATTCCATTACTGGGGATGTGACTTTGGGGTCTATATTTTGTCCCATGTGAGCTCTCTGTCTTTTTTTTTTTACTTTTTTTTTATTATTGATTGTTCAAAACATTACAGAGCTCATGATATATCATCTTTCATACATTTGACTCAATTGGGTTTTGAACTCCCATTTTTACCCCAAATACAGATTACAGAATTACATCTGTTACACACTCACATTTTTACATAATGGCATATTAGTGACTGTTGTATTTTGCTACCATCCCTATCTCCTACTATCCCCCCTCCCCTCCCCTCCCCTCCCATCTTCCCTCTCTACCTCCTCTGATGTTGTTCAATTCTCTCCCCTTTTTTTTCCTCCCCCTTGCCCCTCACAGCCTCTTATAATTTTGTGTATCATTGAAGGTCTCCTACCATTTCCATATGCTTTCCCTTCTCTCTCCCTTTCTCTCCCCCCGTTCATCTTTGTTTACTGTTAGTCTTTTCCTCATGCTCTTCCTTCCTGTTCTGTTCTTAGTTGCTCTCTTTATATCAAAGAAGACATTTGGCATTTGGTTTTTAGGGCTTGGCTAGCTTCACTTAGCATAATCTGCTCTAATGCCATCCATTTCCCTGCAAATTCTATGATTTTGTCATTTCTTAGTGCTGCATAATACTCCATTGTGTATATATGCCACATTTTTTTTATCCATTCATCTATTGAAGGGCATCTAGGTTGATTCCACAGTCTAGCTATTGTGAATTGTGCCGCTATAATCATTGATGTGGCCGTATCCCTATAGTGCGCTCTTTTAAGGTCCTCAGGGAATAGTCCGAGAAGGGCGATAGCTAGGTCAAATGGTGGATCCATTCAAAGCTTTCCCAGGAATCTCCATACTGCTTTCCAAATTGGCCTCACCAATTTGCAGTCCCACCAGCAGTGTACAAGAGTACCCTTTTCCCCACATCCTCGCCAGCACTTATTGTTGTTTGACTTCATAATGGCTGCCAATCTTACTGGAGTGAGATGGTATCTTAGGGTGGTTTTGATTTGCATTTCTCTGATTGCTAGAGATGGTGAGCATTTTTTCATGTACTTGTTGATTGATTGTATGTCCTCCTCTGAGAAGTGTCTGTTCAGGTCCTTGGCCCATTTGTTGATTGGGTTATTTGTTATCTTATTGTTTAATTTTTTGAGTTCTTTGTACATTCTGGATATTAGGGCTCTATCTGAGTTGTGAGGGGTAAAAATTTGTTCCCAGGATGTAGGCTCTCTATTTACCTCTTTTATTGTTTCTCTTGCTGAGAAAAAACTTTTTAGTTTAAGTAAGTCCCATTTGTTTATTCTTGTTATTAACTCTTGGGCTATGGGCTTCCTATTAAGGAATTTGGAGCCCGACCCCACAATATGTAGATCGTAGCCAACTTTTTCTTCTATCAGACACCAGTGTCTCTGATTTAATATCTAGCTCCTTGATCCATTTTGAGTTAATTTTTGTGGATGGCGAGAGAAAGGGATTCAATTTCATTTTGTTGCATATGGATTTCCAATTTTCCCAGCACCATTTGTTGAAGATGCTATCCTTCCTCCATTGCATGTTTTTAGCCCTTTATCACATATAAGATAGTTGTAACTTTGTGGATTAGTCTGTGTCCTCTATTCTGTACCATTGGTCCACCTGCCTGTTTTGGTACCAGTACCATGCTGTTTTTGTTACTATTGCTTTGTAGTACAGTTTGAACTCTGATATCGCTATACCTCCAGATTCACACTTCCTGCTTAGAATTGCTTTTGCTATTCTGGGTCTTTTGTTTTTCCATATGAATTTCATGATTGCTTTCTCGATTTCTACAAGAAATGCCGTTGGGATTTTGATTGGCATCGCATTAAACCTGTAGAGAACTTTGGGTAATATCGCCATTTTGATGATGTTAGTTCTGCCTATCCATGAACAGGGTACATTTTTCCATCTTCTGAGATCTTCTTCTATCTCTCTCTTTAGGGTTCTGTAGTTTTCATTGTATAAATCTTTCACCTCTTTTGTTAGGTTGATTCCCAGGATATTGTGAATGGAGTGGTTTTCCTTATTTCCATTTCAGAGGTTTTGTTGCTGATATACAGGAATGCCTTTGATTTATGCATGTTGATTTTATAACCTGCCACTTTGCTGAATTCATTTATTAACTCTAGCAGCTTCTTTGTAGACTCTTTTGGGTCTGTTAAGTATATTATCATGTCATTCGCAAATAGCGATAATTTAATTTCTTCTTTTCCTATTTTTATGCCTTTAATTTCTTTTGTCTGTCTAATTGCTCTGGCTAGTACTTCGAGAACTAAATTGAATAGAAGTGGTGATAGAGGGCATCCCTGTCTTGTTCCAGATTTTAGAGGGAATGCCTTCAGTTTTTCTCCGTTTAGGATGATGCTAGCCTGAGGTTTAGCATATATAGCTTTTACAATGTTGAGGTAATTTCCTGTTATCCCTAGTTTTTCTAGTGTTTTGAACATAAAGGGATGCTGTACTTTGTCAAATGCTTTTTCTGCATCTATCGAGATGATCATATGGTTCTTTTCTTTAAGCCTATTGAGGTGGTGAATAGCATTTATTGATTTCCGTATATTGAACCAGCCTTGCATCCCAGGGATGAATCCTACTTGATCATGGTGCACAAGTTTTTTGATATGTTTTTGTATTCGATTCGCCAGAATTTTATTGAGGATTTTTGCATCTAGGTTCATTAGAGATATTGGTCTGTAGTTTTCTTTCTTTGAAGTGTCTTTGTCTGGTTTCGGGATCAGAGTGATGTTGGCCTCATAGAATGAATTTGGAAGAGCTCCTTCTTTTTCTATTTCTTGAAATAGCTTGAAAAGTATTGGTATTAATTCTTCTTTGAAGGTTTTGTAGAACTCTGCTGTATACCCATCCGGTCCAGGGCTTTTCTTGGTTGGTAGTCTTTTGATGGCTTCTTCTATTTCTTCCTTTGTTATTTGTCTGTTTAAATTGTGTGTGTCTTCCTGGCTCAATCTGGGCAGATCATATGCCTTAAGAAATTTATCGATATCTTCACTATCTTCTATTTTATTGGAATATAGGGTTTCAAAATACTTTCTAATTATCTTCTGTATTTCTTTAGTATCTGTTGTGATATTGCCTTTTTCATCCCGTATGTTAGTAATTTGAGTTCTCTCTCTTCTTCTCTTCGTTAGCATGGCTAAGGGCCTGTCTATCTTATTTATTTTTTCAACGAACCAACTTTTAGTTTTATCAATTTTTTCAATGGTTTTTTTTGTTTCAATTTCGTTGATTTCTGCTCTAATTTTAATTATTTCTTGTCTTCTACTACATTTGCTGTTGTTTTGCTCTTACTTTTCTAGGTTTTTGATGTGTAGTGTGAGTTCATTTATTTGTTGGTTTTTTCTTTTTTTTTTTTTGAGGAAAGAACTCAAAGAAATGAATTTCCCTCTTAAAACTGCTTTCATTGTGTCCCATAGATTCCGATATGTTGTGTCTGTATTATCATTTGTCTCTAAGAATTTTTTCATCTCCTCCTTTATGTCTTCTGTAACCCATTGATCATTCAGTAACATATTATTCATTTTCCATGTGATGTAGGATTTTTCCTTCCTTCTTTTATCATTGATTTCCAATTTTATTCCATTATGATCAGATATGGTGCATGGCATTATCTCCATGCCTTTATATTTACTAAGAGTTGCCTTATGGCATAATATATGGTCTATCTTTGAGTAGGATCCATGTGCTGCTGAGAGGAACGTGTATCCACTTGATGATGGTTGATATATTCTATATATGTCGGTTAAGTCTAGGTTATTGATTGTGCTGTTGAGTTTTATAGTTTCTTTGTTCAGTTTTTGTCTAGATGATCTGTCTAGTGGCGAGAGCGGTGTGTTGAAGTCACCCATAATTATTGTGTTGTGGTCTATTTGACTCTTGTACTTGAGGAGAGTTTGTTTTATGAACATTGCAGCTCCATTGTTTGGTGCATATAAATTGATAATTGTTATGTCTTGTTGGTGGATGGTTCCTTTTAGCAGTATATAGTGTCCTTCTTAATCCTTCTTGATTAACTTAGGTTTGAAGTTGATTTTATTCGATTTGAGTATGGCCACTCCTGCTTGCTTCCGGGGGCCATTTGAGTGGTATGATTTTTCCCAACCTTTTACCTTCAGCCTGTGTATGTCTTTTCCTATAATATGAGTCTCCTGAAGGCAGCATATTGTTGGATTTGTTTTTTTTGATCCAGGTTACTAGCCTATGTCTCTTGATTGGTGAGTTTAGGCCATTAACATTTAAGGTTACAATTGAGATATGATTTGTACTTCCAGTCATGCTTCTTTATTTATTTATTTTAGTTTGGCTAGTTTTACTTTTTGGTTATTTTCCTCCCCCTTTACTGAGATACCTCCTGCTGTTAGTTTTGGGCACTATTTTTCAATTCCTCTTCTTGTAGTATTTTGCTCAAAATGCTTTGCAGTGCTGGTTTTCTTGCTGCGAATTCTTTTAGCTTTTGTTTATCGTGAAAGACTTTAATTTAATTGTCAAATCTGAAGCTTAATTTTGCTGGGTACAGTATTCTTGGTTGGAATCCATTATTTTTCAGCATTTGAAATTCATTGTTCCAGGATCTTCTCGCTTTCAAAGTCTGTGATGAGAAATCATTCGTTAACCTAATTGGTTTACCCCTGAATGTAATCTGCCTCCTTTCTCTCATAGCTTTTAATATTCTCTCCTTGTTCTGTACGTTGGCTATCTTCATAATTATATGTCTTGGTGTTGGTCTATTATGGTTTTGAATGTTTGGGGTCCTGTAGGCTTCCAGGATTTGGCAATCCATTCCATCTTTCATCTCTGGGAAGTTTTCTAGAATTATTTCATTTAATATGCTGTCCATTCCTTTGGTTTGAATCTCTGTGCCTTCTTCTATTCCGAAGACTCTCAAATTTGGTTTTTTTATGACATCCCATATCTCTTGAATAGATTGCTCGTGGGATTTAAGCATCTTTTCTTGTTGACTATAGTCTTTTCAAGTTGATAAACCTTGTCTTCATTATCTGATGTTCTGTCTTCTACTTGATCAAATCTATTTGAAATATTCTCGTTAGAGTTTTTAATTTGGTTTATAGTCTCCTGCAATTCTAGGATTATTGTTTGATTTTTTTTTAAGATCTCTATCTCCTGGTTGAGCTCGTTCTTTGCCATTTGAATTTGTTTGTTTAATTCATTTTCAAAATATACTTTTATTGCTTGGACTTGCTGTCTCATGTCTTCTCTAATATTCCTTTCCATTAGAGTTAGGTATGCCTTGAATTCTTTCCCTATCCCTGCTTCTGGTGTTTCTATGTCCTCCTGTAGAATTAAGTTGTCCTGCATTGTTTGTACTCCTTTTTTCCCTTGTTTTCTCATGTTGTTCACGTTACTTTCCAGCTCTATTTGATTGCCGTGTTTCTGCTTTCTTCTATAGATTTGTTTTGGTTCTGTATTACTCTGTTGTCTCTCCTTTGTGTTGTTAAACTATGCCTGCTAACGTGGATTCCGCTGGGAAGGAATTCCGACAGCCGAGCTCCAGTGACGTCACTACTCTGCTATGACGGGCCCCAGGCTCCTTGCCGGGGTGTCCTAATGGGGGGGTGTGACTGGACTGTCTCTGTTTGGTTTCAGCTCCTGGTCGCGGCAGGCGGGCGGTCTCCAGCCGCCCAGTATCACAGGCAGCGGGCAGGTGATCGGTCGCCAGCGGGGGGGTGGACACCAGCCGCCCAGTTGCGCCAGCAGCGGGCCGGCTGTCGCCGGTGGGCGGGCGATCTCTAGCCACCCAGTCGCGCGGTCGGTAGCCGGCAGGCGGGCGTTCTCCTACCGCCCAGTTACGCGGGCAGTGGGTGAACTGTCGCCGGCGGGCCTGCGGTTTCCAGCCGCCCAGTCGTGAGGGCCTGGCATCTAGTCCCCTTGTTTCTCCTGCTAGTCTTGGTTTCTCCTGATAGACCAGATTTCCCCTGAATGATGGCTCTCGGCAGTTCAAACTGTACTCTGGGCCTGCCGTTTGTTGGGTGTGGAGGGTGGCTATTGGAAACCCTGGCACTCTATTGTTTTGTTTCCATTGTGGGGGATAGAACTGTACCACTTCCTTCCCCCTCTGAAATCCCGTACTCAGCCCAGGGGGTCAGTGCGGGCTCAGCCGGCAGGATTCCACAGATTCACATCCACTTTTCTCCCTGCTTGCTAATTAATCGCTTCTCTGCGGCGCCCCACCTTCTGTAGCTGAGGGGCAGGCCGCGCGAATCAGTCAGCCTGGATCTCCGGGTTCGCACAGTTGGCTATTGGGATCCCCGGCACTCTATCGTTTTGATTTTTCTGCTTGCCCCTCCCCCAGCGCCGGCTAGACAGGTTTCGTTTTGGCTGCTGATGGGAGGGGGAGTTGAAGGTCAGGTGTCTCTAGTTTTCCCCTAGTCTTTATGCAGGCTCACTCTGACACTCCCTCCCCCGGAAAGCCTAGGAGAGATTTTATGCGAATTCCCCGATGTATGGGGGATGAGCAGAGTGACACACACCTGTTTTCTTGTTGCAGTCTGTGGGAGAGTGGCGGTGGATACTTCAGCTCTCCAAGATGGTGGCTGCTGATTGCCTTAGTGGAGTTTCCGTTGTGGGGGATAGGACTGTACCGCTTCCTTCCCCGTCTGAAATCCCGTACTCAGCCCGGGGGTCAGTGCGGGCTCAGCCGGCGGGATTCCACCATATCGAAGCCACTTTTCTCCCTGCTTGCTAATTAATCGCTTCTCTGCGGCGCCCCGCCTTCTGTAGCCGCGGGGCAGGCCGTGTGAATCAGTCAGTCTGGATCTCCGGGGTCGCACAGTTGGCTCTTGGGATCTGAACTCTCTGTCTTACTTCCTGGTTGTCATGTTCTAAATCTTTTTCCTCCTCCACCCCTTTCCACCATGATTTCTACCTCACCTCAGTCCCAGAGTTATGAAGTCAGTGACCATGTATTGAACCTCTGAGATTCTGAACCAAAAAAACACTTTTCTCCTGCTCTATACTGTTCTTATCAGGTCTTTTGGTCATAGTGACACAAACACTGATTAAAATACTTATCTATCATCAACATGCCTAGAAATCAGAACTAAAAGAATTCTTGAAATGTTCTATCTTAATTAGAGTAATCTGAAGTCTCGAAGCAAAAATCTTGATAAGTTTTAAGAACATCTAATTCTCTGCATATTAGATTCACAACAACCTGTTGTTGTTTGGTTGGTTTGATTTCTAAATATCCTGAATTCTGGGTTCCATTCAAACAATTTAGAAAATCTGGAAGTTGGTTACAGGCATTAATATTTGTTTAAAAAATTTCTAGTTGATTTAAATGCACAAGCAACATTGAGCTGTTGAATTCTACCAGTCCAAGAAGTCAACTTCAATCTTTTGGGGAAACTTGAGACAAGTCATTGACTTAATTTTGAAGTAGAAAATATTATGAAATGAAGGAAGAATAGTTGGGTTACTAATCATTGAAAATTATCCTTTATTATGTTGTTTCTTCCAATAACATTTATTGAATAGCTAGTCTGTGCCGAGCATAGGTACCAAGATTTCCAGCAAAAGGTGAAATCAAAAGAGACTGTTGGTCCTCTGTCTTTTAAGGAATAAAAAATTCAATACTCCTTTGTACTCATGGGCCAGTAAAAGGCATCAAGTCCATTATAAAAACTACCCTTGACCTCTTTCTTTGCTTTCATCCTGGTCTTCCATAGGTTATCTCTGCTGCAGTTGAGATCTTCTGCCCTTCCATTCCAATTCTGCTCCAGATCTTGAGTCTGGTGTTTTTTGCTTATTTGTTTGCTGTTGTTGTTTTGTTTTTGCCATCTTCTTGCCATCACCCATGATTTCCTTCAGTGCCATTGGTACTTATGGTGCTCTGACTCTCCCAAGTCTAGGCTACCTTGTGTAGGTTTGTTGTTCAGAGAATGATCCCTTAGTAGTTCTAGTTCACTATTAAAATGAGAGAATTCCAGTGCAAATGTATCTACTCTTCTACATAAAAAAAAATGTGAATTTGAGTAACAGCATTTTCTATACACTAATAATGCAAGAGGTTAGTTAATCCTGACTGGCAAAAATATGCTGAATGCTCACAAAATTGCAAGCTCTTAAGAATTGGTTCTCAAATTTGGTTGTGTATCAAAATCAAATGGTATTGGGTTGGGGGAAGGAAATGGAATTCCTAGATAACACTCAGAGCTACCGAATCAGAAGCTCAGGATGGGGAAATTCCTTAGAGGATGGCAATATGATTGTTTAAAACTTGTCAGATGAGATGGTGAAAAGAAACATCATCATTTTCACCTCACTAGAAACCCCAATGTACTATATGCCTTCTTCTCCTTTTTTTTTTTTCTATTTTCCTTCTATTTAGAGGCTACAAGAAGCTCATAAAATGAATTCCACTGGCTTGTAGCAGAGACTAGGAAGAAAAGGAAACTCAGTAAAAGAACACATGTATGGTGGCCACAGCATGGGTTAGTACCTCAAAAATTTCATTTGCCACATATTTTGCCCAAGGGTTTTTAAAATTTAATAATATACTTTAGAATGAATAAGTTTAAAAATGTCTTATTCTGCAAAACCGTAGCCATAGTTTTCCCTAAAAAAAAAAAAAAGCATTGCTCTTCCCAAACTTATAAGTCTTTTGAAAAGAAAACAAGGTAGTATCAAAAACAGATAAGCAACAATCAATAATGGATCAACATTTTTAGTTTGAAAAGAAAAATATGTGTCATCTACCTCTAAAGATTAACAGGTACCCTTTAATTTATTTTGAAAACCTGGTGACTAGTTGTATAACTCCATCACATCTCCCTAAAAGTATTTGTGTTCTTTGTGGACACAGTATGGGGTTTCTCAATCTTTCTAACATCCCTCTTTAATTACACAGCAGGCCACTGTGTACTTCACATTCATCCACAGACTCCCCAACTGGTAGGACCATTGTGCTGAGCACAGTATGAGGCCTCTCCATTTCTGCAAAATACCTTTCTCAAAGAAATCCATCTGTAGACTAATGGTTTCACTACAGATTGTCTTCCTCAAGTGGAAATACCACATTTTTGCTATTAGACTTTTTCTTTTTCCCTTTACCTAAACTGCAGTTCTCTCCTCTGTAGAGAAATCCATTTAAAAAAAATTGCATTATTGGAGTAGTGTCCTCTCCTTGTAAGAAAAGTCTTAAGGCATGTCAATCCTTTATATTTCAGAAATTCCAGATCATTTATTTTGATATGAAAAGTTCATATTTTATTTCTTTAATTTTTTTTTAATTTAAGAAATAAGAAGTCTTCTAGGAGTTTCCTTATTCACACGTGGCTTTATATCTGGATCTTTTCAAGTTTAGAATCAAGTCTGAGTTAGTATTTTTATCATGAAAATATAGAAAGACACATTTTTAAAAAAAAACAATTAATGGGATGGTCTGCATACAAAGTAGAAACCCATTTTCCAACTTTTACTAAAATCACCACTATACATAGCCTCATTACCTTATTACCAGGTAAGGTATTCTTATATCAGAATAATGTGCATCATATTGTCTATATTTTTCATTCATTATTTTCTTTTTTCGTTAGTCATCAACTCCTATGAGGACCCTGCAGCAATTGCCTGTATGCAGAGGAACATGAGTAGAACATTGTTTTTGTCTTCAGAATTCTTGAAATTTAAATGATGTGAGAGGGATGGAAAAGCCAAGTAAAACAACAACATCAGAATATGATGACTATCACAAGAGACTTGTAAAGTGCTTTGTGGGTTCAGAGAAGAGAGAGTAAATGCATATCACTGGAGTTCAACAGGCCAAAGAAATTTCTCTTTTTCCCATTAACTTAAAATCAGCATCTCCACCATCCTTCATGAATATAGTGGACAAAAATCATCAGTTGCAGAAGTATTCATTAAGTGTAATCCTTGCATGTTTTTTAATGCAAGAAAATTACCTTTCTTCCACAGAAGAATGAGATGGAAAAACATGGCTGCTTCCTTTCATCTCCCCAGTCCCAGAGGGTAGAACATGAATGGCTCAATGCAACCTGCCTCCTTGGTACAGGCACGCTGCCCTGAGGTAGCACCACTGGTTGTCAGCCCACTTGGAAGACTGCCAGTTATTCTCACAGATTGGGAGACAGAAGCCAAATTATTCTCATCCAAATCAAATCTCAGCTTTATTAAAAAGTAGACAAATTTATCTTCAGAACTCCATACTGTTCTTTCTGGTTGTTTCCATCATTTTTTAGCAAACTAATTTCTACCTATTTGCCTCAGAAATCCTAGGGCATCTTCTATGGAAATATAGTTTTAAATCCATCAAATTCAAATAAACATATGAATGAACTGATATTACATATATTTTTATCACTAGTGAAGAGAATTATTGTTAATACTAACTCACTATCTTTGTATAGATTATATAGTTTGCAACACATTTTTGTCTTCATTTTCTAATTCACCCCCTCAAAAGTTCTATAAAGTAGTCACACATGCATTGTAATCTATACTTTATTGGTAGTAAAAATAAGGGGAAAAGATTATGTAATTTATCACAGGTATGCAATAAGCCAAGTACTGTTATCATTAAACACTAAGTTTTCTGATTTTAAATTCATTACTAAACAGATAATGATGAAAGTTCAGTTACCCATTTTGTTCCGAGAAAGATATTTGGAAACTTTTCCAGTTCTTGAGATAATGGACCATGAGGACAGTCATTTACTTTGCCTTCATATTTTTACCAATTCTTCTTATATTAATAGGGACATATAAGCCTTCTACTCTAACTCTACTATTTGTTATTCAGAGAGCATTAAACCAAGGGGGGAAAAACACAGGAAATCAACATTTAAAATTCAAGACTGGAGCATGATTTGGACAAATAAAGGATGCCAAGTGGTATCTGCTGATACCACTGCTGTCACTCAATAGCTTTCTCAGGATCCTCCTCCAGCAGCAAAAAACAAAGTGTCTAAGCTTAGCCAAAGTAGGACCAATGATGATATGGAGTGACAGAGCTTTCAGTGCACGGGAGACAGTTTAGCTAGTTCTTGCATTGGACTCCTATAAGACGCATATGGAGCATTCAGTCTATGAATGAAGCATGTGTGATCTCCAGGGAGAGCCGGCCAAAGCGTTAAAGTGCATGGATTTTAGATAAGTCAGTGTGAACATGTGGCGCCGTGTGAACAAAATGTGATAGTGCCTATCAGAATGAGCCTGCATCGTATTCCTACTTGACACATTAAGCAAAGCTTTCAGCTGATGGAATTTTGTTCACAATTGTTTTGTGATAGCTTGTACCCGAATTTTAAAACCAGAGACACTTCATTTTCCCACCAGGAAAGACTTAAAGGAAACACCAGACACAGGACTCGTTCGTTCCCTTCTTTAGGCTAAAGACCTCACTCAGTTTATTGAATCCTCAGCCCATATTCTAGTTTGCCTAGAGAAACTTATTTCCACTGTCAAATCAAAAGCACTGGACCTGATCATGTCCAATATTTGAGTTGTGATACCACATTCCTAAAATATAATTCTTTAATTGGATATAATAAAGATATAAAATGATTGTGTGTGTGTTCAACAATACATTTACTTATATAAACAGAGCTAGACAAATATTTAAGTGTTCACGTTTTGTTTATCCAAACCTCCTAATTTACATCAACATAATTCTTCACTATATTATTTATGGATCTTTTTAAATTAAGGATGCCTTAGACAGGCTTTCCCAGAAGTTAGAACCAGGAACAAAGTCATAAGAGGAAGTCATTTATTAGAAACTGTGATCTGGAAAGCAGAAATGAGTGAAGCAGGAAAAAGGGGAAAACTAATAGAAAGATAATACCCTGAATTGGCTCTGCTGTGGTGCAGCTGGGTGTTAAATTCCACAAGACATTTTGAAGGACTTACAATGCAGTTAGGACTTTCTTTATAGAGTAAAAATGGAGGAAACATGTACCTGTAGCTCCTGTCTCTCATCAGCCAAGGGTCTGTCCTTTGGAATATTTCCAGGTTGCTCTTGGGTGTAGAGAGTTGCCCCATCCCAGCAGCTGTGTCTACAGAGGCCTTTGCTGAAGGCCTGGGGCCAAGTGTTGTCAGGATACACCTGCACAAATTGGCCCTGGCTGCAGCAATAGAACTGCTTGCTCCTGTGGCTGCCCTGAGAATATGAGGCAGAATATAAGTGGTGACCGAAACATGGGAGTTCCCTGATTGAAGAATAAGAGATGTTTCAAAAGTTTATGTGTGAGTCTGTTACATAAACTTCTTCTCTCTATCCTTCTCTCTATATAAATAGATAAAAAAAATTCTTAAACAACTCAAAAGACCCTTTAGCCCATGCAGATAAAAATACTAACTTATTAAAATGAGAAAATTATCTTGGAAAATACTATTATATCTAATTCAGGTAAAGATGTTATTTGGGATCTAAAAGATCCTAGGAAACTGCTACTAACAGTCTCAGCCAGGCCAGGCTGAACTCTGGATTTCATTCTTGTTAGAATCTTACTGATTAGTATCAGATCACATGACTGTCGACTGTTGAGAGAAGAAAAACCCTGAGCGTTAAGGATTGAAGGAGAGGCCTGGCAAAGTGAATTTCCTAAACTGCTTTTAACTACTACCACCTGCATCAGAGCCTGCTTCCTTTCCTAGTATTTCCTTACATATACTTCTATCTTGTTTCTATTCAGACTATAGTCTTTGATTTTGGTTCTGCAAGTCACATTCAAAAAGATGTGGCACAGGGTTTCTGTATCAGAATATTATGAATTAACAAAAAGTTATTATTTTTATCCATTATTTTTAAGTTATTATTTGAAAGGAAGAGAATGAGAAATGGTACACATTACCTAGTTATTCTACATTTTTATTGCATTTTCAAATAAGATCATTTAGAATTAAAGAATATATCCATTTTTGTCATGGTCAAATTTTACTATTCATTTCCTAGTTTGTTTTGGTTTTACTTGTGGAATGAAAAAAGAAATTGAAATAAAATATCTGGTTCACTATTTTCAAGTCCTTCTCTAAAAAAACACTATAAGAGTTGATGGGGGCATGCATTGTTACCTCAAGAGGACAAAAATCTTTTTTTGAGATTTTAAGGCATGCTTAATGATGAGATGAACAAGCTATAAGTGCCATAAAAAGTTGTTAAAGACAGATGTCAGTCAAAATGGTGGAGTAAGGAGCTCTAAACATCCACTCCTTGATAAAAGAACTGATAAATCTGGCCCAAACTACCAAAACCAACTTTTTCAGAACTCTGGAATCTAAGCAAAACTTTCCAACAACAAGGATTCAATTTTATACAAACCCAGATGGATTTGGTCAGAACAATAGTATTTGTGGCATTGTAACTTGCCGTGGTTGTCATCCCCCTCTTTACAGCTCAGTGGTGGCCCTCAGGAAAGAGCCTCCATTTCTAGTACAGATGCTAGTATGAGGGGGAAGAGAATGGATTGCATTTACAAAGAATTATCGATGGTTTTGACCTATCTCATGCCTTTCAATGGAGGATTGGCTCACAGGACCTTCTTTTGACTCACCTAACTCCAGCGCTTTTCCAATGATGACAAGGGCATTTGTCAAAAAAAAAAAAAAAAAAAAAAAAAAAAAAGGCCAGAGAAAGTATTAATTGCTCTAGTATATTGAAGTGAATTTCACACTTGGGCCAAGCAATAGATTAACTAAAATGTGGTAGGAAATGCTGGGAAATGAGATATTTTTGAGAAAGGGGTTTCAAAAGCTCTAGTATATTCCAGAGAAATTACGAGTCCACATGCATAGCAAAAACTGCGTGCTCAGGAGAAACTATGAAACAGCCCTATGATCTTGCTTATAATTGATATTGAAGCTCGGCTCAAACAGAAAGTGAAGTCTAAAGCAAAGTTGTAAACAGTCCAGCTGAGTATTGGAACTGTACTCCAATACATACAACCCATCTGCAAAGACTGGAGGATATGGAAGTTACAATTTGCGTCCAGATCCTTAAAATAATCTCTGTCCAATGATTAGCTTACAACTGACATAACAAAGAGAAACTTCAACCTCCCTCTTTCCGATATGCCATACAGATTCACAAAACACACAATGACACAATGACAATTACAACAGCACCAAAAACAAATGGAGCAGAGAGGAGAAGAATCCTTTTTCTAGAGGTAGCTTTATAATACTAAAAATGTCCCATTTTTCAATTTTAAAACTATAGTATGAGGCCTGCAAATAAATGAGAATATATGGTCAAAATGTGCTGGGAAGAATATCATAAAAACTGTCTCTGAGAGAACTCAGACACTGGACTCCTGGATAATGACTTTAAATCATATATTTTAAATATGTTCAAGGGCTTAAAGAAGACCATGTTCAAAGATCTAAAAGAACCATAAAGAAAATGTCAATAAACAGAAATTATTAAAAGGAATCAAATAAATATTATGGAGTTGAAAATTACTGAGGGCTGGGGATGTGGCTCAAGCGGTAGCTCACCTGGCATTCTCGGGGCACTGGGTTCAATCCTCAGCACCACATAAAAATAAAATAAAGATGTTGTGTCCCCCAAAAACTAAAAAATAAATATTAAAAAATTCTCTCTCTCTCTTTAAAAAAAAAAGAAAGAAAATTACTGAAATGAAAACTTCACTAGAGAGACAAAAACCACAGATTTGAACAGGAAGAAGAAAGCAAACAGTGAGCAATAAGTTAGGTAAATTGAGATTATTTAGTCTAAGGAAGAAAAAGGAAAAAAAAATGGAGAAAAGAATCTGTGTGGCTCTGTGAGATATCATCAAGTGTACTAACAAATGCACAAAGGAGAGATGAAGAGAGAGAATATTTGAAGTAATAATGGCACCAAACTTGCTGAATTTGATGGAAAATATTAATTGAAACATCCAAGAAATTCGATGAACTAAAAACGATCTACACTGAGACATCATAATCAAATTGCTGAAAGACTCAGACAAAGAAAGAATTTTGAAAGGAGTAGGAATAAAGTAATTATCACTTAAAAAGGATCATCCATATGATGATAGCTAATTTCTCATCAAAAAGCATGGAAGCAAGAAAATAGTAGAATGATGTAGTCTTCAAAGTTCTGAAAGAAAAAAAAAAGATGAAGACATGTGGCAACCAGAAATTCTCTTTGACAAAAATATCTTTTAAAATAAAGAAGGAATTAATAAATTCTCAGATAAGCAAACTCTGAGTTTGTTGCTACTAGATCTGCTCTGCAAGAAATGCTTCATGGAACCTTTACAGATAAAATAAAAGCATAGTAGACAGACTCACATGAATGCACAAAAAAAGAAAGACACTGGTAAATTAAAGATATAGGTTAATATATGAGTCATATTGATGTCTCCTTACTATCTGATTTAACAATAAATTCATAAAACAGTAATTACAAGCCTATGTAGACGGGCAAAATTTGTGAAGATGTAATTTGTGAAAATAAAAATATAAATAAGAGGAATGAAACTAAATTAGAGAAAAAATTTTGCATACGTTGCAAATTAGTTGTACTAATTCAAACTAGATCATTATAAATTAAATGTTAATTGAAATCTACAGGACTTTCACTAATCAAACACATACATACATATACACATATGTGTATATATGAAATAAAAAATATATGACTATGTATTAAAAGAACAAGAGAATTATAATACAGAGGAGAGATAAGATTACAAATGTGTAGCCACCTAAATATCAAGCTCCAAAATACATGAAGCAAATACTAACTGGAAAACATGGATAACTCAAAGGGAGAATAGAAAGTTCTATAATGATAGTGGTAGACTTCAGTCCAAAACTTCAAAAATGGATAGAAAACTAGAAATAAGATCTGAAAGAATAGACTACAGGACTTGAAAAACACTATAAACCAACTAGCCCTAACAGGCAATATGGAGCCCTTTACCACAAAATTCATTCTTCTCAAGATGGAATGGGACACTCTCCAAGATAGACCACAGGGGTTAAGCCACAGCAAATGTCTCAATAAATTTAGAAGATTAAAGTCACATAGAAAAATATGTTCTCTATCAACAATGGAATGAAATTAGAAATCAATAACAGAAGGAAATACAGAGTGTTTACAACTACATGAAAATTAAACAATATTCTCCTGAATAATAATAGATGAAAAAATGACACGGCAAATTAGAAAATACTGTGACATGTATGTAAACAGTAACACAAAATGCTGGAATTAGTAAATGATGTAAAAGCTGTGCTCAGAGGAAAAGTTATAGTTTAACTACCTTCATTAAGAGAAAAGAAAGCTCTCAAGTCAATAATCTAATTTTCCACCCTAAAAAAGAACAAACTAAACACAAAGCAAGCAGAAAGAAGGAAATAATAAACATTAGTATAAGGATAAACAAAATAGAGATTAGAAAAAAAGATGGAGAAAATCAAATTATGTTCTTGGAAAAGAATAACAAAGTTGGCCAACTTGGTAAACTAAAAACAAAAAAGAAAAGAAAAAGAAAAAGAATCAAATTACTAAAATCAGAAATAACAAATGAGGACTTTATGATAGACATTACTGAGACAAAAAGATTTCTGAAAATATACAATGGATAATGATATGTCAATATTTATATAACCCAAATGAAATGGAAAAATTCTTGGAGATACACAGTTCACCAAAACCAATTCAAGAAGAATAAAAATTCTCAATAGACTTATTATAACAGATAATGAGATTGAATTGGTAATCAAATACCCAAAGAACTTAAAAGCAGCATGCTACAGTGAAGCCACCTCAATGTTTATAGCAGCTCAATTCACAATAGCTAAACTGTGGAAGCAGCCTAGATGCTCTTCAATGGATGAATGGATAAAGAAACTGTGGTATATATACACAATGGAATACTACTCAGCTTTAAAGAAGAAAGGAACCATTTATGGGTAAATGGTCAGAATTGGAGAATATCATGCTAAGCAAAGTAAGCCAATCCCCAAAACCAAAGGACAAATGATTTCTCTGATAAGTGGATGCTAATCCATAATAGCCAGGGCAAGGGAAGAAGGGAGGAACTTTGGATTTAGCAGAGAAGAAAGAGGAAAGGGAGGAGAGAGGAGCGGGAGGGTATAGAGGGCAAGATGATAGAATGATGTGGACATTATTACCCTTATGTATGGGTATGATTGAACAAATGGATATCATGAACAACCAGAGAAATGAAAAGTTGTGATCCATTTGTATAAAAAAATAAAATTCAAATTCAAAAAACTTTCTGAACAATGAAAATAGCAAATAGACTCACTAGTAGATTCTATAAAATGATTCAATGAGAATTCACACCAATTCTTATTAAACTTTCAAAAATGGAGGAGGGAATACTTAGTTATTTTATGAAGGCCAGTATTACACTGATAATAAAAGCAGACCCATACCCTACCTCACCGCCCCCCCAAAAAAAGAGAAGAGAAAGAAGTGGGAGAAGAAGAAAAGAAATAAAGCTACAGACAGCATTCTTATGAATATAAAGGCCCATGTTCCAAACAAAATAGTAGCAAGCTGAATTCAGCTGCATATTACAGGAATAATACATTATCACACTATACCTCATTAACATGTGCAGCTACTACATGCTAGTTAAAATGTTTTTAAAAATATTTAAGGAGACGGAAATGGTAACTGCACTAATTTGATCATTATATACTACATATGTGTGTTGATTTATCGATAGAGTCCATGAAATTTTAAAAACCAAAACAATTATTATTCATCTATGATATGCATCACATATTATATATTATATGTATATATAATATATAGTGTATTTCTTTTACTTGCAATGAACAATCTGGAAAATGAAATAAGGAAACAATTTCATGTACAAGCATCAAAAAGAATAAAATACTTAGGAATAAACTAAATCAAAGGAACAAAAGATTTGTGCACTGAAAACTACAATAGGTTGCTGAAAAGAGTTAAAGACCCAAGTAATGAAAACATATTCCATGTTCATGGATTTGGAAACTTAATATTAAGATGCCAATACTCCTTAAACTAATCTACAAATTTAATACAATCCCTATCAAAATCCCAGATGCTTTTTTTCCCCTGAAATGGATATGCTATCCCATAATTATATGCAACATAATGAACTCTGTGTGATCCAATCTTGAGAAAGCAGAACAAAAGAGGACTCACACTTTGAATTTTCAATTCTAAGTACTGAAATTTCAATACTTAGCACAAGGTTATAGTAATATAAACAGTGTGATGATGAAATAAAGAGAGATCAATGAAATAGAATTGAGTGTCTATGAATAAATACATTTACTGATGATTCAGTGATTTTTGACATTATTGTCAAGAGCACTCAATGAGAAAAGGTATAGACTTCAAAAAAAGATGCAGGGACAACTTGGTGTTCACATACAAAGGCAAGAATTTGGGACACTGCTTCACACAATACACAAAAATTAATCCCAAATGGACCAACAACCTAAATTTAAGAGCTAAAACTATAGCACTCTTAGAGCAGGATGCAAATAGTTGTGCACTTGGAGTAGGCAGTGGTCTCTTAAGTATGATTGTGAAGCATATGAACCAAAAGAAAATATAGATAACTTGAGCTTCATCAAAACTGAAAACATTTTTTCACCAAAGATTACTATAGAAATTGAAAAGACCACCCAAACAATGGAACGATCATTTGTAAACATTATATCTAACAGAGGACAAGTATCCAGAACAGATTTGTAAAACTCTAATAACCCAACAACAGAAAGATTACAAAGTTTAAAAATGGGCAAAGAAGTCGAATCAACATTTCTTTTACAAAAATATAAAATGGCCAGTAAGCACACAAAAATCTGCTCAACAATATTAGTGATGGAAATCAGGGAAATACAATTAAAAACCACAATGAGATACTACTTTAACAGTTATTACTATGGCTAGAATATTTTTTAGAAATCAGAAAACAAGTTTTGACAAATACATGAAGAAATTTGAAACCTAAAACATTTCTAGGAGGACTCTAAAAATGCTGTAGACACTGTGGAGAACATCTGGTCACTCCTCAGAAAGTTAAAGAGTTGCCATGCAACCCAGAAAGTAAACTTCTAGGTATATCCCAAAGATAAAATTTTTAAAAGTCCATAAAAACTTGCAGATGTATGTTCCTAGCAGAATTATTCAAAACAACCAAGAAGTGAAATGTGCCAGGAAGAGAAATGGATCAATAAAATGTGGGATATTCATACAGTGAAATTATTTGAACGTAAAAAGGAAGTACCATAAAATTTAACCTTGAAAACATTATGCTAAGTCAAAGAAGTTGCAAAGGACCTCATATTGCATATGAACTGTCTGTTATGGTTTGGATCTTAAGTGTTCTCCAAAGACTTACATGGTACAGGCTTGGTCCCCAGCTGACAGAGCTCTTAGGAGCTGCTTGACTCTTTTAGGAAGTAGGGCCTAATGGAAGGAATTTAGATCACCAGGGGTGTTCCCTTGAGGTGACACTGGCTGCCAGCCTCCTCCTCTCTCTCTCTCCTTGCTTTCTAGCTACAGTGATGTGAGCAGATTTCCTCTTCCTTGTGCTCGCCACCATGATATCCTGCCTCTCCACCGGCCCAAAGCCATGGGGCCAATCAACCATGGTCTGAAATCATGATAAATTATTCCTCTTTATAAGTTGATTTATCTCAGGTATTTGGACACAACAACTAACATATAATATCCATGAAAGGCAAATTCATTGAGACAGAAAATAAATTATTGCTTGCTAAGATCTGGGAAGAAATGGAAATGGATTATAACAGCTTAATGGATATTGGGTTTCTTTGGGGGCAGGTGATGAAATTACTCTGAAATTAGACAAGGTTATTGGATGCATAAGTTTGAACAAACACAAATAAACACCACTTAATTGCACGCTGGAAATGATTAATAGTATGTTAAATGAATTTCATGTGTGTTTGTGTGTGTGTGCACACGCGCGCGTGCGTGCATTTGGGCACACGCTCTGGGATCAAACCCAGGGTCTCACACATGCTAGGTAAGTTCTGTACCACTGAGTGACACCCCAGCTTTCAATAAAATAGCTTAAAATTTACTGAACAAAATATCAAATACATATTTTAAGTTCTTTTCAGAATTAAAATCACATTGTTATAAAACAAAAAAGATACATAAATTTCCAAGAGTTAAATCAAATGATACAATTCTTAATTTCACAGCATCTAGAATTTTTACTCACTCCAGGTTAAAACAAAAAGGATTGTAAGATTCTGTGAAAACCCCTCCCAGGCTGCTGCGTGAAACTACAGAAAAAGTAGGCTTGGCTGTTTAGTATGGGAACCAGGCTATTCCTTTGAATTAAACAAATGTAAACATTTTTATCTCTAATCATTGGATTCTCAGAAATAATGGACTTTAACTATAGCTTCCAGTTAAATTCATTTAAATTCAAATTTGTGGCTAAAATCAAAACTCTTTCAAGTAAATTAAATAGAAACACAAATTTATGTCTATCTCTCTAGCACTGGAGGTAGAGCTCCTTGATGTAATTAAATCCTTCCTCATTTGGAGCTGTTCTAAGAGTGTACTAATTGTGCTCACACTGAAAACTTTCAGGCAACAAATCACAAGCTAGGACTCTTCCTCTGGTATCATTACAACTCTACTCCAGCACCAACGCGCTTTTTCTCAGGGCTTTCTTGTGCCTTAGTTGTTGCAGCATATCAAATTCCTTCCCATCTGAGTTGTAATGGAATGCACAATGCATCCTTCAAGATGTGTTTGTTTCAAGGTGTTTAAGGGAGGCAAGATGAAGACCAATAAAATAAACACACTAAAGCTGGCAGTATGTGATATTAACCCTCTTCATTCCTGTTGATCCCTGTTGTTCCATTCTTTCACTCACTTGGTAAATGCGTATTTAGCCTTTGCTCAGTCTTTAGCTAGGCACAGCTCTTGACAAGGAATTAAAGTTTAACGTCACCTGCTTTTAAGAAGACCACAGTGTCTTGGAGGACAGAGAGAAAAAAAAATAGAGTAAATGATGATTTAATGTGGCAATTAGAAGGACAGAAAAAATGCCTTAATGGGAACAGAGAGTGTTATACTATAACCTGGGTGATTGGATGCTTCTATGAAAAGATCATTCCTGTGGATAAGAGGCAACTCTAGAAAGAAGAGAATGGAAATGAATTATTGGCAGGGGTCATGGAATTAATAAAATCACAAAGGTAAGAAATAGCAAAGAATGTGAGTAAATTGTATAATGTTTTGCCTGGGAAGGGCCAGATCAAAAGGCTTCAAATACCATGTCAAGGAGGTTGGATCTTACTTATTGGCAGTGGAAAGCTACTGAAGGTTTTTAAGCTGCTACAAAGTACAGGTTGATTTGTGCTTTATTTAGTATATTTCTGAAGAGATATGGAATGTCAGGAGATTTAATAGATAATTTTATAGTAAATATTCTGCACGGCACATATTTTATGCATAATAATAAGGCTTCAAATTTATTGCCTATCTCTGCTAAAAATGTGAAAGGACTTCTTGGTACCTATGGGTATGAGTAGAAATTGATGAAGAATGACACTTGGAAATCTAAATGCTATTCATCACAGAAACTTTTTTTCTGGGTCAGAAACAGGTGCCAAATTAGTGGATAGAAATTAAGCCTAAAATCAGGGTCTGAAATTAACCACCACTATCATAAATCTGGATTAAAAAAAAAAGTCAAGGAACCCTAAATCTCAAAAAAACAGTTACCAATATTTGTCTCTTGTGACACCTATAGGTTCCTCAATTCCAAAACAATGTCCAATCCAATATGAAGCATTGGATTTGAACATTTTCTAGTAATCTTGAAGAATTAAATACAAAAGCAAAACAAAACAAAACAATCAATCAGATGACCACAAAATCTAATTGACATGGCACTTTTTGTCTTGCTTGCTCTTAAGAAAGCTTTTATTGACTGTATCGGATTGACCATCAATGTACTTATTGCAAACATTGTAAAGACCACAGTGCACAACCATTTGGCAAAGCTATCAATTGCAACTGCAGTAAATCGTGAATATAGATATGGCCAGAGGACAAAGCAGAAAAGAGTTGAGACGAATCCCAGATAAAGCATAAAAGCAGAGACTCCTCTTTTTTCTTCTCTCTGAAAACTTTCATCTCATAAATTGAAACAGTGTCTTATTGTCCTGAACAAAATCCCTCCTTTCAAAGGGGAAAACACCATGAAAATTAACGTCCACTAACATCAATGTTTGTTTGAAGTAAAGAGTCTATTATAACTCCATTAGAAGAGAATTGCTTGTGGCATCAAATTACTGTGGGAAACCAGTCCATGCTCCGCCTTCCCATACACACATTGCTAAGACCCCGTAGAGAATCCATTAGTGGGACCCAGAGTCACACCAGCCTATAATTTTTCTTTGCCTTAGGAAAACAGTAGCCTGTAATTTTTCTTTGCCTGAGGTTTTAAAAGGGCTGTCCCTGGCTGGGGCTCACGCATGCTGTCATAGTCTCAAGTCCAACTCAAATCCTAGTTACCGTCTGTACACCTTCTCAAGAAAAGAAGACTCAATGGAAACAGCCATTCTTTTTTAGTTTATCTAGGGAGCAAGAAATGCTTTTAATCCAAGCTCTTGTTCTTGATTTTCCATTGTAACTTTGAATGTAAGTTTATAAAATGAAGATTCTCAAATATTTGGTTTTAGTTTAACATTAGGTACTTTCTGTTATTCAAAGTTTTCATTATGTTTTATAAGCTTTATACCATTGCTATGGAAGTATAACTACAGTGAGTTAAAACGGATTCTTCATCATTACAGAAGGCCATATTTTAATGATCATGATATAATGTTCAAATACATTATATTGAAGTACCTCAGCCTGAAGTTGCTTTACAAGGTAGTTTTTATTTAGTTATGGAAATAAAAGGTGTTATCAGAGGAGGTCTATGTATTTTAAAGACACGATTTAATTTAATTATTTAAAACTTGTTTTCCAAAATCTAAGCCATATTAAAAGTCATGATCGGACTCACTAAAGCATTGGACTAATGATACAACAACAATGTCTTCCCAAGTGGGTCATTTGTGGTTATTTTTGGATGCTTTAACATTATATAATGGTGTCTTTTTCCTCTCTGGTGGTTCTTAAATCCTTTGGAAGAGACAGAAGTTTGGAATAACAAGGAAAGAAATGTCACAAGACGTATTGTTTTGGGCATATGAGTATCACTCATGTAAGTCAGATTTTGCTTCCTGCAACCTTTGATCTTTGGGTAATTGATTTCTTTTTTGGAGGGAGGGCAGCAAGGACTATTTTCACCAATATTACTACCATTAACCCCTAACACAAGTCACTAACTTTTTTTTTGCCTGAATATCACAGTAATTTGCAATTATTCTTATTGCTTACTCTGCTACTTTTGATTTCCCACATAATTATCTGAATCGATCCCTTTCAGAATAAAGTTCACATTATCACTCCTGAGCTCAAGGATTTCCCATATCATCTGTTGCTCAGAATAAATTCCCAAGTTTTAACATTGCTTTGAAGTGCCTACCTGTTGTGGTCCCTGCCCATTTCTTTGGCCTTATCTCCTACCACTCTGATGGTGCTTTCTGCCCACTACATTGGTATCTTGTCTTTCTTGCTGCTCCTTGAATATGCCAAGGACATTTGTGTTTGTCAAATGTACAGATTTAGCAGCAATTTTTCCCCAGGACCTTTGAAATTGCTATTCCTCTGCCCAGAGAACTATTCATAACTAAATCTATATACCTATGCTTCTGTAGATAAATGAATATCACTCTATCACTTTATGCAAGTTTATACCCAAATATAACCTTAAAGAGAAGCCTTCCCTAACCACTCTAAAATAGCACACCCCACCCTTTCTCTATCCATATCTCTTCATTTGGTTATTCAACCTGGTAGCACTTTGGGGTAAAAACTGAATATAGGTTTGTTTACTTATTTTCCCTCTCTCCCCACCCAAATGGGAATTGACATTTTTATATTCTCTGGAGAATATTCGATGACTAAAGTAGTAGATTCTTGAACAATTGAGCAATATATGAATTAACTCTTTTTTTACTCATACTAGGATATATGTTCTACTAAGTTCATATTAAAAGCAGTTTTAAAATTTGTCTATACCAGCTTCCCAATGCTTTTGATTTCTTGACTATCTGCTTAAAATACAAATGATTGTATAAGGTTTATAAATAAGCAGGACACTTTGGCAAAGAAGCAACTGTGGAATCACTTGCCATTTATTTATTAATGTTGACTTTCCCTTCTTCAAGCTATTGACCCCTTTGCTGGTAAAATTATTCCCATAGAGGGCCATTCAGTCTTAAAACTTTTAATTTTCTGGCCTACCATTTCAGTTATCTCTACACATTAGTACTTGCTTGAATGCTATTATAATAAACCTTAAATCTGCATTAAATAGACAACTTAGCAGTATCATTTATTTAAACATCAGACACATATTAAATAAATATATTGTTTCCATGAAATTTAAGGAATATCTTATTTGTGTGGGCATTAAGACAGCAGATACATGTTCTCATCCATTGTCATAGTCCTCGGATTAAAGGTTTCAATGCATATTACCACCAAGAAGACAATTATTTAGAAATCTTCCTGTGAAACACATATACTGTGAAACCCCCTGTTAGCTTGCAAAAACTTCCCAAATCCATCCATGAAGTCAAAGGTAAATATGTGCAAGAACTTTCTATTACCCCTGCCCCCACCCAATACACACATGCACACACCAAAAAGATTATTCCATGCATTTTGGGATTCTGTTGTAAAAAAAAAAAAAAACTAGAATTCTTTCCCAAAATAATTTTTTGCAACTACTCTTCTTACTTGTTGATGACACCTTCCTGGGATTCATCACACTGATAGAATTCCCCATTTTTGTTAAGCAAATCCTTTTCAGGATTCAAATAATATATCACTGTTTGTCAAATGTACAAGTTTAGCAGCAATTTTTCCCCAGGTGTGTTTCAGTCAAACACAGTATATGTGCTTAGTGTTATCCATCACAAGAAGAATAATACACTTGGGTTTTCATACATTTCAGATCAAACTTAATTTGTTTTCTAGCAAATGGTGAGTGGTGTATGGTCCAGATTTTTTTAACAGGGCCTTTTCCTGGCAGGAGAAGTAAACCTTTATACAGAAATTTCTCAATAATAACATCCTTTTTGATATTTATGTGTATATATTCTTTTGTGAAATAATTTCTTTGGTATGCTATGGATTCATGCATAATGTACAAACATTACAACAATAATACTTCAATTTCTGCCTTCCTGCTCTTTGTGCGATTCTTGTCAATAATTTTGCACTCATGTGTGTTATACACCCTATTACACATTTTTACCTTTTTTGCTTTAATCAGGTAAATAAATTTTAATCAAATTTTAAGATAAAAAGTAATACAGTTTCCTACATTCCTCCTACCATTTGAGACACTTTTGCTTCCTTCATGCAGTATAAGTTTCTATCTGAAAAAATTTCTCTTCAGCCTAAAAGAATTTTCTTGAACATACTTTTTAGTACAAGTCTCACAGTGACAAATTTATCAGCTTTTGTTAATCTAAAAAAGTCTAATTTTACTTTTAGCTTTGAAATATGTAGAACTCTATATATTTGTGCCAGATATAGGATTCCTGCTCAACTTGTTTTTTCTCCAAACTATTGAAGAATATCTTTCTACATTCTCTTGGCTTGTGTTGTTATGTAGTGGGCTGTCATTTGAATTTCTTTGTTTCTTTATATGTAATATATAATTTTCTTCTGAAGACTTTCTTTTCATCAGTGGCTTTCAGTAGTCAGGCTATGATGTGCCTGGATGTGGTTTTACTTATACATACCCAGTTTGAGTTTCATTAAGCTTCTTGAACTTAAATAAAATATAAGGAAGCATTGAATTTCCTTGAATTGAAGAAGAAATTTTCTTATTTGTTCAAACTTATTATATGCCTTATATTCCTCTCCATCAATGATTTCAGTTATACATGTGCTAGAGATCTTGTTAATGTTCCAAAGTCATTGCATCTCTGTTTACATTTCATTTTTATATATTTTTTAATATCTGCACATCAATTTTGATAGGTTTCATTGCCACCATCCATTGTCATTGAGCATTCTCTTCTGTGGTATCTAACATATGGTTGAACCCATCTGGTGCCTTTTTGCTTCAGACCCTATACTTTTCATCTTAAGAAATTCCATTTGCTGCTTTTACAATAGGATTTACTTTTTCTTCTAATTGTGTTCATATTTTCTTTTAAATTCTTCAACATATCTAAACCAACTTTAAATTCCTTTTCTGCTCATTCTATATTGCTCTATATAATGACTCAGAAGCTATATTGTCTGAGCAAAGAATAGTTTGTATGTTTTCCAAGTGTTGTTAAACACACTCACATGCATTTTCACAACACAACAAAACAAAGAAAAACATATGATAAAGATTATCAATGGTCTTCAAAGTCTAAAGTATTTCTGGCCATTTATAGAAAAAGACGGTTGACCCTCCATTTATACCATTTCTGAAAACATTTCTGCTGACTGACTTATCTTCTAACTGTGGGCTTTCTACTCTCTTTCTTCATATATATAGTAATTTTTGATTAGATGGTGGCTATAGTAATATCACATTGTTGTTTGAATTCTGTTGTGTATTTTAAAAGAATATTGAGTTGTATTTTAGAAATGTTTTTAAATTTGCAAACCATATTAATACTTTTGAGGCTTGTTTTTCAGCTTATTAGAATGGGGTTAGAATAGTATTGATTGTGGAATTAGTTTAGTTCTATTGATAAAATGTGGCTTTTTGAGATAACTCCTTAATACCCCAATTACTAGCTCAATGAGGTTTCTCCATTCTAGATATCAAACTGTACCCATCTCCCAACCCATTGTGATCTCTAATACCTTTTCAGTTTATACACACTCTACTGGTTGTTCTTTGCCCAACCTCATTGACACCAACACAGTATTTGGCCAAATACCTTTCACAATTTATCCACACTCAGTACATGGCAATATACAAAAGACCATATAGATTTTGTAATTCTTTGTTGATATAAATTTCTCTTCATCCATGGCTGTTTTAATAAACCATCTAATGTTAATATGGATAATACATTTTCATGAAAAATAACTATTGTCCAAAACTAATTACTACTTTAGAAAATTACTACTTTAGAAAATCCTAAAAACCATAAAGTGATATGTGTTCATTAACCATAATTACAAAGATATAATCACATGTACTATAGCATCTACATTTATGGAAGAGTGAAAATGGCAAGTCATATTAAATACTAATATTTAAAAATTTTTGATTGATACATAATATGTATACATATGCAATACAGTGTAACATTTTGATTCATGTATATATTGCTAATAATCAACTCAAGAGTAATAATATGTTTATCACCTTAAATTTTTATGATATCTTCATGAGGAGTACATTTAAAAAATACTCTGTTCTATTTTGAGATATATAAAGCATTTTAGCAGTTTTATTGAGATGTAATTCACATATCATATAATTTCCCTGATGAAAATGTATAATTCAATCTCCTTTAGAATATTCACAAAGTAGTATATACAGCCCCACAATCAATCTCAGATCATTTTCATAACTCCAAGGAGAATTCAAATCCCCTTTCAAACCCCAATCCCCCATCCCTTCCAGACCAAGGTAGCTAATAATCTACTTCCTATCTCCATAGGTTTATCTATTATGGACATTTCATTTTAAAAGGAATGATGCAAAATGTAGTCTGACCAGCATCTTTCACTTTACACAATGTTTTTAAGGTTCACCCATGTTCTGGCACTCATTTCTGTGACTAATATTCTACTGTGTGGCAATACCACATTTTACCTATCTATTGTTCATCTGTTGAAGAACATCTGGGCTATTTCCAGTTTGGCAGTTATGAATAGTATTAATATAAACATTCTTATGCAAGTTTTATATAGATATGTCTTTTCATTTCTCTTGGGTATATACCTAAGAATGGAATTGCTATGTCATATGGTAACTGTATGTTTAACTATTTCAGGAACTACCAGATTATTTCCCATAGTGATATCACTTTATGTTTTAACTAACAATCTATGAATGAACTAATTTCTCTAAAACTTGACAATATATGTTGTTATTATCACCTTTTTTAAAAATTATATTTACTCCTCTAGTCACTCCTCTCATTGGGGTTTTGATTTGCATTTCCATTATGGTGGATGAGCATCTTTTCATGAACTTGCTGGACATTTGTATATCATTTTTGCAGAACTGTGTATTAAAATTCCTTACCCATTTGTTCACTGGGTTGTCATGCTATTATTGTTTTAATAATATATTTTAGATACAAGTTCTTATCAGATACAATGTTTGCAACATTTTACCCATGCTTTGTGTTATCTTTTCATTTTCTTCATAGTGAAATTTGAAACATGAAGGCTTTTAATTTTAATGATGTATAGTTTCTCTATTTTTGTTTGTTTGTGCATGTGGTGTCATACCTAAGAAACTGTTGCCTAATCACAGCTCATAAGGATTTATACCTGGGTTTTATTTTAAGAAGTTTATCATTTTGGCTCTTACATTTAGGTATTTAATCCATTTTAATTAACTTTTTGTGTGACAAGCAGTATGGTTTAATCTCATTATTTTTTTGTGTGAATATTCAACTGTCCTGGCATTTTTTACTAAAAACATTCTCCATTGTTATCCCCATTGAATTATACTGGAACCCTCACATTGTATTTTTATTTTTGATGCAGAGAAATAATCTCAGGCACCTCATGAGTCTCCAGACAAAACTTTAAGAACTTCTATAGCGAGTGGACATTATATTTGTATTTGATATTAGAGGCTCCCAGAAGTCATAAAAAAGTAAGCTTTCAAAGTGCCCGGAATCCTCATTGTCTCCAGATAAAGGAGTTATATAAAGTAGCATGGCTATAATTATACTATAATTATACAAAATTGGGTTTCTATCCTAATGAATGATCCCCAATTTCTTTAAAATATTTAAACATACTTTCATCATCTATTACCCACCTCAGGCTAGGATAAGAAAATATGACTTTGTAATATCCAAGAATCATTTCATACAATTTGATTTTCTCTTACTTAAATAAAGTTAAACTGAAAGTTATATTATAAAATCTTCAAGTTTATGAGTTTAGGTCCCCAGCATAGATTAGACCTCTGGATTTGACATTTGTTCTCTTACTGCGTGTCTCAGCATAATTTTGAGGACTTTCTGAGCCTTGTTTTCCTCAACCATAAAATTAAGACAATAATAAAACCTCATATTACTGGTATAGGGTTTAAATTAGAGACTCTATATAATAAAGTATTTGTCACCAATTTAGAATTATAGTGAGAATTTGATACAGATTAGCTATAGTTAATCAACCAATATTCATTGATTATATATGCTAGATACTCTGTTAAATACTGAAATAAGAAGATTAAATCCTGTTTCTTACATGTTTCCTTAAATTTTTCTCTTTTTTTTTGTATGTTTTATGCTTAAATTTATCCTCTTTGATTTTTAGATGCCCAATGGTTTGTTTTTATTTATACCCTCAAAATACAACCTCCAAGATAAAACACAGGGTGATCAAGTACCTTTTATCTTTTGACTTAAATTCATTCACACCAATGTGTGCATTAAAGTTCATTAAACCATATATTTCTTCATGTATGCATCAATCCAGTCATCAAAATTTATTGGAATCTTACTGCTGCCACTCACTGAGCAAGTTGGAAAGATAAATAAGATGATTTCTAAGCCAGAAAAAATTACATATATGCCATGAACAAGAGCAACAGGAATATAAGACAATTGTAAACAAATAGCATAAATTATATTCAAAAGAAGATAAGGGAAACTATATTTGAAGGTATCATATCAGCACTGGATTTTGATCATCAAAAATACTTCAACAAGAATAGGTAAATAATTTCTAATTTCAAGAAAAGAGCAATGCAAAGAATAGGATTTTGTTTGATGAGGAGAGAAAAATTGGGACAAGAATTTCTCCCTGCTCTGGGAAAATTTAATATCTTGAGAATATCATTAAGAAAAATCACTTTCAGTACATGTAAGATATCTAAGGGATGCTCTACAATGCCTCTTTCCCTTCCTTTCACTTTTTAAATCATCCTTTTGCCTAACCCTTGCATCATCTCAGCTCTTTACTTTAAGATATCCAAGTAACAAGATTTCAAACTCTGTTCTTAAATGTTGCCTCTCCTTACCACCTCAGCACAACTGGTAAAGCTGGGTTCATTGATATGAGAGAAATGAGCAGATAGTCCTTATCTAGACATGTCATTCACAACCTTAGGATCAGTTTCTGCTGTCTCAGGTGCTCCAGCATCACTCTTCATAAGCCAATGAGGTTCCTGAAGAAGTCATTCCAGGAACTGGCAGGATTGGTGAAATGATACACAAAAGAAGAACAAAAGAAATGAGTAAGATGTGTGTTCAAGGTGGAATAATATTCAGACCCAAGACCATCTGAGTGTTTAACCAGTCAAACTAACTAACTAGGTCCTCAACAAATAAGTATAAAGGGAATGTACGGGCCCTTGTCACATATTCATCACTATTGCAATATATTGCCCATTCATTTAAGGAATACTTGCCCATTTAGAAATTAGGCTGGGCTGTATATGACACAGCAGGACATATTTTCCCAAATAAGACAAACCTACCTTATTCAAGACAATTTCTTCTTTGGCTTGGTTTTCCTTGTGGTTTTTCCTTTATAAACACCTCCCTGAAAGCCTGTCATAACACACCAGACATATTATACACAACTACTTCAAAACTGAAAATAGAATCAAGGAGAGAAAAACACATAGATATCGTTTCATATGGAGACTATAGCTCTTGGTTGGTAGCGCATGGAGATCCACCTCTAAAATTGGGATCTGTGTCTTTTTACCTGTGTCAGGTATGAGTGAAGTAAGCTGGAGCTTCTTCTGAGGTTTAGATTGTATATTTGACACTGGTGCAAAGTCACAGGGCCAGTGTTTGTGTTAAAGAATCCTGACTAAGGAGAAGACTCTGGGATTCAATGTATGTGAATGGCACTGTGTATGTATGTTTGAATAATCAGTGATGATAGTAATGGAATGAATAAATGCTAGTAAAAGAATTCTGGGCCCAGTCATGAAGTAATAGTCTTCCATTAAATTCGAGTTACTGGAGAGCTACCAAGTAGAAAAGGAAATTTTAAAATTTTATAGGAACTTCCTATAAATAAAACTAATAGAAACAACTAGTCGAATAGCTATTATATTTTTATTTTATAATCATAAAAAATTACATGGATATATCAAATTATTTTCATAAATATTTTTTGAATAAAGAGTGAATCTGTATCCAAATATAGTTATCATGGCTCATGTTTCATTTAAAAGGTCTTCTTACAAAATCCTTTTTAATTAGAAGAAGCATTACCTCTTATGCTAAAATATAACCATAAAAATAAAATATAATTATAAAATGTTGAAAATTATTATGATTCAGAGTTGAGACTATATGCCAACCTTGAACTATTTTGTGTAATAGATCAGATTATTTTCAATTTATTTTAATTCAATAGACCATGATTATTGAATGAATGTTATATCTTCAAATCATTAAAACCATTTGAAAACAAATATTTCATGTCATACGGTTGCTATTAATTGGTTTCTGTTGATCACCAGTAGGTAACTGATCACTCTATCATATTGATTATGTTCATACAATTCAACTAGATAACCTACAATTTCATGCATTAACTTCTTATAGCAAACTTCTGTTTTTATTGTGATTTCTTCTTCAGCAAGGCTTTTATCTGTTATTCATTCTTTGAGGATAAGTTGAGTAAGGCCAAGTTGCTTCCTGAAACCAGAACTGATTCTACTTTGTCCTATGCGAATAAAAAAAAAATCTCAAGAATATAAATAGTTTAAAGATACTTTTTCCCCCTACTGTAAATGGCACACAGATGGTGTATAACTGTTCTCTGAATCAATTCCAAAAATGTGCAACATCCTCAATAGGGAGAACTGAAGATGGCTGAGGTTCCATGAAATTTTTGTAACATGTAAAGTCCTTTCTAGATTTTTAGATTGAAATTTTATTACCTATAAAGTTGTTTGGAAGGAAAAAACCTCAAAGGAAATAACTTTAAATAACATTTAACAATATCTAATAAAATATTTTAATTTATTTTGTACATTATTGCATGGATAGGAAGACTCTAAAAACCCAAACACTTCCGACTTCTCCCCACCCTCTGGCTAGCTTAAATGTTCACAGATGGAGCTTTTAACAATTTTATTTGGATTTCACTCTTCCTTGAAGGATTTATCATTCTGTTTCTAGAACTCTGTCTATCTACATGTTTTATTTTCTTGCATTTAATTATTCTTCCTTCTTTTTTATATTCCCTCTCATATTTCACACCTTGTCTTTATTCTTGTCCTTGGAATGGGGAGGTAATAAAAGCAAGGAAGAAGAAGCTAAATGAAAAGGGGAAAAAGAGAAATGAAAGCAGGAGCAAGGGCAAGATCTGTGCATCACATAACTTCTTCAGAAGGCTTGGCACACATTGATGGCTGTCTCACATGAGCCCATGTCCATATTGATGAAATGACCTGTGTGGTTTGCCACAAAGTCAAGGATGACTTCAAAAGAGTCCTGGAGGCTATTGGGCTCAAGAAAATCTAGAAATGATGTCTTTCAAATAAAACTGTATTTTATTAGAGGTTGTCCTGATTCTCAAACGAATGTGGAAATGCTAAAGTTCCCAGAATCAAAGACGGGTCCATATTTTCAACATTAAACAGTTCATGGAGGTACTGGCCAAAAGCCCAGTGTAATTGATGGGTAGTACTTTTACTCATATCAACTTGCTAAACTCTTTGAAAGAATGTTTATCTACTGGGTATGTTTCTATACATATTACTATATACCAGTCCCTCTGCTGGTTTTGGCTTTTCCAAGATGAATGGAACATGGTCTCTGATTCTAAGAAATCATTGGCTAGCCTAGAGTGACAGAGAGCACTCATTTAATATTTTCTTCAGGAAGTTTTATAGTTTTTGTTATTATGTTTAGGTCCATGATTCATAATGTAAGTTATTTTTCAATTGCCAAGGTGTGTTTTGCTTTTTTCATATAAATTATAAAATTGTATCAATAGATACAATTTTATAGACTTGAGTAGACTTGTTTCTCCATTGAGTTAGCTTATCTAAAGTCAATTGATATATGAGTTCTTTTTGTACTCTAATTCTGTGCCGTTGATCTATGGGTGGTTCTTATACCAGTACCATGTTGTTTTCAGTAATGTGGCCTTATGCTAAGTAAAACTAACTACTAAATAAGCAACTGCTAATTCAGTTACCATAAGTCCCCCAGTATTTTCTTCTTTTTCAAGCTAATATTGCTATTCTAAATCTTTGATGTTTCCAAACTTTAGAATAAACTTATCAATTCCTATGAAATAATCCTGATTTGAGTTTGAATGAGATAGCACTGGATCTGTAGCTCAATTTGGGGAAGAATAATGCTTTAACAAGATTGTCTTTTAATCAAAAAACACTATATAGAATTATTACTTTAGTTCTTTGATTTCTCTCAGAATTTTAAAATAATTTTTAGTGTACATGTTTTGCATGTGTTTTGATGCTGTTGTAGGATAGCTTTTACATTCCAATTTATAATAATTGTTAATCACTGGTATATAGAAGCTTAATCGATTTTTTTACATATTGACTTAGTATTTTATGACTGTGATGGCATTACTTCTTAGTTTAGTAGGCATTGATAAATAAATATATATATATATATATATATATATATATATATATATATATATATATATTTAGGACTTTACCTATTAATAGTCATGCCACCTGTGTGGGAAGAGCTCACAATATTTCTTTACAATCAGTATGCTTTATCTTCACTTAATGAAGTGGCTATAGCCTCCCCCAGCATGACTAGAGGTGGTGAGAACAGTTTTTCACCACTAATAAAAGTATGCTATTAACTGTACTTTTTGAAAAAGATGTTTGCCTATTTATTCCATCTATTATTGAGAAAAGAAATTGAACAACTATTAACTTTAATTGTGAATTTGTCTGTTTCTGCTTGCAGTTCATCAGGATTTGCTTCGTGTATATGAAGTCCCATCGTTAGATTATTCCAGTCCTACCATTAGGATTGTTAGAATTTCTGTTTTCTTGATAAATTAATTTTTTAACCATGCCATTTTCTAAATCTCTGTTGATATCCATTTTTCTATTGAAGAGTTTTTCATGTATTGACTATCAACAAAATTCATGTATTGAGTTGAGAATGACAAAAAAAAATGCATTTCTTTGGTGGCTAGTTACCATTGCAATTTGGTAAACCACAAATCCATATAGTCTTTAAAATGTGCTCCAAGGTTTTACAAAATGGCAGTTGTAGTGTGGTTTTAAACTGAAAGAGAGTTGGAGAATGCATCACTTAAGAATTATAATCAGTGTTGTCAAAAAAGAATCTGTTTTGTAAGCAAGGGATTGGTGCAGTCTCAGTCTCTGAGTGCTAAGAGCCTTGTTCATTGTAACAATGGTCAGCAGATGCTAATAATGTTTAAGTCAAGTGGGGATTTGGCCTGGTCCAAAGCTCAGCTCTCATGGGCGAGGACATGTCTGCAGCCCAGTTTAAAGCTTCATTTGTTATCATGTCTGAGGTCTGAATGACAATGGCTTCCCTACTCCATTTTAAATGTCCCTATCAATTCTACTCTATTTTGATTTTTTCCCCTTAACATGTAGGATCTATTTTCCATTCTTTTAGTCTATTTCTTTATATTTAAAGTAATTTTCTTAAAAGTTGCATATGTTTTTGTTTTTTTAATTCAATTTGACCATCTCTATCTTTGAATTAAATTGTACTCATTGACATGGTTGGACTTAAGTCTGTATTCTTGGTATTTCTTGTCTAGTGTCCCTGCTATTCTTTGTTTCTTTTTTCATCTTTTACTGACATCTGTTGAATTATTTTAATAACCCCACTTGATCTCTGTTATACAATCATTAATATCTTTGTTTCATTTAATTGTTGCTCTGCATTTTACAGTCTGCATTTTAATGTATCATAATTTCAAATAATAGCATACTACTTCTCACACACTACTAGAACCTCACAACCATGTCCTTCTATTTCTTCCTTCCTACCATTCGTGCTACAGTTATGTATTTCACGTACATTACTAACCTCACAACATTTTGTCATTGTTTTTATTATAAGACATCAATTAACTTTTTGAAAGATTAGAAGTAGAAGAGTCTTTTATATTTTTACCATTTTACACATTTTTACCATTTCTTATGTATATATTCATCTCTTTAGGTCCACTGATTTTTCAACTGAGCTCCTATTCTTTCCACCCATAAAACTTTAAACATTTCTGGTGGTACAGGTATGCTGGCAACAAATTCTCCTTGTTTTTGTTTTAAATAGGGAAAGTTTTTTGTTTAGACTTAAACAGATTTGTAGGGTATGAAACTCTCTGTTGACAAATAGATTTGTTTTGATTCTTTACTTAATCAAGATATTACTTTATTATTTTTGGATTTCTTACTGTCTAATGAGAAATCTGTTATTATTAGCTTTGTTTGAGTCTCTATGTTTATTTTTTCTCTAGTTGCTTCAAGGATTTTATTTACTTCATTTTTATTGTGATATACCTAAGTGTATTTAGCCTACTTAGGGTTTTGTTAAATTTTTTGAAACTGTTCTTTGTTGACTTCAATTATCTTGGGGAATTCTTAACCAGTATCTCTGGGTGTTATGAGTCTCTATTACTCATTTTTCTTATTTTGGGATTCCATTCCCAGGTATTTTGTAGAGTTTGATAATGTCTCATAGTTCTAGATACTCTGTTCTCTCTCTCTCTCTCTCTCTCTCTCATCCTCTCTCTCTCTCTCTTTCAAGTTGCCTCCTTTCAATTGACTTAGTTCATTGATTGTTTTTCCTCTTCTGTCTCATTTGCTGATATGTATATTGTCAAAGGAATCACTGATATCCCCAGCTTATAATAGCTCATCTTACAATTTTGGAATTTATGATTGTGCAAAATCTATAGCATTCATCAGAAGCCACACTTCAAATTAGAAATTTTGATAGTTTGCTGTGCTATATAATATTCTCCCACAATGCTGGGCAGCTACAGATCCCAGACAGCCACATGGTCATTAGAATAATAAAAAGTATTCCACAGTATACTGTATTGCTTGGTCAGGTATATTGAATGCATTTTCAACCTATAATATTTTCAATGTATCATGGATTTATGGGATATAACCTCATCTACATTGCTCTTGCTATCATATATCCCATACTAAGCATTTTTTTCATTCATAACACATAATGTAAAATATTCAGATATTTAACATTAGACAAGATAGCCCTGAATTATAATTTATTTATTTTCTATATAGAGATACTTTTTCAATTTACTCTTTCATGCTTTCTAACTTCCTACTGAAATTACTCTTGTTATGTACGTTGTCCACCTTTTTCACTAGTTTCTTGAATATGTTACTCATAGTTACTGTAAAGACTGATGGATATATCTCCTGTAGAAATGGAAATAGAGATGTCTCAAATGCCCAAAATAGCTAATATATATGTGAAAATTATAAATAAAATTTACATATATAGAGAATTATAAAGATACATATAAAATTTTCTTCTTGTTTTCCTGAAAAAAAATATACATACATTTCAGGGAAGTAAAAACAAGAAAGAAAATAATTATAAATGAACATCAGGCAGTATATATAAAGGAACAGTAGAGACAGATTAATGTTATTTCCACCCACAAAGCAATACATCTTTTTTTTATCTAAGACAGTTCTTGTAGGGAGTTGAGTCAATCTTACCAGTGCCCCTCCAGTGATGGACTGCAGCTTCCTTGTGCTTAATGTTTTCTGATAATAGATTCCAGGTGTGGTATGCATAAGATTTTCAGTGGTCCTGCTGCATTTTCAGCTTTTATCAGGACCTACTTGTGACATCAACAGATCTCTCTCCAAACTTTTGACTTTGTCTAAGGGATAGATTGCTTATGCTTACTGCTCAATTATGAATATATATATATATATATATATATATATATATATATATATATATATTATTATTTTGCTTTTTTTGTAACAGAGATTGAACAGAGGAGTGCTTAACCACTAAGTCACATCCCCATCCTTTCTGATTTTTATTTTGAGACAGGGCCTCCCTAAGTTGCTGAGATTGGCTTTGAACCTACTATTCTCCTACTTCAACCTCTTGAGTCACTTGGATTACAGGAGCATGCCACCATGCCCAGCTATTTCGGCTTCTTCTAATATATATATATATATATATATATATATATATATATATATATATATATGTGTGTGTGTGTGTGTATATATATATATATATATATATATGTGTGTGTGTATATATATATTCATAATTGAGTAGCAAGCATAATATATATATACATATATATAATATATATATACATATACATAATATATATGTATACATATATATTATGCTTGCTACTCAATTATGAAAATATATATATATATATATATATATCACTTATAGCATGAAGAATATAGCATGAAGAATTTTAACTGGAATTATAAAGATCCAACAAAAAAATTAGTTTATAGTCATGGAGCGATGTGACTAGCCAGTGAAATGTAAAGTGGATGCTAGATTTAATTACTTAAGTTAAAATGCATCACTAAAACCAGGTCTATTATTTATTAATGAAAAAAAGCAAACTAAGCTTATTTTTCTAAATGCTTGATAAATATTAACATGTGCTAATTTAGAAATTATTCTTTTAAGTATTTTAATTTATTAAATTTACCAATAGGTACTTCCATGGTAAAATAATTATTAAGGTATTAGATTATTTAAGTATTTAAGTCTTAAAAAAAACCCTCCAAATTTCACACTGCATTTTGCTGGAGTCTAAAATGGACCATCTTTGGCATTTTCTGTGAGGGACAATATGATCCCTTGAGACTTGCACAAATTCCTTGGTTATAGATAGTGGCACAAAGAATATCCAAACTGGATTACTGCCAAATAGAAGGAAAATTAAGGCAGGGTGTTCTGACCAAAATTACTCCAATTTGCTTTTAGACATTTGGTGTTTTAACAAACAAAATGCCTATTAATTCAGGCCATCTGGGAAGTGCTTCTGTACTTGGGCCATAAAGTCAAGGATTTTCTCTCCTGTTCTCTCTAACAGTATTATTCAGATACTTAACATTAGACAAGATAGTCCCAACTTATAATTTACTTTTTTTTGATAACGGATCTGCTAAATGGTCCTACTGGCAAATACTTGTTTGTATTAACCCTCATGTCTCCCTCCCTTCTCTGTTTTCTTCATTTTCTCATTTGTTCTCCACTATAGATTTTTGCCAAACTGAAGTTCTTACAATCCCACACAGGAAAGGACTATTTTTAAACTTCAGTGATTCAAGTACAACCTTCATGATACAACTCTTTTTGGTATATTACAAGTATACCCAAATTTACTTTTAGATTAAATTTGAGAAAATATATATATATATATAATTTTGCCTTTTTTTTGTAACAGAGATTGAACAGAGGAGTGTTTAACCACTGAGTCACATCCTCATCCTTTCTGGTTTTTGTTTTGAGACAGGGCCTCCCTAAATTGCTGAGATTGGCTTTGAAACTACTATCCTCCTACCTCAACCTCTTGAGTCACTTGGATTACAGGAGCCTGCCACCATGCCCAGCTATTTTGGCTTATTATAACCATCTATGTTCATCAAATTACTAGTTCTCAAACTTTAGCACGTTAGAGTCATGTTGAGATTAGAGTTCAGATTTCTGGGCCTCATTCTAAGGCTTCTAATTCAGTAGGCGTCATTTCTAACAAGCTCTCAGGTGATACTGATGTGGTTGGGGAACCAACTTACACACCACTACATTAAATAGTGATTTTGTTGTGATAGTTACACACACACACACACACACACACACACACACACAATTTTCTTCTTTAGTCATATGTTCAATGTATAACTATTGAAATCAAAAGGTTGCTTTGTGAACCACCAACATTTTTTCTTACCTATTGTACTTTTTTATAGGAATTTTAATAGCAGATCCTTCTAAATCTCCTGATAAATTATTCTAATTTGGTTATTCCTACTTCCTTATTTTTACCTTGTTTATAAAAAAGAGAATGTTATGATTTAGATATGATGTGTCCCCAGCATCTCATGTGTGAGACAATGTAAGAGGTTTAGAGGTGAAAGGATTAGGTTATAAGAGTCTTAATTCAATCAGTGCATTAATCTCCTGATAGGCTTCTGAAGGCAAGTGGGGTGTGGCTGGAGGAGGTGGGTACCTGGGGTCTGCCTTTGGGTGTATATTTTGTCCCTGGAGAGTGGAGTCTGTCTCTGCTTCCTGGCACCACGTACCTAGCTGCTTCTGCCATGATATTTTGCCTCACCTCCGTCTCAAAGGAGTGAAGCCAGCTGTCTATGGACTGAGACCTCGGAAACTATGAGGTCCAAAATAAATTTTTACTCCTTTAATTGTTCTTGTTGTGTCTTTTGGTCACAGCAGTGAAAAACCTGACGAAAATACTCTGAATGCTTATAACATTACTTGTGTGAGGACAAAATGTCTCTTGTCATACTCACATATTCAGCATTAATATGTGGTTTTGGTTGTCCTTTATTTGTTTAAACAACAGCAAAACAATAAAAATGTTTCAAAACCCAGAGAAATGTTGTAAAGTGTAGAAAAGGAAGATTGTCATTCATAATACTGCTTTGCACAACTCTTCATCCTCAGCCTTATCCCCAAATCTGGCTGAATGATGTCATCATTCTGAATCCAAAAAGATCAGGGTTTCTTCATCATATTGCATGTACACTATTATTTAAGTAATGGATTTGGAGAACTACATCTCATGATACTATATATTAATATGTTCTGATACTGAGTCTAATAAATACAGATTAGACAAATTAAATAAGGATATAAGGGGATTACTGAGATATCATCATGTTTATATACATTATTGTATAATAAGTGTTACTTCTAGTAATGTTCTAATGAGTCAATAAGAACAAGGCCATCAAAAATTAGAAAGGAGATGGACATTAGACATTTTCTAGAGCCACTTCTAAGCCTCTTAGGTGAAAGCAGTCATTATTATATTTTCACAAAGTGGAAATAGACACTCTATTTACATTTACCCCCAGGATTTCACTCATGTGCCCTTCTAATCTGGAATGTCTTCCTTTCTCACCTCTATCAATTCAAACATGACCTTTGCTTTAAGGCTCAGCTGGAACACCACCCCTCTAACAGAGCTTTCATCAATCTTTATCTCTTGCAATACCTAAAACAATTATAGCAACATTGTTTAGCACTTATATTATTGTATGTTTTTTCAACATTGTTTAATATTATTTTTCTTTCAACCAAACATTAAGATGTTCCTCACAGAGCCCATAACTGTGCTAAATGTGTTACAAGTGATTCATATTTGACTGGGTTTGGATGTTGTAGTGACTCCTAAAGAAACAGTTATATTACTTTTCCTATTTAAATCCACTATTATTTTACTCATAAGCATTTAAAATTCTACTATTAATTCATATACCATCACATATGGAAAGTTTATATATGTATACTTTACCTAGTCTCATTAATTTCTCTCAACACACTATGACCACTACTGCAAACTTGGTAATTTTAGGCCAGACTTCAACATGAAGTCAGTTTTTAGACTAGTTGCCTAAGTGAATAAATAAGCTCTTAATTCTGACTACTACAAAAATATAAAGAAAAAAACTTACTACCAATTTTATATCCATTAGGAAAAATTATAAAGTGTTATATAATTTTACAGCTTCAGAAAAAAATACATAGCAGAATCAAGAAAAATTGTAACTACAAAACTTCGAATGACTATTTTGTTTGCATTTTTCTTTTGTTGAAAAGCTGTTCTGGCAAGATATGGATGACCGTAGTGTCTATTTGTTGCCAAAATATTTACCATAACAGCTAACCAACGTGTAAGGGCAAGAAAACAAGAGGATTTCTTTTGTAGACTTGAAGCAAAATGACTGAGTCAACTTATATTTAAAATTGGAAACATTCATGTTAATCAATATTTTGAAAGAAGCTTATAGTCTAGTCTCTCAAATTTAGCTCAATAAAAGACAGAATAAAACATAAATATACATTTTTGTCTCTGCCAGAAGGGCAGACCTTTTTATAGAAACTATAGAGGATTCCCTGGCTTGAGGAACAGGTTGGACCACTGTGGGGGCTGCTGAGGAGGAGGGGAAGTACTTTATCGATCACAAAAAGAAATTGTCTTGAGAAGCTTCCACCTTTACAAGTAAAAGCTCAGCTGAAAACCATCACGATGCTGCAAGCATGATGAATTGATTCAGAGAAGGAAACAGCGAAGATTTTGATCAGAAAAGACCACTATTCAGCGTTTTCCCTTTACTTACAGGTACAGAAAATAGTACTAAACTAAGCAAACTAAATAATGTTCTGCTATATTTTAATTGCACCATAATTTTTCCCTCGAATTTGCTAATAATTCAGATTCCAAGAGTTTCCACTGAGGTGGAAGAATAATAAATTATGAATGCTAAATCCTATTTTCCATAAAAAAAACATGATCTGGCTAAAGGCAAATAAATCTCAGAGCCAGAAGATTTGGATTCAAATCTCTGCTTCCTCTTTAGCCAGTTCTGTTTTGTCATTAGCCTATAAATGAGGTTATTAGTAATAGTTGTTTTCCTTCTGTGATTAGATTAAGAAAAGGAAGAGAAATATTTTGTAAACCATAAAATGTGAAAAATAAGTAAACAGTTAGAAAACAGAGTGCTTCATTGTTACTGGTATCCTCAAAGATTAAATGTACTGTAGGGCAGTCATGTCCTTCTGCATGTTCAACATTGCTGCAACAACTCAGTCAGTATCCCCCCAAAATGGGGGTGTTGCCAGCATTTAGTGTCAAATTAGATAAAGCGGCTGCAGGTTGGAATTAATTAATTATTTTACTGTTAGTGATATGTGGGCAAAATATACATACATGGATTTGTATTAGATCAGTCAAAAGGGAAACATGCACACGAGATAAAGGTTGCCTAGCAAGGATGGCAATCACATTATGGGTTAAAACAAACAAAAACACTTATTCCAGAGTAATGCAATATGCAGGGATGGGGATGAGATGGCCAAAGTCAGAGAATCTTCAGTGCTGGCACGGAGCTTGGAAATCAAATTCTTCACATCATATCTCATGAGACAATCCTTTCTGCAATTCCTATGACCAACCAGATAATTTACATTACATCCCTGCATTCAAGCATTTTCTCTTCTCCACTTTGCAAATTGGTGGGTCTCACAAATATTTCTTAAATGCATAATAGTCTTTACTAGGTTCCTTTTGACTTTTTTTTCTGAGAAGAGTCACAAATTGTTATGTCAGTTCCTAGTGTTAGATACATGTTGAGTGTCCCTTATCCAAAAATATTGGGAAGAGAAGTGTTTCAGATTTTGGATGTTTTCAGATTTTGGAATATCTGCTGAATCATAGTATGATATCTTGATGATGGGACCCAGGTTTAAGTTCAAAAACTTTGTGTTTCATCTTCACTATACACGTAGCCTGAAGGTAATTTTATACAATAGTTTAGTGTACCTATAGTTTGAGTACAACCTGTCACATGAGTTCAGGTCAGAATTGTCCACTTGTAGTGTCAAAATTGATTTTTTCCAAATTTGATTTTTTCTTAGATTTTTTAGACTTTAGAGCATTTTGGATTTTCAGCTAGGGATGCTCAACTTACAACAGATTATCTTTTAGGAGTGGGAGGAGAGGGTGGAAAAAATCAAAAAGGTTTTGCCTGCTTTTGTGGTTTGGATATAAGAAGTCCTCCAAAGCTCCTCTATAAGTGCAGGAATATTCAGCAGAGCAATGATTGGATGATTTGAGTTATAACCTAATCAGTCCATCCTATTTTGAATGGATCAACCGGGTGGTAACTGTAGGACAGGTGAGGTGTTACTGGAGGAGGTGAGTCACTGGGGGCATTTCCTGAAAGCTTCCTAGTCACAAGGAGAGAAGTAGCACTCTTCTGTCATGCCCTTCTGCCATGATGCTCTGCCTTATCTTGGGCCCAGAGGTATGGAATTGGCCATTCATGGATGGAGACCTCTGAAAGCATGAGCCAAAATAAACTTTTCTTTCTTTTAAGTTCCTCTTGTGAGGTATTTTTGTCACAGTGATAAAAAGCAGACTAACATGCCTATTTAGATTACTTTTAAAATAAATATTTTAAAAAATTATTTCAATGTAATGTAAATTTACACTAGCTCTTTGGGGATATACATTGTTGCTAACTATAGTCACCCTACCATGAAACAAAACAGTAACACATTTCTTCCATCTACTTATTTATACATATATATTAACATATGTTGAGAACTTATAAAAATAGTGTATTTTGATTTTAAATTATGTTCTTTACATGTTCTAACATCACTGAGCTTGCTCTTGCATTATAGGCTTTTTCTCAAGTGGAAGCAAAGCCTTCACTAGAAAGATAAAACTATAAATTTTTCTACCTAGAGGTGGAAAATTTAACACATTTGTTTGTCAGGAACTGGATAAAGGACAAGAAAAGTTGAAAAGTGAAAAACTATTTTAACGTGTATGCTCCAGGTCTCATGAGACTGTGACTTTGAAATAAAGTAGCACTTCCTTTTTTATTTGGACTAATTTATTTTGGTCCAGGCACTCATCCTGTTTGACTTAGGGATGCTAGTCCTGTGTTAGGTTTCTTCCCTGAAGTGACTCTGGGAATCCTGAGACCATTTGTTATATGCTCTCAAACTCTATTCTGGTCTCCACCTGTCACTTGGAAAAATAATCAGCACCTGAACTGGATCATGTTGTCCCAATTCTGAGTTGATTTTCGTTTCATCTCTCATGGTTGAGGGTGGTTTCTTCTTCTCTAACTTCACCCCCAAACAGAATGGCAAGCCTGCTTGTCAATTCTCTAAAGCAGGACTAGATTTTGTAATATCTATAAGTTTACTAAAAGAAACAATAACAAACAAACAAACCTTGAGATCATGGCTGCTTTTAGAATCTATGCTCCCAAAAAACATGTCAGGTATCTCCTGACACTTTTGTCTTTATATTTTGACCTGCCTCACTATAGTGAAAATCAGCCTTTATTTCATAGAATCTAGGCAAAGAGTCAAGAACTTCCTAACTATACTTCTTCTCCTATAGTCTAGACCCCAACTCCCTGTGGAGAGAAACAAGATGGCTTTTCCTGTCTCCTACCTCTCCCCAAGAGCCCTCATTTCTTAATTGATTTTCCATCTAGTTTCTGCCATTGATATCCCTCTCCAGCTGGACTCATGAGGATTGGGCATTCTTTTCAGGGAGAATTCCACCTCTTACCCATAGGCACTGGTCTTTCTCTAGGCTCCTTTCAAGACAATTCCAAAATAAGAACTACTTATGTATAATATTTCCTGAAGTATTAAATGCAAAGCATTGAAAAACTTCAATGGAGTTGAGGCATTTCGATTAGGTAGCAAAGCTTTAGATTTGTTGAGCAAGGACTTACATAAAAAATTCACAAACATATACATCCCCAAACACAAATGAAGAAACAATGATGGTAGCAAAGGATAATCAAAATCAAATCACCAATGAGAAGATTTACCACCTTCATCTCCAGTGTGTGCATATACATTACATTTCTAATCTTAACCCTGCCTCAAGAATAAAATACAGGTATTTTTCTGTATGTCTCAATGAAATTAAAAGTTCTTCAAAGACAGACCTTTCCGGAGTAAAGAAGGGGAATTATAACAAAGGGGAGAATTCTTTGAAATATCAGATTCTTCAGTTTTTTTTAATTTGCTATGTATGACAGAATGCAGAATACATTACAATTCATATTACACATATAGAGCACAATTTTTCATATCTCTAGTTGTGCACAACATAGACTCACACTATTTGTGTCTTCATACATGTACTTAGAATAATGATGTCCACCTCTTTCCATTGTCTTTCCTACCCCCATGCCCCCTCCTTTTCCTTCCCTCCCCTTTGCCCTAACTAGAGTTCATCTACTCCTCCCATGCTCCCTGCCCAACCACATTATGAATCAATATCCTTAAAGCAGAGAAAACATTTGGCATTTGTGGTTTTTTTTTTTTTTTTTTTGGATTGGCTAACTTCACTTAGCTTTATATTTTCCAATTCCATCCATTTACTGCAAATGCCATTTTATTATCTTTGAATGCTGAATAATATTCCATTGTGTATATATACCACATTTTCTTTATCCATTTATCTACTGAAGGGCATCTAGGTTGGTTCCACCATTTAGCTATTGTGAATTGTGCTGCTATAAACGTTGATATGTCTGTGTCTCTGTAGGATTCTAGTTTTAAGTCATTTGGGTATAGACCAAGGAGTAGGATAGCTAGGTCCACTCTCAGTTTTCCAAGGATATTCCATACTGCTTTCCATATTGGCTGTACCAATTTTCTGTCCCACCAGCAGTGCATATTCTCTACATCCTTGTCAACATTTATTGTTGTTTGTATTCTTAATAGCTGCCATTCTGACTGGAGTGAGATAAAAAAAAAGCAATAATAATAAAAACAGCATGATAGTGGCACCAAAACATACTTTTAGACCAATGGTATAGAATAGAACACAAAGACACTAACCCACATAATTACAATTATCTTATATTAGACAAATGTCTAAGGATGGTGGAATGTGATGGACATCATTATCCAAAGTACATGTATGAAGATATGAATTGGGTATCAACATATTTTATATACAAACAGAGATATGAAAAATTGTGGTATATATGTGTAATAAGAATTGTAATGCATTCTGTTGTTGTGTATTTAAAAAATTTAAATCAATTTTTAAAAAAGAGAGAAAAGATAGCCTATTCAACAAATGGTGTTGGGAAAACTGGAAATCCATATGCAACAAAATGAAATTAAACCCCTCTCACCATGCACAAAACTCAACTCAAAGTAGATCAAAGACTTAGGAATTAAACCCTGTGTCTAATAGAAGAAAAAGTAGGCCCAAATCTCATGTCGGATTAGGCCCCAACTTCCTTAATAAAATTCCTATAGCACAAGAATTAAAATCAAGAATCAATAAATGGGATGGATTCACACTGAAAAGCTTCTTCTCAGCAAAAGAAACAATCAGTGAGGTGAATAGAGAGCCTACAATTTGGGAACAAATTTTTACCACACATATACCAGGTAGAGCACTAATTTCTAGGATATATAAAAAACTCAAAAATCTTAACACCAAAAAGTCAAATAACCAAATCAATAAATGGGCCAAGGAACTGAACACTTTTCATAAGAAAATATACAATCAATCAAAAAATATATGAAAAAATGTTCAACATCTCTAGCAATTAGAGAATGCAAATCAAAACTATTCCAAGATGTTATCTCAGGTTCTCCAGTTTTAACAACACAACTACCTCTGCCCTATTAATACCCACCTCTGAAAATACTTGGTTCTCATTATTTTTTTCATCACTTCTTTCAATAGTAGTGAAAACTGTCCCTTAGTAGGGATTGTCAACTTTATTTTAATAAAAACTTAATCTTATTAGAATGTTCCTAAAGTGACATGAACATATGTTTTTATGAAAGTACATGTATGTCATAGGATAATTTACTCCAGGTCTATTAAAAATAAAAGAAAGTTTAAAAATTCATTTTTCACTTGTTCAGAATTTTACTAATTTCTTAAAATCACTTTCCAAACTTAAATCTTTAGAAATACTAAATTTTTATCATACCAAACTTCCAAGTAGTCGCCAACTCTATTTTAAAATAATGTTCTCCACCTACATTTTTCAAGTACAAGCATAATTTCATAATCTTTGTCCTTTGTGGAAGGCGGATGTCTAGATAACACACAATGAGTAACATCCTTGTATAGTAACCTCCCTTGAGTGTAGGCAGGACCTGGAACTTGCTTCTTACTAACCGAATATGGAAAATATAAGATAGTCACAGATTAAATTAGGTTAGATTTCAAGATGAGTGAATGGACTTTTCAGACATAATGAAGGTCCACAACCAGTTGACTACAAAAGTACACTTTGGTTTTTTTTTTGTTGTTGTTGTTTTGTTTTTTTAAAGAGAGAGTGAGAGAGGAGAGAGAGAGAGAGAGAGAATTTTTAATATTTATTTATTTTTTTAGTTCTCGGCGGACACAACATCTTTGTTGGTATGTGGTGCTGAGGATTGAACCCGGGCCACACGCATGCCAGGCGAGCGCGCTACCGCTTGAGCCACATCCCCAGCCCCAAAAGGACACTTTGTAACCACCATTACCAGTTATACCAGGCCAGACATAACCTAGACGTTTGAGTCCTTTGAAAGGGTGTCTAGGGATCAGAAACTCTCCCCTTGGCCTTGAAGAAGTACGTTAATAAAGAAATTTTGTTGCTGCAAAAATTAATTATTCCCACAACCAGATGAGTTTTGGAACAGGAAACTAAATGCCAGGTGATGATATTTTGATTGCAGGCTTGCAGGATATTAAGCAGAGGATCTGGCTATAGTGCCCATGATCAGCACCCTGACCAACAGAAACTAGGAAGTAAATATGTACATGACTTAAGCCCATGTGTTTGTACTAACTTTTTATGTGCCAACAGGAAACTAATACATGGTTAATCAACAAATACTTATTGAGTGCTTATGTACCAATGGTTCTTCTGCATTTGGGATACAACATTGAAGAAAGAAAATTTCACTGCCCTGAGAAAGTTGCTGTTAGGCAGAAAAGAAAGGGTCAATGCAATGATCAATTTAATAAAATCACATTTTTTTTTCCTCTGAGTGATGTCTGCTCAGTGTTTCATGTTTCATTAAGGCAACACTAGCTGTTACGACAAAATTAATCCTGAAATTTTAATGGTTTAATATAATAAAAGGATAAGTTTTTTTCTTTTCCTAATAGGTCAATAAAAATGTTTGGCACACAAGCTTGCACATGATAACTCAGGACAAAGAATCTTTCCAGATTGTGGCTCCACACCTAGGAACCTCTTGGTCTTTTGCTTACAGTTGACAGAAAGGAAAAGCAAAAACTCAGAAGGTGCTTCTACTTCTTTACAATTTTGACTTGGAAGTAGTACCCTTCTGTTCAGTTCTATTTATAAGCACTAATCTCATGGCCCTACTTAGAAGCAGGGCATAAAATATAATCTGCTGAGCAACAGCATCTTAGCAAATGGTCTGCTTTATGGAAGAGGAGTGTCGGAGACCAGCTCCAACAGGGGGTCTCAGGAGACGAACGGATGGTGAGGAGTCGGAGAAAGAGGGGGTGGAGAAACAACACAGACACCAAAGTGAAGGTGTTGATCCCAATCTTTACTTGTGAAGTTGATCATATATACTTTTCATTTTGGTAGGCTCACAGTACTTTGTGGTTACAAAACAGGAATCATTATTCAAAGAAACAAAATATTAGGTAGCTACAATTAGAATAGAAGAATGTATCTTGGCTTATGCATAAGCAAGCATTTGTGCTTTCAGTTCGAGTTTTGCTTTGAGCTGTTTCTGCTTAGTTAACTTTTAATAATAGTTACAAATGTCCCAAACTATTGGCCTATACCTTAACTATTCTTTCTTGACTTACTGACTGGAACCGGTGCCATGGTTACGGCAAGTGGTTGACTTGTTATTACTTTTAATCAAACAAAAGTAAGAGCACAAACCATTGTGCACAGGAACAAGAACAAGTTGCCCAGTACTAAGCACTAATCTGTCTTCTTAACATTAATTTTTCTTCTCTAGATTTTAATTTAATTTCTCAAAAACTTCCTTGACAGGAATACAGGGAGTTTTTCATTAGACATTAACAATTTACACTCCACAGCTGAATCATTGCATTCAGAGCAAACAGATCTATGCTTTAGAAGTAGTTGCATTAATTGGGAAATTCATGTTTTTTTCTTCATACTTAATGGTCATATGAGAAGTCACAACTATACTTATTAAAAGAATACAAAAACAAATCAGCCCATTCCCAGAAACATACTGCGCTCCTCCAGAGGATGGACGCCTTGCGCCATCCACCTCAGTAGGGCCTTGCCATTGCCTGAGTCAGGGGAGGGGCGCAGCAGAGGAGTGTGTAGATTTATTAGATAGATGTGCCTGCCACAGGTCCCAATAGCTGGACTTTTAGCTTCAGGCAGACAAAATCTTACAGTAATCATTGAATGAATGAATATATTTAAGTACATGCTCATATTTTAGGGGAATATACTATGTTAACTGAGCCTTTAGAGAGTATAATGAATATCAGTTTATTCGGTTTGCACAATATGTTTTTCTACTTCTAGTAACACATTTGTATTGTTTGGTTGAGGCCACAAAACCCATGGAGAACACATCAACTGGAGAACACATTGACCAGTCCTAGTCATTCAGAACGGACTCAATGTTTCCTCTAATGGCAATGTTTGGCTCACAAACCAATGCAAGTCAATCAAGTTTCTCCATGGTGTTCAGTAGCTGGAGGATGTAAACAGAGGGGCTTCCAGTACATACCTGGTCCTTCATGAGGAAAGTATTTCAAAAAAAATGTATTAGAAGGAAAGCCTCAGAAACCATAGGAAAGAACTGTTCCATGCTATTTTATTTTTTTAAATCTCCCTTTGTCACACATCATCCTTATGTAATGTTTCCCCAGTCTGATTACTGAACAATGCACAATGAAAAGAGAAAGGAGTCGATTTAACAACCGGAACAGGTGTATGGATAATAGAGGGGGGCAGGTGACAGGACGCTGGCAGGACTGGGCAACAGGAAGTGCAGAAGCTGGAGGGTGCCCAGTGAGGTGGGGGTCAAAGAAGAACACATCTTTAATGCTGGAAAAATTAGTATGCAGTATCTTCTGAGGGCAACAGATGGACATTAGGATTTTTGGCAAAAAATACTAATGTGGAATCATAAAATAAATAAGAACTGTGAAACTCCAGAGATGAAATGACACACAGAGATCTTTTATGAAGCATTTTGATCTCTCGATAATTAAGTCGAGGTTCAGAGTGAAAACTGGGTGGGTAGCTGGAAGATAAAACTGGCACCCTTGTGGGAAAATGGGAAAATGAAAAATGGAATAGTTCAGGGTGATGTTGAAGTGGGCTTGGCAAGTGGCCCTGCTGGAAAGGAGATGGCTATTAAAAGCAATCCATATGGAGGAAAAGCCACATGCACTGAGATTTCAGGTGAGGAAAAGGAGGGATGTGATATCACTATCTACAGCAGAGAATTGAGTGAGGATGCCAGTTCTAGGGAAAATCATAAATTCTATTTTAAATGTATTCTGAATATAGCATATCACCCGGGAAAACTTTCATATCATATAACATAACCAGAAGAAACAGATATAGGGCTTATGTTTTGGGCTAAGAAGTATGATAAGTGATTTATAGATATTATCAAATTAAGTCCTCGCAATAGTTTTCAAGGGGTCCGATAAGAGAGTGAAGGTGGTAATCTCATTTTACGTCCCACAACTAGGAAGGGCCAAAGCTGGAGGAAAGATCAAGGCTCTGATGACTCCCAGGCTCTTCCCCTCCACATTACTGCCACCTCCCATTACTCTGACTTCCTGAAGATATTCTGGAGGAGTAATCAACGTGACTTGGTGACTAACTACATATGGGGCCCGAAGGAGGAAAGAGTCACATACTTCCAAAGGAGGCTGTACATATGTATTTTTAAAATCATTCATACAGAGGTGGTTGTGGGTGCTTTTGAAAATGGCATGAGTCAGCTCTCAAGTTGCGATCATATAGTGAGAAAAGAATATGGACAAAACAAGGTCTTCAGTACTCATAACCATAATAGAGTCTTCTATGGAAAAAGAGATGCAACAGGACAGAAAAAGAGAATTTGGAAAAATAGAAGATTTAAATATGGCAGTTTTAAAAATACACAGTATCTTAGAAACCAAGGAGGAAGACATTTAAGGAAGATGGATTTGATTACCCAGGTGAAATGCAAAAGAAAGGTCAAGTAGAAATGTGGAAAAAAAATAGATTTGATTATTATGACCTTAGGATGACTTTAGAAGGTGCAGATTCACTAGTAACCTGAAGCCAGTCTGTGATAGTTGGGAAGAGGTGAAGAAATAAATACGATGGGTCAAATCCAGCATTTCACCTGGATTTTTTCCCACTTACTTCTATATCATATTATCATAGCTGTAAATAAACGGTATTAGCTGTATATAAACAGTATTTGTACATTTGCACTTCGGTCAGAATATTCCCTTTGTTTGGTCTTTATTCCCTTGCTCCTGGGCTCCCTCCCTTTCTCAGGTCACCTGTTGGTTCACAGTCATCTATGTGCTCTAAAGAGAACAGACATCTGTCTATGTTCTAAGTCACAGTGACTTGGAACAGGCAGAAATCCATTACAGGGGAAGACAGTGGGAAAGAGCTGTACAACGATAAAGGAGAGAGGACACACTTGATAGAGCTTTTCAAGGAATTCTTTCCTTCGCCCACTGTAACCTGTCTGGCCACAAATCACTTCCAGCCAGACAGAGCTAGGTTTCCTGAGCTGACTTTCTGGCAGGGTTCAGACATGTACCACTTCTCAAAGGGGGAGTAACCTGTCCTGCTGCAGAGACAGCACTCCTTCCAGATTTCAGCAAGGAATTTTTATGCAGTTGTGCTCGCTCCTCTTTGGTGTTATAAAACAGTCAAGCAAGATGAATATAGCTGGTAATTTATACTAGAAACTTGCATTGGATTATACTTGGATGACTTATTAAATGAAGGATATTATCAATATTACATCTGTCATAAATGAAAAACTCCAAGTTTGAATGGATGTAATCCATTCATTGTTTTATAGGCACACTGGCCTCCAGAGAGAGTCACAAATCCAAATGATGTCTCTGAGTGATGGATTTTATGTTCTTTTCTCAAGCATGGGCTAAGAGATGTGCAAAATCCTTATGCACCAGGAGGGTTCCTTTTTACCAAGCATCAAAAGAAACATGTAGAAAAGTTTCATGAGACGACCTAAAAATGTTTATGTCCAGCTACTGTATTATGAAAGGCAATGTATAAGAAGCAGATGGGTAAATATGGCTTCAGACAAACAGAACTGCAGGGAACCTCTCACTTTCTTTCTAGTCTCTCTGAAACCATTTGATAAAAGAGGCAGCCAGGATTTAGAAATTTAGCTTTCCACCACTTGGTGAATATTGGTCAACTCACCCATTGTGCCTCTTAATAAAGCCCAGAAAATTTAAAATGGCAGCCATCTCCTCATTTCCTTTAGCCAAATCCCTTATTATATATTATATTTCTCTTTGATTTGTCATGCTCAGTCTTTCTTTGGTGAACTATAATAACTTCCATACAAGACACAATCCATTTTGTTCATACTCAAGTCTAAAATAAAAACGGATGATGGTCATTACTCTAAAAGCCTGACACATCCTCTCTTATTTAATCCAGGAGACTTCTATGACGTAGATCACACTAGTTTCCCAATTTTTAGATCAGACAACTGAAGAACAGAGAAAGATTTTTCAAATGCCTTAGAATGTGCATCAGAACTCTGGAACCATTAAATGTAATTCCTCATAAGTGCCCCTGTATACAGGGACATGTCCAGACTGAAGGTGCATTATTGTACCAGTTGAAAGGGTTTATCAAATGTTCAGTGCAAGAGATGAAAACAAGATCTCACTGACACACATCTTTTTGAAGTTTCACAAGTGAGGACCAGTAACTAAAAGCTCTGGAGAAAATAAACATCTCCTACAAAGGAATGGACCATATAATGTATAGTATTTGAACAGGGAGTTTCAATGCTAGAAGCATATAAAAAACATTGTCAAATTTTGGAGAGGAAACAAATTCAGCCTAAAATTTCATACTCAGCCAGATCCTTAATCAATAGAAAATAGAAATAAAAATATTTGTAGAGAAAGTATTATCTTTGAAAATGTACTTGTTATGTATTCTTCCTTAGAGGGATACTTCAGGATGCACTACAGGAAAAATAAATGGTTAAACTCAGAGAAAGGAAGACGTAAGATCCAAGAATTAGTGCAGCCTGCAAGGACAGCAACAGACCACTGGAGGATGCTGCTGCAGAATGGACCACCTCACAAGTCTGGAGAGCTCTCAGCCAGGACTTGCAACCAAGAGCAACAAAGAGCTTCAGAGCAAGCCGGCTAAGGGAAAAGGCGACTTATGGAATATAAAAAATACAGGATGGCATGATTGTAAAGGAAAAAGATAAAAGGGGACTATTTTAAGCCATTGGTTTGGGAAATGAGAAAGAAAACGGTGTTTCAGGAAGAGGAATTAATGGTTTGATGATGAGAACTCTGGAGAAAAAAAATCAAGAATGGGCAGAAGTAAGGAAAAAGGTGTTTTGAAACAGCAGTAACTACCAGTTGGTAAACATTTATCATGTCATTCTAAGATAATCAGACTAGAAATTAATTTTTCTGATTAGGTCTCTTCCAAGGCCACCTTTTTCTTGCAGGTGATACAGGGTGAAGGAGGAAGAATGCTGGAGAATTTTCCTGCCCTGCTCCCCCACCCCCTGTCTCAACCCTTGGGGAGTCACCTCTGTCCTCTCAGCCAGTGGAAAGAGAAACCCAGTTTCTAAACAGAATCAGCCAAACTGACCCAGAGCTAATGAAATTTTTTCTGCAAGTTTCCAAATCTGTGCAGTGTATTTGGAGAGAGATTTGAGGTGGTAGGAGCAGGAGCCTTTCACAAAGGAATCAAACCTAAAGTAGGAATCAGGCCAACTGAGCAGTATGGGGAAAATCTTCAGACTAAGGGGACATCTTGGCAAAAGGTTAGGACACTCTCTCACATTCCAGAAACTGATAAAAAGTTCCACGTAGTTGGATTCCTGTTTGACTAACATTCCCCTAAAATGGAGAACAATTCAGAAAATCTTTGCCGGAGGAATAGATGTTATACGAACCTGAACTATTCAATGTGAAATAGTGCTGATTCTAAAAGGAATCTAGCTGTTCTATTATTTAAAAACATAAGGAAATGGAGCAAAAATCCATGAATGAAGAAATAAAATTATACATATAAATCCACAAAGCAAGAAAAATGGCAGAAAGGAAATGTGAACATACTTTCTAAAGGTAATTTCTACAGCATTCACACATGATGAAGGATTAGCTGTAGATTCAGAAGCCTGAAATCACACTGGGAGCCTTTGTAAATTATTTTCTCATTATGGAAGTCATGGTTGTTGTGGTTTTAAAACCAGCCATTGTGGTGTTAGTGAGCAGCAGGCTTTGGTTCCAGGAGACACTCAACAGGGAGAATGTGGAGCAGGGCCAAGTCAAGATATGAATGGTCCTTTCTACAATCGCATGACAAGGTAGCTGGTCCAGTCACCAGAGACCTGAGGAGAGGTTTGCTAAACTGGAGAAGATAGTTTGGGTTCTGCTCAAATGAATGACATCTTAAACTTCATTTAAAGACAACGACAGTTTTCCTCTTAAATTTGACTAGTGAGAGCCAGGAAACAAAACAAGGAGTAATCGAGGACATTTTCTGATCCATATCAATAGTGCTTCAAATGAGCTGTCACTCTAGTGGTGGGTGAGCATGTGTGTTCTTCACATGGAGGTTGTATTGCTGTATTGCTCGTATTAACTATGTCCATAGATTTTGCCTGCCTTTGTTCTCTGCTATCATTCCATAGCCATAACAGGTGAGATTAGAGAAAACTAGTCAGAGAAGCCAGGTGGCTGCCATCGCTGAGAAGGTACACTCAAGTGTGGTGTGAGAGCTGCTCCACTCCTGGGAGACAGACTGGGCCATGATGTCAAAGTCCCTGTCCTGGGTAGTGTGGCCTTCTTTAAGAGGATGAAGCTTAGAGAAAGGAAGACTAGCAAGAGACAACTTAAGATTTAACGAGGACAAGAAGCTTTTGAGAAGTGCAAACAGGCAGTGTTTTCCCTGGGTTGAAGGTTGGACAGCAAACACTAACATGAAGAATAACCTGTGCATTTATCTGTAATGCAGTTTCTCCATACGTTCTCGGAAGATTCCAGGGCTTAAGGATTCTGTGACTTCAGGCTTCAATCATTTCTCTACCCCTCAGGGACATAATTAACAATTATCATCATTGTATTAAAATTAAAACAATTAATACATACTTTTAAAGATACTCACTAGGTATCTAAGTACAAAGACTCTAGAATAAAGCACCTCTTTTTGAAATAAAATCATAACGAAAACTAAATCAGACCCAAGAGCAGTTATTTCTTAAAAGGAAAACACACACACACACACACACACAATTCTGCTACTTTTCTTTTCATATTACAAATAGATGATAAATTACCTTTACAAAGTTAAAAGAATAGAGATGAACAAGATGGTATGTGGTTTAAAATGATTGAATCATATCATACCCAGTGTTATAATTTGCTTTTTCACTTAAAGTTCACATGAATATATTTGTTTACCATTAAGTAGTCTACTGCAAAATAATTTTTAATAGCATATTACTCCATTCTATGTCATTACTCTTATAACTTATATTACCAATATGTCAATAGTTAGATATCTGGTTTCCTTTTGATTCCTCCTCCTCATTTATTGCTTTTAATAAATGAGGCTTCTGATAGTTGCTCTCAGTTTTTAAAACTACTGAAGCTTCAAAATTGAGCAAGTGAAGACACTAATCTGTATACATTAACAATGTTGAATTAAAATAAAACCTGTCCTCTTCTTGACTAACAATTAAAACACTTAATATTCTTCTGGAAAGAAAAAAATGGCCACTTCTTCAGTTAAAATGCTAACCAATCTATGCAGTTATCTAGCGAGGATGAATGAATGTTTAATGAGATAACCAGTAAAGAGAAAAAAAAAACAAAAGCCTGGGCATAGTCTCTCCCCACGATCTCTTTTTCTATGAAACATTTAAAGTTATGTTCTAGAAACAAAAAGATTACTTAGGGTAGAGGAAAAAGTCATGTGATTTCAAACAATGTAGAGATTTGAACCAAGAGTTTTTGTAGAGATTTGAACCAAGAGTTTATTAGTAAACCCTTAAAAAGAAACTTATTCTCATGTCAGCTTGAATAAAACATCACTTTGAAATAAATTTCTTAGATTATGAAAATTTATATGCACATGACTTATATTCTATTTATATATTTAAAACATATCCTAATTGCGTGGTTTCATGGTCTAATATTAGGTGAATTATGCTGAGTTAAACTGCCGATCCACTGGGCAACTGGGGTTTCCTGAGCACGAGCTGCAGACCCCTTGTGGGTCTCCTGGTCTTTTAGCCTCCGATGCTTACATCTGGCTAATTCATCTGCCTTTGTCCAAAGTATGTATTACAATACTTTGTCTTTCGCTCTCATTTGACTGGAAGCTCCTTGAGGACTGGTATCTTACATTTTATGTTTTTATGTCTTCACTACCTATCCAAACAATAGAAATAAAGTAATGTTCAACAAATATTTGCTAAGAAAAATAATGTAAATATTGGCTTCTGAAACAGGTATTGCTATTCTATAAACACTCTATTCTGTACCCTAGCACCATGCTCTTTATTTGTTCTCAAGGACTCGTGCCTATGCTATTTTAGACAATACTGTGAACCAACTATTGACTGAATGTCTAGTGTCTCCCCAAGTTCATATGTTGAAACTGACTCCTAGTGTGGCGGTATTTTGAAAGGTTTGAGCCTTTAGGGTGAAGGCTTCATGGGATTATGATGTTTCTAGAAGGGACACATGATTCTCTGTCTCTGTATCTCACTTTCTTTATCTCTGTATTCCCATTCACCCCTTCCCTCATCACATGAGGATACAATGAGAAGATATCATTCATGAACCAGAAAGAGGGCCCTCACCAGACATCAAATCTGTCAGCATCAAATCTCTCAGCACCCTGATCAAGAACTTCCTAACTTCTAGCACTATCAGAAATTTCTGTTGTTTATGCCACCTGGTAGCATGTGGTATCTTGTTATATCTGCCTGAGCTAACACAGACAGGAAAATAGACCATAACATGAGAATGAAAGTAGTTTGAGATAAAACTGGCCCTCATATTTATTCTATGTGAAATCGAATTGAACCCTCTGTGTATGATCTGATTGTTGAAAGCAGGGGGGACCGTATATTCCCTTAATCCATTTTCTGGTGGTTTTAGAACTTAATCTTCTATATATGTGTTGATAAAGTTGGGAAGATTTGATAACTCCAAGAATGAAGGAGGACGAATAAGATGGTTGTGAGACTTTATTGACTCTAATTGAAACCTTCCCTCTTTAACAGAAAAAATTACTTTTATTCACATTTTTCTTTAGCACTAACCAGATCGTTGAACCATATTCCAATTCCTCTTTTAAAAAATATATATACTATATACACATCAGACTCTGCGCTAAGAAGGTGGTAGTGGTAGCATGCCAGCTTCGAAGTTGACATGCAGGGCTGGGTTGAATATCAAACTGTGTCTCTTTGCCGACGGTATGTTAGGCTGGCTGACTCTCCCATACAAAAGGAAATGATTTACTTCATTTCAGTTTATTTAAAATATCTCAGAAAACAATTTGATAGCAAACCAAGTTCACTGAAAGGGAAATAGTGACATCTTGTGGAATCATGTGATTTCATCCCAGAGTCTAATCATGAACTCTCAAAGTGTTTAAAATACATTTATTCTCTTCCTTAAGAACAAATGTACCTTTATGATTTCGATGACACCTGCAATATACCATAATGCTTTATGATACTAATACTAGTAATTGATTCCTTTTAAAAATAAGTTGATATTCTTCAATGAATATCCAGAAGAATTATTCAAAAAATAAATAGTAATAATAATAATAATAATTGTTATTATTATTATTAGGATTCTAGCCTTCCACATTCCGGCATCTAAGCAATGCAACCTGAAAGGAGAAACAATATGCTATTTACTGAGGTAGGTAGGGGTGTGTGTGTGTGTGTATTTCTGTGTATCCTGTGAGAATATATATCCTGTGAGGACAGGCATCATAGAGAAAAATGCAATTTAGTTTTTTAATGTTCAAGAGGACTTGCCCCAGACCTTCATGAATTTTTAAATCTTTGAATGCCTGTGTAGCATATAATTTTTAAAATTAAATTATATATGAATATAAATAGTGAGCCACAAAATGGCCATAAATTACAGTACTGAATGGTGTGCTGGCCTGCAGCCTGTGCAGCAGCGAGTGTTAATGATTCCATGATTATTAATTACATTACCTGCCCTAGAATGTGGGTCATTTGCAACTTTTGTGAACTGCAAATGTTAAGTCAAATAAAGCCCAGGGTCTCCCTTAGGTTACATGGAATTGAGAGGGGTTCTGATCTTAGACTTGGATTTCCATGTGCCTAAAATCCTAGTTTCACCAGCTTTGTAAAACAGGACAAGTTACTGATTTTCTCCGTATCTTAGTGTAAAAAAAAAAATGCAATAGGGTTGTTTTGTTCATTGAATGATATTGGCAAAACATTTTTGCAGAAAGACTAGAATATAATGCTTATGTGTTGCATGTCTGATTATCTTATGATTCCTTCCCTGGTATGAACTTGGTTATGTGAAGTTTTTTGAAGGGTGTTGTTTTACATAAATAAGAAAGGCCAAAGGTTTACATCACTTGGGAGCCTGGAGCCTAGAGTCGAATCAGTGTCCAAATCAAATCCTGGTTCCCTCACTTACTACCTGTGTGATCTTGGGGAAGTTATTTAATTTCTCTGTGACCCAGTTTCATCATTTATAAAATGGGGATAAACCTCTATCTTCCCTCATACGGTTCTATTATGAGGATTAAATGTGTTAATGCATGTAAAGCTCTTAGAGTACTGAGTGGCACAAGGCAAAAGCCACATATGCATTAGCTCTTAGCATTGCATTGTCTAAAATGAAACAGCAATGAAGAGAACATTCGGCCTACTCATTACAATGCTCTTAGGGGGTGTGGGTGGGGAAGTGGATCTAAGTTTGAGTTCCAAAGCATGAATAACCCAGAGATCATCAGTGTTTGCTTATTCTAAGGCCCCTGATCACTTTGGCTTGCCTGCTTCTTTATAAATACATATGCTCAACCAGCATATGAGATTCGTTTTCCCTTTTTATAGAGATAGGATCTTACATGAGCCTACATTAGGTTCACTGCTAGGATCCAGACATGGTTGATATTTCTAACCAATTGGAAGCAGAGACCCAGGTTTTGTTTATTTGTATAAGGAATTGAAAAGTTTCTCTGGAAATAACCATTCCTAAGAGAAAAAAAAAATCACAGTTTTGTAAGATCAGAAACCCTGGGTTCTCTAAAGGGGCAGGTGAGTTTCTGTCACTAGAGGTTACTACCTAGGTCACTTCTTATATGACTTCTGTTTGATACCTGGGAAGAAGGGCAAGAAACCAGTAATATTTGAAAATTCCACACTGCAAAGAGTTTCGAAGAAATTCTTATTTGATAATGAATATGACAATGTTTAACACAAAGCAAGGAGAAACTGCCCTGTCACACATTTCAGGGTTCTTGTGGTCATCCCTGTAAGGACAGAAACAAAAGTCAGTGTTGGGCTGACTCTGAAAGCAGCAGAGGCTCAAGAAAAGGAGTGAATGAAGAAAATGGGAAGTGGGGCTGGGGATGTGGCTCAAGCGGTAGCGCGCTCGCCTGGCATGCATGTGGCCCAGGTTGGATCCTCAGCACCACATACCAACAAAGATGTTGTGTCCACCGAAAACTAAAAAATAAATATTAAAAGAAAATTCTCTCTCTCTCTCTCTCTCTCTCTCTCTTAAAAAAGAAAATGGGAAGTAAATAATAGAAACGAAACCCTGAATTACATAAATATGAGACAATCCTTGAGGTCTCTATATAAGTGAAACTTTGAGAAAGACTAGAGATCTGTAACAGGCAAATGGATTAGGACCAAAGAAATGGACTGAGTATTTTTCAAACTTATCAAAAGGACAATACTAAAAAATGTTGAGTGAAGTTAAAAGAGGGAAAAGGGGAACAGAGAGACTGGGCATCTCAAACATAAAAATGTGGAAAAAAGGATAATTAAGCTTGTGTGGTCAAAAGAACATTTTAAAGGAAAGTTAAAGCCCTTCTTAGGTTTCCAACTTTGTCACTGATCAGCTACATGTCACCAGTTAAGTTGTTTGAATGTTCCAAACTCATCACACTCATGCATTCGTTTATGCTTAATTTATTCCCGCTTTGTAAGCACTGTGCTGGACACAAAATTGGATGACATGTTCCCTAGGTTCAAAGTACTTACAGTATAGTGGATAAATTACTGCAGAGAAGCAAATAAATAAGTCTGAGGGCACACATTGAGGGAAGGTGGTGTGTAGAAGATTCTAAGGCTAAATTTTTGAAGAATGAATAAAGGTCTTAACAAAATAGAAGAGAAGAACACTTTAGGTGTGAGAAGCATGCAGAGGGTCATAAAGGCATGAAATACCATATTACACATAAAAAGCTGCTGGAAATTCCACATAACTGAATCTCAGGGTGTACTGGGAGGGAATGGAGATAGAACCAGAGTGGTAGATAAAAGCTGATTCAAAAGGGCCTGGAGTATTAAGCCTATCTATCAAATGAGGAAGTTGTTCACAGGACTCCTCTTCTCTGACTTTCATGTAGCATTCTTCTCATGGACGCAAAGCCTTTTCTCCTACCAGAGGGAATCATAGATGCTCAGAATTGAAACTAGCTCCTAATTCTAATTTGAGATGGGAATACTGTCAATATTCTTCTTGAGTGATTATCTGCTCTCTGCTTGAACACCTCCAGAGATGGAGAATTCATCACTCCTTGAGACAGAACATTCTTCCTTTCAGAAAGTAATTACTAGAACTTAAAGTCAAACATGGAAAGTCGAAAACCCATTTATCTCTTCTCTTGAATGCCAAAGTTCAAGTAAAACAAGTAAAGATATCCTAAAAATCTCCCAAGATTATCAAGCACATTTTAAAAGGTGATTTGACAGAATAGAAAAACCTTACACATAAGCCTACCAGGGAGATGACAAACCACAGAAAGGTGCATGTATACTGGAAGGCACCAGGTGGGACTGAAAATGGGAGAACTTATTGAAAAAAAAAGTATAAGAAGAGGCAGACAACCAGATTACCTCCCCCAAATCCAGGAAACTCTTTTCCATCCAGGCAAAAGGGTGTTGGTTTACTTTATAAAGATGTTGAACCACGAGATTGCAAACACACAGACTCAAGACCCAATGCATGGTGGAAATGCCAAGGAAGCATCTCCTGAAAACAAGGGTATTAAATAAAAGCTGCACAAAATAGACTAACACACATGATTTCCTTAGGGCTAGTTGCAACCATATTCCCATTCACCCTCTCACTCTCCCGTTTGGGTATTGAATCAAGGGACTTCCCAGTATACTTGCTGCACAAAGTCTATTTCCCAAGGGATCCAATATTATATACTTGCTGTAGAATAGGAAAGGATTTGTAGCCTTTTTTTTAATAAGAAAACCTCTGACATGAAAGACTGAGTCCAAATCAATGTATACAGAGGGCAGAGAAATAAACTGAATGAGGTCATATAATGCACAAAATATCAATAGTAATTATTTAGAGAGATAAAATACTATTTTCATAAAATTAAAAACAGGATGCTGTCAGAAAATTACTTTCAGAGAACAAGGAAGAGCTCTTGGGAATTGAAAATACAGTAATGGAAATTTAAAAATTTCATAGAACAATTGACATAAGATTATACAGCTTTGCAGAATATAGAACCACATACAAAGAGATGGAGAATATAAAAGGCAATATGAGAAAATCAGAAGAACAGGAGGCACAACATCTGACTAACAAGTAGGAAGGGTACACAAAAGTGGACAGACGAAATTTGTTTCAAAAGATCATAATAAAGAACATGAGAAACTTTCTCAGAACCGAAAGCCAAGCGTTTCCAAATTGCTCTGCAAAATGAATAAAGAAGTTCCACACCAGTACGAATCATTATGAAATTTCAGGCTAACAAGAAAAGAAAGAAGTTAATAAAAGCTTCCCAGAAAGAAAACAAACAAACAAATGAAGCACATGCAAAGGATTAGGCTTCTTAACACAACCCTGGAAGTGAGGGAACAATAGTGTGATCAACGCCTTCAAAACTAGGAGTGTAATTTCCAATCAAGAATTCTAAGGAGTCTCAAGTTTAAGGAAGAATAGATGCTGCTGTAACTCAGATCTTGAATGTCCCCCAAAGGCTCCTGTGTTAACGGATTGGTCACCAGCCTCTGGTGTTTCTGCGGGGTGAGGGGTCAGAGTGAGAGAAAGCTAGGTCACTGGGGCCATACCCTGAAGAATATAATTGGGACTGGTCCAGCTTCTCTTTCTTTGCTTTCTGGCTGCAATTGGGGTAAACAGCTTTGCTCTACCACATTCTCACCACCATAAAGGTAACTGAGTCAAGCAATCATGGACTGAAACTTCTGAAAAAAATGAACCAAAAGAAACCTTTTTTTTTCTTTTAAGTTGACTATCTCAGAAATTTTGTCACAGTAATGGAAAGCTGGTAGCACAGAAAGTCAGATTTCAATCTTTTTTTTTTTTAATTTCTCATATATCCTTTTTTGAGGAAGCTACTGGTGAAAGTGCTCCATCAAAACAGGGAAAGAGAAAGAAAATACTATTAGTTTCAAGAAAGAGGCAGACATAAGGATGAGAACCAGCAAGCTGAGGACTTCACAGAAAATTGTGCTAAGAAAAAGTGGTGCTGAGAGATTGACCAATGTTGTTTTATTGTACTGATCAAAGTCTTGTAGCTCTTATGGAGAGTTTGGGGATGAACAAACAAAAAGTTCCTAGGGGTAAAGAAAAGCAAAAATAGGACAATTAAAAATTCTAGGGAAGACAAAACATTGTGTGATACAGAAAATATAATCATAATAGTTTATGTGACCTAATCATAATCTATTTCCAGAAAGTACATCTTGAATATGTATTTAACTACAAATAGTTACTTAAAGTGGTAGAATGGGAGAAGGGAAAGGGAACACCAAATGTCCTTGTTCTTATCGAATCAAATCTACATTCAGAAAATAGGAGGAAATACCAAAAAAATGATTGAAAATACTCCCTAAAGTTTGCCTCTGCAGCATGAGAAGATGACTAACATTAAACAGGGATGAGAGGTGGGAGGGACAGGGAGAGAGAAGGGAAATTGCTTGGAAATGGAAGGAGACCCTTAGGGTTATACAAAATTACATACAAGAGGAAGTGAGGGGAAAGGGAAAAATAATACAAGGGGGAGAAATGAATTACAGTAGAGGGGGTAGAGAGAGAAGAGGGGAGGGGAGGGGAGGGGAGGGGAGGGGGGATAGTAGAGGATAGGAAAGGCAGCAGAATACAACAGACATGAGTATGTCAATATGTAAATCAGTGGAAGTGTAACTGATGTGACTCTGCAATCTGTATACGGGGTAAAAATGGGAGTTCATAACCCACTTGAATCAAAGTGTGAAATATGATATATCAAGAACTATATAATGTTTTGAACAACCAATAAAAAAATAAAAAATAAAAAAAAGTTTGCCTCTGCAATCTGTATACGGGGTAAAAATGGGAGTTCATAACCCACTTGAATCAAATGTATGAAATATGATATGTCAAGAACTATGTAATGTTTTGAAAAACCAATAATAAAATTTTTTTAAAAAAGTTTGCCTCCAGGAGCAAGGATTAGAGTGGGGAAGGAAAATACAATTGTAATTTTTAACAAGTTTTATAGTCTCATTTGCCTATATATACATATATACAATATGCATATATACAACATATTGGTAAGTATTTTTTTAAATATTTATTTTTAGTTGTAGTTGGACACAATATCTTTACTTCAGTTTTTTATTTTTATGTGGTGATGAGGATCGAACCCAAGATCTCGCATGTGTGAGGCGAGTGCTCTACCACTAAGCCACAACCCTAGCCCTTGATAAGTATTTAAAAAATAATGATAATAATAATAATTTCTTTCTTTTGCTAACCTATCATCTAAAATCTAAATTATCCCTAACTTACACTCTTAATTATATTTTCCAGGGCTCTGTGTACAAAACCCAAACAAAATAGTAGTTTCTCTTCCCCATGACCATCCTTCAAATATTTTAAATCAGAACGCATGTTCTTCCTTTAGTTTGTGTAAGGGCTAAAACCTTCCAGGTCACTCAACCACACCACCTGTGTAACGTCTCCCTACCCCGCCTGGTGACTTTTCTCTCTACTCAGTAGAGTATTGTCCAGATTGATGGTGATGCTTTGGATATGTTTTGACTAATTTACAGCAACGTTATCACTTTTCTTATGCAGATTATAAGAACCCATTGAAAGCAACAAAGATTACCTTAACTTCCTTAGAAACTAAACTACATTAATATTTCATATTGTAACCAAGACTTATGCTCATATATGATTTTCAAATGGGTTTCCAATGGATGGGATTTGGTTTGGGGTCATTTGTTTTTCATCTTGGTGGAGGGACCTTCCATATCTCTATGTTAAAATATGGTTTATTAAAGTCACCTTACTGTCAAATTGAAAAGAAAATATGTTTGGCTTTTGATTTATTCACAGAAGGAATTAGCTATGTCTTCCAAACTTGTGTCACTCAAATTTGATAACTATACTTTCATTCAAGCCTTGAATAAAAATGAGGAATAACACCAAGTCTTGCAAGGCCAAGCCCTTCAGCCACCAGAACACACGTTCAAGTTAACAACCATCTGTTAGCCAGCTTCAACTCACAAGTTGTTCAACCATTATAAGTTCATTGAATCTGGCCCTGATACACTGAATAGATGACAGTTCTCTACTCAAACCATTTTTTACCCGTCATTAAGGAGATACTCGATAGAATCAAACCTATTGCTGTCTTTTCTAATATAAATTTTTATAAAACCAAAAGATGTTACCCTTCGTACTCCACTAGATATTCAAAGCAATGTCATTTGACTGGTCGTCTGACTTATATTGACAGATTTAGGATACAGATTTTGATTTTGGCTCTGACTTCTATCTGTTCTCCAGAAGTAGGTCAGTGTCTTAGACTGTATTTCTCATCATTACTATTATTATTGTTATTATTGTTATTATCTCAATGTGAGGTTGTAGATCAAAGATTTTTTGCCTCATTTGCATGCTCTATAATCTCACCAGGATATGGGATAGCTCAGTCCTGGAGGTCGTGCCAGAGATTTTTAAATTGCAATGGGCAAACCCTGCCCTCCCCAGGCCCAGCTATTCCCATTGCTTTCTGACAACTGACTGAGGATACAGCTTTAAGCCTTTGATATTCCTAGGCAAAGAGTCTGTGCTTTGACATTTGCATTTATCTCATTATGTTTGATTGGCATATTGAGATCCATAAGCTTGTGGTTAATATATTGCCAAGGATTCTTAATTAAGCTGGTTGTGCAAAAAAAGGCATCAGAGTCTCAGGAGAAATGTATAATCTTTGCCAGTCATTCGCTTTGAATTTGCCTTTCTGCCCTGGTGGCACAGCAGCCTACAGGGCTACAGGGACTGTTGGGGGCTTGACATAACAAGCAAAGGCTTCTATAACCTGGTCCTGCCATTTGAATTGGAAGGAAAGGGAGACTGTTACAATAGAAGGGGGAGAAGAGCAGAATATCTAAGTCCATATTCCCTGTGGACAAATGAGACAGAAGAATAAAATATATGACAGGTAAAGCTGCCAATTGTCATACTCTGAGGAATTTTTAAACACTAATATGTTTATTTTCTACTTATTTTTTCCTCTTAGCCTTTTCAAGAAATTGATAGTTTAAGAGGCTGAAACAAAAATAAACAAATAAAAATAAATAGAATATAAATCTCCATTGAGACAAATTCACCTATAAACATACTCTGGGTCCCATGTACCATGAAACAATGAACAACAGAAGCCTTTATATCACCTATGATTTTGACAGAAATGCAAATGCCAAAGCCCCACTCCAGTCCCATATAATCAGAAACTTCAGGAAAGGAGCCCAGAAATCTCTATTTTAATAAGTTGTTCAGATATTATGAGGCACACGTAAGTTTCAGAGTCATTGCTATAAAGGAACCACTGAGATTTTCAAAGATGGGGGTCTCTCAAAGGACATGACCTAGCAATTCAAAGCAAGGCAAGGACAACTCATAAACACCAGTGAGCATGATCTGTGGCTCTCTTTTCTTCTTTCTGCCAGCTTGGCTGTCACTGCATTGGCATCACCTGTGAGGCAAAGGCCACAAAGCCCCCGGGGTATATAAGATATCTTCAGGAATCAGCATTCCTGCAGGAGAGGCAGGATGTTTGCTCTGCCCCCACGACTCATTTTGTGTGAAGGGAACACTCTACCTTTGCTTTTTCCTCCTTTACTTTGCCCCGTGACCAGATGCCTTAGGAGAACATAAATTTTGTTGACTCCAGATACTATGCACTCACTCATCTCTTTCCCACCTCCCCCATCCTGCTCAGGATTCCTGCAGGCGTCCCTTTACCGCCTGACTTCAGCAGGATGCTGCTGTTTAAATGTGGGTCATGCAATGAGTAGTGGGCTGCTGGGAGTGATGCTGCTCTGCTTTCCTTGTACCCTGTTGATTTCAAATGATCCTGCTCTCAGTTTTGTTCCAAACCTCTAGGTAATGCTTCCCTGGCACACGATGGCTGAGACATCTCAACCCTGCCATGCCCACTGAGAATCTGTTAAATTCAGAGAATGCATATTGGGCATTAGTCCAAGAAGGGTTTGGTGACATTTCTCTTATCTGTCAGGTACACAAAATATCACTATAACACGTACCCCTGCATGGTAATTGCTCTACTAGGAGGCATTTGGGTACTTGCTGTAACGAATGCATTTAAATCTTTTTGATCTCTGGATTCCTACCTTGTTTCCCGTTTGCTATTCACTCAGTGTGTCTAACCTTTGCCAAACAACTGCAGAGCTCTGTCCTGGCCCCAGGTTTTATTTGCTGCCTTTAGTCACTTTCAGTTTCTTAGTAGAAGCAAGTACAAGGGTAAAAGTCAATGGAAAGCAGGTTTAGGTAAGCTCCATTCAGTCCATGCATATTGCCAAGAATCCCCGTGTGTACTTGAGGCAAGGAAGGAGTTTCTGTTCTGATTTGGAACACCATAAATCAAATAACTACGGTTCAGCCACCCCTAAGACTGCTGACATGGTCCCCTCCCAATATTTACTGCCAAGTGTAAGAGCTTACAAATACCAACATGACTACGCCGCCTGCACTTGGCATAATGTTTCTGGTTTGTCAGAAAATCCAGCTGCTGCCTTTGTTTGATGTTAGCATTATTCAGTTATCATCCCCATGCTATTTGCATGACAATCATCTCATAGCATATCCCATCAGAAAGGGTGGGAATCAGCTGCAGAAGCCATAGACCTCGGAGTACTCCTTCTCTTCTCCATGAATGACACTGACATGCCTCTCTTCACATGTGCCAATCTTTAAACACTGTGTACACAGAGGAGATGAGTGGGAAGGTATTTTCATAAGTATCTACTACAGTTAAATGAGTTATTCATGTGGATGAGGAAATGATGCATTGGTTGGCTATTTAGTGGAAGTTGCACTAAGAGGCACTGGAGGTACTGCAAACACCAACCTGTCCTCAGGAAGCTTATACCCTCCAGCACCATTCAGAGGTTAATAAAAAGAGGAATCTCTTTGATTCTTCTCTCTCATTCCAGGAAGCAAAATGGCTTTCTTCCTGCTTATTTTCAAACACACTTAAGTGCAACTGACCTCCATATCTGTGGGTTCTGATCTGTGAATTAAGCCTACTGTGGATGAAAAATATTCAGAAGAAAACAAGCTACATCTGAACATGTACAGACTATTTTTTTCCACTTCCTTATTCCCTAGACAATATAGTCTAACTATTTACAAAGCATTTACATTGTATTAGGTATTATAAGTAATCTAGAGATGACTTAAAGGAGGATGCACATAAATTATATGTGTCATATTATGAAAGGATGTAAGGAAATTGAACACCCACAGATGTGAGTATATCCTAGAAAGTCCTGAAACCAATCCTCAAACACACGAAGGGACACTTGTTCTCAGAGATAAATGAGCTGCTCTTGGCTGCTCTCGGCTGCTCTCCTTGGCACTGAGCTCTTTGGGAAGTAGTTAGTGATGTCGTCACTGTAGCATAGCTATTGTTGATATCTAATAGTATCCTTATGATTAACTAGAAATACTTTCAGAAGATAAAGATTTTTCCTAAAAATCTTATAAAAGTAGAGAATCAATTTAGAACAACACAAATATTAATGTAATCTCACTCCCTAGAAAAGAGCTGTTGATGTTTTTATATAACTCTATAGAAGTACAAATTTTTATAAACATAAAATATGATTGATAATGTGTATAAAGTTTGATTTTTGTTTTGTCTTTTTTATGTAAGTATTTTTTATGTATTTAAAGTTATAATGGTTGTATATATAATATTCTATTATTCGGGCTTGCCATTACTTTTTAACCACTCTCCTATTGTAAGACATTTAATCTGGTTCTAATTTTTATTAACTTTAATGTTCATATGACTAACATTTATTATATATAATGTTCATTTTCATCTCTGATTATTTTCTTCAGATAAATACTTAGAAACAAACAAACAAACAAAAAATATGCCTAGGTCAAATATCATAAAGTCTTTAAAGTCTGTTGGTTACGCATGCAAAAATGTTTTCAGAAATGTTTTACCAATTTAAAATTTTCTAAGAAATTTTTAAGAGCATCTAAAGAGTTTTTTATTTTGTTTTCAAAATTTTGCATGAAATATTAAAACATCTCACAAGTCAGAGAGTATATAGGTTTTCTAAGAAATCTTCCTCCAATTTTTTTTTCACATTATTATTTGTGTGTGTGTGTGTGTGTGTGTGTTCATGTAAAGAATACATGATATATGGGATGCACTACAAATGTTTTCCAGTGTAGTAATCTTGACCCCATAATGGCCCATGGGTCTTGGGCCTCAAAGTATTCCTTGAAATTCTCCTTTGCTTTATGATACTCTGTTTTCCTTTTGGGGAATAACCTCTTGTATTCTTTCTATTCCTAATGGGCTTTCATTCAAACCATGGTACAATACACAGAGAAGTAGAGAACATAGCCTATGGCTAACCATTCTTATATGGTCATGTGATCTTAAAATAACCAATCAGAGCATTTTCTAAAATTTTATTGGAGGTAACAGGGACATCAAGGGAATATGTCTGAGCAGTGGGAAGCACATGGAGACAATGTGCCTGCAGAATTCAGTCAAGTGGAGACAAGCATAACCATGAGACAGAACCCTAATAAGAGTGAGTATCTAATTTCCAGGATGCAGCTGCACTTAAAGTGCAGCTTCATTCCAAAAGTTCTAATTTTCATAAGAAAATAATTACTATGTAGTTCAAATTGGCTGTAGATTTTTTTTTCTTTTTGATGCCTTTAAGCAAAAGATCCCATTTGAACATACAGCTTCCAACTCTCTTACTGAGTGAGAAATATAAAATCTTCAGCCAAATGAGAACCATGTAAATCAAACGTAGTTCAGGGAAATGGTTGAAGAAGAAAGATATCCATTCAAACAGAACTACATATCTCAAAAGTGGAACCAATACTCAGGTTAACGAAAAAGAAAGGCCACATGGAAATGTGGTCAGTAGCTCTCGCACATTCCCTGACTGCTTTTTGTAGATAAGAAGTAAGGAAGCTCCTACTCATAACCCATATCTTATTAGTCACTAAAGAAGCAAGGATGAAGTAAATGGAAAACAAGGCCCTCATCTAAAAGAGTTATAGTTAAGCTTGACAATTCCTTTATGCAAGTTTCTTGTTGTTTGATTTTTAAAGTCTGAAAAAGGAAATATGCACCTCTGAGCCTGTTCAACTAGGACTTTTAAGAATGCAAATTACCTATGGAACTACACATACATAAGATCAGTATGTTTTCTCCATTCAAACTACAGTTCGAGTTAGGTTGGATTTTTTGAAGATAAGTAATAAGTAAAATATCATAGAATAATAGAAAGAGTTAAGAACATAAATCCAGGAGACTTCATGTGACCTTGGACTAATCATTTACTTTTATGAGTTCCATTCTATTCACACATAAAACAAGAGATTTAAACTTCATAGGCTCTTGCATGAACAGATATTTGTCCATTCAAAGTGAACATTTCAGAATAAGGAAATAGAGTTTTCCCCCAGAAACTACTCTTTCTTGGACATTCGGCTCATGTAAACGCCTTGGGGAATCCCCTGAGCTCTACTAGACAGGATGTAACACACAACCATCAAAATGGTTGAAAATTGAGAAAGGAGAAAGATATTCCTAATAAACAACAGGACACTGGTTTGACAAACAACAGGACATTGCATTAATAATATCATTGAACATACATGTATAATTTAGCAAGTTGCCATGCATACCTCATACCCAATGTTCCAGATCAGGAAAGAGAATTATGTAGCCCCCACCTTATGCAGCCCACCAGGCCCCATCTGAAACACACTATGTGTCTCTTACTGTTCATGGTGCCTTCCCCTACACCCTGAAATATGACAATGACTTTATGGCAAGTATATTTCCTACTATTTAAATTTAACAGCATAGTTTTTCAACTTTCTAATAAATGGAATCATAGTATAAGCATTCTTCTGTGATTTGCTTCTTTAAAATTACAATATATTTGAAAGATGCTGCTGACAGCTGCAATTTCTTTACTTTTATCATATAGTATTCCTCGTGGGGCAGTCTTACCATTCCTTGCCCTGGTTTTGTAGTTCTAGAGCTGGACCTTGCACATATGTCTTCTTTGCCAGTTAGCACTGCTAGGCTTTATTAAGAAAGGGAACTAGAAGGAAACCTCCAGAAGGGGCTTTTCTTCTTGGCTCCAGATGTTTCTTCTTGCTTCTGTGGCTTATAGCTGCTGGCAGCATCAGAAAAACAACAATGACACCATCCTTGTCTGGTTTCTGCAGTACCTTAGTGAGTGGCTCCTAGGAGTTACAAAGCACTGGGCAGGCAGTTTTTGGTGAATTTCAGGGACAACTAGCAGGTGACTTTTACTTTATCAGCCCTGGCCTGAGGGCACCTCAGCAGAGTGCCATGCAGGGTGCCACAGCCACACCCTCTTCATGAGGGTTGATCTCTTCCTCCTTCCTGGGGACCTTCCTGCAGACTTCTTCCTTTCTTGGGTACTTCTCTAGTTCAAGATTACCCTACATCTGCCATTCCTTTACTGGAATATAGAGTTTCAATGTAGCAGTTACTTTACCTCCTTAAGAATCTGCTATTACCTAACAATCCCTTGCTACTACCTAATAATATTTCATAATACATTTTTTAATTAATGTGTGATTGTGTGTTTTTTTCCTCCTGATTGGACCGGGACTGATGTGGATTTTATAATTTCCAGTTACTTATTATTTGTATTAATTTTTTCAAAGAACCAACTCTTGGTTTTGTTCATTTTCATCCTTATATATTTTTATATATAACTATTATTGATCTTTACTACATCCTATTTTTCTGCTTTGTTCGGGTTTCTTTTGTTTCTCCTTTCCAAACTTCTGAGAAAGAGGCTTATGTTGCTATTTTCTTTAAACCTTTCTTATTTTCTGGTGTACATGTTAAGGCTATAATTTGCGCCATAAGTACAATTCCATTGTGTATATTGTGTATATTCTATATGTAATATTCTGGTATTGTTCAGTCCAAACTATGTTATCACCGTTTTTATTTCTTTTTCTTTTTTTCTCATGGGAGATTTATTTTCCAAATACTTGATCATTTTTTAGTTTTCTTTTTTATATTGATTTTTTGCCTTTTAATCAGATAACATGATGTTGTCAATTCTTCAAAATTTCTGAGCTTTTATGGCTCAACATATGGACAGTTTTTGTTTATATATCTTGAAACATTTAAACTTTATTAAAAGCATACAAATTTTAAGTTGGTATATTTTATTGATGAATTTCATTCTTTCTTCCAAATGACGTGATCCACTTCATCTCTTTCAATATTTTTGTCTAAAATTTAATTTGTTTATTGTTAATATAGCTCTAAGGCATCCCAAGTGCTAAGATTTTACTAAGTAAATATTTTCCATTTCCCATTTTCAACTTTTTAATATCCTTAGGTTTAGCTGTTTCTCTTTTAAATAGAATAACCGAGTTTTTAAAATATTCACTCAGAAAATTTTTATCTTTTCATTCAAACTTTACCTATTTTCATTTCTATGAATACTGATAATTTGGAGTTCAAATCTATCATCTATTTGTTCTGTTGCTTATTGTTCCGTTTCTCTTCTTTAATGCTTACTTTTGTATGCTAAACACTTTTAGCATTTTTATTCTACTCTGGCTCCATTCTTTTAGTGGTCATTCAAAACTTCAAACGTGTACAGTTAATAAAATTAATCAAACATTTACCCTCTTCCCAGATTACAAAAGGGCCTGAGAATATTTTAACTCTACTTTATTCTTCCTCTTGACTCACATTTTATATTTTTCCAGGTATTTTGATCCAATAATACTTAACTCCATTAGACTATGTAACTGTTTTATATGATTAATATATCTTTACATTTCTCACATAATTGCATTTTCCCCCTCCCAATTCCTTTGCCATCTCTCAACCTCCATCTGGGATCACTTTCACTCTTCTTAAACAACTTTCGAATTATCCTTGAGTGACTGCTATTAATAAATCTTTTTCTTTTAACATAGAAGTCATTGTTGTTTTAGGATCTTTAGATTAGAGAATTCTCATATCTGAAATCTGTTTCTGCAGTTTATTATCTCTGCTTTTTCTCTAATTTTCTAAATTGCCTTCGTTCCTTCATGCCTGCTTACTTTGGGCAGAATGATGATATATATATGTGTGTGTGTGTGTATATATATATATACACACATACATACATACATACATACATATAGAGAGAATACACACACACACACACACACACGTGTGTGTGTGTGTGTGTGTGTGTGTGTGTGTGTGTGTGTGTGTGTATTTTAGACCTATGGATTCCCTAAGACCAAAGATGAATTTTCCTTCCACCAGCGATGTCTGATGGTATAACTGGTTGGAGATAACCTTAAACGTGGGAAAATAAGTAAAGGAAAATATTGATCTCTGCCGTAAATGTTTACAGATGATTTCTCTTTTCCTTGTGTCCTCCTACTTCACTCTGTCTTAAGGGATAGTTTTCTACCTTAGGGGAGAAAAATCAAGATAGCTTCAGTTATAGCTAGCCCTAATCTCAGGATGAGGCCTTGTTAGGTCCTAGCTGAATATTGGAGAGAATCTCTTAGAAACTATAGAGATTTTTTTTTAATTTAAAAAAAAGAAAGGAAGACAGAACTTGAATTTTGACTTCTGCTTTCCTTGCCCAAAGAGGCCCCAAGGTATGTCACTTTAATGCATTCTCAACAAAATACAAAGAGCTTTAGTGTTCTAGTATTCTATTTGTTCTGCTTATTTCCCTAAAGTTTTGACTTTTCCAAAATATTTAGTATTTGATGTGGTATTATCATGAACACATGCATGCGCACACAGATTTCACTCTATTTTACTGTTTTCAGCAAGAGGCAGTAATCCAAATAATCTAACACACAATTCCCAAATACAAAATTCTTTCGTACCAATTTTTTTATAATTTTTCCTTGTAGATGAACACAATACCTTTATTTTATTTATTTATTTTGATGAGGTGCTGAGGGCCTCACACATGCTAAGCAAACACTCTACCTCTAAGCTACAGCCCCAGCCATATACCAATTTTTTTAAAAAGCCAAAATCATAGAGGTGAGAGGTTTATGCTCTTCTTTCTTGGCTCCTGTCCAATGAGAGCAGAGACTCTAGATAAGGGACCACTGCTCTGAAGGCTACATGCTCCCTAGTGTGGGCTGTCCCACAGTCCAGGTTTAGAGAGAGCAAGAATACTCTCCAGTTTATTTGCTTGTCAATCTATATCCATCTTCTTTAGTTAGATTTATTTGCTAAGCTTTGTATTTGATCCCAGCTCTCTCTTTCCTACATCTTATTTCTCAATGCTTCCCAAACTTGGATAAAAAAGAATCATCTATCCTACCTGCCCTCTCACTCCCTGCAAAAAAAAATAAAATAGTTTGTGGCTAAATATATATGAGAATTATGAAAAGAAAGATAGCAGTGCAGGAAAACACAACTAAGTCCACCTGTTAGTTAGGTAATTGAGATGGGGAAGAGGGTAGTTTTGTCTTTTTAATCCTCTGTTGACCAGACAATAACTTATTGACACCAAATACTAAGTCAAATGATGCCAAAGACTCCTTGCTGTAGTATGTAGATTTACAGTGGGTGTGTCCTCAAGTATGCTACCTTGTTTGCCATCTCTAGGCAGCTAAGGTCATGACACACAGAAGTGTCTCCTTTTCACACTTTCTTTCAATGACTGCTCTAAACCTCACCTCTTAGTATGCAATCTCTTTGACTTCTTTGAACAGAACATTAAAAAGAAAAGAAAAGTACTTAAGAAATAATTAAAACATCTCAAAAAAGTAAAATCAAAATCAAAAGAAAATTGCTTAGTCTGTAATTATATCTAAAATTATTAGTTACAGGATCTCTGCTCTCTCTGCACTTTTCAAATCATCCTGGTTTCTGGTGGCTGGGACAGGCTGCCTTGCACGGGCCGCCACTGTAACTCAATTACCAGTCTACTCATATCATCTATGCAGCGCAAGACAGCATCATATTGGATGACTAAAGAGTCTGTGCCAGAGTGTAAAAAAGTTAAAAGGTCAGAAAGGTAAACAGAATCGGGGCCATTGAGAGCTTTATAGGTCATTAAAAGGATTTTAAAAGCCATATGCTGTCTTAGAGGCAGCCAAGATAGAGATTGTAAGATGGGGGAAATATGATCCGTAGATCAAGTCCTAGTAACAACGCTGGCAGCAGCAGCATTCAAAACCATCTGTAGCCAGTTTAGCAAACAATCTGGAATGCCACCAGGAACAAATTAAAATAGTCAATCCTGGAAGAAAGGAAAGCCTAGCATGGATGAGTGAAATGTTGCTTGCTGGAGAATGCACAGCCCGTAATCTTACCATATTCTAGAAAAGAATTTTTCACCACCAATGTAATATGGAGATTTAAAGTTAAATTGAGGATCCTAAAGAGAAACATGCATAGCTGAACTGCAACTCCCAAGGCAATGAACATGAATCCCAGTCCCAGGGGTCTTGCTGGGAGAAAGTGCAACTCAACCAGGAAAGGAATAAGTGTAACTCTGCAGTGGTCTGTAAGGGATTCTGCTCACCTGGCCAGCCCTTGAAGGAAACTAATGTCAAGGACAATCATCAGTTTAGAGAGAACAATTGAAATAATACTTGAAAATGACTGAAGTAGACACTTAGATGAGAAATTTATGAAGACAACCTTATTTGTTGACACTTGTTGAGAGTGAATTCACCTCATTCAGTAAACTTATATTGTTTCTTAAATAGTAATAAAAAATAGAAACATACAAATATGATCACTAACATTTACTAAATGCTTATTATGTGCCAGCACAGTCCCATATGCTTTGTCTAAGTTACTTTTCACACCATGAAGCACTAATATCATGTTTTCTTTCAGCTAAGTGCAAGATCTCCTGTAAGCTCACTTCTTAATCTTTAGATAATAATGCTCAGAGAAGAAAGATCATGCCCTCTCCTTTGCAATCACCTGAATAGGCAATTTCTAAGAACATGGGAATTTTAGCATAGCATTATATGTGTAGAAATGGGAGGGATCAAATATCTCTCATGATATAGAATCGTAATAGTGGAGTAATGTTATCATCCCCAAGAAAGCCAAGGCCCCCATGAACTTTAATAGCTTGTATTTTACTAGGGGGGGGTGGAGCCAAAACCTGCACTGCGCTGCTTTAAAAATATATGAAGAGCTAACCACAGAGTGGCTCTGGATTTGATCTCAGAATCCTAGTCCCATCTTATTCTGGCAATGACAAACCTCTCAGGTCAGAGTAGCTGAGAGAATTTACCCATTCTGAGTTTGCCTAGGTCTCCTCTTTAATCAAATTCTGTACTAGTCACTGAATACTTCATAGCCAACTCTATGCTAAACCTCCTCCCCCCTCCCATTTTTCACTGTATCAGAATAAATTTAGAAGCTAGAGATGTGCTTCAGTATCTATCTGAAATTACAATTCAGAACTTACAAGGACTGCCTTCTACAGTAAGATTTAACATCTCCAGCTCTCTGTCCTACATCACTAGAACATCCTTCTACATCACTAGAACTCCAATGCTCATTGTGAGATGTTGCCTGAGCAATAGCTTACAAAGAGCAGAGTATGGCCAAATCTCTCTTAGTTTTGTCGTTGGGAAGTTAAGAAGAAAAGTTACGTGGCAAATTTTGCCAGAAAATTCTATTTACTTGTCTTCCAAAGACTATCCCACATTGCACTGGCTTTCTTAAACTTCTATAGGTACTTTCTGTTTACACTGGTAAAGTTTAACCCTTATACATCAGGAATTACAGGTTGACCAGAAGCAGCATCCTGCTATTTGACACTCCATGCTCACTGTGGGCTGTGCCTGTAAGCTCTAAAAGAAGATCAACCACAAACCAAGGAGACTTGGAAATATGCTTAAACTTCTTCAGAAATAACACCCACTCAAGTATGGATGAACAGAGACACACTAACCACACAATAGTGGTATTTGATTAAACTACATAGCAGCTCATGGAAAGAAAGGTTAGATGACTATTTGAAGGTTTCGGGGTTTTGTGTGTGTGTGTGTTTTCATTTTTGTCTTTGTTTTATTTGGGTCATGATTTTCTCAAGAGGAACAGCAACAGAAATAATCCACATTTAAAGAGGCCAGATTTTTATATGGGAATTTTAAGAATGATTTAGAAGTCATATAGTAGGTATAACTAAGAAATGTTTTTACAGAGGCTAGTATTTTTTTTATGTTGCTCTAAAATGCAGTAAAAGATTGTTTTAGTCTCAAAGAGTACTATTAGAACTGCATTTTGAGGAGTAGTGTAATTTATGTAATTTATGAACATAGGATATTCTGATATTCTCAAAAACATAAAGTATCAAATTTATGTAGAGATATTATGACTGATATGGATAGCAATTTATCCTTGAAATAAAGTTTACTACGGGCATAAAATTATTTTTTATCTTTATTGTCTCTTTACTCATCAGACATAATAAGAATTAGAATTAAGTGCTTTAATAGCTAATTCAACAGAATGTCTTTGATGATTATTTCTTTAAAACAGAATACCAACTGCTGGTTTCCTAATTTATACAAAGTTTCATAGCAGCATAAGAAATTCAGAATGAAGCTAAAATATACAGAAGAATAAAACTATATATCATGCATTCAAAATATAATCATTTCTAGACACATCCTAAATTATTTACACTCAGAATTCATTTATTGACCCCACCCTAATACCCCTTTAGAGATCAGACTAGAGCTAGTGGGCACATGAAATCCTCACTTGAAACATCAGGGTAAAATCAATAAATGTTTGAGTTAATGCTTCAGTATTCAGATATGATATGATATAGATAATATTGTTTGGGGCTCATGGAATATCTAAATATTTATTTCAATATTTTTTTCATGTGATATTTTCATACTTTAATAAAAGCAAGACATTTCTTATATAAGTATACACTCATATAATCTATATACAAGAGTAAACATACACATGTTTGTACTCTGAACATAATTAATATTTATTTTAACCATGTAAAATGTTGGGCAAATTTGAAAAAAAAATTCTGAAAACCCAATTTCTTTACTCTAGCCATTCATATACTCCAAAGAAATAAAGATATATATTAGCAAAAAATTTGAAATACATGTTTGCTGTAGCATTATTCAAAATAGCAGAAAAATGGAAATAACCCTTATTAACTGATAAGAGGTATATAAAATAAAGTATGGCCATATAATAGAATATTATTTGGCAATAAAAAATGATGTACTGATACATGCTCCAACATAAACAAATCTTGAAAACATTAAGATAAGTGAAAGAAACCAATTACAAAAGACAATACCATATTGTTCCACTTATATATAATGACTCGAGTAGGCAAATTCATGGAGATAGACAGTAGGTTAGTGATTCCAGGCACAAGGGAGTGACTGCTAATGGGTATGAGAGAGATAAAATGTCCCAAAATTAAATAGTGCTGATGGCCATATAACTCTGGTAATGTAATAAAGACATTTCAAATTGTACACTTATCAAAAGGCAAATCATGCAGCATCTGAATTATATCTCAACAAAGCAACTATGAAATGTATAACCATCTTACATTTAGAATAATATCATAAAATTTTGAATTCATAAAAACAATGCACATTATCAAGGGAAAACCATTGGCTGAAGTCATATTACAAATGAAATCAAGACAATTGTAAGGCATATTGATTAAAACAATATGAACTTTAAGGGTAGATAGTTGGCTGCCAGAAAAGAAAATATTATATAATCATATCAGTTTTCAAAGTAAATAATATGCCTCTAACTTGAAATTTGATGTTTATTTTAGTAAGCAATTTTAAAATAACATTTATTATCTTTATTTAACATGACCAGACTTTCATGATAAATGAAATTTGCTAGATGCAAAAATTAAAGTTATATATACTCTTTTATGTAATGACATATTTTTTACATATTAAGATTTATTTCTTTCTTCCCATAGGTAATTATATTTAAAACAAGCACTTATAATATTTTATGTGACTCTTGAATTGGGCATGATGCACAAAAGGGAACTGATATTTAACCAGTGTCACTGGTATTAGTGTATAAGTTGTTTAGCAGTGAAATTGGCTCTAGTAGCTGGTCAGTAGCCTCTGCCTTTTAGTGCCTCCCCTGTGTTTTTAACCCAGACTTTACCCTGAGACTCCAATCCCAGACTTCTGTTTAAAGCAACCATAAGGTTAAAAACCTGGTGGTAATTACACAGTACCAGTTGTGAATATTCAGAATTTAACCCCTGGTTAGGAATAATAACCTGGGAAATGTAATAGCTGGAAAAGAAAACATTTGGCTGGGCATGGAGACACATGCCTGTAATCCCAGCAGCTCAGGAGGCTGAGGCAGGAGATCACAAGTTCAAAGCCAGCCTCAGCAAAAGCACTAAGCAATTCAGTGAGACCCTGTCTCTAAATAAAATACATAATAGTCCTGGGGATGTGGCCCAGAGTTCAAGTGCCCCTGAGTTCAATCCCTGGTCCCCTTCCCCACAAAGAAAAAAGAAAACATTTAAAGTTTACCAATTGCTTTTTGTTTAAATCAGCTTTTTTACTGCTGTGACCAAAAGATCTGATAATAATAATTAGAGGAGGAAAACTTTATTTTGGGGTTTATGGTTTTAGAAGTCTCAGTCCACAGATGGCCAGCTCTGTTGTTCTGGGGCTGAGATGAGACAGAATATCATGGTAGAAGAGGATGGTGGAGGGAAGTGGCTCAGGGCATGGAAAGAAGGAGAGAGAGAGAGAGAGAAAGAGAGAGAGAGAGAGAGAGAGAGAGAGAGAGAGAGAGAGAGAGAGCGCTCTGCTCACCAAGAACAAAATAAATATCCCAAAGGTAGCTCCCCACAACTTCATGACCTGCCTCCTCCAGCCACAACCTACATGCCTACAGTTACCATCCAGTTAACCACTATTGGGGGATTAATGCACTGATTAGTTTAAAACTCTCATAACATAATCATTTCACCTGTAAACTTTCTTGCCTTATCTCATGCAAGAGCTTTTGGGGAACCCCTAATATAGAAACCATAACATATTTTTATTTGACTCTCAAATTCACCCAGCTAGAGAAATATTGTCATTATCTCCAGTTTCCTGCTGAGCAAAGTGAGGTTCAGAGAGTTTTCTGGGGTTGACCAAAAGCTAAAATCATGTAGTGGCAGAATGGAATGAAGCCCAGGTCTTTTTTAAAAAAATATTTTTTAGTTGTAGATGGACAAAATATCTTTATTTTATTTATTTATTTATTTATTTATTTATTTATTTATTTATTGATTTATTTTTATGTGGTACTGAGGACCAAACCCAGTGCCTCACACATGCTAGACGAGCGCTCTACCACTGAGCCACAACTCCAGCCCCTAAGCCCAGGTCTTATGGTGTAAAATTTTATTCTTTTTTGTTTTTTATAATCCTTTCCTATCATGCATGAGAAGGATCAAATTAAAAAGCAAATAGTGATATAGCAAAAAAATTTCATACCAAAAATTAAGAGACTCCCTTTTCTTCTTTGCTCATTATTACCCATAAGGCCATAACAAAAGAAAACAATTAACATTTTCATGACCAAATTTAGAACTCTGTAAAATGAACAAATTTTAAGTAATCTTCAAATTAGTTCCTTTCAGTTTTAATATTCTCAGTGTTTCTTGTCCATAAAATCATGAATATTCAATATTCCTACTAGAGCTACCACTGACTATGAAAATAGGCAAACTTAAGGGAAGTTTTTGTTTTAAAAGTGAATAAGCAGGAACTAAAAAATAAGAAGAAATTAAACCCAAAACTAGCAGAAGGAGGTAAATAATATTGGAACAGAGATAAGTGGGAAAGTTTATTAGATTTTATAGAAAAATAATAAAGAAAAATCAATCAAACCCAGAGTTGGCTCTTCAAAAATATCAACAAAATTGATAAGCTTTCAGGTGGGTTAAGGAAAAAATAGAATACTCAAATAACTGAATCATAAATGAAAGCAGGGACATTATTACTGGTTTTATAGAAATATGAAAAAAAAATATAAAACAGTACCATAAACATTTGCAAGTCAACAATTTGTATGATCTAAATGAAATGAACAAACTCCTAGAAACATTCAACCTGCTAAGACTGAATCATGAAGAAGTAGAAAATCCAAACAGAATTGTAACTAGTAAGTCAATTGGATAAGGAATCAAAAATATCCAACAGTGAAAAGCCCCAGGACCAGGTAGCTTCACTGGTGAATTGTATCAAACATTTTAAGAATTAACAACAATCTTTCTCAAACTCTTCCAAAAACTTGAAGAGGAGGGATCCCTTTCCATCTCATTTTTTGAGACAAGCAATCCCTGATATCAAAGCCAGATGAAGAGACCACAAGTAAGCAAAACTACAGAACAGAGTTCCTTATAAAGATTGACACAAAATTCTCAAAAAAAAAAAGAAGAGAAAAGAAAAAATACTAGCCAAAGGTTCATCAGAATATTAAAAGGGCTATAGATAGTGATCCAGTAGGAGAAGATTTATTCTCAGAATGCATAGGTGATTTCACATTCAAGAATCAGTTGATGTAACACACTTCATGGACAAAATGCATGATGATCACAATTGATGCAGGAAAAACATTTAACAAAATTTTATAAATTTTGAAATAATAACACTCAGTGAAGCAGAAATAAAGGAAAATTACTTCACCATAATAAAAGTTATGTATCCAAAGTCCTCATCTACCCACACTCAATGGCAGGAAGCTGAACACATTATCTTTAAGATTATGAATGAGACAAAGATACCCTCTTTAGTCACCTCTCTTCAACAACATACTAATGACCAAAGTCAGAACAATTACACAATAAAAAGAATTTAAAAACTGGAAAAGGAATTAAAATGATCTATTTGAAGACTGACATTTTTTTCTTCTGTGTAAAAGCCCCTGAAGATTCTTTCCCTCAAAAGTCTAAATCAATCAATACATTCAGTGAACCTCTAGGACACAAAGTTAATAGTTTGGGAAATGCAAATCAAAACTACAATGAGATACCATTTTATACCTATTTAAACGACTATTGTAAGAGAAAAAAAAAATGGACCCCCCTAAGAAAAACCCAAAATGTGGTGAAGAATGAGGAAAAAATAGAAACCTTGTGTTCTTTTGGTAGGAATATAAATGGTTTAGTCACTGTCAAAACCAGTATGGCATTTCTTTGAAAATTTAAAAATAGAATTATCATTTAGTTCAGTAATTCAGTTTCCAAAAGAATTGAATACAGGGACTTGAACGCTTATTTGTGCACCTGTGTTCACAGCAGCATTATCCACAATAGAAGTAGCACAAATGTCTATTGAATGATAGATAAACATCATCGTATGTACATACATTCACTCCTTAAAAGGAAGAAAATTCTGATCCATACATCAGTGAACCCTGAAGTCATGGTTCTAAGTAAAATAAACCAGTCACAAAATGTGATAACCAACACATGGTTCCATTTATATGAGGCACCCAGAGTGGTCAAATTCATAGAAAGTTGAAAGGTATTAGGCAGCTGTGGTGGTGCATGCCTATAATCCCACAGCTTGGGAGGCTAAAGCAGGAAGATTGTGAGTTCAAAGCCAACCTCAGCAAAAGTGAGGGACTAGGTTCCTTGTCACTTTTTGACTCAAGCAGAGGATTCAAGCAGAAGAAATACTGTTTCTCTGCAAAGCAACAGTTATCCACCAATGCCCTACTGTTACCACCCATTGGTTCCCCTCAGTCTCCCACCTTCTGCCAGCATATCACCCGACTTTTGAGTGTAGATCACTCGCTGACCACCACCATAGACATTTGTCCATTTTCCCACCTCTTGCCTACCCATCACAGGCTTTTCACTTACCCATTGCCCCCACCTGACATCCACTCTCCAATTGCCAGCCTTTAACCTTCAGACTGCCTGCAGACCACCAGGGGATCACACACTTGCCACTGCCTGCTGCTGCCTGGAAGTCCATTGTCACAGTATCTGTAGGTTTGGTTAAATGCAGCTATCACCATCTTGGGACACTGGTCAGGACTTGCAGGATTGCTGCCACCACCACCGTCATCTCAGGCTATGGTTGCCTCAGTCTGGGAACGCTGGCCAAGGCCTAGAGATATATTGTTGGTGTACCTGAAGTTCTGGTTGTACCTAAAGTCTTTCTGCTGAGTGTGCTAGTGGCCACCATCTGGCTGCCTCTTTGCAGAGTCACTCCTTTGTGTGAGCACATCCCTCATGGTCTCTTTGCAAGTTGCAATGGTACTGAGACCTTTGGACTGTAGCAAGGCAGAGCCTGGGGAAGCCAAAGCCCAGGTTCATGAGATTGTAGCAGGGTTTGCATGGGCCAGTCTGGGTCTGGCAAGTCTGTGGAAAGCCAGAGACTAGGGGCAGTTCCCCAGAGAGAGCTCAGGTTGGAGTAACTGGAGAAAACCAGGCTCTATCCAGCTCAGTGAGTCCTGAAGTGGGAGGATTTAGGAGGGGCTGACTGCAATGGGTGGAAAGACTGAAAGAGTATGTGAGGGTGTCTTGCTATTTACTCGCCCACCCAACCTCTCCAGCACCCATCAGAATAAAGGTACCATAAAACTTCAGACAACCCCACCTATGGGGGAGAAGGGAAGCTGAGAAAAATTTTGAAAGCCAGGGGAAGCAATTAGTCAATTTTCCATTGAGACTGTCCCCCCCCCCCCCCCGCCACCCCGAATATCTCTACCATCTTTGAATTCAGATATCTTCTTGCATCAATTTATTGAGAAATGGAATGTCTGAATAATATATTACAGTTTTATTGTGTATTTTTGTTTTTATTTTTTAAAAGCTATATATATATATATATATATATATATATATATATATATCTTTCGCACTTATCTGTCTTCCTGAATTCTCTTTCTCATTTCTCTCATACTAACAGCCAACATCTATTAATTCCTCCCTCACTCTTACTATAAATTTTTACCTCTATCTTTTCTCCTTCTCCCTCATAAACATCACATATCACACTACTTCTGTTTCCTCATTGTGTATCATTAGAAACAGTAAATCCTTTTACAAACTTACTAGACAATAATTGAACATATCATTTCTGTTTATTGTGACAAAACTGTAGACACCTTGACAGGAGTTATTTGGTTTAAGATTGTATATTTTTTTGCATTGGGTGCTGTTAATATTGGTCTTCCCCTTAAAAGTGTACTGGAAGCTTCAAGGATACTATAACTCTACAGAGTAGACACTGTACTGCCTCAAATCCATACCACACAAACAACATGAAAATACAAGGGAATGAAGCAACTCATACAAACCAAGATGTCTCACTAATAGAATCCATAGACAGTACAATAGAAAATGTCAGAGAAAGAGTTTAGAAGGTACATAGACCCATCTTTGAAATAAAGGATGGTACTGGAGAGAAAATACAGGAAGTGAACGATTACTTCAACAAAGAGGCAGAGATTATAAAATGGAATCAAGAAGAAATCCTTGAAATGAAGGAAACAATAAATCAAATTAAAAATTCAAATAGAAAGTATCACCAACAGACTAGACCACTTAGAAAATAGAACCTCAGGCAATGAAGACAAAATATAGACCCTTGAAAATAAAGTCAATCACACAGAGAAGATGGTAAGAAACCATGAGCAGAACTTCCAAGAAATATGGGTAGTATGAAAAGAACAAATTTAAGATTTATCAGAATAGGTGAAGGCATAGAGATACAAACCAAAGGAATGCACATCCTCTTCAATGACATAGTATCAGAAAATTTCCCAAATATAAAGAATGAAATGGAAAATTAACTACAAGAGACTTACATGACCCCAAATGTACAAAATCACAGTAGACCCACACCAAGACACATTATAATGAGAACGACTAACATACAAAATGAGGGTAGAATTTTAAAGGCTGTGAGATTAAAAAAAATCAAACTATATATAAGGGGAAACCAATTTGGATTTCAGATGATTTCTGAACCCTGATCTTCAATGCCAGGAGGTAATGGCATAATATATATCAAGTTCTGAAAGAAAATGGATGCCAACCAAGAATTTTATATCCAGCAAAATTAAGCTTCAGATTGGAAAATGAAATAAAAAATATTCCATGATAACAAAAGTTAAAAGAATTCAAAAACTAGAAAGCATGTGCTACAGAACATTCTCAGCAAAATATTACATGAGGAAGAAATGAAAACTAAAAGATGAAAAATCAGCAAAGGGAGGCACTACACTAAAAAAAAAAAAAGGCCAATCAAAGGAGGAACCAAGTCAGGTTAAAAACCAAAAATAAACCAAAATGACTGGGAATACAAATCATATCTCAATAATAACCCTTAATGTTAATGGCCTAAACTTATCAATCAAAAGATATAGACTGGCAGATTACATTTAAAAATACCCACAATCTGCTATATTCAATAGATTCACCTCCTAGAAAAAGACATCTACAGAATGAAGATGAAAGGTTGGGAAAAAAACATATCACTCACATGGACTGCGTAAACAAGCAGGGTTTTCCATCCTCATATCAGACAAAGTAGACTTCAAACTGAAGCTAGTCAGAAGGGGATAAAGAAAGGAAATCATACATTAACAAAACATAACAATTATAAACATATATGACCCAAACTTTGGATCATCTACATACATCAAAAAACCCTTCAAGAAGAATAACATTAAACAGGGATGATAGGCGGGAGGGAAAGTGAGAGTTAAGGGAAATTGCATGGAATTGGAAGGTGAGCCTCAGGGTTATACACAATTACATATAAGAGGAAAGGAGGAGTAGGAGAAAAATTATGTAAGTGGAAGAAACGATTTATAGTAGAGGGGATGGAGAGAGAGAAGGGGAGGGGAAGGGAGGGGAGGGGTGAGGGGACAGTGGAGAATGGGATAGACAGCAGAATACATCAGTCACTAGAAAGGCAATTTGTAAATCAATGGAAATGTAACTGATGTGACACAGCAATCTGTATACGGGGTAAAAATGGGAGTTCATAACCCACTTGAATCAATCTGTGAAATATGGTATATTAAGAACTATGTAATGTTTTGAACAACCAACAATAAAATAAAAAAAAACCCTTCTCAATTTAAATAATCAAATAGACCACAAAACAATGATACTGTGTGGCTTTAATACAACTCTCTCACCACTGAATAGATCTTCCAAACAAAACTAAACAAAGAAACTATAGAACTATCGCCAAATAGCTAGGCTGGTTGCCTAAGCTGGGTTCACAAGAGCTGGCTACCTCAATACCTAAGAAAATGGTGAAAGAAGCATGCAACACACAGAAATACCTTTTGCTTGCAGGAATTAGGGACTGCTCTCAACCTTAAGGGTCCGTTGGAAAGAGAGAGACAGAGAGCATACCTGAGACCCTATTTATTGAGGGAAAGACACTCAAGAAAGTTCCACCCAAATGAGGCAAGGGATTGGGTTTCAGGGGGGGTGTAGCCCAGTCCAATTGGGTGACACCCACTCCCAGAGCTTCATTCCCCTGCCAAGTGAAGGTGAGGTCCACCTGCTTTCCCACGCAGTGGAAGTCAGTTCTACACTTCTATTGCTCATGGCTAAGGGTACATGATCACTTCTATGTGGCAGCTCCCAACATAGAACTAAATAATACAATCAATGATTTAGATTTGAAGGACATATATAGAGTATTTCATCCATCATCAAGCGAATACACTTTCTTCTCAGCAGCGCATGAATCCTTCTCTAAATACATCATATGTTATGCCACAAAGCAACTCTCAGCAAATACAAAACAAAAAGTACTGCCCTGCATTCTATCAGAACATAATGAAATAAAACTAGAAATCAACAATAAAATAAAAATAGAAGGTATTCCAACACCTGAAGACTAAACAGCATGCTATTGAATGATGAATGGATAACAGAAAAAATCACTGAGGAAATAAAAAAAATACTTAGAGGTAAATGAGAACTCTTTGATACAATATATCAAAAATCTCTGAGACACCATGAAGACAGTGCTAAGAGGAAAGTTCATTCCATTAAGCTCATACATTAAAAGAATAAAAAGTCAACAAACAAATTTTTGACTAAAGCCCTAGAAAAAGAACAAATCCACACCCAAAACAGTAGAAAACAAATCAGAGCCAAAATATATGAAATTGAAACAAAAGAAAAAAATTGACAAAACAAAAAGTTGGTTCTTTAAGAAAAATAAATAAAATTGATAAACCCTTACCTACACTAATGAAGAAAAAGAGAAAACTCAAATTACTAAAATTTGTGATGAAAAAGGAAATATCACAATGGAGAGTACTGAAATACAGAAGATAATTAGAGACTACTTTGAAAATTTATACTCCAGTGAAATAGAAAATCTCAAAGACATCAACAAATTTCTAGAGACATATGATCTACCCAAACTAAATCAGGAGGACATAACACAATTTTAACAGACCAATTTCAAGCAATAAAATAGAATATGCCACAAAAGCCTACCAACCAAGAAAATCCCAGGACCAAATGGATTCTCAGCCAAGTTCTACAAGACCTTCAAAGGAAAATTAACACCAATACCCCTCAAATTATTCCATAAAATAGAAAAGGAGGAAAATCCTTCCAAATTCATTCTATGAGGCTAGTATCAGCCTGATAACAAAACCAAATAAAGACACTTCAAAGAAAGAAAACTTCAGACTAATATCCCTGATGAACATAGACATAAAAATTCTTAATAAAATTCTGGCAAAATGCATACAAAAACATATAAAAAGATAGTGCATCATAATCAAGTAGGGTTCATCCCAGGGATGAAATGTTGGTTCAACAACATAAGGAAATCAACTAATAAATGTAATTTATCACATCAATACACTTAAAGACAAGACTCATATGATCATCTCAATAGAGGCAGACAAAGCATTTGACAAAATACAGCTCACCTTCATGTTTGAAACACTAGAAAAACTAGGGATAGTAGGAACATGCCTCAACATTGCAAAAGCTATATATGCTAAACCCAAAACCAACATCATTCTAAATGGACAAAAATTGAAAGCATTTCCTCTAAAAACTGGAACAAGACAGAGGTGCCCTCTTTCACCACTTCTATTCAACATAGTCCTTGAGACTCTAGCCAGAGAAATAGATGAAAGAAATTAAAGGGATACAAATAGGAAAAGAAGAACTCAAACTATCACTATTTGCCAACTATATGATTCTATATTAGAAGATCCAAAAAATTCCACCAGAAAACCTCTAGAACTGATAAATAAATTCAGCAAAGTAGCAGGATATAAAATCAATACCCAGGGCTGGGGATGTGGCTCAAGCGGTAGCACGCTCGCCTGGCATGCGTGCGGCCCGGGTTCGATCCTCAGCACCACATACCAACAAAGATGTTGTGTCCGCCGAGAACTAAAAAAATAAATATTAAAAAATTCTCTCTCTCTCTCTCTCTCTCTCTCTCTCCTCTCTCACTCTCTCTTTAAAAAAAATAAAATAAAATCAATACCCACAAATCAAATGTATTTCTATACATCAGTGATGAATCTTCTGCAAGAGAAATTAGAAAACTACCCCATTCACAATAGCCTTAAAAAAATCCTTAGGAATCAATATAACGAAAGAGGTGAAATACCACTGCAATAAAAATTGTAGAACACTAAAGAAAGAAATTGAAGAAGACTTTAGAAGATGGAAAGATCTCCTATGATTTTGAATGGGCAGAATTAATATTGTCAAAATGGCCATAATATCAAAGTGTAATATGGATATAATGCAATTCCTATTAAAATCCCAATGACATTCTTCACATAACTAAAAAAAGCAATCATGAAATTCATTTGGAAAAATAAGAGACCCAGAATATCTAAAGCAATCCTTAGCAAGAAAAGTGAAGCAGGAGGCATCACAAACCAGATCTTAAACTATACTACAGAGCAATAGTTGTATACATGTCTACTTTTGTGCCAGATACTGGCACAAAAGTAGACATGTAGACCAATGATACAGAATAAAAGACACAGAGTCAAATTCACATAAATATGATTATCTCATACTAGACAAAGGTGCCAAAAACATTGAGAAAAGATAGTTTATTCAACATATGGTGCTGGGAAAACTGGAAATCTGATCTCTCACCCTGCACAGAAATCAACTCAAAGTGGATCAAAGACTTAGGCACTATGACAGAGACCCTGCACCTAATAGAAGAAAAAGAATAGACGCAAATATTCATTATGTTGGCTTAGGACCTCACTTCCTTAACACGACTCTTAAAGTGCAAGAAGTAAAATCAAGAATCAATAAATGGAACGGATGCAAACTAAAAAGCTTCTTTGCAGCAAAAGAAACAATCAAGAACATAAAGAGAGAGCCTACAGAATGGGAGAAAAATCTTTATATGCACCTCAGATAGAGCACTAATCTCCAGGATATGTAAAGAACTCAAAAAACCTAACACCAAAACAAACAAACAAACAAACAAACAGCTCAATCAATAAATTAGCTAAGGAACTGAATAGACACTTTACAGAAAAAGAAATACAAGTCATGAATAAACATATGAAAAATTAGGGAAATGCAAATCAAAACTACACTGAGATTCCATCTTACTTCAGTCAGAATGGCAATTATCAAGAATACAAGCAATAATAAGTGTTGGTGAGGATGTAGGAAAAAAGGTTTACTCATGCATTGCTGGTGGGAGTACAAATTGGTGCAACCACTCTGGAAAGTAGTATGGAGATTCTTCAGAAAACTTGGAATGGAACCACCATTTGGCCCAGTTATTCCACTCCTCTGTTTATACCTAAAGGGCTTAAAATCAGTATACTACAATGATGCAGCCACATCAATGTTTATAGCAGTTCAATTCACAATAGCTAAACTATGGAGCCAACCTAGGTGTACTTCAACAGAAACGGATAAAGAAAATGTGTACATGTACACAATGGAGTATTACTGAGCCTTAAAGAAGAATGAAATTATGGCATTTACAGGTAAATGGATGGAACTGTAGACTATAATGCTAAGTGATATAAGCCAATCTCCAAAATATCAAAGGCCCAGTGTTTTTTTCTGATAAGTGGATGCTGATTCATAGTTGGGGGTGGGGGATAGAGAATAATGAAGGAAATTTGGATTGTACAGGGGTGAGTGAGGGGAGGGGGCTGTGGGGATGAGAAGAATGGTAGAATGAGACAGACATTATTTTTTCAAAAAAAAATTTTAGTTGTAGTTGGAGACAATATCTTTATTTTATGTATTTATTTTTATGTGGTGCTGAGGATCGAGCCCAGTGCCTCGCAAGTGCTAGGCGAGTGCTGTACCGCTGAGCCACAACCCCAGCCCTGAGACAGACATTATTACCCTATATATGTGTATGATTACACTACTGGTGTGACTGCACCATATACAGATGAAGGAATGAGAAGTTGTAATCCATTAGTGTACAATGTGTCAAAATGCATTCTACTCTCAGGTATAACTAATTGGAACAAATTTTAAAATTAAAAAAGAAAAAAGATGCTAAGCAACTCAGTGAGACCCTGCCTCTAAATAAAATGTAAAATAGGACTGGGGATGTGCTCAGTGGTCGAGTGCCCCTGAGTTCAATCCCTGGTACCCATACCCCCTTGCAAAAGAAGAAAGTAGAAGGGTATTGGCCAGGGGTTAGATGGACTGGGAGCAGAGTGTCATTATTTAATGGATATAGAGTTTCAGTTAAGGGAGATAATTCAGTTCTGGGGAGGTCTAGCATGCATGGTGATAACTGTTGCACAACAGTGTGGACAATAGAAGGGATTGTACACTTAGAAATGGTCACACTGCAAAGTTTCATATGTATTTTATTGCAATGAAAGACATATTTCAAAGTAGGTATCAAGCATGGAAATTGCTAACTCAAAGATGGCACCTTCAGAAAATAGAGCTCAAGAAGTATTTAGATAAACATGCTTGTGATAGGTCTATAACTTAGTTACTTAAGGAAACTAAGAGTTGAAGCTCTAGGTTACAAGATTCTGAATTTGACATAATCTTCTATTAGTCTATCAAGACTGACATACAGAGTAATACATACTGGGTAGCTTCAGCAATAGAAATTTATTTTCTCATAGTTCTGAAGGCTGCAAAACAAATTCAAGATGCTAGGGGTATAGTTTATGGTGAAGACTCTCTTCTGGATTGCAAATGTCTGCCTTCTTTCTGTGTTCTTAGACTTTTCTCTGTGCATGCATACTCCTGGAGGTCTCTCTTTTTCTTCTGAAGACAGCTGTCCTTATGAACTCACATCACCTTAATTAGCATCTTAAAGGCTTTGTCTCCAAATAGTTACAAGGAGTTATGCCAACAGCACATGAATTTGGTGGGGATGAAATTTACTCCATAATTGGCTGGGGATGTGGCTCAGGCGGTAGTGCGCTCACCTGGCATGCGTGCGTCCCGGGTTCGATCCTCAGCACCACATACCAACAAAGATGTTGTGTCCGCCGAGAACTAAAAAATAAATATTAAAATTCTCTCTCTCTCCCTCTCTCTCTCTCTCTCACTCTCTCTTTAAAAAAAAAAAGAAATTTACTCCATAATAGACCTCTATGTACTTTTACAAACCACTCCGTTGCACCATCGTAATAAACAAGTGCTGACCAAATTCCAAAACTCCTTACACAATCAATCTCACAAAATTCTCATTTGATCATAATCATGATTGTGCTGCCAAGTGGATAGAAATTTTAAAGATAGTAAATTAGTTGAAAATGCAGTATACAGATGTTCTCTGGGGGGAAATGAAAGCTCAATTATTCAATAAGAAAGCACAGAGCATTGCGCCATTTCATCAGGCCACATCCATCAGACGCGATAACTGCACCTTCATCCATCATCATGTACAGTAGGAATAAAAGTGCTGGAACAGAACATCAATGGAGGCTGCTTTGAAACAAAGTGCTTCATTTCAGTAAACATCCTGGCTGCTCCGATGGTTCCATCTTATGAGGCAGTAACGTTATCTGTGGTCCACATGCTATCCCTCTCAGGTTTTCTCTTAATTAAGATTCAAGTACATTTGTTTAGATAGACAAAGCAAAAGCTTCCTCAAACCAATGAACTGTTTACTTCAAGCATATTTTTAGTCATTTTCTGTTTTAAATTGTCTTTTGAAAAATGGTTAGTTGCTAATATTCTGGTTATTCTGTGCCTCGCTTGAACCACCTGGACCTGAGATCTATAGATACTGACTTGCTCTTGTTCCTTGAGACCTGTCCAGTTTTTTCAGTGTATGAAGTATTTAAAGACCCTCATGATAGAATACATCTTTCTCATCATTATAATATCTTAACAATCTAGATTTTCCAGTTGAAGATAGCCAGTTATATGTTCAGAAAGCAAAACTTTGTGGATTTATATAATCTTCACAGGAAGGATTAAAATATAAAAAAAAAATGTTTCCTACCATTCCTAATTGACTTCTCAGTACTTGAAAACTAAAACCATTTCTTTATAACTGGTGAAGTGTCTTGGGGAAAATTCTTTAACATTTTTAATGTGGGCATCCCATTTAAATTGTGTCTATTTTAAGCTGGGTACAGATGGTGCATGCCTGTAATCCCAGTACCAGTGAGGCTCAGGCAGGAGGATCACAAGTTCAAAGCCAGCCTCAGCAATTTGGCCAGGCCCTAAGCAACTTAGAGAGACCCTGTCTGAAAATAAAGAAATAAAAACAGGCTGGGGACATGGCTCAGTGTTCAAGTGTCCCTGTGTTCAATCCCCGTTACCAAAATGAATGAATGAATGAATGAGTGAATGAATAAAATGGATCTATTTTGTAAACAAGATGGACATAATTAAAATAAAGCAACATTCTTTTATCAGATTTTTAGAATATTAATAGAAGATCTTTGATGATCAAATAGTGAATTCATTTGGTTCCTAAGAAATTAATTGAGCCTTTTGGAATGTTATCACAGAGAAATACCTAGTATTATGTGCCTATTACAATGGTAAGCAAATTGAAGATACTCAGTAGATAGTAACAATTATAACAAAATAATTAATATTATGTTGCTGATTCATGTATTTTGCTCTGAGATCAAGATTCAAGTAAAATATTTTTTACATAAAATGAGCACAATTACTACCTTCAGTCACACACCGTTCAACAAATCAATGACTACCTGCTCAATGACTACCTGCAATGTGCAAATCTCTAATCATCTCTCAGGATGAATTAGTGCATTAAGCAACAGTTTTGAAATGGTTAGTACAAAAACAAGGCTTCTTATTTCTGTTTATAGAAGTTTGGAACCCTCTTTTCCCCTATACAGCATATCCAATTTTCATGACTCTCAAACATAGTATTTTGGGTGCTTTTTTGTTTTCTTCTTCTTCAGTGTTCCATGACCACCACTAATACCAAATTATTACTAATAGTTCTTCCTCCTGTGGTTTTATCACCGCTGGAAAAAATTAAACACAGAAAGGGATCTGATCGTGGTTTCTCCTAGAGGACTGGGAAACTCGACTCAGGATTTGCTATCTACCCCTCTGGAATTTCCTGAGAGGGAAAGTGTTTGGCCAAAGGTAGGAAGAAGTCGTGCTCACCTAAATCTTAACTTTCTGAAATTTCACACACATCACAAAATTTTAAAAGGAGGGAAAAAAAAGAAGAGAGAAAAAAGCCAACTTCCCCGAGCTATGGTCACTCAGTTTAAAAGTATAAATGTTATACTTTTTCTCTGTTACTGCTTTTCTTTAAAAAATTGCACCTTAAAAACAGAAAAATCAGAAGAGAGTCTACCTTCAACATATTATTTTTTATGAAGGATTTTTCCTAAGATTTTCACTTTTCATGTCGGAAAGAATCAGAGTTCATTGACTCAGATGGTCATCTTTGTCTACAGGATTAAAATCAGATGGACATAGATCATTGTCTTGGCTGAAAACCTAAAAAAAAAAAAAAAAAACAACAAAAGAGGGAAGAGATGTGTTGATGGTTGACTACAGATTAAAAACAAGCACTGGTTTGATTCAGAGCTTTTCTGTAGTCAATGACGAAAAAATTTTATTATAATTCTAACAAATTCAGCCCTGTATTGTATTACCAAAAATATCTTCAGGCACACTTTAAAATCAAAAAAAGTTGTTGTTAGAATTAAATTAACACTGTTTACAATTATTTGATCCCTATCTAGGTGGAGACACATACACACACTCACACACACACACACTCACACATATTAATCAGTTGGAAAGTAAATGGATCTCAAGTATAACAAATAGTGTTAAAGAAAAAAAAACTATTTATTTGGATCAATTTCAATGAACAAGACAATAAATTTTTTTAAGACATAGTCTTACTAAGGTTCCTAGGGCCTCTCTAAATTGCTGAGGCTAATCTCAAACTTGTGATCCTCCTGCCTCAGCCTCATGAGTCATTGGGATTCCAGGTGTCTGCCAAAACAGAATCTGGAAGTGAAATGCAGTGATTGCCAGGTGTAATTTATGCAGATTTACTTAGAGTTCTGTCTGGAACATCAAGAAACTGATTTAAATCAGGGAAGATATAGATCTTTTTTTTGAGCAATTATATTTAAGTAAATGAATTTATTCATTCTTACTATTTGAAATAAAAAAGGAATAGGAAGCTTAACTTTTAGATAATGACACATACCAAATTTGATGTTTATAATCACAAGGGCATTTACTCAAAAAACTTTGCCTCAATGTGTGGCTCAGTCCCTACAGAGTTCCATGTTGACATTCTCAATTCACACACCCTAGTCCTAAAGGAGACTTCCTCTCAGTTTTATTCCCATCTCTTTTGTTAACTTACATTTTTGGGAAAAAATGCTATAGATTATCTTCCTTATGCCTTCTATAAAATAGAAACAATGATATTTATTCCTATCTTTGTTCATATCAGGTATAAATATAATGATAATAATCAAAGTTCCAGTGAGTATTCTAAAAAAAAGAAGATGATTTCTCTTTGTTCAGAAACATAATCCCTCTCAAAGAATAGTAAGCATTAATTGTAAGATTAATTGAAAAGCCAATATTAATAATTTTCCTTTGTCAGACATTGTTATTGGTGATATACATAAAATGAATAAGGTAGGGCCCCTTTTCTCAAAAACCTTACCAAGTACATACACACATACATATATACATACAAAGTGGCAAATTCTATAGGCACAGGGTGGCCCTCAAAGTATAATGATCAGTTTAACCTGAATATCCAGAAAGAACTTGGTTAAAGTGACACTTGCATAGTGTCATTAAAGATGATTCTCCTGCACTTCAGATGTGGCTCAATGGGAAAGCACTTACAGAGCATACTGGAGGCCCTGGACTCAATCCTCAGCACTGCACAAAGAAGATAATTCTCTAGCTCATCCATAAAAAAACATGAAGAGGACTGTACAAAATGCAGAATGACATGGTCATACAGTGAATGGGACATTGGATGTGTGAAGACAGAGTCCCTATTGTTTTGGTTGTAAGAGACAGAAATATAGCTCAGATGAACTGACGCATGCCAAGAAAATCTGTTGATTTAAATACCAATCTACAATGAAGCAGAGCCTTTTGAGTAATGCAATTGGCTATAGTTTGTATCTTAAATGTCTCCTGCTTATTCCCTAAGGTGGTGGGTGCTACTGGGAAGTGGTGGGACCTTTAAGAGATGGAGCTTAATGAGAGGTCTTAGGTCATTAGGAGTGTGGGGCCTTGGTCTCTCCTTCCTCTCTTTCACTTCCTGATCATGAGGTGAACAGTTTTGCTCTGCCAAGTGATCCTACCAATAATTGGTTCCCTATCCCAAAGCAATGAGGTGAACTGATCATTTATTGAAACCTCTGTGAGCCAAAATAAACTTTTTTCGCTTTACAGTTTGATTATCTCAAGTTTTTATTACAATAACAAAAGGGTGATGAACACAGGATCCAAGGACAGAGTTAAATTATTAAGATCTGTCTCTCTTATCTGTCTTTCTCTAATGTCTCCTTTGTGTTGCATTGAATGGCTTTCTTCTTCACTGTACCCAGGAGAGAACACACCAAAAGGAGTTAGAGAACCGCATCCTAACTTATTTGCCTGTGTCCCACAAAGAAATTTGGTTTTAACCAATATTGAAGAAAGAGATTTTTTCTTCCAGCTCCAGGATAGAAATTTCCAGGAAGTACTAATAGTAACAGTCCAAGCTTGAGTCTTGTAGATGGGAACAAATGTAATAGCTACAACAAAATAACAGATAACGCAGTCATAGAGGTAGGCCGGGGCCAATCATGGAGAATCCTATGTGGCAAACAAAGAAGTTAGGATTTCATACTGTAGGCTAAGAGAAATAGAGAAGTTTTAAGCAGAGGAGTAATAGAAAAATATTTAGATACTTCTTGTCCACAAAGGATAATGGGGTAAAGGAGGAGAGATGAGGGTGGGCTATTAGGACGTAGTTTCATGATCTGTGCATGAGATAATAAGGGCTTGGACCAGATGAAAGCAGTGGTAATGTGGGAGAAATAGAACAAATATGAATTAGTGTTCACTGATCATAGGTGCTTGAGAGGGAAAATTATACATAATAACAAGATTTCTGGTTCCCGTGCTAGGTAAATAACCGTACCATTACACAGAATGAAAACCATTCAAAAAGAAAAAAAAAAATGATCTCATTTTGGGATGAGGAAAGGGTCATGTGAAATATCAGGGTGATGTCCCACAGACAGTTTTGTGTCTGGCCTTTGGCTCAGGAGAGAGATGAGTTGAACAGAGTATGTAGGGCTGGGAACACCCACACAGGGATGGGAGTTGAAGACATGAGGGAGCTGAGGAGGTCAGAAGAATTGTGCAAGATGAGAAAAGGGAAGAGAACAAAACAGAGATCTCCAATAGACCCAATGACTATGTCTCAGTGGGTGTGACTTTGTGATGCATCCGTTTGGCTAGCGTAGGCTCCTACAACATCCTTCCCCACTCAACCACCACTACCAGGATTTTCTTCAGTTTTCCTGACTCTTGGGCCAGATGTGTACATGTGTTGAGCTTCATGGTGAAGTGCCCAGGCTTCTGCAGGGCATGTTCATCACCATAAGTCAGAGGAAATATGAATAAACAGGTTACAGTCCATCCCAGGAGAGTTCCACCTCTTGCTCTTGGGGTTTGAGTTTGCTGTGGTCTTCCCTTCCTGACAGCCTGACTTTGGGTTCCAACATAAGACATGAAAGTTGATAAGCCCAGGCTTCTGTGGATGTGTGTGTATGTGTGTGTGTGTGTGTGTGTGTGTGTGTGTGTGTGTGTGTGTGCGTGCGTGTAAATACAGATAAACAGATACACAGTATGTAAATCTCTTGCTGAGGCTGTGGTTGAATGCTGACTGTTACAGAGAGCCAAGAAAGACTAGATTTAAAAGCAAACTTAGAGGGGATTCTGATCAGTGATGGAGGACACATGCCAAATGTTGCAGAGAAATCCACTAAGTAAAATTTAAAGACTTCCCATCAGATTTAACAGTATGATAATGGGTGATATTGTCTCAAACAATGCCAAAGAAGTAATTGGGAAGGAATCCTGTTAAAAGTGACATAAATATTCACTAATCTTTCAAACAGTTCTAATTTGAAAAGAGGCTAGATTAAATAGTTTCAGGGTACTATTAGGGTTTTCTTTTGTTTTTTTTTTCTTGTGGTCAAAAACATAAAATGACATAAAATTTCCCCTCAATTTTGAAGTGTATAGAACTTTTTCATCTTGCAAAACTGAAAATCTATACCCATTGAACAACTACTCATTTGTCCTTTCTCCTACCCTCTAGTAACCACAATTCTAACTTTCTAAAAGTTTAATTAGATGTAGTGGTTTTCTTTTTGTGACTGTCTTATTTCACTTAGCTTAGCATTCTAAACGGTCAGCCATATTGCAGCAAATAATAGCATTTCCTTCTTCTTAAAGGCTGAAATTTATTTTATAGTATACATAGGGCACATTTTCTGTATCCATTTATCTGTTGATGACCATGTAAGTTATTTCCACCTCTTGGTGTTATTGTGAATAATGCTACAAGGATAATAGGTATGAGAGTATATGTTTGAGATCTTGTTTCCAGTCCTTTTGGAGGTATACTCAAAAGTGAAATTTTCAATCAGATTGTTCATTATTGAGTTATGGGAGTTCTTTGTATATTCTGAATATTAACCTCATCAGATATATGGCTTGTAAATATTTTCTGCCATTATATAAATTGCATTTTCATTCTGTTGATGATTCCTTTGAGGTAAAAGAGTTTTAAATTTCATTTAATTTAACTACTTTTTTCCAAATGTTTATGCTTTTGATGTCATATTATTGCCTAGACCAATGTCATGAGTTTTTTTTCCCTATGTTTTCTTCTGGGAATTTCATAGTTTAAAGTTTTACATTTAGGTCTTTATTTCATTTTGAGCTAATTTTTGTACATGTGTAACATAGGGCTCAATTTCATTATTCTGCATGTAGATGTCTAGCTTTCCCAGCATCACTTGTTGAACAGGTCATCTTTTTCCCATTCTGTAGCCTTGGCAACCTTGTAAAAAATTATTTGACCATAAGTGTGTAGGTTTATTTCCAGAATTTTTATTTTGTTCTATTGGTCTATATTTCTGATTTTATGCAAGAATAATACTGCTTTGATAGCTGTCGCTTTATAATACAGTAACATAACCTATAGAAATGACAGTGACAGCAATAAATTAGAGAGTGGTCTCCTAATATTACCCAAGGGAATGGGACCTGATTCTGGGAGAAATGACTCTAGGTCTCTGTACAGAATTTGATGGTGTAAGGCAAAGGATAAAATGGTCTTTAAAAATATTGGTTTTGTTTGTTCAGATTATTTTGAATATAGTGCAACATCACAAATAGGTTTTGCTGTTTTAAGGGAGAATGTACTATCCAAAAGATGAAGATTCAGGTCTTGCCTTTTGGGTTTCTCAATGCCTATTAACTAATATATTAGAATTTTGGCTTATATATTGATCTAATTGGTTTGTCCTCTAGAGTAAAATCATCTCAGAGAACACTGACAAGTGAACTCCAAGGCTTATAAACCCAAGATTCAGACAATAATCTTACACCAAAACATTGACCTGTGAGAGCCTTTCTTAGCAGAAACGTGTGAATTCTTTGAGAATGTCTTTCTTTCCTTTAGCTAACTTATTGATCAATTCTTATAACTACATGAATGAATGGGTGGTTAGCTAGAATTTCACTAGATCATTCTATTGTTCAATTTAATAATATGGATTAAATTGGAATGTTTGGATTTTTGTTGTTGTTGTTTTTCTTTCTTTCTTTCTTTCTCTTTTTTTTTGGTACCAGGGATTGAACTTGACCACTTAAACACAGGGGCACTTGACCACAGGGGCACTTGACCACTGAGCCACATCCCCAGCTCTGTTTTGTATTATATTTAGAGACAGGATCTCACTGAGTTTCTTAGAGCCTGGCTTTTGCTAAGGCTGGCTTTGAACTTGCAATCCTCCTGCCTCAGAATCCCCAGCCACTGGGATTACAGGCATGCTCCACAACACCCAGCTTGGAAATTTTTTGACAGAAGCATTATTTGAAAAAAAAGTAATGTAACAAAGTAGGGCATAAAAAATATTAATCCCTTTATTGTATTGGAAATAACTTTCTAATAGCATGCTTACTTTTTGAAGACAGTTCTCACAAAAATTCAGACTCCAATAATACTCTTGACTTGCTACATTGTTCTCAGAAGTTGACATTTAAGAAGACGGTTTTAGTCATTGTAGGCCATGATGGCACTTTTTCCAAAGTCTGAGGACTCTGATCCCCTGTGGGTTTATATTAGGGAAAGCCATGAACTTTTGGGTTAGGCCCACCGTGTATAGATATTTTCTTAAGCTTAGATGTTGTGGGAATTCATTTATTTTGAAACAAAATAATTTACTCTTATAATTTTCATCCTACATAAATAATATTGATTGCCAATTATTTCAAAATATTTAACCTAAATGGTCACTGCATTTCAGAGTAATAGCAGGTCACATAACAAAGCTAATGATGACCTGCTTCATGAATGAGCTTCCTTATGTTCCAGAACCATAGATGGACGATTTTTTAAACTTAACCTTTAAAAGAAACAATAGGAAACAGTGGTTTCATAGTGATATAGTTCATTTAATATTCTTCATCTTCAATACAAAACTGGTATTAACTAGGATTATGGATGGATTTTCCAGCCCTTTGGAAAAAAAAATTCAAGTAAACACATATTTTAGAAAACTTGGTCTTCTTGGATTAAAGGAAGTATAGAGATCAGGCTTTCAAAATTTCTCTGGTTTAGAGACTGTATGCAAAGTAAGTTGGTGCAGCTGAATTAATCACAAGCTTCAGCTAATTCTTTTTGCATCCTTATTAATCAGGTTAGGGTTTCTGTTCTATTAATGTAAACAGAGAAAGGTCAACAATTTCGCTAGGGGCATCTTCCAGGGCATGGGAATTAAGTGAAAAGTCATCCTTCATTCCCTTGCTGGACTGAAAACAGCCTCAGTCCTCAATTTTGAGTTTTAGACAATGTGGAATGCGCTGTATTCACAGAGCCTGTAGTTCCTGAACAACAATGAAGGTCATTTATTACAGGATGGTCAGCCAAGCCCGCAATGATTCTTTGATTAATGAAAAGTGTTTTTGCATGTTATGCCTTGGGATGTTCCTTCACCATTTTTTTTCCCCCTTCAAGAGGATTTTTGCATTGTACTCATGCTCCACACGAGATGTTTTAGCCTGAGATTTGCTACATGATGTGCCAAAGGTGGTCAACAATAAAGCAGATATTTTAAATTAACTTAGAAAGTTTATGTTTTTTTTTTTTTCCCCATGGGAGAAAATGTTAGATTCCTATAGAAGCTCTCCTAGAATCAACCAAGGAAGTGGCATAGAGCAAAAATATTCATTGTAAAAGTTTAAAAATCTAACAAATTTGAAAAAAAAATAGCAAAATGGTAGGTGAGTTTTTGCTCATTAACTTCTGCTGATCCAATCTGCATGTACTACAAATGCTGTCTCACACACATTCAAACACCATGCTTCTGCACCATGGGGAACACAAGGCTTTGTAGGATCAGCCAAGAGGATTTCAAGTGAACACACTCCCCAGCTTCAAATCTTGGCAATCATTGTAGACCCTCTATTTTATCAGATCTAATAATTAAATGTGTCAACTAAGAGTTTTATCTGCCTTTTGAACTAAGATGAAATTTCCTTCTAATTTCTAAAACTGTGTTGATATCCAACTTTCTGATATTCTGGATATTCACCAGACCCTATGATAGGGAAATGACTTAAAGTTACTCGGGGTATTTGAAGACAAGGATTCCCATTTGTTCATTACTTTATTTGTTCAAGCATTGAACCCATTTGTCACATGACTTTTTCAAGGTAGTCACTGTGGTAGATATTTGAGGTAGGGCTATGGATTCAGACAATAAGCCAGGCATCATCCCTAGCTTCTTGAAGCTTATAAATAGCAGGTTTGTATATGAATGTATCATATCCTCTCCCAAATGCTTTGGGAATGCTAATCTCCTGGAGGGGTTCAGAGTTTAGCTCAGTCATTATTACCTGCCGCAGTCTTGGCTGGGCACAAAATCACGAGCCACTCACAGCTTTGTAGATTCAAACAGCAATTCTTTATTCCCGAACTCACTCCGGCCCTCTACACACACGTTCTGAGGAAATCCAAGTTCTGCCGCACAATTCACGTCCCAAATACTTTCTCAATTCCAGGAGAACTCAACGGGAACTCAGGCAGCAGGATACGCCCTATTCCCAGCAGCCATAACCTTAAACCTGAAACTGCCTTAAATCCAGATTGTCCTAAACCGGGAACACCCTAAACCCAAATTATCCTAAACCGGGATACTTCCTAAAACCTGCAGGATACACCCTAAACCTGGATCCACCCTCGTCCTTGAACAGGGTCACCTTTCTCAAACACACATGCAATGTCACAGTGAATTTCCAAGGCAAGTCCATTTAACATGGGGTACGCTGGCAAGGAAATTTCGATGCGTCATTCCTACTTGGCAATGGCCCTCAGCAATTACCTACTCCCTCTCTGCTCTATGGTCTTTCACATATCCAGGTTTAGAGCTTGCCATTCCCACTAAGGTCTCAGAGTTCAACTGATGATTTAAAACAATTTATTCCAGGTTTCTGTAAGGGGCCATATCTGATTTCAAAAACTTTGGAATTCGTTTGGGCAACACAGAGTACATGAACCCATGTGCAACTTCAAACTGGTCTTCAGGCCTAGCATTAAGCACCTGGATAACTGGGTCACTTATCCACTGCCTACGTTCAGCCAGGTTCAGTGATAGGAATTCAGCAGTCACTAGGACTAATTTTCATACACAGACACACACACACACACACACACACACACACACACACACACACACAACTCCCTCTCCAGGGTAGCTTCTCCAGGGTCTGCCCAAGAAAATGAATCCAAGATTCCACCTACCTCGGCTTTCTGATTATAACTTGGAGTCCCCGAGGAAGATGATAGTCTATCCCCAAACCAGGCCATTTGTCTGGGACTGGTCTAATCTATCTGGTTCATATTAATTCCTATCACAACACCGAAAACTGCCCCAATATTCCACGACATTCTCAAAGAACCAACTTTTGTTTTAATGGTATTTATGAGCACTGACACTGCAGTTTACCTGACTGAAGATTTCACCACCATCTGGAAACTGCTGCTGGCTTCATCTATCAGCTGTAACTTCTTGGATGATGTCGATGGGAATAATATTGATGAGAGTCACCAGTTGTGAAAGCCTGCCAAGTCTGTCTTTACACTATGATTTTTTAATTTAGTAGGCAATTTATTCTTCACAAAAATTCTATGATGTAAGCATTGTTGTCTCCAGTCTATGAATGAGGAGAATGAGACTCTGAACGATTCAGCCAAAGATCTCTGGCCAAAGCTAGGTTCAAACATAGGTTAGTCCATTCTTGCCTCTAACAAATATGGTGATATAGGACTTTGGGAATACTAATCTCCTGGAGGAGTTCAGAGTTTAGCTCAGTCACTAGTATCACCTACTCCCTCTCTGCTCTATGGCCTTTCACATACCCAGGTTGAGAGCTTGCCATTCCCACTAAGATTTCAGAGTCCTATATGATGATATAGGACTCTGAAAGCCAAAGACTCTGAAGCCAAAGATCTCTGGCCAAAGCTAGGTTCAAACTTAGTTTAGCTTCTCCAAAGTCCATTCCTGCCTCTAACAAATATGGTGATATTGAACTTTCCAAATTTTAATACAGAAGTTAGAAATTGTCTGAGGAAAATTGGAGAGTATCCTTATTGGTTCAAAAGAGTCTGGCTCTGCTATACTCCACAGTATCTTTCTCTTTTTTTTAACTTTTTATCATGCTTTTTTATTTTTAAACTCTTTTTTAGATATACATGATGGGTATTTTTATATATATACATGGAGTATAACTTGTTCTAACCAGTCATGTGATTAAACATGATGTGGATTTTCACTGGCCATGTATTCATATACAAACATAGGAAAGTTATGTTCAATTTATTCTACTGTCTTTCCTATTCCCATCCCTCCTACCTTCCCTTCCTTCTCCTTTGTCTAATCCAGTAAAGTTCTATTCTTCCCTCCCTGCTCCCTTATTGTGTGTTAGCATTCACATATCAAAGAGAATATTTGGTCTTTGGTTTTGGGGGATTGGCTTATTTCACTTAGCATGTAAATTTCCATCCATTTACATGCAAATGTCATAATTTCATTCTTCTTCAAGGCTTAGTAATATTCCATATATACCACATTTTCTTTATTCATTCATCTGTTGAAGGGCTCCATAGCTTAGCTTTTGTGAATTGAGCTACTATAAATATTGAGTGCTGCATCACTGTAGCATGTTGATTTTAAGTGCTTTGGGCATATATCAAGGATATGTGTTATATGGTCCCACTCCAAGTTCTCTGGATCCATTACAAGTTTTCTGAGGAATATCCATATTGTTTTCCAGAGTGGTTGCACCAATTTGCAGCCCCACCAGCAATGTATAAGTGTACTTTTTTTCCCCCCACATCCTCGGCAACATTTAGTGTTTCCTGTATTCTTGATAATTTCCATTCTGACTAGAGATAGAATCTCAGTGTGGTTTTAATTTGAATTTCTCTAATTACTAGAGATGTTTAACATTTTTTCATATATTTGTTGAGCATTTGTATTTCTTCTTCTGTAAAGTGCCTATTCAATTCCTTTGACCATTTATTGACTGGATTATTTGTGGTTTTTTTGTTGTTAATGTTGTTAGTTTGTTTTTGTTTTCTTAAGTTTGTTGAGTTCTTTATATATTCTGGAAATTAATGTTCTACCTGAGGTGCATTTGACCAAGATTATCTTCCATTCTGTAGGCTCTCTCTTCACGTTCTTGATTGTTTCCTTTGTTGCTTTGAAGAAACTTTTTAGTTGGATACCATCCCATTTATTCTTTTTTTTTTTTCATTTCATTATGTGCCTTCTTTTTTTTATTTACTTATTTTTTTATTGGTTGTTCAAAACATTACATAGTTCTTGATATATCATATTTCACACTTTGATTCAAGTGGGTTATGAACTCCCATTTTTACCCCGTATACAGATTGCAGAGTCACATCAGTTACATTTCCACTGATTTACATATTGACATACTCATGTCTGTTGTATTCTGCTGCCTTTCCTATCCTCTACTATCCCCCCTCCCCTCCCCTGCCCTCCCCTCTTCTCTCTCTACCACCTCTACTGTAATTCATTTCTCCCCCTTGTATTATTTTTCCCTTTCCCCTCACTTTCTCTTGTATGTAATTTAATGCAACACCCATTTATTCTTGATTTTACTTCTTGTGCTTTAGGAGTCTTGTTGAGGAATTCAGTTCCTAAGCAGACATGATGGAGTTTTTGGCCTACTTTGTCTTCTAGTAGGTGGAAGGTCTCTAGTCTAATGCTTAGATCCTTGATCAACGTTGAGTTGAGTTTTGTGCCAGGTGAGAGATAGGGGTTCAATTTTATTCTGCTACCTATGAATTTCCAGTTTTCCCAGCACCACTTGTTGAAGGGCCTATCTTTTCTCCAATATATGTTTACGGCACCCTCATCTTGTATGAGATAACTGTATTTATATGTGAGTATATCTCTGTGTCTTCTATCTTGTTCCATCGGTCTTCATGTCTCCACAAGATATTTTAGAAAACAAAAATATTTTGTTAAGTTTAAACATAATATTACAGAATGCCAATAGATGTTCAACTATGTATTATTTCCATGTATTTAGAAGACTTGATGGTAAATAAAGTTTTATAAATTTAATTAGACTAAATTCATAAAATCAGCTGGTTAGTTGGTTTTACTTCAGTTATTTGTGATTGAAGTAGATTGGCATTAAAACCAAAAAAAGAAAAAAGAAAAGAAGAGAAAATTTCTAATCCTAAGATATCAAATACACACAACCAAAACTATTCTACTCCCCCCACCTTAAACCATCTGGTCCTTCTTTTAGCCTAAATTCTACTTATTTATCTAGATCATCAAGAATCTGGCAATACTAGATTCTATTGTATATAAAAAATGAAGCACATTAGATACACTGTGAATGAGTTCATTTAAAATAATTTTAGCCATTTTTTGGAGCTATCTAGTTATTTACTGGTGTTAGCAATCAAGTATATTTGAAACATCTTACTTTACTTATTAGAAACAGCCCAGAACCCATGACATTTAAACTAGGCTCAAATTATGACCAAATTTGGATTTTTTTCCCAAATGGGTGACTTATAATTTCACAATCATGTGGTTGTAGAACAAAAAGAGTAGAAGACCCATACCCAGAGGTGGTAGACTACAATTTGAAGAATAAATGTTTTAATATGTAACATTTATGTCAGGAATATAGCTAATCTTGAAATATTTAAAGCAGGCATTGGTCTAAAGCAGATCAACTTAGACATTGAGAGTACAGAATTTGGAGTCATACAGACCTGGATTCAAAAGCCACCTGACATGAGCAAATTATTGAACCAGTTGATCATAATTTTCCCTGTGTATAAAACAGCATAATACTGACTCACAAGACTATTGAGACAATAAACAAGAAAAACCTATCTATTAGGCATCAATAAATTTTTTTCTAGTTAAAAGTTACATAATACTTTTTAAAAATAAGAGCATTGTGTATTTTATGCTACTGCATAAAATACATCTTATTGTTCATTATACTTTGTTAATATACAATTTTTAAATGATTCAAAATAAAATTGTGGACGATCTTTCAAAATGTTTATGTCAAAGAACTCCAACCTCATCAAAGAAGGTAAGAGTAAACTGCAACCATTCTGTGTATGCCAAATATACTGACAATACAGCAATTTGCTAGAACCTCAGCCTAGTTATTCTAGATCCTAGCCTTCCATGTCTCACAAGAGACACCTTGGCCCAGGTGGACATAGGTTGTACTGCAGTGCCAAACCCAGAGTGAAGGGCCCAGCAGCTATTGTACAAGAAGCAGTTACATGGTAGTCACTCATCATCATGACGCCCCGAATAGGCACACATGTGACTCCCTAGGAAGATGGCCCAGCATCAGAAGATACACATACCTTGCAATTTATACATAGGCAAGAATGTGCAGCCATGCTCAGGTCCTGTGGTGACAACTTCCTTTGGCAATGTTATTTTCAATAAACAAAAGTCTTGCTCTGAAGATAAACACAACTGCACCTATTGTTATTCACAAACTCTGATTCTAATTCCGATTCAATGTATCTTAACCATCTCCAAAATCTAGAATGGTCCATCCATCTCTTTCCAAATTAAAGTTTTTGAAATGAAGAAACTAATTTCTTTTCTTACTACCAATCCAGAGGTATCTATCTAATCAACCTTTATAATTTAGTGCAATTTTTCAATATGGAATAGAATAATATAAAGTACTTGTGACACAACCAAACATTTGATTTTACTCTGTAAATCTACATAAATGTTTCCAAGGTCAGTTTCTGCTTCTACTTTTTACTCATCCATAGGAGGATGTACTAACAGATAATACAAAATTACAGAAACAATTAGCAGTTCAAAAACTAGTAGTTAATTTTAGGTACTCTTGTTATCTCATACCTTACTAAGTTGTGAGCAACCAGAAAAGACATTTTTTTTCCCCTGCAAAGTTACCTTAAGACCCAGCACCATTTTTAATATCTACAAAGCAAAAGATAAAAAGAGTATGTAAGATTATGCTAAACACCATTTAACACCATCGATTTTCAAAAGATCAACCGCCTGATACGACGTTAAACATAGTTGAATGTGGTCCCACATCTCTGTGCCACTTTGCCAAGTTTCCGTCGGATGCAATTTGCAACCAGCAACATATTAAAAACCCCATAAATAGTCATTTTAATGTAAACACTGAACACTCCTTATTGTAGCAGTGAAAGCAGCCTCTCCAAAATGTACAAATAGAAAACAAATCCTTGAATTTCGTCTCAGGGCAGAAGGTGGATTAGAATTTGAAGACGTGCCAAATGGTAATTTGGGGCACAAATATTTCAAACAAAGCTGATCTATTATGAGTAATAACAGCATATGTTAGTTTCTAAATCAGTCTGCATATGTCACAGGAAGCACACCCAATTAGTATGTAAGGGCATTTACACTTCAGTAAAGTTATTAACAGTAAATCATAACAAAGTAGGTGTGCTCGAATGGTACATAGGATTTGAAATATACAGGAAAACTTGACACAAAAGCAGAAAAATAGAGTCAAATAGACTCTTAACTGAATTAAATCAGCAAATTAGCTCCCTTTTTTTTCTTTTCTTTCCTGTTATCATTACTATTGTTGTTGTTTTCTTTTCACAGATGCAATTGCTATGGTGCTTGACAGTTTCCTTTTAGTTAGCAAGCCTGGAAGGATTAAAGAAGACATTTGGCCTTTAATGGTTTTCTGTGTCTGAATGTGTATGTCCTCGGGAAAAAAAGGAACTGTGCAAGAAGCCATTAAGCACCAATGAGCGAGCACGGAGCTGGAACGTCTGAGTTATGTTCACTGGAACAGATGTTGTGTCCCAGAATTCCCTGAGCTGCCTCCGGCTTTTGCTGGTGTCAACCCTGTGGTAAATGGGTTTTCATAATGAATTTACTGTTAATTCTCACACACATACAAAACATTAGAATCACATTAAAGGGCTGACTAAATGCCACCGAGGCTCAGCGCTTGACTATCTTTTGTTCATTTGGAAGAAACTCTGAAGATTCCAGAAACTAAAATCATTCATAATAGTTGGGGAGAGTAACAGGCCTCCCATTGGTTGGAGAGAGGCTGACACTTTGTGGGGGTTCCTGAACCCCACTTATTAGGGCAGGACTTCTGTGGTTTGCCAGATAACTATAATAAAGATTATTGCTTTCAATACCAAATAAGGGGTATCTTATTGAACTAACCCAATTTTTTTTTTTTTTTTTTTTTTGGTATGGGGGATTGAACTCAGGGTCTCTCGATCATCAGTGAGCCACCCCCCCATCCCTATTTTATATTTTATTTAGAGGCAAGGTCTTACTGGGTTGCTTAGAATCTTACTGTTGCTCAGGCTGGCTTTGAATACATCATCCTCCTGCCTTAGCCTCCCGAGCCATGGGGATTACAGGAGTGAGTCACCATGCCCACCTCAGACTATTAATATTAGTTTGAGATAGACTTTTGGGATTTGGGGGGAGAATTTTTTCAAGACTCCCTCGAAGTTTTGGCCAAGGCATAATCATTTGTTTTGCATTGGTGCTTCTGAGGATTTCTGCTTTAGATGTCCAGAGCTCCTGTCAGCTTTGCTAACTCTCCAGCAACTGGCAGGCAAGTAGGTCAAGAAAGAAAAAGGCAAAAGTCCTCCTACTACATAGACAACTTTTGCCCTATGCAAACCTGGGGAATAATATCTTTCTAATACCTCAGGACATGTTAGAGCCATGCGAGTGATAAAGGGAGTCAGAATAAAATAAATGATTAAAAGAAATAAATAAAAGAAATCACTATTCTATTTTACTGGGGCTTCTAATTTTCAACTATGATGGTATATGGTTAAAAATGAAAGAAAAAAAACAAGAGAGTTTCCTTTGCCAAGTGTAAAACCATGTATGATGGGCTCACTGGTGATTATTTCCCATGGCCTCACTTCTTTGTGACTTTGATTCATGGCCTTGACTTTTGACCTTATGGTACCATCTTCTAGTCATCAGCCTTTGGGATGCTGGAAAAATTTAAAAGAACAGACCACTAGCATAATGAGTTTTTGATACTTATCTGGTGGAATATCAATTCCCATGATGGGAAACCAAGCATATTTCCATTACCAGGAGGAAAGTACAAGTTTTTGCCTGGTGCAGTGCCACATGCCTGCAATCCCAGCAGCTAGGGAAGCTGAGCCAAGAGGATCGGTGAGGCACTAAGCAACTCAGTGAGATTCTGTCTCTAAATTAAACAAAAAAAAAAAAAGGCTGAGGACATGGCTCAGTGGTTGAGTACCCCTGAGTTCAATCCTTGGAACTCCCCCCCCAAAAAAAGGTAGGGAGGGTTGGTGGGAATGTGGTTCAGGGGTTAAGTATCCTTGGGTTTAATTCTCAGTACCAGGAAGGAAGGAAGGAAGGAAGGAAGGAAGGAAGGAAGGAAAGAAAGAAAAGAAATGGATAAATAAATAAATTCCAATTTCTCATAAAATTTTTGAAGCACCACAATATTATTTTACCTCTGACTTTTCTCCCAATTTCCTTTAGATTTCATTACCATAGGAAAAGCAAGCAGAAGGAGAGATTCCTAATACACATTTAATTCTATTGATAGCCCAAGATTTTTGCCTCTGAATTTGTCAGGTTTTAGAAACCCAGGATTTCTAGCTTGCAAATCCATGACTTAAAGTACATGATCTCATGGTAAACCAATTATATGGAGGGGGAAAGCACAGGCTTGAATTTGCTTTAGTAAACTTGTTTATAAATTTAGCTATTTTGCCAACAGAATAAATAGATACCTACAGAGATAAATTTAAGGAAGAAAATATTTTTTTTTTCTTGAAAAGTTCAGATAAGCATGTTCAGATTCATGGATGTCTTAAGTGTGTTGAAGATGAATTCTGAGTTTGACTTTCCACCTTATGGCTTCAAGCATATTTAACTTGTAAAGTACTTAAAAGAGTGCAGGCATTTTGTATATAATCAAAAATATATAATTTATTATATTTCACTTGGAAATAATTTGATATATCTCCTATATCTCCTATAAAATGCATCAACTCCATTATATTTCAATTGTTTGTCACTTTCAATATTTATTTGCCCCCTGTTGAATTTTGTCAAGGTACAGGAAAAAAAAATAGGTTCCAACACCATCTCCTCACACTTCCTCTTCCAATTTTGTCATTGTTCCTATTTTTTTGTACCCTAAACTGCTTTTAGTGGCTGAGATAGACTGAAATAAGAGGTATATGTTTGAGTTCAACTGGATGCCTGGGATTTCTGAATCTATGTGTACATTAATCACCCTTTCAACAAATATAAAAGATAAACTGTATGTGCCACCAATTGCTGTTCTAAGAACTATAATAATGTATTGAGCAAAGCAGACTGCTTTCCTAGAACTTTCTTATGGGTATGGAAGACAAATGATAAAGAAAAAAAATTGAGATAGAGAGACAAATTATGGATGGATGGATTGATGGATGGGTGAAGGGGTGGATGAGTAGGTAGACAGTCATGAATTTTGTTGATAATATCACATAGCTTAACCTTTCTGAAATAAAGCATGAAGAAAATGGTTAGAGAGAACCCAAGTTATGATTTTGGTTACAGGGTTGGGGGTGAAGCCTTCCTGGCAGGTGACAGAAAAAACCTAACTGAAATGAGGGAGCAAGCCATGCAACCTTGGGGGATGAGCTGCCACAAAACTACATTTTTTTCTGGGGTGGGGTGGGGAAGGGTCTCTTACTTCCAACTAAACCTATTCCTATCTAAAAGAACGTTTCCTTCAAAACTTGAGTTTAGAGTAGACTGGTAACTAGTCCCATTATTCACCCATCCTAATATGCATATCCCTTTAAAATGCAACCTTGCCATTCTTCTCACCCAGAGAAGTGCAACTTAAGCAACTGAGTTAACATGTTACTTACTGTGACCAGGAGAATGTGGCAGGCTTGCCTTGTCTGAGTGCCAGAGACTGGGCCTCAAGATGCTTATCAGTTCCCCCCCTTGCTCTCTTGTGATGAAAACACCTGGAATAAAGGGTCACATGAGGAGAAATGTCCAGCAATCTTAGCCATTCCAGCTGAGCCTCTCCAGCCAATCCCTCAACTGTATATAGCTACACAAATGAGCCTCATGAAATCACAAAGACCCACTCCGCTAACCTACAGAATTTTGAAAGACAATAGGTCATACTGTCCCAAGCTACTAAGTTTGAGGTGGTTTGTTACACAGCAAAAGATAAGTGATACATAAATGGGTATGAGTGTAGGGAGCTGTGGTAAATGAAGACTGTGCCCTTGGCTCTGTTCTTGGCACAGGCAGAGGCTGGAGGAGCCATAAGGAAGTGAGATTAAAGATAAGTATAAGGCAGCTGAGATGTACAGAGGCAGAACAGTAGAGAAAGCATCACCTGCAGCAGCTCACAATTTAGAAAATAAATTTGTGAATCAGGCTAAGGAGAGGGTCAGGCAGTATTGAACGTGCCATTGGATTGTTTTATTTGTTTACTACATCTGATAAATTGAGGGACAAGATAGATAAACTGAAGGAAGAACTGCTCAACTTGAAGGCAGATTTTAAAATAAATGCAGAAGATCTAGAAATTCATTATGTGAAAAATATAATTCATGCATATTTCCATGATGTGTGTAGAAGATTCTCAATGTAAGAAATGATCTCAGGATAAGTGTTTAAGTATGGAGTTACAAAACTCAAGATCTAGGAAAGACTTGAAGTGGTGGATTAAAAGAAGGTTCCAAGAATTGGTTGTGTGTGGTTTTTCCTCCAGTGATTATATATGCCCAACATAGAGAGAGAACATCCTGAAAAGAATTATGTCATTTTGGGGGCCTGGCATTAACCCAGTAAGTTTCACAACAATCTGGATACTGACATAGCACTGTCTCTTTGTACCCAAAAGGAATGGAAATAAGAAAAATACAAGGCCTCTGGGTCTTCAACTTTCTATGAAAAAGAAGCAGCTGAGACTCAGCCACAACACCAGACATCTCTGATCAAAAAGTGAAGACATCCTGGAGGGCAGAACAAAATGGCCCCAGGGAATAGGACCAATGCATGATATATGCATGTATGGAAACATCCTGGTCAGGCCCATAATTTGTACAACTAATATGTGTTAATTATTATAAGAAAAAAGATCCAAGGACAATGGATTCAAGAATCATTCCCAGGTTGCAAAACCAGACCCAATTAAGGAACATCCGTTGCCCCCGGGGGAGGGGAAACCACTGATATTTGTGCTTCTGCTTTTGAGAAATGCCACACACACCAAAAAAAAAAGACCACTGTGCGCCACCCATTCTTACTCCTTTGTTATTTAATTCTCTTTGTTTCATAGTAGTTTAATATTTTGCCCCAAAATTGCAAAAACAATACAGAGAATTCTCCTATACTCGTCATGTGGTTTTCCCCTAATAACTTTGTACATACCCACGAAGTTTTGTAGCAACTACGGAACCGACACTGTACCTTACAATCAGCTAAACTCCGGTTTACTCAGACTTTGGTACACTTTTCCTAATATCTTTCTCCTGCTTGAGGATACCCTGGAAGATACCATAGTATATTGAGTCACTGTCATGTCTTCTCAGTCTGTTCTGGTCTATGACAGTATCTTTGTTTTGGGATTTGTTGTTGTGGCAGTTGATATTGTTCTATTTTTGTGTGTTTTGTTTTGTTTTGTTTAGGGGGTGGGGGTTGATGACCTTGTAAGTTTTAAGGTATAATGACCAAATATTTTGAAGACAAAATGCAGGTATTTGTCTTTCAGTTGTTTTTTTCTAATTATATTTTTTAACAGTTAAATTGTTCCAGTTCTAGCATCAGCAATTTCTCCAAGGAATTCTGTTTCCTTCTATTGAATGAAAACTTGGCTTGAAACCAAGATCTGCAGGCTGGGTATACTCTGTGCTCCAGTCTTATTTATTTATTTATTTTTTTAAAAGAGTGTCCATTAAGGTTTTGCTGTCCCTTTCTCACCAATGTGCACTGATTGCTTAACTGCAAGATCACTCATGTTTCTAGCTTGCATGTCTCATTATCAAAAGAAGCTGCCCCAAAGGAGCATCTCCCAGGCCCACACAGGTTCTAACCATGAGATCCTTCACTCAAAGCCTGTTGAAGTTCTGAGATAGAAAGGAGCATGTTATGCATACTGAGGAGTGCCCAAAGGTGGCTTCTGATAGATTATGTGATGGCTACAACATTATGTACATGCCTTTGCCAAGTGACTTTGGTCCCCCCTTTCCCAGTCAGAGATGGAGTCATCTTCTCTACCCTCTTGAAACTTGTAAGGGAAGACAAGTGGTAGGAGTAACATTCCTTGAGAAGTTGAATGTAGGTCTCAAGAGACCCCGCAGCTTCTGCTTCATTCACTCGGCCTCCTGACCGCCAGGCTTGTGAAGAGACCCAGGTGAAAGACCACGTGGAAAGGCAGCCTCAGCATCTGGGTTCTCAGACATGAGCCTAGTGCTCAGCTAACTCTCTTCTTGAAATCGGCAGCAAAGTGAGCCCAGGAAAGACCCACAGAATCCAGCCAATCTCAGAATCGTGAGAAATAATAAATCACTGAGCTACAGAGTAGTTTGTTAAAAACAAATGGAAAATAAACACAGCATAATTAACTGCTATGGAGATGGTCTTTCTATTGATCCAAATCCACTTTTCTATAAGTTCTATTTACTCAAGTCAGAGTTCTTGGTAGGCAATAACACATGATAAATTGTAATGGTGAGTTGATTGCTTGGTTTTCTTTGATCATATAATAACATTTTCACTGAAGATGTGCAATTAGTGCTCTCACCAGAAGAGAGTTTTATCAGTAAAGATTTAGAGAACTGTCACAAATTGGCAAGATATTTGGAGAATCAATGCTCCTCATTCCTCCTCAGATGGCGTCTCAGAAATGCCTGCTTTCTTCATATCAAAATAGAGATCAGTTCTCTAGGACTCAAGCTTAGGAAAGCACAGTGTAGTTGTGTTGCTCAAAAAGGACAGCAGCTTTTTTATAAGAAAAGTTCTATCTGCCTCTTTAACTTTCCCTCAAGTCACTGATCTCTTTCACTCTGTCCTAACCACGCTACTTCCTGAGTCTCTTGCAAATGCTAATCTCAGCCAGTTGTGGAAGATGTGCCTATAGTCCTAGCCCCCTGGGATTCTGAGGCAGGAGAATCACTTGAACCCAAGAGTTTAAGATCAGCCTGAACAACATAATAAGACCATATCTTGCACCCCCCCCCCCAAAAAAAAAAATAAAAGTCAATTTCTTTTCTTTAGTTGATTCCCAGGTTTTTAGTGATTTCATATTATTTTAACATTATTATTAACTGATATTTTCATTCATTGTTTCAATAAAACATAATAATCAATATTTAATGAGCCACAAACACAACAATGATCATGACATAGTAGATGCCTTTAGAATCATCAAAATGAATAAATATGGTAAAATACGCTCATTGTGATTTTAGAAGAAAACTACAGAACACTAAGAACAGAAATTGAAGATCTTAGAAGATGGAAAGATCTCCCATATTCTTGGATAGGCAGAATAAATATTGTCAAAATGTCTATACTACAAAAAGCAATATGCAGATTCAATGCAATTTATATTAATATTCTGATGATGTTCTTCATAGAAATAGAGAAAAACAGTCATGAAATTCATTTGCAAAACTAAGAGGCCCAGAATAGCCAAAGAACCTTCAGCAAGAAAAATGAAGCAGGAGTCATCACAATACCAGACCTTAAATTACACTACAGAGCCATAGTAAAGAAAGCATCATGGTATTGGCACCAAAATAGACATGTAAACCAATGGTACAGAATAGAGGACACAGAGACAAACCCACATAAATACAGTTATCTCATACTAGACAAAGGCACAAAAAACATACACTGAAGAAAAGATAGCCTCTTTATACTTTAGTGATGTAGCCACATTAATGTTTGTAGCAGCTCAACTCAAAATTGTTAACCTATTGACCAACCTAGGTGTCCTTTCACAGATGAATGGAGAAAGGAAATGTGGTATATATACAAAATGGAATGTTACTCATCCTTGAAGAATGAAATGATGGCATTTGCTAGTAAATAGATAGAGCTGGAAAATATCATGCTAAGCAAATAATCCGCCCCAAAAAACAAAGTCTGAATGTTTCCTCTAATATGCAGATGCTAATTCACAATAAGGTGGGGCAGGCAGAGAAGAATAGAGTTGTATTAGATTAGGTAGAGGGGAGTAAAAGGAGGGGAGGATGAACAGGAAAAGGAAGGATAGTAGAATAAATCAAACATTATTCCCTATGTACATGTATGACTACATGACCAGTGTGATTCTATTTCATGTACAACCAGAAGAATGAGAAATTATACTCCATATATGTAAAATGTGTCAAAGTACATTCTACTGTCATGTATAACTAATTAAAACAAATTTTTAAAAAACCTCCCCCAAAAAGATTGCCTCATCAACAAATGGTACTGAGAAAACTGGAAATCTGTAGGTAGTAGAATGAATTTGAACCCCTATCTCTCACCCTGAACATAAATCAACTCAAAGTGGATTGAGGAACTAGGCGTTAGGCCAGAGACCTCCGCCTACAAGAAGAAAAATTAGGCCCAACTCTCCATCATGTTGGCTTAAGAACCAACTTCCTCAATAAGACTCCTAAAGTACAAAAAGTAAAATCAAGAATCAATAACTGGGAATTTATCAAACTGAAAAATTTCTTCACAGGAAAGGAAATAATCAAGAACAGAGAGAACCTAAATAATGGGAGAAAATCTTGGCTACCTGCATCTCAGATAGATCACTGACCTCCAGAATATATAAAGAATTCAAAAAACTTAACACTGAAAACCAAAACAAACAATAACAAAAACAAACAAACAACCCAATCAATAAACAGACAAAAGAACTGAATAAGCACTTCACAGAAGAAGAAATATGAATGGTCAATAAATATATAAAAAAAGTTTAACATTACTAGCAATTAAAGAAAAGCAAATTAAAACTACACTGAGATTTCATCCCACTCCAATTCCAATGGAAATCATCAAGAATACAAGTAACAACAAATGTTGAAGAGGATGTGGGGGAAAATATATACATTACTGGTGGGACAGAAAATTGGTACAACTATTCTGGAAAGTAGTATGGAGATTCCTCAGAAAACTTGGAATGGAACCATCATTTGACCCAGTTATCCCACTCCTTGGCATATCCCCCAAAGGACTTAAAATCAGCATACTATAGTGTCACGACCCATCAATTCACAATAGCTAAGTTATGGAACCATAACTAGATGCCTTTCAACAGATGAATGAATAAATAAAATGTGGCACATACACAATGGAGTATTACTCAGCCACCAAGAAGAATGAAATTATGGCATTTGCTGGTAAATGGATGGAACTGGAGACTGTCATGCTGAATGAAATAAGCTAATCCCAAAAAACCAAAGGCTGAATGTTCTTTTTGATATGCAGTTGCTGATTTACAATAGAGGCTTGGGTGAGAGAGGGAGGAGTGGAGCTTCACTGAATTGGACAGAGTGGAATTGGGGAGGGAAAGTGGGATGGGGGTGGGAAAGGCAGCAGAATGAATCGAATATAACTTTCCTATGTTCATATATGAATACATGACCATTGTAACTCCACATCTTGTACAACCACAAGAATGGGCAATTACACTCCATATGTGTATGATATGTCAAAATACGTTTTACTGTCATGTACAACTAAAAACAAAAATATTTTGAAAGAATGGGATGTTAGCAGAACACAGGTGTGTGTCTGACCTAAATTGAACAAGTTATGTAAAATGTGACTCTATCTTTTTATATTTGACTACTGATGATGGCTTTTATGCACCTCACACTTTTTCTCTGTCCCACATCTGGGAAAGCTATAAGATAGTCCAAGGGCTTCCACCTTTGTTGTTGGAAATTCAAACCACTTCAGGAACCCTCGCCCCAGACACACTGCCTAACCTAAGAGTGATTGGCTTATTGCACTTAGCATGAAATTCCTTTCCTTGTCCCCTGAAGCAATTTCTGAACCAACTTGGGAGTCCTCTTCTGCTCTTCTCAGAAAGCTAAATTACTTAAGTAAGAAATCATTTCATTGTGCCTGTGTGGCATCATGAGTCTCAAACCAAATTTTGGATGGAGTTATCCATGTTATCTCTGAATAGTAACCAGAGCAAAGGTGATGGAAGAGGATAGCTTGGGTGGCATCAGAATGGCATCTTAAACTGAATATTTAGCATGTGGTATTCTAATTCTCTTTTTCCCTGTTTTGCCTATCTGTTTTAAGTCTCTAATTTCCTTAATGCAAGAAATTAGCCATTCTTGTATCCATTTCAACCAGCATGGTACCTGGCACATAATAGATGTTCAAAATGGGTTTTGAACCTATGAATGCTTTCCAGAAGCCTAAGGAGTATGATTTTGATGCAAGAGAGAGAATCCATAAGAAGACTTAAGAGTATCCACTATTTTTGGAAATTTGGAAGGGAATGGTCATTTTGTCCAGGACACTTTAACAAAAGTGATATAGAAAAAGATCAGAATTCAAAAGCCAGAGAATAATAAATAGAAATGGCCAATATTATCAACTATGTCAATAATTGAAATGGGAATTATTCAGGAGAGGCTGAAGCTGTTCAAAGACAACAGGCAGAAAAAGGAACCATAACAAAATGAAAGAGGCTAAGATAACTTTTGTAAATAGACTAGGGTTACATTTAGTCTAGTAAAAGAGATGGAAGACACTGGAAATAGCTGATACAGAAGTGCCTGAAAAATCAAGGTGGAAGAATTTGATTTTTTAAAAAAAGGATGGGCTGAAATGTTTCCTAGCACATTCAAGGACCTGGGTTTAATCACCAGCTCAGCAAAGGAAGGGAGAGAAAGGAAAGGGAAAGGAAGAAGAGGGGAAGAGAGGTGAGAAAAAAAGGGGGAGGGGAGGGAAAGGGAAAAGAGGAAGGGAAGGGAAGGAACTAAACTGATAAACAAGGTCGGGGGAACTTAACGCAGCAAATTCTACCATGATTAGAAGAAGGGAAAATGTAACCAATCATACTCAAACAACCCAAGTTGCCAGGAGGAATTTCAGTAGAAATTTGAAATAGAAAATGTTCCCTGAAGATATAGGCCAGTTTATTTGTTAAAGACCTTTGGAAACAGGTTTGAGAGGGAGGGAGATTAAGTATGTGATTGAGGCTTGGAATACTAGAAAATAGGAATGGTAGAGTCATGGAGCACAGAGAAGGGAAAACATGGACAGACAACTGAAGGCTAGATACTAGGAATTTTCAGTCACCAATCTGCAGAAATGATGATCTTCATTGGACACCAAGCAATCTGGAGTCCGTATATACCACAAAATTCGGGACCCATAATCTAATGACCATGAACGTCAGATACTCTCCATTTCTATTCATGCTGCAAGTAATTTTCCTAATAATTATGTCTCATTTTACTTTTTTTTCTGTCTCTCCTTCACAATACCATTAACCTGGATGGTCTTCCCCGGGTCGAGTGTGATATGAGAAGACACACAGAAGACGCCTTCACACCTCCTCTGAGACCTGAGCTGCAGAACACTGTTACATAATTTCACTTTAGAACAATTTCTAATTTCTTTTTTTTGGATTGTGAGATGGAACCCAAATACGTATTTTATCAATTTGTGACTTCTCTGGTCACTTAATGCAATTGAATCCATTATCCATAGAAAGAGAATCACTTAAAAAGTAGATGATAAGGAAAATACTACAGTAAGCATGTTCCAGAAAATGAAACCTGACGACACATTCACACATCTGGCAGTGATTCATAATTGAATATCATTTTCTCTCTAGTTATTATAGTTTACACCAGCCTCAATCCCCAAACTGAAAGTAGCTGAGTAATATTGCTGGCACCATCTCTTTATTCCACCTCCATATGCACAGAATAAAAGGTTTAACTATAATTCACTGTGGTAGCATTACACAGGGAATTTCAATGAAGGTATTGAAAGAAAATAATTACACATGTAGCCTTAGGCTAGAAGGGAAATATCTCTTTTTTACGATGTGCTTCTAATGGATATGTGTGAGAAGAAACCTGAAGGAGGAGATCATTATCTTATATGACTGCATCAATAGCTGTTGGGAACAGTATAAATTTGTGAAACAAGGAGGAGATTTGAATTTCCCATGATGAAAAATATTAAATACAAACTAAAATCTTAGGAAAACTATTGCAATTCACACCAGAAAGATTATATAAATAGAGATAACATGTTTCAGGTCCTTTCTGGCCTTAACAGACTTATTTTTAGCAAAAACTATGATAAATTTGTCACAATCCTTCACAATGTGACATCACTATGCACCCCGTTCTTTTTATCTAAGAATAGCACTTTGGACACACTGTATTACACTATTACCAGTTAGGTTGTAACTGGTGCACAAACCAAAGTTATCTGGGAGCAGGGGACGACAACCAGTGTCTCATTAGGGATTCTTCTTCCTTCCCAGAATACTTCAAGCCACCCTGAGACTTACAATCTCAAAAAATTAGTAAATAACAAAGCACAAATACTCAGAAGTATATTTACAGAAAGCAAAGCCCTTGGTTGATCTAGTCCACATGGGTTCTGGAACTAGACAAAGGCAAAATGTCTCAGATGGTTTATTTAAAGGGATACATTAAAGGCAGGGATAAGTTTTCAAGGGCGGAGTCTTACTTCCTGATGTCTTTCAGTCAGCAGGTTGATTGGCATCTTGGTAGGTCACACCCATCTCAGGTGCTCTGTACAGAGCAGGACAGACATTTACATTGTCCTGAGCATTCCCAGACACCGGATCTCTCTATCCACAAGGCTTTCATGTGCAGAGACCCACAGGCAACCCATGGATGGCTCCTGACACAAAATAGCAACTGATAAAAATATAGGTGTCCAGGGGATCCAAGATGGTGGGCCAGAGGAAGGCAGTATTCTGGTTTGCTCTGTGACCTGCATCTCCACTACTGGGAATACTGTTTTGCTGAGAGTGATAGAGGACCCACCCACAGCTGATCCTGCATTGGAATAACAGCCACTGTGCTGTGCAGACCCTGAGCCTCAGCATTAGAAAAGGACTCCTGACTCCCAACTACTCACCCATACAGGTCTCCAGGGTGCCTTAGTGGGACCACCAGTGCAGAATTCCCAGATATCACTCTCACGAAGGACACTCAGCTGCTACCCATGTGCAGGAACTCCAGCCACCACTCCCATGTGGACCGCCAACTAAAACGTGGGGCTCCCCGAGTCACCTCTATCTTGGGACATGGCAGCTACTGCCATTGTCCCCTACTCGCAGTAGCTTGCCTGCACCTGGGGACATAACAGGTTCTGAAAAGAGCCCACAGACACAACACTGCATGCCACAGAACTCATCTCTGAACGCATCGCACAATGCCATTGCCCAGCTCCACCCACCCGCCCGACATCCCAACAATGAAAGCAGCTGCCTCTATCTTGGGTCACCTCCATTACCATCTTTAGTTGGGGCAACTACCAGTTTGGAACATCAGATAGCCAAGTACCCATAGTATTCTAATTCCCCCCAACACCCAGCAGCTGCTAACTCAGCAGAGTGACTGCCCAATACAAAACAGCCCTCCGTGACAGGTGCACAGCCACCAGAGTATAACACACAAGACCCCCAGAAGAGAAAGGTTCCTGACTAGGAAGTAGAAAGGTAGAGGATGAGGGAGATACACTTTAGAGACTAATTTAGAGAGCAGGAACTGTGAGTTCTAGAGGGGAGATGAGGAGATAAGACCTGGCGCCCATGTCACAGGAGAAGACCTCAAAGGAGATCCTCCAGGTGCATTCTCCCAATGGGATTGGTGGGTACCATATCCCACTTCCAGGTGCCCTGCACCCAAGACCAACCCTCAATCTCTGGTAATCCCCACCATCCTGAGAGCAGAGATGCCAACTAAGAACAGACAACCCCAATGAGAAGGGAAGCAGGAAAGATACTGATCTCCAACCCAAACTCTTGTTTCTTCATTTTCCCTCTTTATTCTTCCACCCTCACATCACCAACATACATGAAACCAAGTACTTCCCATGAATTAGGATACTTATAACTGAGACAACTGAATAATATATTACAATTGTGTTGTAGATTCTTTTTTTCATTTCTTCTCTCCAATTTTTACTATTTTGACATTTTTTAAAATTTTTTCTTAATATATGTGTGTATTTGTTTTATATACTCTAATCTATTCCCTCTTATTTGTCTACCCAAAATTACTACCTGTCTACTCACCTGCTATTAACATTCTTCTTTAGATTTCTCTTTCCCACTTCCTAAGATATAATAACTCTATATCCTCACCTCCTACCTCCTCAGAACACCTTCCTACACCTCACCCCTGGTTCTTTGTCCACCATCAGAAACAGTAAAACCCTTTTACAAACCTACTGATTATGTTATAGCTAATACTTGAATTCACTATTTCTGTACATTGTGACAAAAGTGTAAACATCTTAATAACAACTATTTGTTTTTAGGTAGTATTTTGTTTATATTGGGATCTGTTAACATTGTTCTTTCCCTGAAAGGAGAGATATTTGAACGCTACAGGGCCAATCTAAGCCTATAGGGTAAAAAATGTAACGCCTCGGATCCACAAGGCTAGAAAGGAAGACATACGAGCACCATGAAAAGACAAGGGAAGAAAATGTCCCAAACAAATCAAGATACCACATTATCAGAATTCATGGCTAGCACAGCAGATGAAATTACATAGAAGGAGTTCAGGATGTACATGATTAAAATGTTCTGTGAATTAAAGGATGATATAAGAGCAAATACAGGCAGCAAAAGATCATTTTGACAAAGAGCTACATAAACAAATACAGGAAGAAAAAGATTAGGGAGATAGAGGTTCTAAAGAAAAACTGAATAGAAATCCTTGAAATAAAAGAAACAATAAACAAAATCAAAAGTTCAATTGAAAGCATCACCAACAGATTAGACCACTTGGAAGACACGACCTCAGACAATGAAGACAAAATATACAATCTTGAAAAGAATGTAGACCACACAGTGAAAATGGTAAGAAACCATGAGCAGAACATATAAGAAATATGGGATAACTTAAAAAAACAAATTTAAGAGTTATTAGGATAGATGAAGGCATAGAGTTCCAAACAAAAGGAATAAACAATCTACTCAACAAAATAATATCAGAAATTTTTCTGAACATGAAGAACGCATTGAAAAAACAAATTCAAGGGGTTTACAGGACACCAAATGTACAAAATCACAACAGATCCACACCAAGGCACATTTATAATGAAAATACAGAATAAGGAGAGAATATTAAAAGCCATAAGAGAAAGGAATCATATTACATATAGGGGGCAATCAATTAGGCTATGTGCAGGTTTTTCAACCCAGACCCTGAAAGCTAGAAGATGCAGGAACAACATATATCAAGCCTTGAAAAAAAATGGATGCCAACCAAGAATTTTGTATCCAGCAAAATTAAGCTATAGATTTGACATGAAATTTAAACCTCCCATGATAAACAAAAGTTAAAAGAAGTTACAGCTGGAAAACCTGCACTAAAGAACATCCATGGCAAAATATTCTATAAAGAGAAAATGAAAAACAACAATGAAAATCAACAGAGGGATGTATCACACTAAAGGAAAAACTAATCCAAGGAGAAACCAAGTCAAATAACAAAAATGGCTAGGAATGCATACCATGTCTCAATAATAACCCTGAATGTTAATAGCCTAAACTAACCAACCTAAAGACATAGATGGTCTTGGGAGCTCTTCAAGATGGCAGACCAGAAGGAAGCAGCATTCTGTGTCACTCTGTGATCCAGATCTCACCTAATCGGAATACTGCATCTCTGAAAGTGTTAGAGGACCCTTATCCAGCTGCTCTCTGCAGAAATCACCTGTGCTGTGACCCTGCACAAGGCTCCAGGCCTCAGTGTTCCAGTAGGATGTTGGTATTGGAGCAGGACCCAAAGCCTGAAATTCCAGTCCAAGCAAGACTCAGGGAGCACCTTAGCAGAATCACCTATCAATATATCTGCAGATCACCAAGACTTCACTCCACTCCCACGCAGGTCACTCAGCTGCTACCTACCCACAGCATAATACCATCGCCCGGCTCCCCCAACCTCACCAGACACCCCAGTGCTGAAAGCAGATCGCCGCCATCTTGGCTCAACATTCTCTACATATTTGGTAGGGGTAGTTCCTAGATCAGATCTCTAGGGACCAGTGGATTTTTGCAGATTTCAAAGCAGTGCTGCAACCACCAGCACAGAAATCAGAGCATCTGGGCTCAGGTAAGTCTCCAAACTCCAGACCCAAAGCCCGCAGTTCTAGCTTACGCATGGCTCACAAGTGGCATAGCAGAAACACCTATCAGCACCTCTGCAGAACTGTAGAATGCACACTGCTCCCACGCAGGTCACTTGGCAGCTACTCTCCCCACATCACTACACACCCTGGCTGGAAGCAGACTGACTCCGTCTTGGAAAACCTTCCTTTTGTGGTGGGTGTGGCTGTCAGATCATATGGCCATTTGAGGGGTACATAATTCTCAATTCCTCCCCCCTACCCAATTGAGTTAACTTGGCACAGTGGCCACTCAACACAAGAATAGCTCTCCAAAACCACCCTAAGATACCATCTCACTCCAGTAAGATTGGCAGCCACTATGAAGTCAAACAACAACAAGTGCTGGAGAGGATGTGGAGAAAAGGGTACACTTGTACATTGTTGGTGGGACTGCAAATTGGTGCGGCCAATTTGGAAAGCAGTTTGGAGATTCCTGGGAAAGCTGGGAATGGAACCACCATTTGACCCTGCTATTGCCCTTCTTGGACTATTCCCTGAAGACCTTAAAAGAGCATGCTACAGGGATACTGCCACATCGATGTTCATAGCAGCACAATTCACAATAGTTAGACTGTGGAACCAACCCAGATGCCCTTCAATAGATGAATGGATTAAAAAATGTGGCATCTATACACAATGGAGTACTATGCAGCAATAAAAAATGACAAAATCATAGAATTTGCAGGGAAATGGATGGCACTAGAGCAGATTATGCTTAGTGAAGCTAGCCAATCCCTAAAAAACAAATACCAAATGTCTTCTTTGATATAATGAGAGCAACTATGAACAGAGCAGGGAGGAAGAGCAGGAAGAAAAGATTAACATTAAACAGAGACATGAGATGGGAGGGAAAGGGAGAGAAAAGGGAAATTGCATGGAAATGAAGGGAGACCCTCATTGCTAAACAAAATTACATATAAGAGGTTGTGAGGGGAATGGGAAAATAAACAAGGAGAGAAATGAATTACAGTAGATGGGGTAGAGAGAGAAGATGGGAGGTGAGGGGAGGGGGGATAGTAGGGGATAGGAAAGGTAGCAGAATACAACAATTACTAATAGGGCATTATGTAAAATTGTGGATGTGTAACCGACATGATTCTGCAATCTGCATTTGGGGTAAAATTGGGGGTTCATAACCCACTTCAATCTGATGTATGAAATATGATATGTCAAGAGCTTTGTAATGTTGTGAACAACCAATAAAAAAAAAGAATAGCTCTCAGTTGCACAGGAGTGCAGTGGAAACCGGGCACTGCCCACCTGATGTGAGCCTGGGGTGAGAAGTCCCACAGTTGGGATCTGATAAGTAAGAGAGGGGAGGGGACTCTGGAGCATAACCGAGAGATCAAAATCTGGGAAATCTCCAGGCAAGGGAGGGAGATGATACTGGGGGCTCAAGTCAGACCAGCCGTCACAAAAAAAGACCTATGAGGTGCTATTTCCCTGCTGGGACTGGTGGGCAGCACTCCCTGATTCCAGATGCTTCACACCAGGTCCAGTCTTCACACCCTGGTTACCTACACCATCCTGAGGGCAGAGACACCTACTGGATGAGACAGCCCCACCTACTGGATGAGAAGAGAAAGAAATGGATCTCTAAGAGTATTTTCTTTTCTTTTCTTTTTAGTTTTCCTCTTCTTTTTCTCTTCTACCCTTCTCTCCTCTGGCCCCACATCCCCATATATAAAACCAAGAACTTTGCATGAAATAGGACTTTTTGGACTGAGTCACCTGAATAATATAATATAGAAAAAGTGCATAAGCCCTTTTTTCCCTTTTTCTTCTCTCTTTTTCTTTCTTTCTTTCCATTTTTCTCTTCTTCCTTCACCTTCCAAATTATAATATTTTAATATCCTGTATTTTTCTAAAAACATGTGTTTGTTTTATGTACTCTACTGTCTTCCCACAAAGTACCTCCTATTTATTCTCCTGCTACTAACCCTCTTCACTATATTTCTCCTTCACATTTTCTAAGATATATTAACTCTATACCCTCACATCTTCTCCCCTCAACATATCGTCCTACACATGACCCCCAGTTCATTGTCCACCGCCAGAAACTGAAAACCTTTTTATAAAACCACTGGTTATATTTTAAATAATAATTGAATCCAACATTTCTGGACATTGAGACTAAAAGATAATTGTCTTAATAACAACAATTTGTTCATAGGTGATATATTGTTGGTATTGGGATCAGTTAACATTGTTATTCCCTACAAAGGAGAGATCTTGGAACCCTACAAGAGCGCTACAAATCTATAGCATAAAAACAACAATACACCAAATCCACAGAGCTGGAAAGGAAGACACATGAGCAACATGAAAAGACAAGGGAAGAAAGTACCACAAACAAATCAAGACAACACATCATTAGAAGCATTGGCAGCTACAGCAGAAAAAATGACAGAGAAAGATTTCAGGATATACATGGCTTAAATGTTTTGGGATCACAAAGAAGACATAAGAGAACAAACACAGGCAGTGAAAGATCACTTTGACAATGAGCTACATAAACAAATCCAAGAAGCAAAAGATCACTGCAACAGGGAGATAGAGGTTCTAAAAAAAACAGAAGTCCTTGAAATGAAAGATATAATAAACTCAAATGAAAGCATCACCAACAGAGTAGACCACTTAGAAGATAGGACATCAGACAATGAAGATCAAATAAATCTTGAAAAGAACATAGACCACATAGTGAAAACGACAAGAAACCACAAGCAGAACATTCAAGAAATATGGGATACCATAAAAAGACTAAGTTTAAGAGTTATTGGGATAGAGGAAGGCATAGAATTCAAACAAAAGGAATGGACAATCTATTCAATGAAATAATATCAGAAAACTTTCCAAACATGAAGAATGAGTTGGAAATCCAAATTCAAGAAGTCTACAGGATACCAAATGTACAAAATCACAACAGTCCCACACCAAGGCACATTATAATAAAAATGCTCAACATACAGAATAAGGAGAGACTTTTAAAAACCACAAGAGAAAGAAATCAGATTGCATATAAGGGAAAACCAATTAGAATAACAGCAGATTTTTCAACAAAGACCCTGAAAGGTAGAAGATCCAAGAACAACATATATCAAGCTCTGAAAGACAATGGGTGCCAACCAAGAATTTTGTATCCAGAAAAATTAAGCTTTAGATTTGAAGATGAAATAAAAACCTTCCATGATACACAAAAGTAAAAAAATGACATGACACTACAAAACATTCTTGGCAAAATATTTCATGAAGAGGAAATGAAAAACAACAAGGAAAATTAGCAGAGGGAAGCATTACACTAAAGGAAAAAACTAATCAAAGAGGAAAACCAAGTCAATTAAAATAACAAAAATAAACAAATATGGCTGGAAATACAATGTCTCAATAGTAACCCTAAATGTTAATGGATTAAACTCACCAATCAAAAGACATAGGCTAGCAGACTGGATTTAAAAAAAGACCCAACAATATGCTGCCTCCAAGAGACTCATCTTATAGGAAAAACATACATAGACTGAAGGTGAAAGGTCAAGAAAAATCATACCCCTCACCTAGAGTGCAGAAGAAAGCAGGGGTTTCCATACTCATATCAAATAAAGCAGACTTCAAGCCAAGGTTAATCAAAAGAATAAAGATGGACATTACATACTGCTTAAGGGAACCATACACCAACAAGACATAATAATCATAAATATATATGCCCCAAACAGTGGTGCAGCTCTGTTCATCAAATAAACTCTTCTCAAGTTCAAGAGTCAAATTGACCACAAAACAATAATCTTGGGTGACTTTAACACACCTCTCTCACCACTGGATAGATCTTCCAAACAAAAGTTGAATAAAGAAACTATATAACCTCAATAACACAATAAATAACTTAGACTTAACTGACATATATAGAATATTTCAACTTGCATCAAGCAGATACACTTTCTTCTCAGCAGCCCATGGATCCTTCTCTAAAATAGACCATATACTATGCCACAAAGCAACTCTTAGCAAATACAAAGAAGTAGAGACACTACCATGCATTTTATCAAATCATAATGGAATGAAATTGGAAACCAAAGACAAAATAAAAATTTTTCCATCACCTGGAGACTGAACAATATGCTATTGAATGAACAATGGGTCACAGAAGACATCAAGGAGGAGATTAAAAAATTCTTAGAGGTAACTGAGAATATAGCCACAACATATTGAAATCTCTGGGACACTATTAAGGCAGTACTAAGAGGAAAATTCATTGCATGGAGTTCATTCCTAAAAGAAGAAAAAGTTAACAAATAAATGACCTCACACTACATCTCAAAGCCCTAGAAAAAGAAGAACAAACCAGCAGCAAAAGCACTAGAGGGCAAGAAATAATTAAAATTAGAGCTGAAATTAATGAAATCAAAACAAAAGAAACAATTAAAAAAATTGACAAAACAAAAAGTTGGTTGTTTGAAAAATATAAATAAAATTGACAGACCCTTAGCCACGCTAATGAAGAGAATGAGAGAGAGAACTCAAATTACCAGCATATGTGATGAAAAACGTAATATCACAACAGACACTACAGAAATATGGAGGATAATTATAAATTATTTTGAAATCTTATACTCCAATAAAATAGAAGACATTGAAGGCATTGACAAATTTCTTAGCCCAGATTACGTAAGGAGATACATATAATTTCAACAGACCAATATTAAATGAGGAAATAGAAGAAGCCATCAAAATCTTACCAACCAAGAAAAGCCCAGAACCAGATGGTTACACAACCAAGTTCTACAAGACCCTTAAAGAAGAACTAATACCAATACTCTTCAATTTATTTCAGGAAATAGAAAAAGAAGCAATAATTCCAAACTCATTCTATGAGGCTAATATGACCCTAATCCCAAAACCAGGTAAAGATGCATCAAAGAAAACTTCAGACCAATATATCTAATGAACAGATGCAAAAATTCTCAATAAAATTCTGGCAAATCAAATACAAAAACATATCAAAAAGATTTGCACCATGATCAAGTGGGATTCATCCCAGGGATGCAAGGTTTGTTCAACATATGGAAATCAATAAATGTAATTCATCACATCAATAGACTTAAAGATAAGAATCATATGATCATCTCATAGTTGTAGAAAAAGCATTTGATAAAATACAGCACCCCTTTATGTTTAAAACACTGGAAAAACTAAGGATAACAGGAACATATCTCAACATCGTAAAGGCTATCTACACTAAGCCTCAGGCCAACATCATTCTAAACAGAGAAAACTTGAAGGCATTCCATCTAAAAACTGGGATGCCCTCTTTCACCACTTCTATTCAACATATTTCTTGAAACACTGGCCAGAGCAATTAGATAGATGAAAGAAATCAAAGAGATATGTATAGGAAAAGAAGAGCCTAAATTAGCACTATTTGTTGATGATATGATTCTATACCTAGAAGACCCAGAAAACTCCAACAGAAAACTTCTAGAACTAGTAAATGAATTCAGCAAAGTAGCAGGATATAAAATCAACACCCATAAATCAAAGGCATTTCTGTATATCAGTGACAAAGCCTCTGAGAAGGAAATGAGGAAAACTACCTAGTACACAATAACCTCAAAAAAAAAAAATAAGATACTTGGGAATCAACTTAATGAAAGAGGTGAAATATCTATACAATCAAAACTACAAAACCCTAAAAAGAGAAATCATAGAAGTCCTTAGAATATGGAAAGAACTATCTTGCTCTTGGATAGGTGGAATTAATATTATCGAAATGACCATACTATCAAAAGCACTATTCAGATTTTATGCAATTTCGATCAAAATCCCAATGGCATTCCTCATATAAATAGAAAAAGCAATCATGAAATTCATCTGGAAGATTATGCAAAGAAGATGGCGGCGGGAAGTGAGTAAGCCGATCTGTGCCCCGCGCCGCCGCGTCTGAAAAGATGAGGTAAAGATCATTAAAGGAGATCTGTCGACAAAAACCCAGCACCGTGTCAAGAAAGGGGCCTAGGTGGAGTGAATCCGCCACTAATCCAGCCAAGGTGAAGGGAGTCCATCACGACTTCAGCGCGAGCAGTAAGGCTACAGCCCCAGCTGCACGGCTCTATCGGCCTCATCTCCTTCCCCTCTCCGCCTCTCCGCCTCGCTTCTTTCTCCCCAGCTCAGTCTCTAAATTTAGATCTCAATTTCTTTCCCCCACCCCGCCCGCTCTCCTGCATGTCCGGCACCCGGACCGCGCGGCCCTGAGGCGCCGCCTCCCCTCCCCCAACCCGCACCCACTCCCCGGGGGTCCCGAAGGCCGCTGCTGCTGCCGCCGCAGCCGCCGCCGCCTCCCGCGGAGCACCATAGAGCAGACTCTTCATCGCGAGAATGAGCTGCCGAATTATATGAAACAGCTGATAAGATGAGTGACAATTTAAAATCCAAGTGATCCGAGAACACGCACTGAGCTCTGACCCGCTGAATTCAAACTCCCGGTCACCTGCTTCCCGCAGACAAACAGCTATGACTCGGCATTAATTCATCCGGCTGAAACAACTGGTCAGCCCTTCTCATCATACGAAGGTAAATGCCTACCGAGCCTTCATAAGTAGTGGCCACAGGTTTGAAACGGGGCTTGGGAGAGAAGGACCCACCCGTTGAATTGGTCGCCCTGCAAAGGGAAAATCAAACTGCTACGGAGGAGATAACTTCGTGGAAACAGGTGTGTGATCCCATAGCCTTGCCTCTCCACACATCGGGAAAACCTTAAGGGCCCCTCCCAGCTCTCCCGTAAGGGCCCCTCCCAGCTCTCCCGTGAGTGCTACAGCCAGCCCGAGGGAATCAGAGGTGGTGCGGGTCCCACGGAGCAGAACTACCGCTCCCACCAGGGCTGACTGCTGAGGTCTCTTGCACCAGCTACGGGGAAGTGGATACCGGAGGGCAAGTAAAATCCGCTGAGGATTCTCAGCCCCAAACTCTACAAACTTAGGGTCTGAGGGAATGGCAAACTGGAAGAGTGTGCCCAGTCGTTCATGAAAACAGGGCTCCCGGGAGCAGCAGACTTGGCATGTAGCCAGTATTGTGGTGAGAGGGGCCTGGCTAGAGAAAAAGTGGGAAGTGACTAGACACAAGAGGAGGCCCTAGACACTCAGGATTGGAGACTTGCCCAGTCTGGGAGGAGCTGCTGCACAGTGATTGGTTCCCGCGTATTGACAGGAGAAACTTGACCTGGTGGGCACAGCGCCATCTACTGGAAGAGAAGTTAATCAAACTCTAAGACAGCATTTATTAGGTTTTTTTTTTTTAATTTTTTTTCTCTTTTTCTTTTCTTTTTCTTTTCTCTTTTTTTTTTTTTGATTTGGGTTTTTCTTTCATTTTCATTTTTTTCTCTCTTGTTGTTTTATTAATTTTTAAATTTTTTTTTACAAAATATTTTTTTTTAATTTTTTTTTCTACTAATTTTAATTTAAATTTTTTTAAAATTATTATTATTATTTTATTTTTTTAATTTTTTTCTTTTTTTAGTTCCTATTCTTTTTCTTCTTTAGTCTTTTCATTTTTCTTATCCCCCCTTTTTTCCTTGAATTCTACCTGCCTACTCTCATTCTCTTTAGAGACTTCTTCCCTTCCCTTCAAATGCCTTTCCTCCCAAGCATCAAATTAATCTATAGGAGTAAACAGTAACTCAGCAGTCAAACAGAACAAGAAGCAACATGAGCAGCTTCAAAAAACAAGGAAGAAAAGGAGTACAAACAATGCAGGACAGCCTAAATATTCAGGAGGACCTAGAGTCATCAGAAAAATGGTCATATAAAGAACTCAAGGAACACCTAAGACAGATGGAATGGAACCTTAAAGAGGATACAAGACAGCAAATTCAAGCAGCGAAAGAACACATTGAGAATGCATTTCATAAACAGATAAAAGAAGAAGTTAAGCATTTTTATCAGGAGATAGAGATTATAAAAAATAATCAAACAATAATTCTAGAAATGAAGGAAACGATAAACCAAATTAAAAACTCAATTGAGAGTATCACTATTGAGTGGAGCAAGTAGAAACCAGAACGTCAGATAATGAAGACAAAATATACCATCTTGAAAAGAGTCTAGCCAACATAGAAAGGCTGGTAAAAAATCACGAGAAAAACATCCAAGAGTTATGGGATAACATGAAGAAACCAAACATACGAGTCATCGGGATAGAAGAAGGTACAGAGATTCAAACCAAGGGAATGAGAAGCCTGCTGAATGAAATAATTACAGAAAACTTTCCAGAAATAAAAAAGGAAACAGATATACAAATTGAAGATGCATACAGGACACCGAGCACACAAAATCACAGTAGACCAACGCCAAGACACATTGTTATGAAGATATCCAATATACAGAACAAAGAGAAAATATTAAAAGCTACAAGAGAAAGGAGACAGATTACATTTAGGGGTAAACCAATACGGTTAACCACGGATTTTTCATCACAGACACTGAAAGCAAGAAGGTCATGGAACAATGTATTTCAAACACTGAAAGACAATGGATGCCAACCAAGAATTCTGTATCCAGCAAAATTAAGCTTCAGGTATGACAATGAAATAAAAATATTTCATGATAAACAAAAGTTAAAAGAATTTGCAGCCAGAAAACCAGCATTGCAAAGCATTTTGAGCAAAACACTACAAGAAGAAGAAATGAAAAACAATAACCAAAACCATCAGTGGGAAGTGCCTCAGTAAAGACAGAGGGTGAGGGGAAAGACAATCATGGAGAAACAAATAAAATTTTTTTTAAAAAAAGGATAAACAATCAAACATGGATGGAAGTTCAAACCACATATCAATAGTAACTCTGAATGTTAATGGCTTAAACTCTCCAATAAAGCGACATAGGCTGGTATCATGGATTAAAAAAACAAATCCAACAATATGCTACCTCCAGGAGACACATCTGATTGGAAAAGACATACACAGGCTGAAGGTGAAAGGATGGGAAAAAATATACCACGCACACGGTCCTCGCAAGCAAGCAGGGGTGGCCATCCTCATATCGAATAAAATCGACTTCAAGACTAAGTTAATCAAAAGGGATAAAGAAGGTCATTATATACTGTTAAAAGTAACCATTCACCAACAAGACATAACAATTATCAATATTTACGCACCAAATAATGGTGCTGCGACATTCATAAAAAAAATTCTCCTCAAATTCAAGAATCAAATAGACCACAACACAATAATTATGGGAGACTTCAACACACCTCTCTCACCATTGGACAGATCCTCCAAACAAAAGTTAAATAAAGAAACTATAGAACTCAATACCACAATCAATAACCTAGACTTAACTGACTTATATAGAATTTATCAACCATCATCAAATGGATATACTTTTTTCTCAGCAGCACATGGATCCTTCTCAAAAATAGACCATATATTATACCATAGGGCAACCATCAGTAAATATAAAGGGGTGGAGATAATACCATGCATTTTATCTGATCATAATGGAATGAAACTGGAAATCAATGATAAAAGAAGGAAGGAAAAATCCTACATCACATGGAAAATGAACAATATGCTACTGAATGATCAATGGGTTACAGAAGACATAAAGGAGGAAATCAAAAAATTCTTAGAGATAAACGAAAATACAGACACAACATATCGGAATCTATGGGACACAATGAAAGCAGTTTTAAGAGGAAAGTTCATCGCCTGGTGGTCATTCCTCAAAAAAAGAAGAAACCAACAAATAAATGAGCTCACACTCCAACTCAAAGCCCTAGAAAAGGAAGAGCAAAACAACAGCAAATGTAGCAGAAGGCAAGAAATAATTAAAATCAGAGCGGAAATTAATGAAATTGAAACAAAAGAAACTATTGAAAAAATTAACAAAACTAAAAGTTGGTTCTTCGAAAAAATAAATAAGATCGACAGACCTTTAGCCATGCTAATGAAGAGAAGAAGAGAGAGAACTCAAATTACTAACATACGGGATGAAAAAGGCAATATCACAACAGATGCTACAGAAATACAGAAGACAATTAGAAATTATTTTGAAAACCTATATTCCAATAAAATAGAGGATAGTGAAGACATCGATAAATTTCTTAAGTCATATGATTTGCCCAGACTGAGTCAGGAGGATACACACAATCTGAACAGACCAATATCAATGGATGAAATTGAAGAAGCCATCAAAAGACTACCAACCAAGAAAAGCCCAGGACCGGATGGGTATACAGCGGAGTTTTACAAAACCTTTAAAGAAGAATTAATACCAATACTTTTCAAGTTATTTCAGGAAATAGAAAAAGAGGGAGCTCTTCCAAATTCATTCTATGAGGCCAACATCACCCTGATCCCGAAACCAGACAAAGACACCTCAAAGAAAGAAAACTACAGACCAATATCTCTAATGAACCTAGATGCAAAAATCCTCAATAAAATTCTGGCGAATCGAATACAAAAACACATCAAAAAAATAGTGCACCATGATCAAGTAGGATTCATCCCTGGGATGCAAGGATGGTTCAACATATGGAAATCAATAAATGTTATTCACCACATCAATAGACTTAAAGATAAGAACCATATGATCATCTCGATAGATGCAGAGAAAGCATTCAACAAAGTACAGCATGCCTTTATGTTCAAAACATTAGAAAAACTAGGGATAACAGGAACTTACCTTCACATTGTAAAAGCTATCTATGCTAAGCCTCAGGCTAGCATCATTCTGAATGGACAAAAGTTGAAGGCATTCCCTCTAAAATCCAGAACAAGACAGAGATGCCCTCTATCTCCACTTCTATTCAATATAGTTCTCGAAACACTGGCCAGAGCAATTAGACAGACGAAAGAAATTAAAGGCATAAAAATTGGAAAAGAAGAACTTAAATTACCACTATTTGCAGATGACATGATTCTATACCTAGAAGACCCAAAAGGGTCTACAAAGAAACTACTAGAACTAATAAATGAATTCAGCAAAGTGGCAGGATATAAAATCAACACGCATAAATCAAAGGCATTTCTGTATATCAGCGACAAAACTTCTGAAATGGAAATGAGGGAAAACACTCCATTCACAATATCCTCAAAAAAAAATAAAATACTTGGGAATCAACCTAACAAAAGAGGTGAAAGATTTATACAATGAAAACTACAGAACCCTAAAGAGAGAAGTACAAGAAGATCTTAGAAGATGGAAAAATATACCCTGTTCATGGATAGGCAGAACTAACATCATCAAAATGGCGATATTACCAAAAGTTCTCTATAGATTTAATGCAATTCCAATCAAAATCCCAAAGGCAATTCTTGTAGAAATAGATAAAGCAATCATGAAATTCATATGGAAAAATAAAAGACCCAGAATAGCAAAACCAATTCTAAGCAGAAAGTGTGAATCAGGCGGTATAGCGATACCAGATTTCAAACTATATTACAGAGCAATAGTGACAAAAACAGCATGGTACTGGTACCAAAACAGGCGGGTGGACCAATGGTATAAAATAGAGGATACAGAGACTAATCCACAAAGTTACAACTATCTTATATTTGATAAAGGGGCTATAAGCATGCAATAGAGGAAGGATAGCATCTTCAACAAATGGTGTTGGGAAAACTGGAAATCCATATGCAACAAAATGAAACTGAATCCCTTTCTCTCGCCATGCACAAAAGTTAACTCAAAATGGATCAAGGAGCTTGATATCAAATCAGAAACTCTGCGTCTGATAGAAGATAAAGTTGGCTCTGATCTACAGATTGTGGGTTCGGGCTCCAAATTCCTTAATAGGACACCCATAGCATAAGAGTTGACAACTAGAATCAACAAATGGGACTTAATTAAACTTAAAAGTTTTTTCTCAGCAAAAGAAACAATAAGAGAGGTAAATAGGGAGCCTACATCCTGGGAACAAATTTTTACACCTCACACTTCAGATAGAGCCCTAATATCCAGAGTATACAAAGAACTCAAAAAATTAGATAATAAGATAACAAATAACCCAATCAACAAATGGGCCAAGGACCTGAACAGACACTTCTCAGAGGAGGATATACAATCAATCAACAAGTACATGAAAAAATGCTCTCCATTTCTGGCAGTCAGAGAAATGCAAATCAAAACCACCCTAAGGTACCATCTCACTCCAGTAAGATTGGCAGCCACTATGAAGTCAAACAACAAGTGCTGGCGAGGATGTGGAGAAAAGGGTACACTTGTACATTGCTGGTGGGACTGCAAATTGGTGCGGCCAATTTGGAAAGCAGTTTGGAGATTCCTGGGAAAGCTGGGAATGGAACCACCATTTGACCCAGCTATTGCCCTTCTTGTACTATTTCCTGAAGACCTTAAAAGAGCACACTACAGGGATACTGCCACATCGATGTTCATAGCAGCACAATTCACAATTGCTAGACTGTGGAACCAACCCAGATGCCCTTCAATAGATGAATGGATAAAAAAAATGTGGCATCTATACACAATGGAGTACTATGCAGCAATAAAAAATGACAAAATCATAGAATTTGCAGGGAAATGGATGGCACTAGAGCAGATTATGCTTAGTGAAGCTAGCCAAACCCTAAAAAACAAATACCAAATGTCTTCTTTGATATAATGAGAGCAACTATGAACAGAGCAGGGAGGAAGAGTAAGAAGAAAAGATTAACATTAAACAGAGACTTGAGATGGGAGGGAAAGGGAGAGAAAAGGGAAATTGCATGGAAATGAAGGGAGACCCTCATTGCTAAACAAAATTACATATAAGAGGTTGTGAGGGGAATGGGAAAATAAACAAGGAGAGAAATGAATTACAGTAGATGGGGTAGAGAGAGGAGTTGGGAGGGGAGGGGAGGGGGGATAGTAGGGGATAGGAAAGGTAGCAGAATATAACAATTACTAATAGGGCATTATGTAAAATTGTGGATGTGTAACCGATGTGATTCTGCAATCTGCATTTGGGGTAAAAATTGGGAGTTCATAACCCACATCAATCTAATGTATGAAATATGATATGTCAAGAGCTTTGTAATGTTGTGAACACAGAGACTAACCCACAAAATTACAATTATCTTATATTAGACAAAGGTGCTAAAAACATGCACTGGAGAAAAGATAGCATCTTCAACAAATGGTGCTGGTAAAACTGGAAATCCATATGTAATGAAATGAAATTAAATCCCTATCTCTAACCATGCACAAAACTTAACTCAAAATGGATCAAGGACCTAGGAATTAAACCAGAAACTCTGCATCTAATAGAAGAAAAAGTAGGCTCTAATCTTCATCATGTGAGATTAGGCCCCAACTTCCTTAATAAGACTCCTATAACACAAGAATTAAAACCAAGAATCAATAAATGGGATGAAATCTAACTCAATCAGCAAAAGAAACAATCTGTGAGGTGAACAGAGAGTCTACATCCTGGGAGCAAATCTTTACCCCTCACACATCAGATAGAGCACTAATCTCTAGGGTATAAAGAACTCTAAAAGCTAAGCACCAAACAACAACAACAACAAAATGGGCTAAGGACATTTGGACCTGAACAGACACTTCTCAGAAGAGGATATACAATCAATCAACAAATATATGAAAAAATGCTCTTCATCTCTAGCAATCAGAGAAATGCAAATCAAAACTACTCTAAGATATCATCTCACTCCAGTCAGAATGGCAGGTATTATAAAGACAACAATAAGTGTTGGCGAGGATGTGGGGGAAAAGGCACACTCATACACTGCTGGTGGGACTACAAATTGGTGCAGCCAATATGGAAAGCAGTATGGAGATTCCTTGCAAAACTGGGAATGGATCCACAATTTGACCCAGCTATCCAACTCTGTATACACAAAGGACTTAAAAACAGCATACTACAGGGACACAACCACATTAATGTTTATAGCAGCACAATTCACAATAGCTAAACTGTGGAACCAACCTAGATTCCCCTCAGTAGATGAATGGATAAAGAAAATATGGTATGAATAGACAATGGAATATTACTCAGAAATAAAAGAGAATAAAATCATGGCATTTGCAGGTAAATGGAATAGTGAAATTAGCCAATCCCCCCAAAAAAACAAATGCTGAATATTTTCTCAGATATAAGGAGGCTGATTCATAGTGGAGTTCAGAGGGGGAGCATGGGAGGAATAGATGAACTCTAGATAGAGCAAAGGGGCAGCAGGGAAAGAGAGAGTGGATGGGGGTAAAAAAGATGGTGGAATGAGAAGAACATCATTACCCTAAGTACATGTATGAAGACACAAATGGTGTGACTCAACATTGAGTACAACCAGAGATATGAAAAATTGTGCTGTATATGTGTAATAAGAATTGTAATGCATTCTTCTGTCATATATAACAAATTAGATAAAAATAAATAAATAATTTTTTTTAAATGTAGGTCCCTAATAATAAAAGTAGAGAACTCCTTTCAAATATCAGACTAAAAGCTTTTGTGACTCTGATCCTAAAACTTTATAGTACAAAACTAAGGGCCTGATTGCTTTGAAATCTATTTTCCAAAACCCATCCCAAAGAAATCTGATTCACTAAATCCTGTGTAGGCTATGTGAATCTGCAAATTTAGTGAACATCCATGATGATTCTTGTGTAGATGGTATAACAATCCCATTTCTAAAAGGTTTAAGAAGAAAGGAGCACCATAAACTGACTGATTTTAATTCATAAAACTTCTGCTATGTTAGGCTAGACTCTTAACCATTTCAATATTTTCATCGACAGTGTGAAAGGGGCAATTGGAAAAAAAAAGATTTACATTAGACAAGAGTGCTATGTTAATCTCATTTTGGCAGTCACACTGCTATTCTCCAATTTTAATTTCAGAGCCAAAGCATATGTCCAAGTTCCAAGAAAAGTTGCTCTGTGCGACGAATTGTGTTTGGCTTTATGCATTCTGTTCTGCCAAGTCTGTGGCCTAACATGGTTCGAGAAGAGACGGAAGAACTTGGTCTTTTAGGAATGCCCAAGACAATGGCTCAGCCTGCCTTCCTATCCACTCTCCATTCTCCCTCATCATCCAACCTGCTCCCAGCTCCACAGGCCACTCCTAACCCTATCTTGAACAATACCGCAGACATGTTTACCATCCTTCCTTATCAAAACATGTGTGCTGTGTTTTCTCAGGTCCTTGGTGACAATGTCTTATAGCTGGATTGGATAAAGCCATTCCTTATAACACAAACACGATATGTCACAGTGGTTTCAATGTGTGTTTCCTTTATTATAATATTTAGTCCAGCTCAAACACATGGCTAATGATGAGAACTTCAGGCCCCTTCAGAGTGCTGTAGTAGACATTTGGACTCAAGGAACCTTTAGATATCCTTCAAAGTACACCAGCCCAGGGTCAATCATACCAACCAACTTCCTCCAGAAAATACCCTCTGTAATCCTGCCCACATCCTCAGGCTTTGTTTCTCCTCTCCAAGTCCAGCCAGTGCCCAAGAGTCGTATTCACATTCCTCCCTTCCCTAAACACTCCAAGGCTTCATTACCCTAAATAAAGGCACCTTTGTTTAAACAATGGGTCCTTACTTCAAATTTTAAAAAGTAGGGAACACAGAAGCTTAAAAACCTACAGCATATAAACTAAGGGATAAGGAAGTGTAGCAAAAGAGTGCTGTTGAATATGGTGAATACGGAAGTTGATTTGGAAGACAGGACAGCCTGAAGAAGCCCTTTCTTCTCTTTCCTCACCACACAAAGCCAGAAAGAGGTTGTCAACTGTTTGAAAACCAAGAAGTTAAGAAAAGTAACTCTGGCAGGAAAGAAAATGAAAGTAGAATTCTAGTTTTATTTTTATTTATTTCATTATTGAAGCATTTTTTAAAAATGTAACAACTGTTCTTGTCAAGTAGGAATTGTTACTGAACCTATTAAGGAGCCCATTTTAAGTGTGAAAAAAATTAAAGGCTCTAAATTGGAATAAAAAAGACTGAAAATTTTTCCTACATTTACTCTAGAGAATAGTTTTTATTATTTAGGAAATAAAGGAGATGAGTTTGACTAACATGAACTTCCTATTGTTGAAACAATAGAAAAATGAGTAAGGTTTTTAAATAATAAGTACTCTGAAATATGTTATTCCAGAGAACGTAATCAATTTGTAGGAGCCCAGGCTTCTTTCTTTCTAAAAAACACATTAAAACAAAAACAAGTTAGCAAAAACCAAAAGTGTAACTTTAGCAGCAGTACTCTGCTCTGCAGCTGTCTTCATAATTGGCAAAACTAAACATGTCTATGTCATTATATTTGATAATGCAATGTCATTATATTTAATAAAAATATCTAATTCAATTCTTTGCTAACCAAATAGTTAATTATTAGGAACTGTCACCAAAATGTAACATGTCTTGCTTCAGAGTGGCCAGTGCCATGTTATTAATCCCTTCCTAGCAACTTCATCTTTTTTATGGCTTAACCTCTTCTGACTATCCAGATACGGCTAGTCATGTCTATGCTAACCTACTGTGCCTAGGGCAAAATGTTTGAACCTAATTCACGATCATTTATCATGTTTTTAATGCAAAAGCATGACATACAGCTGTGATAAAATTCTAATAGATCTATTTTTAGACATAAAAACGGACAATGTTTTAATGTTTTTAAATTTATAATTTAAAATTTATAATTCCCTTCTATGGAATTAATTGTGTGCCTGCAAAATTCATATATTGAAATCTGAACCTCTAGTGAGACTATATTTGGAGATAGGACAGACAAAGTGATAAATAGTAATGAATGAGCCCGTATGGGTGAGCCCATAGTATTAGTCCTTTTACGAGGCAACAGAGAACTCCTTCTTTCTTTCTCCACCATAAAGACAGACAGAAAACATCCACCAAAAAGTCAGGAAGAGACTGCTTCACCAGAAATTAAATTGTCCAGCACTTTGTGTGCTTCTAACCTCCAGAACTGTTAAAAATAAATTTGTTTTTTAAACAAACCAGTCTATGGCATTTTATCACAGCCTACAGAGACTAAGACAGATTTTGTCACTAAGAAAGGGAATGCCATTATATAACAAATATTTTAAAATGTGGAAGCAGCCTTGGAACTGGATAACTGGTGAAGGCTGAAAAGGATTTGAGATGCATGTTAAAAAAGCCTGTGTTTCTGTGAAGGGATTGTTGGTAGAAATATGGATGTTAAAGGCAATTCTGAAGAGGGCTGGAAAACAAAAGAGAAAGCCTCCCTCTTTTCAGAGAAAAAAATAATCATGAGCAGAGTGTTGATAGGAATATAGTCATGAAAAAAATATGCAGGGGAGATCTCAGACAGAAATGAAGAATATTTTATTGGAAACTGGAGGGAAGGCAATCTTTGTTGTAAAATGTCAAAGAATTTGGCTTACTGTGTGCTGGTGTTTTGTGGAAGGTGGAAATTGCAAGTGATGAAACGTAGATATTTAGCTGAGGACATTTCTAAGGAAAGCATAGAAAGAGTGGTTTGGTTCCTTCTGACTCTTACAGCAAAATATGAAAGGAGAGAGAGAAATTGAAAAGGAATTATTAAACAAAAGGAACAAGATTTTGAAGACTTGGGAAATTCTCAGCCAATCCATGTTGCATAGAAGGAGAACTCTTGTTCTGAAGAGAACTGAGACTGAGCAACCATTTGGTAAGAAGATTAGCATGAGTGTAAACATGAAGCTAACCAGCCTTGCAAGCCAAAAATAGAGATTGAACGTTAGAAGCTACAACACTACCAGTTTAAACTGAAGGGTATAGAGACAGAACAAAATGAAGGAGGATGCTTGGACTTCTTGAGTCATACAGGACGGGGCCATAAAAATAATATGTTGTGAATGTGTCCTATTCTTCAAGCAACTCAGAGATCATCAAGACTGCCTCATGCCTGGTGCGGAGGTGCATGCCTGTAATCCAAACAGCTTGAGAGGATGAGGCAGGAGGATCACGAGTTCAAAGCCAGCCTCAACAAAAGCGAGGTGCTAAGCAACTCAATGAGACTCTGTCTCTAAATAAAATACAAATAGGGCTGGGGACATGGCTCAGTGGTTGAGTGCCCCTGAGTTCAATCTCTAATACCCCCCACCCCACTCCACGCCCCCCAAAAACACTGCCTCATCAGTTTCAGAGAGAGGGGACATCGCCCCAGCTTTATTAGGCCAGACAGCTTCCAATCAAAGCTTTGGGGTGGGACCATCCTGCAGACCCATGGAGGTGAAACCACTCAGTGGAGCCTTGAACCAGGACTGTAACACCTGTAGGTCCAAAAGGTGGGGCAACATCCAAGCAAAGAAGATTATCTTTAGGCCTTAAGATTTAATGAATCTGACATAACTTTTCTATGTACATATATGAATACACAAACAGTGAATCTTACCATCGTATACATCCGCAAATTAATTTAAAAATAATAATAACATTGGGTAAATAGCAGAAAGAGCAATAAAGGGAAGGAAGCAGGGTGTGTGAGGAGGGTAGGGAAAGGATAAATACTGGGGTCTGAATTAGAACAAGATATATTCCATTCTTGTATAATTATGTCAAAAAGGATTCAATTGTTATATATAACTAGAAAAGAACCAATTTTAGTAAGTGGAAACTCATTAAATTTTTCTTTTAGAACATTAAAAAAAATTTCAGTGGATCTAATGGAATCTGCTAGGTTTTAGACTTCCCTAGGACCCTCACTCCTGTCTTTTCTTGTACTTACTTATGGAATGGGAACACTTTTCCTTTGCCTGTCCTACCATTGTATTTTGGCGGTACATTGCTTGATTGCTTGTCTGGTTTCACAGGTTCACAGATGAAGAGCAATTTTGCCTAGCAATGAATCATGCCTATGTTCTCACCCATATATGACGTATGTGAGATTTAGATGATATTTTGGATGTTAGGCTTCAGAGTTGATGTTGAACCAAGTTAAGACCTTTTGGAATCGTGGAATGTGATGAATGTACTTTTGCATGTGATAAGGACATGAATTTTGGGACAGCCAGGAACAGACTTCGATGAACTGAATTATATGCCCCCACTCAATGTAACTGTATTTTAAGGTAGAATCTACAAGAAGGTTAATTTTTAAATGAGGTCATAAGGTTGGGTCCCATTCATAGAAGACTAGTGTCCTTATAAGATAATGAAGTTCTCTCTCACCCCATTTGAGAACAAAGTAAAGAGTGTGCCAACTACCAGCCACAAAGATAGCCCTTGCCAGAGACCGAATTGGTTAGCACTTTCATCTTGGACTTCCCATCCTCTAGAACTATGAGAAATACTTTTCTGCATATTTAAGCCACCTAGACTGGTATTTTGTGTTAGCAGCTTAAGCTAAGAACCTACCATTAGTAATCTTCCTGCCACCCTATCTAGGGATGCAATTCCCTGCTTCATCATACTTTGCTCAATTTATTCAACTCTTCATGCATATTATAATCTAAATTTCAATAAATGTATTTAAATTTATCTTGATTATTTTTGTCTTCCCTGGTTACAACATAAGCTACATGAGGTCAAGGAATATTTTGTTTTATTCACTGTTGTATCTCCAACACCTGGATACTGCCTTATCATCTTGACATTGGAGCAGCAATATTTAACATGCTGAGGAAGATTGAATTTATCCTAGAAACTCAGGAAAGACAGACAACAGAATATAATGAACCCAAAGAGTACAAGTAAAAAATAAAAATTTACACATTTACTAAAATTAGAAGAAAAAGAATGCAAACCCCGTAAAAGAGGATTGTATAAATGTACCCTTGTAGCAAAATGTATCTTTATCAGCAGTCTAAAAACCAGTTCTTAAATTTCATAAGAACAAATTACTAGGAAAAATGAGTACTTGCAGGAATTTGTAACACATATTACTCTGTGGTCAGTCCAAGAAAGTAATATGTATTATTTGCTTTGTGGGAGAGTAAATACTGTGAAATAATGGACACAAATCCATTTAAGCATAATAGTTATCATATTTCAATTTATTTCCATGTAAATTGGTTGTTACATGCTGAGTTAGTACAAAGAATTATAAAAAAAGATAATTAAATGCATTGGAAAATATAAAAAAATAAGTGCAGCATATTAGCCTACGTGATTTTTACTAAAAATCTTTGGATTATGAAAGCACCACTTAACTCCCTATTTGAAATCTCCCAACAAACTCACTGCCAAAAAGCATGTTCTATATTGAATTAGATCATCATTTCACAGAATACAGAATGTGCATTTCTAAGGCGAATCTATGTTCAACAACACACCAACATATTTTGGTACCACTAAATGTCAAGCATTATTCATGTGGAGTATTAACAGATTAATGTTTTCATTAAAAAAGAAAGATCTCTTTTCTCATTACATTATGCATTTATAGAATAGAGATCTGTCAAATAAATTACTACAAAGTAGTTTAAGCTAACCCTTATAACACTTGAATTATATAATCGGGGCAAATAACCTTTAAAATGAAAGACAAATGGAAAAATTTAAGGGCATTTAATTTGCATAAATGTAATGTTAACAGTCTTTTCCTGGTTATATATTTTATACTTAATTTATATATGTCACTATACTAGATCCTTAACACTTTTATAGGTCAATTTTAATTTTTTCCCATTTTACTGTACCATAATAAGTAATATGGAAGTAGTTTATCATATATAAAAATAAGATGATCCCATAAAAGTAATTCAGTGTGATTCAGAAACATTCTAGCATTGGGACCATATTACAGTTCTTGTGTTGTCAGTTCCTGCTTTTAAATAGACATTTATGCTTTAGAATTCTCATGTGTCTAAAACTCATGTTCAGCTTTTGGACTCTGAGACCTTAATTTAAGGGACTTTCTCCAGGTTATCAGCTATCGGGTCCTTGGTGTGAGGGATAAACCTTAGGGTAAAGGACTTCCTGCAATTCATGGTCTGGTCTTCCTTTTCTTTGAATTTGATACCCAAGATACTGACTTTAAAGTTTTATCCATTAAACTTCTACTGTAAACATTGAAATGCATTCAAATGCAGTTGTTCAGACAATAACGGTGTCAGCATTAACTCCCCTTTCTTCGCAGTAGTCCTAGTATGAGTTTTGGTTTTGTTTTGTCTTGGTAGAATTAATAAAGCATTATTTTACTCTCTAAAAAAAAACAATAAGATGGAACAACTATTCATTGTTTAACATAATGATTTTAATGTCATCCATGGTCCATAATCTCTAACAAATTAGAAAATGCTTCTTGTGCATGAATTCAATTATAGGCTAAAGTTGCATAGTGAAATATCAATTTATATGCAGTCAAATGTATTTTCTTTTCTTGACTTTCCTTGACTCATGTTTATCTGCCAGTGACCAGTGGGTTAGAAATGGTGAATATGACTACCATCCACCATGGGAATTACTTAATTGGATAAAGCAGAGTGAAAATCCTTTCAATAAGGACATTTTACCTCCAATTACTGCCTCCACCTTTCTCTGGAACAGTGTTTGATGGGAATGTGAGTTACCCTTGTTTATTTCAATTAAAACTAGTAACAAAAGGATTGAGTCTATCTGGGGGACCAAGATTATTCTTTGTAGTTCATTCAATAAAAATTAAGATGGCTTGGATACATATGAGAATTAAAACATTGATTATTCTTTCATTTTATTATGTTACCCTACCTGAGAGTTAATGTTAAAATTAAGGATCATCTGAATATTTACCACACATTTGTTAGAGATCATTACAAACCAGTTGACAGGAGCTGGGATTGACTCTTATAGAGCCCATGAAAGAACATACATGACCGTCTTCATTTTATTTCAACCTGCTTGTCAGACTTGTGAAATACCTGGCTTTTTCTTATACTGGTAGTTTCTAGAATAGTTAAAACACCATTAAGACTAAAGCATAATTATATATCTATGCCTATTTTGAAAATGAGATTTCTTCCTACATAGATCAGTTTGTTAGAGAAAAATGTGAAATTATATGCTTTCACGCAATTGAAAATATATATACAAGCATGAAAACATTAATTTATCCTGTTCAGCCTGGCCATTAGTATTTGCCAGTTTTCTGGCTGGTTTGGTGAATCTATTAATAATCATATCCAAGCTCTTATCTAACAAAAGGAAAAAAAAACATACTATGTAGACCCCATTCATCCACCTATCTATCTGGATATGGATAGATAAATATATTTTATTGAATGTCTCTCTGAACTAAGTCAGAACTACAACAGTTAATCTTACAGTGGAGGAGCACATGGCAATTCTACTGGTGGCATTTTCTCACCTAAACATCATATTTGTGAAGAAAAGATATAATATACTTCCACATTCCCTAGCTCAAATAAAACTAAAACAGAGCTTCTTGTAGGGTGGGAATGTGGAATTTGGAGCATTCTGTGTGAAGATTCTAAGCATTTCCAATACTCAAAGCAAAAACAGACCAATGTCAAGAACTTGATTTTATTTGGATACCAGTTTTCTTCCAAATATGAAAACATTCTTGAATACTTCAGGAGTGAGTGCATTGAAGGATATAGAGATCAATGACTTCAATTTGTCATTTTTGGGTCATCTGTTTCTGATTCCTTTATTTCTGTGAATTTCATATCCTATTGTACAGAGTAAGATTTATTCCTATTGGTGTTTAAATGGCTTTGGGGGATACAAGGTACAGGAAAATGGCATATTTGCCAAGTTGTTTTGTGTATTAGTTACAGATGATCTGAACTTTTACAAATGAATTCTAAGGATTCTAAATTTCTCAGTTTTAAAGATAAGCTTACAGCAAAATAGAAGTAAAACAAAACAAAATGCTGTAATAAAATGAAATAAAATCATGTTTACTCTTCATACACTAAAGCTAAATGCATAGTGATTTTTTAATAAAATAACTAAGTGAATTTCCTTACTAACAAAGATTAGGAAAAAAAAACTTTTGGCAAATCTTGACCAACGTCATGCAGTTACAAATTCACATCAACTTATTGGAGTGGAGGTCACATGCAGGATCGATACAATAAAATTTTTAAAAAAATGTGCAAAATGCCAGTACATGGCTTTTTCAGAGAAGTTCCTAGAGTCAAGATCCATACTGCAACAAATGAGGCTCAGACCTCACTGTGGTCACCGAGTTTGTTGAAGTTCTGAAATAGAAGAGGAAGAAATAAACATACACTGCTTATTCAACTATTAAATCAGTACCATTGGAAAAGAACAGTAGAAAGAGAAGCCAGCTATCCAGACACACTAAGAAAATGGACAGTCTATGAGGCAGGAGAGTATGAAGTTTACAGCTCCAGACCCACAGTCAGACTGCTAACTCTGAAACCAGCTCTTCCACTTACAAATGGCATAATGTCCGTGGCCCTCAGTTTCCCCATTTTGAAAAATGTTAAATAATAGTAGCTACCTCTAAAGTTGAGACAAGTTTAGTTAATTAATATAGATTGTAACCTTTAGAATATACCTGGAAGATGGTAAGTACTCAAAATATGAAGGGTATATAATGGGGATGATGGTGATAATAATCATCATAATAAATATTATTATTTTGTAAATACATACTCTTCTGATTAAATATAATAAAGATGATTCTATTAGGCACCAAATACTGGAATGAGGGAAGGCAAAATGATTCAAAATGGAAAAAGTGCAGGAAGTCACAGTGCTGGAAACAGTTTTAAAACTAAGTCATAAAGTCCAATATTTGGAAGGTAACTTTCATACCTCAGATCATGGGAGCACTAGAATCTGCAAATAATATTCCCAAAGATGGCAATCTAATAGGCTTGGAGGAAAGCATCAGAGCAGAAAAACTGGCAAGCTATATTTAGAGTTTTTATATTTGTCAGAGGTAGATTCAAACTTCCAGGACAATAGATCCCAGAAGAAGCATTAAAGCAAGCAGTTTGCAATTGACAGGTAAGGCCAAATCCTCTAAGTAGTAACATTGTAGTAAGATGCAAATTATTAAATAATTATTCATGACTGTCCCCAAAAGATGAATGGAAATATTATTTTTTGTTACAGATACTCTGAAGTGGAGATTGGAGGGATTTTAATAGATTTTAGATGTGAGTTAAAAAGCTAACACAAAAAAAAAAAAATGCAAAGCCTTAATTCTATATTCTATATTTTTTACAACTCTTGCAAGCTCATGTTATCAACTTACCTTGTTTGAATAAATGTTACTTATTGCAGCAGATACTGATTCAAAAAAAATTGGTTTCTCCGAGTCTAGGTTTCCATAGTACTTCATTGCTTTTATCAAGGAAGCTACGAGAAAGCAAAGGAAAACACCAAGATACATGAAGCAATAGAAGGATCATGTTCAGTGTTAGCCAAGGACACCCTCTTACCTGTGCAATTGGCTAATAATACATCCACACTCTGGTCCTTACAGTCCATGTACACCTGGAAGAATTAAAACAATACACCCACAATTAATTCAGAATAGCTAGCAAGAAGGAATAAAACAGGAATTGAGAGTGTCTTGTTTTTTTTTTTGTTTTGTTTTTAAAAAAAGTATGAAGTCAACCACCAGAGGGAGACATGGCTACATAGTAGGTCACAAACTGGCAAGCATCTAAAAGACTAAGGTTAGTATGAGTGAGGCATCTACCTTGACTACAATTAAGTCTGGCTGCTTATGTTTTCAACTTGATTGAATAAAAATCAAAACATCATCTTTCCTTTCCTGTAAGAATGATATAAAACTGTTCTCAACCACTTTTATTGTAAGTCAAGAACCCATTTGTGAAATTAACCTGCTGACCTGCTGCATATTTTAATATTTTACAATAATTTAGCATATCTATGGACTGGATAAATTCTACCCAGGGATGAAAAATTGAGAATATTACTATGATTCATACAATTTTGGTTTTCCAACTTTCTTTTTTTTTGGCATTGAATTTGAACCCAGGGATGCTGTATTATTGAGCTATATCCCCAGTTCTTTTTGTTTTTATTTTGAGACAGCACACTAATATTTTTAGGACCTGACTTATTTGCTGAGTCTGGCCTGGAACTTTCAATTCTTCTGGTTCAGGCTTCCCACTCTCAGATTACAGACATGGACCTTGGACCCAACTGGATTTCCATGTTTAAAGGTCTATCAAAATGAGAAATCCTTACTAATTTCCTTGGCATACTTTATTGTCTTGCCCCTTAAGTTAAAAAAAAAAAAATCTCAAGAAGACACAATTTGTGAAAATCTCTGATCTTAAATTCATCCAGAACAAAATCAACTATGAGAGTCAATGACAGTAAATCTAGACATTTTAGTTTCAGGAGGATAAATTTGGTTATATAATTGTTATATATCTTTCATGAAAAGTGTAGAAATCTACATTTGCAATACAGTCTAAGGATATATGTAATACATCCCAAGGGTCCCTCAGATTCTTTCAGCAGCAAATAATTTTCTCTATGAAAGACTAATTGTGAAATAATATTTATATCACTTGGGGAAAAAATGATCAAACAAAACATAAAAGAAAAGAAAATATGGACTTAGACTTTAACATTGAATAATTGGCTCCTGCTTGTGTTAAAATAATTAATTCAAGGTGACCTCTCAGTGTTTGACTTTTTCTTCAGCTCAGTGGAGCACAAACACATTGCTATGGGTGGTTTGCTGATGCTGATAAACATAATCTCCAGTTCACTGACCTCTCTCGTGTCCCAAGTAAAAGAATAAATAGAAGTCATCCCACTTCCTTCAACCTACAACTTCCAGGGAAATGTTCCTTATGCTAAAGTGACCAAGAAGTGTTAACCAAGGGAGTGTTAACATCTCTGGCTAAAGAAGTCCTGTGGCTCTTTTCTCTGGCTTCTCTTCCAGGGTAGCTGGAACTAAGAAATAATATTAGTTGGAATGATATTAGTTGTACTTTATGAAATGACTTGTTAGAATTAGAAAATGGAAAGCTAACATTATTGAGTACTTATCAACTGGCAGACATTTTATTAGGTGGATTTTTTTGTTTGTTTTGGCATTGGACATTGAACCCCGGGACACTCTACCACTGAATTATATCCCCAGTCCTTTTTACATTTTATTTAAAGACAGGGTTTTGCTAAGTTGTCCAGGCTGGCGTCTAACTTGAGGTCCTCCTGCATAAGCCTCCTGAGTTGCTAGGATGACAGGCATGGCCAACGCACCCAGCTTCTTAAGTGCTTTATATGTAATATATCCATTCTAAGTCTCATAACTTGATGAAATGGATACCTCTACTACTGGTTCCTAGAATTGCAAACAAACATTTGATCCTACCCATGTTAAGTTGTCTATTGTATATAATAATGTTATTTAAATAATGAGGAAATAAATCAAATAGTAATAAGAAATTTTTTAAAAAGGGAATACTAATATAAAACCACCAGCTTTGTATATACAGATATATATACACCTAGCCAAGGGCAAATGTTATTCTCTGCCAATTTAAAAATAAATTGGGATGGGGATGAAGCTCATGGGTCAAGTGCTTGCCTAGCGTGAATGATAACCTGGGTCCAATCCCCAGTACCACAAAAAATAAAGAAATACAATTAAATAAATAGATTGCATCTGTTGGTTTATTTCACCATTCTGTGGTATAAAATTTTAAAACCATAAATGAGAAAGAAAAACAAAAAAAACAAGTTCTTTTTCAACATGCCCAGTGCTTAGATTGTTTGGATTCCTCTGAATTGTCAACCTAAACTCAATGGGAAGAGGTAACCACTTCCTCCTCTTTTATAATCCTGTCTTGTTTTTAAATGTCTAGAGAGGGCAGCTAATAATTTCAGAAATAAATTTAAAATGCAATTGATCAAAAAATATGCATACCAGCCTTTCCAAGTAAAAGAACAATTCTAGTCTCATGTTTCTCAAAACATGATCCCTGGACACCTAGAATTACCCAGGGTTGTTTAAATGAATATTCTGGTCCAGAATCAGGATTCAAACAAATGCATTTCGAAGGAGCTTCCAAATTACCTTGAAGCATAAAAGTTGAAGACCTTGGAAACACAAATCAATAAAAAATGCCGAACATAAAAAGCCTTCCAGTGGAGAATGGCTATGTGTTTGCAATCCAGGTTTAGTTGCAAGAAAATACAAAATATTTGGTATACTGTACAAAGCTTTTATGTTAAAAAAAAAGAAGGAAAAAAAGTATAAAAGGGTAATTTGCCAAAAGTAGCCAATAGATTTAAAACCTGAGGTATTTAAATTTCAATTGTTTTTATTATTTATTTTCTTGATATATCTCCCAATCCAGAATCAAAATCACTGCCTCATTTCTACAAAGGAATCAACTGAGATCCAGGTAGGGGACATGACTATTGACACCTCAGTGTGTATGGCAGAGCCAGTGCTTTCCCTCCACATGCTCCTGCCTAGAAAAGTGACAGGACGGCTTACCTCTGTACTTCCTTGACTTTGAAAAGTTCAACATTTCAAAATCAATTTAAAATACAAATGAATAGAGACTCGGGTTTGCATTCTCACAAGAAAACCATCAAAATTCACAATGTAAAACAATGTCAAAGCTACAAATCCAAACACTTTAAAAATCAATGTCTGGCCGGGCATTGATTGAAATCTCAGTGGCTCTGGAGGCTGAGGCAGGAAGATCATGAGTTCAATGCCAGCCTAAGCAAAAGTGAGGTGCTAACCAACTCAGTGAGACCCTGTGTCTAAAATAAAACACAAAATTGGGCTGGGGATGTGGCTCAGTGGCTGAGTGCTCCTGAGTTCAACCCCCGGTACCCCCCCAAAAAAAAGTTAATGTCCGATTTCTACTTTTAGCCATAATGTGTAACTAATGAGAGACCAACCCATCTTCCACAAACAAAGAGACAATTGGACAACAACATACAAACAACTGTATTTAGACAATAGGCCTCCAGTGGTTTAGAACCAAGTCTCCTAAAAGCAGCAGGACAAATAAGGCAAGTCCTCCAGAGCTCAGCTTGTTGCCACAAAGCGGATTCCCAAATCCACTTTGGTGTGGATTGGGGAGATCCAAGCAAAATGAGCTGCTTATATGGATTGAGAAGACAGAACAGGAGTTCGGGGAGGGGAGATGGTAGAGAGAATATAGAAAGGAAGAATACTTGCAGAGAAAATTTTCTAGAAATTTTCACAGTATTTTGATTAAGGCTTTGAGTTAATACTAAGCTGCTCAGGAGATATGAAGATAAGAAGATTGGATAGAAAGGATATGAAGGAGATAAAGATTGCTAGGGAACCAACACCTGAAGACCAGTCACACTGGTGTGTAGACACTGGTGGAAGACTGAGAATAGAGGTTTTTCCACCCTCAATCTGTTGTCCCACCCCAATCTTCAATTTATAATATCGAGGGGGAGGACTGAAGGAAATAAGGAAGGGGGCGAATTCCTTATTGATTTAGTATTTATTTTTAAAAAATAGAAAGAGAAAACAAATGCCAGAAGTGTCTTAAATTTCCTTGAATTCACAAAATTAAGTGTTCTTCCATCTGTGGAAATGAGGTTTGTGAGTTATGGGGGTTTTCAACAATGGACTTTGTGTTTTGCACTTGTCGGTCATGGAGAAGCCATGGAAATCATGGCATAGAGGAGGCATCATTGCCAAAGAGAATAGAGAAAAGTCCCTGAGTGGGGCACTTTTTGAGAGGCCAGGAATAGTATTGGGCCACCATGTGAGAGAACAAGGCCATTTGATCATGCAGTCGGCGTTCTGTAGGGGACTTTTACTCTTTTGGAAACCTTGCACGCCAACTGCTATAGATGCTATGCCCACCACATCTCAAGGCTGTGTTTTATACCTACCCAGTAAATACTCCATCTCTGATCCTCACACATGTACATACCTAAAAGCTTGATGGTATTTCCCGAAAGCAAATCTACAGTGGTGTGAAGTACAATGTCTTATGTCCCTTCAAGGGAAGGAATATCAGACTTCGGAGCTGAGAGAATGGCTGATGAAGAATCCCGTTACTCAAATTATGTTATATGCATGTATATGCGATGGTGAAACCTACCATTCTGTGTAATTAATATGCACCAGTAATTTTAAGATAGGCCTGTTACTAAAGAGAAGGGAAGGAATCAATCCAGACACAGACTGTGAATACCTCAACCAGCATGGAGACGCCAGAATAGTCAAAAAAGGTCAAGCCACTGCAATCCAGGATTAAGGCCAACTTGTCGTGAGAGCTTGACTGTACAGTTTCCTCTGTAGGAAGAACAGAGACTTCAGTTAGGGAATATTCACAGACGTTTTTGCTACTGACTTCATTGAATGGTGTCAAGACAATAGTGACCTCGTGTTTAAAAATAATAATTCCAAATGCCTCTTCATTTTTACATTTTCAGTTAATTACTAATTATTTCTGAACTTGGATATTTTATTGTTAGAATGTTATTTAAGGTAATTATCACATAACTCAGAGAGGAAGGCAGGGTAGTTTAATTACCAGTATCATTTCACAGATAGACAAATGGGGTAGGCAAGTTTAAATGATTTTGAAAAGATATCTAGCAAGTTAGAACTAAACAAGGGTAGAACAGAGGCCTCTAAGGATATGCTTTCCACGATATTACATGCTTCCTTGATGGGTGTGCCCAGAGGAACAGCCCTGTTTTGTGATGCTTGAGGTTTACACAATCTGGGATTCACACTTTAAGTCAAAGATCCATTTCTGCGGCTTGTCCCACAAATTTTAAAGGGACCTGTATGACAGACCCTGAAAATTAAGCTTTATTTTCATAGTAAAACTGCCTAAAACTGCCTCTGAATGTACTTGATAGGAAAGAAAGAAAAGATGCTACTTGGGAATTTATGACTTCTTTTTTGATTGACATTCTCAAGGCCACAGCTTCCTCATGTGAGATGATGTTTCTAAATGGTGACAAGTCCCATTTGGGATTCCTCTAAACGTAACATAGCTCTCAGAGAAGACCATGTAGGCTTAATGTATCCCCAGAATTAACAGTCAACATTTATGAGATAAATTCCAATTCATAATTATCATGAAATTCTCTGGAAAAATTAATTCTTAATTAGAATAATTTTGCTAGTAAAAATTCTCAAGGTTTCTCCTCTATTACTGCAGAAAATGTGAGTATGATTGTTTCTTGATTTGTAGAAAAATATGAGGGAAAGAATGTTTTAAACAAACTACTGCTAGAGTGAAAAGCAGATGAACAGAAACTATAAAAGAGACATGAAAATTTTTATATGGCAGTAACTGTTAGAAGAAGGAGAAATGATACAAAGTAAATTTCAACATATTTGAAAGGTGGTATTCAGGTACATGATTTGTTTTGAAATTTCACCTTTGGATGTATATTTGTATTTATTAATTGATCAGTAACTACAAAGTACATAGTATGTTGAGGACATTTTTAAAATACAGTGGGTACTAACAAATATGAGTGAGATGATCCTACTTTCTTCAAGGAACTTATAATATCCTTGAGTGACAAGAATAGGATTGGTTCAGAAGTGACATATGATTAAAAATGATAAAACGAAAAAGAATGAGAATTTACAAAAGGAGAAGTCTCACTGGAGTGATTGGGGAAGGCTTCATGTGAAAAGCAGCCTTCAAGGAAATGATGCAGAGATGTAAGCATCCCAACCATATGGACAGCTTTAATTAAACACTAATGACAGCTTCAGATCTCAGACTCCTCCTGCTCCCATTCAACCAGCATGTACTGAGGGGCGACTCTGGGCCAGGCACTGCAGTTGTGCCTTCTGTTGCCCTGTTTTTCCTGCAAGAAGGGGCTAAGCAGTTACTACAGGTTCAGGCTATGCTTCTATTGGTCTAAAATGATAAATTATAACTTCAAACAAAATTGAAAGTCACTACAACTTAGCTTATCCACTGACCGCTCTATGTGGTGGCATTGTTAGCCTTCACCATTTGTCTCAATAAACACAGGACTTACCTCTATTATTGCAGGGACCTGTTGATACTCTTGGGTATAATGTGCCCTGCTCATTATCAGACAGGAACAAAAAACTGAGATGTCACCAAAAAAAGCAAAATACTTGCTCTAAGAAAAGAATATTCGACAGTGGAGTGTTGGTCGGGTTATAAGTACATTTTTATGCAATTTAGAAACATTTCATTAAATTTTGAGGATATAAAAACCTCTCAGTTAAACATCAGGTAAGTATCTGTAGTTTTTGATGTAGATCTTTTTTGAAGATGCTTATTTTAAAAATGAAATTTATATCGCTTCTTTGCTCATGCTAATCACGTACACATCTTCCCTACTCCGTGTTCAATGAGAACATGTTGGTGGCTTGACATTAGTGATGATGTAGATATTTTCATCATAGGAATGTTGGCAAATGTTACAGATAAGTGCTTCTGTGCAGCACCACCCCATGTCCCCCACTCCAAAAATTGCTTGTTAAAGATGTTGCAGCACACCAATGCTTGGAGGTGGGCATGCTTGTTAAACATTAATAAAAAAAAATCATCAGTTAAAAAAATATATAGCCTTGATTAAATAAATGGCTTAGACCACTGAAATATGTGGCAAAAGATCTTAAATTAACAATAATGACACAATTTGATATCAAAATTAGTTCTTTTATCTTCCACTTTTTATAATATGTTCTGACCAAATGACATCAAATAGTACATATTTCAAAATAAGGTATAATCTAAAATTCTTTATCCAAAAATTCCTGTAGGAAAATAGCATTAATAATTAGACCTAAAAATAAAAATTAGTGAATAACAAATTTTTCTAATGTGTTATTCTTTGTTTACTAGAAAGCATAATCGTAATGTTTACAAGAGAGGGTTATTAAAATAAACCGTAATTGAAACAATATAAGTCACATTTGATTTTTTAAGTCAATAAATTTTATTAAAAGAAACTACAAATATTATTGCTTATACCCCTGTGGCATGAGTTCTATCATCAGATTCCACAGCAGGGCAGACAAGTTTATTTAGTTTACTTTTTCCACTAAGGTCAAACAAGACCTAAGTATTTTATCAACTCAGCATTTTGGAAAACCACTACTAGGTGACCAAAAATTTGTCACTCTGAACATTAAAAATACTACAGTGAAAAAAATCTGTGTATTTATCTAGAGAGATTGATAACTGTAACTAAAATAGCAAATACTTATCCACAACTATATGGCATGAGTCTTTTGTTTTGCTATTGTTAATAAAAAGATATTGAAAATATTTTTTAAACAAGTTTTTTTCTTTCTATCTTACTACTTTATTTCACTTCTAAATTGTACTTGTCATTCTCTCTTTTCTTATAATTATTTCATAATTTAAGTGGTGATGGATTATGAACGATGTAAATATTTGGGCTTTATCAGTAGTGATATAAAATTTTCTCTTCCATTGTCTCAGAGTGTGTTCATGCCATTACTTTCTTTGTCTTTTATTTTTATATCTGAGTTTCTTCTCTGCATTTTTTTTCCTTTTTTCCTTTTGTAGTTGTAGATGGACATAATGCCTTTATTTTATTTGTTTATTTTTATGTGGTGCTCAGGATCAAACCCAGTGCCTCACGCATTCTAAGCAAGTGCTCTGTCACTGAGCTACAACCCCAACCCCTGCAATTCTTTTAATCAAAATATGTGTATATTCTTCAGGCCACACAAAACAAAAACAAAATAAAATAAAGCAAAACAAAAGACTCATGCCATATAGTTGTGGATAAGTATTTGCTATTTTAAAAGAAGCAATTCGGGGCTGGGGATGTGGCTCAAGCGGTAGCGCGCTCGCCTGGCATGCGTGCGGCCCGGGTTCGATCCTCAGCACCACATACCAACAAAGATGTTGTGTCCGCCGAGAACTAAAAAATAAATATTAAAAATTCTCTCTCTCACTCTCTCTCCTCTCTCACTCTCTCTAAAAATAAAAAATAAAAAATAAAAATAAAAGAAGCAATTCATGATGCCTTTTCTAAATAAAAAAGACAAAAGGATATCCCAATGATTAAGTCACCAATTCACTCAAATAAAAATTAAAATACAGTGGACATTTCTGAAATCTTCTTAAAAAATAAGTGAAGTCTTCCTTTTACACAGTATCCTCTGGGTTCTGCAATTGTGCTGATTTTATGGATATAACCTTGTGTTCTAAGCTTCTAAGTAAATCAACTAGTGCAATAAAAATCACATCATCCCAGAAAAGAGTAAAGTGAATGCACAGCTAATATCCTGCCTTAAGCAAAATGAGGTAAGCTTGGAGCATGTGCAGAGAGACAACTAATCTATACCCATGTGGGATGTGGTAAATGATAGGCTTTATCTACAAAAAAAAATTTAAAAAAAAAACATTTCAGAAAGAAATTAACCATCAGGTGTGGGTGGGCAATTAACTCCAGACTGTGGAAGCCAGCTCTTTCCTGTAGAATATTCATTAACTCCTTTAATTAAAAAGTATTCATAGTTGCATAATTTAGAAGTGCCTTTCATATACTTCAAAAGATTCTTGACAGTCTGTGAGTCACTCATAATTTTTTAAAAGTTAAGTATTTTCTGTTGATATCAATTAACTATTGAGAAACAGATTTCTTAAAAATCTCTAATTTTCTCAAGAAATAAGGGGACAAGAAACATTTAAGACAAACAACAACACTACCTTTGGAAACATGCACATGTTATTGAGAATTTCATTCATTCATTTATTCATGTGTTCATTCAAGTAGTATAGATGCTCTGGAGTTCTTACTCTAAGTACCATCTTAGGAAATGTGAGTTCAACAGTGAACAAGAGAGATGATGGTCTCTACCTTCAGTGGACTCACAAACAGGGAAACCAGTCAGTTGAACTGGTAATTCTAAGTGTTGTGAAGGCTGAAAAAATTAAAGAAAGTGCTAAGGAAGCACAGGAGATCTGATGTGGTTGACAGAACAACCCACCCCACCCCCTCCATCTTCACAACTAATCTTCAGGATCTGTGAATAGGTTACCTTGTATGGCAAAAGTAGCTTTGCAGGTTTGATTAAATTAACGATGTTAGGATTTGAGATTATCCTGTATTGCCCAGGTGCATCTAATGCAATCATAGGAGGCAAGACTATAGTCAGAGCATATGCTGTGACAAAAGAAGAGGTCAGAGAGATTTGAAGATTCCACACTGCTGGCTTGAAAATGCAGGGTGGAGCAGATGCCCACAAGAAGTTGAAAAGAACAATAAAATAGAGTGTACTCTAGGGCCTCTCAAAGGAATATATCCATGCCAAAGTCTTGATTTTATGTCCTTAATATTCATTTCAGATTTCTGTGGCCCCAAACTGTAAAATAATAAATTGTGTTATTTTAAGCCACTAAACTCGACTATTTGCTACAACAGCAGAAGGAAATTTATACACCAGAGCTGTTGATTTGGGTGGTGTTATGGACTGGGTTATAGGATTTCTCCCCAAAACTCACGTGTGAGAAGACTCAAGATTGTTTATAGGTGAAACGATTTTGATCAGCCTATTAATCCATTCGAGTGGATTAATGGGTGGTAATTATAGGCAGGTAGGACATGACTGGAGGAAATAGGTCACTGGGGTGTGCTCCTAGGGATTATATTATCCCTGGCTCCTTGCACTCAAGCTCTCTCTGCTTCCTAGCTGACACAAATCCAGCAACTTTCCTCTGTCATGCCCTCCCGCCATGATGTTCTGCTTCACCTTGGTCCCAAAGCTGTGGAATTGGCCAGCCATAGATGGAATCTCTGAAACCATGAGCCAAAATAAACTTTTCCTCAAGTTTTTCTTGTCAGGCTTTTGGTCACAGTGCTGAAAGCTGACTAACATAGGGAATAGAAGGGGGTGAGAAGAGGACCTTGTTTAGACTTCAGGGTCCACAGGAAGAAACCATAAACCATGTCTTCCTTTTTTATCCTTGAAAATGCAGGATCTATGACTGCACTCAAGATTTACTGCATGTTCAATAAATGTGAGAAATATTTGCTGAGTGAACAATGGCAGGAATGAAGGAATGGGATGTGTGAGCTGAGACCTGGAGGAGGACTGGAGTTTAGTAGATAAACAGGAGCTGGAGGCTAAACTGGCAAATCATAATACTAATGGAGACCTCAACAGGGTGCCTCTTAGATCAATATAAGATGACTAAAATGTTGTGGGGACCCAAACCACTAAACATAGTAATAGAAGATTTCTCCATAGATGAGCAATTGTTATTTTCATTCAAAGAATTACCACATTTTCTATCTTATGATATATGTGGCTTGTTTCATATCTTTTGATTATTCTATCATCTGTTCAACTATGAATCTTCTCCTGAGAAGATTAATTCTCTTCTACTTTGCTCATTGCTGTATTCAGTTCATGCCTCCCTCAGCTTTGGTCACTTCTGGATCTTTTCTGTATTCTCCAAAACCCACTGAATGTCTCCCACATGACCTCCCATGAACTTTAATTTACCATGCTCCAAATCAAACTCAGCTTCTCTGTAGCCACCCTCCTGGGATCCTTATTACTCCCAGCTAGAATGCTTCAAAGCTTTAGAATCATCATTTGTTTCACAGCAGAAAAAAAATAATATGAAATTTATACTAATTCTTTCTGAACTTAATTAAGGACAGAATCAGAGTCACAAAAGTGAAAATGTAGACATAATGAAACCAAGAGTTACAGGTTTTAGTGACTAAATGCGTATTGTCCCTTTGTCCCAGATGTTGACAGCCTATAAAAATTTACACTGGTCAATAAATACACCACTTGTGGCAACTTTGAGATAATTATTATGTTTTTAGAGGTCTATTCTTTTGAGAAAAGCAATAGGTAAATGACTAGAGTACTTAAATGTGTATATTTATGTATACATACATACAGATGAAAATACATGAAGCATATATAAGCTCTAGATTATGATTTTCAACTTATTTTAATAGGTCACATCAATTCTGTTGAAATATTTACAGAATTGAAAACTTGGGACTTACTAGTTTAAATTGAGAGGGGGAAATCAAGAACAAGAGCAATAAACCTAGCCTTGGCATTTAAAGTAGAACAGTGAGGGCAGGATGTGTGACTGAACAAGAGAGAAGAGGACTGAGGATGTTTTTGGAGTGTCTAAAGACAGGAGAGGATGAAGATGGCAGAGGAATATTCTCATCAACTACTTCTGACCACTGTAAAGGGCCACTGGGTGCCAGCGTTTCAACAGGATACAGCAAAGTGGCTTTCTCATCAGCTACTGTTCTGTGCAAAGTGGAATAGGTGCTGGGAGGCAGAGGTGAGAACTCCCTGAAAAGTTTTCACTTTAACAGCAAAGTAAACCATTGAAAAAGCCATCATTAAGTAAGCACTATATCACTATTTTAGAAGAGTTCTTTGAGAACACAGGCAGGAAACTGCAAATTTGCCATGAGAATTTAGGAAAGACCAGAGAAGTTAATACTTAAACTGCATCCATGTTGACATGAATGGATGCAATTGATTCACATATTTCTTTTCTGTTCTAATATATATATGTATAACTTTAATACAATAATTACTTAATACATATTTAATCAATTATAAAAGCATTCTGTATTTTTCTATCCATTGTACTATTGACAAATATTTTGCTTGTTTCCAGTTTTTTATAGGATAATAAAGAGTGCTATTATGAAAAATCTTGCACTATATTTCCCCATTAGTAGAATTCACTGGTAAAGACCCTGAGGTAAGGAATTTTCTTTGTGAGAAGATTTTGAAGTAATGATTTAATTTCTTTAATAGTTACAGAAAAATTTATAGGAATTTCTTTAACTTTCTGAATCAGTTTTTGTAAAATAGGTTACTAAGAATTTGACCATATTTTCTTTTGTATCAGGAGACCAATAACACTCTCATCTTTCACACATCCATAGTGAATGTACATGAATGATGTGAAGAAACAAATGGTGTGAACATACTCTGTATACAAGCAGAAATATGAAAAATTGTACTTTACATATGTAATATGAAATTTACTGCATTCTGCTGTCATATATAACAAATTAGAATAAAAGATTTATTAAAAAAACAAAGTAGATAAAAGATAAAATAAAAACACTTAGATTCCTTTTTACCTAAAGCTCACTCACCATTGCAGTTGCCATTGGATAGAGAATTCAGCAGCGTGTTTTGTTCACACTGAAATGAAAACAAATGCAAAGAAGAATAATGTTATTAAAAAATGACACTGTCCATGGGGGGGAAAATAACACATAATTTCTCATCTACAGTGAAAGAAAGTCTCTAGAAAATATTCTTCACAGGATTTGTTTTCAGAATTCTGCATACAATAAACTTTGAAATTATAAGATGAAAAAGACTTCTAAGGGTATATTAGTTCATGGATTATTGATGTTATCAAGTCAGACTGTCTTCTTTAGAATGTTTGCTGTAAAACTTAGTTTGTTTCCATTTTGGGTTGGAAATTAAACATTTGTTTGAGTTTATCGTGTAGCATACACAACAGAAATTAACCTCATTAACAGGGCATTCTCAGAGAGAGAGAGCCACGTGTCAGACATTTTGTGTTACACAAAAGTTAAATCCATGAAAATGCCTGAGAAACATTCCTAATTTATGGAGATGCCGGAGAAGGAGAAGGAGAATGGCTCTCTATCCTTCAGTGAAGCTTCTCTGACAATATCTGATGCCCCTAATGAGACCACATGCTATCTACTTCTTGAACACTGTATTATTGTTATTCTCATTAATGAGGATGATAGCAACTGGTATTTTTTCAGTACTTACTGCACACTGAGGACCTGATGTTGATCATTTCATCCTCAATCTCATTTTCCACATGAGGGAGTCAAAGATAAGGGAAGTTATGACACTTGATTAAATTCACAGAGGTGTTAAGAGCTGGGCTAGACTCAAAGCCTATGTCTTTCCAGTTCCAAATGAGGCTTCCAAACATTGCTTTATGCTGCTACTGTTGTGAAATTATTTTTCACTTTTAAGGTAGACTAGAGAAATTTTATTTTCCCTTCTGGATACCCAATGATACAGCTTATATATTTTGAGTATTACTTTGATAGTTATCAGCAGTACAGTTTCTTCTTTTTAATTGATTTTATTTTTTTTTAAATACATGACAGCAGAATGCATTACAATTCTTATTACACATATAGAGCATAATTTTTCATATCTTTGTATATAAAGTATGTTCATGCCAATTCATGTCTTTATACATGTACTTTTTTGCATTATAATTCTTATTACACATGTATACTACAATTTTTCATATCTCTGTTTGTATATAAAGTATGTTGACACCCAATTCTTGTCTTCATACATGTAGTTTGGATAATGATGTCCATCACATTCCACCATCCTTGCTAATCTCCTGCCCTCTCCCTTTCCCTCCCACCCCACTGCCCTATCTAGAATTCATCTATTCCTCCCATGTTCCCCCTCCCTACCCCACTATGAGTCAGCCTCCTTATATCAGAAAAAAACATTTGGCATTTGTTTTGGGGGATTGGCTAACTTCACTTAGCATTATCTTCTCCAATGCCATCCATTTACCTGCAAATGCCATGATTTTATTCTCTTTCATTGCTGAGTAAAATATCAGCAGTACAGTTTCTACCAGCTTATTTCACATTTCTCAGTCTGTTTTGGTTTAGATATGAGGTGTCCTCACAAAAGCTTATTTGTTAATGCAAGAATAGTCACAGGTGAAAGAATTGGATTATGAGAGTTGTTACCTAATCAATCCACCCTAGATTGAATGGACTGACTGGGTGGTAATTGTATGTAGGTGGAGTGTGGCTGGAAGAGGTAGGTCACTGGGGACATGCCCAGGAAGTGTTCATCTTTATTACAGACCCTTCCTACATCCCTGCCTCCTTGCTGTCTGAGGGAGGAGCTTCCCTCCATCATGCCCTTCCTCCATGATATGCTGCCTCACCTTGGGCCCAAAGAAATGGAGTCAGCTATCTATGAACTGAACCTCTGAAATCATGAGCCCCAAATTAACTTTCCCTTTTTTAAGTTTTTCTTGTCAGGTGTTTTGGTCACAGCAACACAGAGCTGACTGAAACATAGTCTCAACCTTCCTTTTATGTAGCATTTGAGTAATGTCATCTACAGGGTGTGGCTGGTGATGATAGTTAACCCAATTAAAGGAATTGGCCCCAAGACACATACAACAAGTGTGAACTTCCTTTCCCTCCTCTTAAAACTGCCTACTTGAAATTCTGTGCATAATTTCAAATAATTTACATAGATACTCCACCTTTAAGGAGGTAGATTCCAAACCACAATCCTTATCTGTGATCTACACACAGTGACTTCCTTCCATAGATACAGCACAGAAAGGGTGACAATACAGTGACTTTACATAGGAGAATTCAGGCAAACATTACCTCATTCGGTGATCAAGGTCAACATCAGTAACAAATAATGTTGATATTATGTACTTTTGATTGGTTGCAGTAAAATAATCACACTTTGCTGCTATAGATTTCCTCCCCCAAACTCATAACCCCAGTCTTATTATGAGAAAAACACTGGACACATTCTAATAGAAGAGCATTCTATAAACTATTTAGCCAATACTACTCAAAACTTTCAAGGTCTTTAAAAAAGCAATAGACAAGATGAGCCTAAGGAAGCATGACAACTAAATACAATGTGGTATCTTGGATGGAATTCTGTAATTAAAAAAAGGGAATTTAGGTAAACTAAGATGATGTAAGTAAAACATGGACTTTTGTTTATTATGTCAATTATATCAACCAATTGTATCAATATTTGTTTTTCAATAATGACAAATATGCCACAGTAATGCAAGATGTTAATAATAAGGGAAATTTGGTGTGGTGTGGAGTACCTGGATGACTGAGAGACAACACATAATCAAGGACATAAGAGAAAGAAGATATCATTGTGGTCTGGAGTAGTCAAGAGAAGCTTCATGAGGGCTGGGATTGTGGCTCAGCGGTAGAGCACTCACCTAGCATGTGCAGGGTTAGGGTTCAATCCTCAGAACCACATAAAAATAAATAAATAAGTAAATAAAGGTATTGTGTCCAACTACAACTAAAAACTACATTTTTTAAAAAAGAGAAGCTTCATGAAAAGTGCAATCAACTGATCTAATAATAGTAGCTAAGAGTGTAAGGTTTTTGAGTAGGCCAAGCACTATTCTAAGTGCTTTGCATATTTAATCATCTTGTTATAGATGAGTAAATTGAAGTACAAAGGTTCAGTAACTTGGTTAAAGTTCAACAGCTAGTTAGTAGTAAACCCAGGGAGTTTGGCTCCAAAGTCCAGGCTCTTCATGTTGCAGGGAACTGCAGGACTCAAATAATGACAAATAGCTCATTTGCATTAACTCTTACTAATGCACATTTGATTCAATAACTCTGATAATGAACATTACTTATGGAAATAAAGAAAACTGAATTTTATAATAATATTATCATAATAATGGTAGTAATTTGTGCTTCTCTGAAACCATTTATTGTATTCTTTCTTTAAGAGTTAGATCTAACAAATTGTATTTTTGTTAGGAACTCAGTAAAAAAAAAAAAAGTCCTTTGAGGTTTGAGGATATAGCTCAGTTGGTAGAGTGCTTGCCTCCCATACACAAGGCCTTGGGTTCAATATCCAGCAACACAAAAACAAACAAACAAACAAAAAACTTCCTTTGAACTAAGTGACTTGTCTTATTTATTCTTCTTGAGGTTATAGTATCTGGTACACATATTCATTAGACATGCACTCAGTAAATGAATGAAAAGATAAGTGAGGGATTACCTGAAGGCTAACTATAAGAACCATCTGAAAAGTATCATATGATATTAGGTTTTGCTGAGGGGAGAGGGTTGCAAACACTTTTATAATGTATTATTTTTATATGATATATATTTTAGTGCCATGAGGTACAGTTAGCTGTAGTATGACATTTGAATCATAAAGTCACTGTTCCTGCCTACCTTATTGATATCATCAAGTGGCTGGTTGTTGGTATTTTCCTTCTGCATTATGTTTATTAGATCCATATGAAATTTCTTCACATTCAGAAAAACAAGTGGATTGTTTATTGAGATAATTTTCACCTGCTGCAGGCTTTCCTTTTAAGGAAGAAAAAAGAAGTAGTTTTAGAACTCTGAATTAAATAAAATGGAATAACTATACCCAATGAATCTAAATCTTTTAACTCCAAATGTCACTCAATTGTAGAAGCAATTCCTTAACTATCACTTTAATTATTAAAATTTGTTTAGAAGATTTAATGCACTATCACACTTCTTATGGAGAATATGTACTTCCTCTCTATTATGAAACATTAATAACATGAGACAAGTCTGCAGCTTTTTAGAAAGTGGTCCTTATTCCTACTGACTGGGCTTTGGGTAACCAAAAAACTAGAATATACAAAGAATGCCATGAAGACCTATCTTCCCAAATTACCTCTTCCATTCAACCTGTCATTAAAATTAATGTACTTAACCATCCATATTTTTCAAAAATGAAAATATCTTCTAAATGGTCAACTGTCAACATGTCAATAATGTCATGGACTTTCTTTAGCTGAAATGTGACTTTATAAGTGATAGTCCTAATTGGAAGGAAGAGACAGAGAGTTAGTGTCCAGAATATAGATTTGCTTTGGGCAGCATTTCAAGGCATTGAAAGATGCAGAACTGAAGAAGGAAACATTTTGACACGAAAAGGTGTCTGTTTGGGCCAACTGCCCAGGTTTAACTGGCCATATTTAGTGATGAGCAATGGAAACTGTCCTCTCTGTGATTCTGGGAAAGAAAAATGCACAGGATGGTCAATTCTATGATATGATAACTCCTTACCAACTAACTTCAGGCTTTAGTATTCACATGGAAGAGAAGATGCAGAAATTGGTCATGCATGCAGGCGGAAGAGAGATGAAAGAGAAAAGATTAGGTACATTCATTTGGACAGTTCGTTTAACCTCTTTACATTTCCTCATTTTTAAAATTAGCTCCATGTTTAAACTAGATAACCTCAAAAGTTTCTAAAAACTATTGATTTAACTCTAGCTAATGAGGAGATTGTCAGCAAGTAAGTCAAGAAAACTTAAACTGCCAAAGTTTTAATCAAGAGTCAACTTCTTAGAATCCAAAAATAAAACATGAATTTCCTAGATTTGTCATAGCTAGTCACCACAATTCACGTGAGATTGTGTCAGTCTATTATTTTAAGATAAGATGAAAAAATATGTGTTTGCTAAAGAATGGAGATATTCATTGTCCCAGGAAAGAAACTGTGAATGAAGTTGAATTCGCTGAGTCTGAAGAGATCTCCCAAATTAGGAATCGGTGCTTTGAGTGAGTAAAGTGTAGAAAGTACATGAATGTAACAGGAATAACAGATCATTATATTTTATGTTAGCTATTCCATCCACCAACTCATATTCAAATTTTGCTCAGACTTAGTTTCTTCCCCTCTTAGTTTGGACATAAAATGTTAAGAAACCAGTGCGGTATAATATTTAAGTAAAATCAAAATTTCCATGTGGTGTAGTTATTATTCAGTGGGTTGATGAAACTCAAATAAATCAAGGTTTAAGGACAGAAGAAATGTCCTGCATTTTCATCTTCTTGAAAATAACCTCATATACTTCTGCATGTGGTTAGCCCTTAAAGAAGGTAAAGATTAGCCAGTTTATTAGCCAGTGACTTTTAAATTGAAAAAAAAATAGTTATTCCAAAGTTGAATTCTGTCTTAAAGCTAAAGATATCAATGCAATTATACATGTAGGGTTGATACACTGAGGACTTCGGGGGCCAGAGAATCAGACTAGAATTTTGTACAAACACTGAATTGTCATAACGAATTCAAGGAAAGAAAAAAAAAAGAGACAGTGGAAAAGTTAAGTCTGGAAACCCTCAAAGGCTCTGAACTCAGCTCTCTGTGAGGCGAGTCTTTCCATGCATATTAAAAGCACAAGCCATTTCTCTGAGTGTTGCAGGAGTACTCTTGATGTTACTACTTGGAAATTCTCTAACATGGGTCCTTCTGGTGGGAGGTCTATTCTGTCTATTTTGAAGGAAATCATGAGGTACTGAATGAAACAAGTGAATATAAGAAATAAAAGATAACACAGATTCAAAATGAGGGCAATTTTTTTTAAATTGGCAAAAATAATTCAAGTCAACATTTTTCCCCTTACTTTAAATTGTTTTGACATCTCTTAAAGGAAAATACTAGAACTCAAACACTATCAATTGACCCTCCTAAGCATAGGCAGGGCAAGACAATTTATGTAGTTTATTTCTTTAAGAAGGTGTCTGCTGTGAAAAAATCTAATCCTCTAGGCTTTCCAGAACCACTGAACTTAATTACCCTCTATTAACTATGCAATCTCAATGACTGGATTTTTTAAAAAGCAACACCATGAACAAATTTTGATTTATTCCTTTCCCTATTCTCTTTCTTCCTCTACCATTTAATCCAGAAGACTAACAGTTTTGTTTGATTACTTTATGGAAAAGAGGTTTCCAAATGTCTGAACTAATCTGGGCCATGATTTGACTATGCCTTGTAGGTATATGAACCATGGTATGATTTTGTCTGAATGCTAACCGAAAGAGATTCTCTTTTGTTCTATTGATTCATTGCATATCCACTGCCACATGAGTGGTGGTCAACATATGTACCATTGGAAGTTCACAATAAATAGAAGTAGAATTATCACATTTCAATTTTCAAAATGCATCACCTTATATGATATATCAAAACTATTGAATCCACAAACGTGATAATTTCACAGAGGAAAAAGGAAACTAAACTTACATCATCTGTTTCTGTCTTCACTTTAAATTCCATTTCTTTCATGTTTTTTATACTTAAAGTCTTTGCTCTAAAGTTAAGGCAGATAGAAAATACAACAAGTCATTTCCTGATCACTACATTAACAATGAAGAAATGAAAGGGATGTCATTTATCTTTACAATTAGAAAAGTGTCTGAAATGGTTTAGATCCTATCACCAATTTTTTCACAAGACATTGGTAAATCTATGTATCTCTGGGATATTTGAAAATAGAGAGTAACAACATAGACATCTAACTAGAGATTAATAAATGAAATTTACCTCATTTGGGTTCCCAGAGCCCCATATCTCCAAGCTGTAAGAGGTGGATTGGTAAAGAATTATAAAAGAGAAAAGATGAGAAAGCATGCAGTATTTGATAAAATCTTGTTTGTGGAGGAAATAAAGGAAAGGGGGAATCAGTGGTAAGACAAGTCAGATAACAATGAACTGTAGATACAGATTCTATAAAGATGGAGTCTATCAAGAGTCTCTAAGCACATTCTTAGGAATATAATACACATTTCAAAAGAAGGATGAGAAGTGAAGAGGAGCATTTTCAGATGGCTACTGGGAAATCAGAAAAGGTAATGGATCAAAATAGGGAAAATAATTTATAGATGTTCAGTAGATATATAAAAAGGAAGTGTGTTCCTCAATAAATTATCCAGAAATTTATAGTTACTTTATTTTCCAAGTGATTACTGCTGTTACATAGTTTGTGTCTCTTTGGATACTATATCCCTTCACATAATTAAAAAAAATCTCTGAGAGAGTACATGGCTAAGGGATTTATTTATTTTAATATATTTTATATATTAGCTACAGTTTGGATCTGAAATGTGCTCCCAAGGCTTGGTCAATATCCTGTGTCACTATGGGAGGTGGTAGGAACTTTTAAGAGTGGGGTGAAATTAGATCATTGGTAGCATGTCCTCAAAGTGGATATTGGGCCAGGTGTGGGAGTGCATACCTGGAATCCTAGCAGCTTGGGGGGGGGGGCTGAGGCAGGAGGATCATGAGTTCAAGCCAGCATCAGCAACTTAGCAAGGTTCTGAACCACTCAGCAAGGGCCTTTCTCTCCCTTTCTCTCTCTCTCTCTCTCTCTCTCTCTCTCTCTCTCTCTCTCTCTCTGTGTATATATATATATATATATATATATAAAATGAACTGTATGAGTTCATTATTATATGAGTTATATATATGAGTTGGGGATGTGTCTCACAGGTTAAGCACCACTGAGTTCAATATCTAGTACCAAAAAAGCAGAGGAGCATTGGACTTCATTCATTTCCTCTCTCTGTCTCTCTCTCTCTCTCTCTCTCTCTCTCTCTCTCTCTCTCTCTCTCTTTCCTTTCTGATCATCATGAAATGTGCAGTTTTGCTCCACCACAGTCTCTCCACCATGATATCCTGCCTTACCACAGGTCCAAAGCCATCAACCATGGACTGAACCCTTTGAAACCAAGAGCCAAAATAAACCTTTTTCTCCTTTTAAGTTCATTTGATCCCAGGTATTTGTCACAGCAATAGAAAGCTGACTACATTCTAGCTTAAAATTTTGATATTTTCTTCACTAACATTATATATTATACATATAACATTTATCAACATAAAACATGTTCTTATCTCTTTATCTCTAATTCACTTATAACAGGTAAAACATGAGACTGTAGTAGTAAATGATATACAGAAATAAACAAATGGGAATTAATAACATAGATCAGTAAATAGTTCTATTAGAATCTGTCTCAACAGTTTTCTGTAACAACACCACATACTTCGCTGCTGATTAAGAAGAAACAGTATTTAAATAAGATCTTACCTTGGGAAGCGTCCTATCACTATAGCTATGGTACAGACGACACCAAACAGTAGTCCCACATTGGCAGCAAAGCATATTGTAAAGACATATGTACTGACCCATATGCCCTGAAAGAGCAATAGAAAACAGAAGGTGTGGGTTCTTTGGTGTTCTCATCTTTCTTGTGATTTCTAAATCCCTCACCAATCTTAAGCTACAATATTCCTATGACCAAATCTCTCAGAAAGTAGATAATCATTTATGAAGTGGTAAACAGAAGCCCAGGAACACAGAAGCAAATCCCGGCTCCACCAGACTCTCAGTAGCAGTAGAAGTGGGGAAAGTTTCCTTCTTTTATTTCCAGGCACTGCCAAACCTTAGTTCAATCTCCAGCAATCACTGTTTTGAAGATCTGTAAATAGTTGATCAATGTGTGTGTTGTTAGATACATGCCATGATTTCCTATTGCTTCCTCATGTAATGTAACAATATCACAAATAATTGTTTGAAGATTTTTGTTTTTCTCAAAAATATTCTGTTTTCAAGGATTACTATAAAATTACCAATATAGTTTATTGCCACATAAGACTTTCAAAGCCTAGTGTTTAAGTGATTGAATCAAGCAACACTGCCAATTCTACTTTAACATATTAAGATCATTACAATTTTTAACTATAAGGGCCACTTGTTGTAAAAGCTAAAAAAACAAACAAACAAACAAAAAAAAAACCGGGACAACATAGTTCTTGGGAATATTTCAAAAAGTTGCAATAAACTAATTCTCTTTTAGATTATATTACAAAGTTACTCTACCTATGTCCATGCCTGAACTTATAATTGCAACAAGATATTGTAGTATAGTTGGCTTTTCTAAGCTTTGTGCTGAAAATAAAATCTTTAAGGGAAGAATAATTTGTGAAATCCAGAAGATTATAGTTCTAAATACAAAATCCTGCATCCATCAATTAGTAAACTGACAAAATGTTCACTTTCTTTTCTCCCAAACAACTATACCACTCTGATTATATATAAAATTTTCAGTTGATTTCCTCTGTCCCAATGTTTACTTCAAAATGTAATTTAATTCTATTCATACATAAACAAAAAAAAGGTAAAAACTACTCTGTAATCTGAAAACAGCATAAGATCTTGGGAGAGGTAAGTTATAGTTCTTTTTTTTCAGACACATTTGAAACAAACATTTCTAAAGGTAATTTTTATTGAAAATGTTTTTTCTTTGTCTATATTACTTATCTACACTGAGCTTGTATGATTCTCAAAAACAGACTGTTTTGAAAAGCTAAGCCTTTAGAAGCAAATGGAGGGATTTTTTTATCTGTAAAATTCCTTTTGATATTAAAGACACAAGTATTCTGGAGTAAGAGAATATATATTTTAAGATAATTCACACATAAGCTCCATCTCCTATAAATGGCAATGCTGAGTTAGGACTTAGCTCATTCATAACCTGTCATCTCTTAGGTTAGGACACTGAGATGATTTTCCTTTATTGAGATGAATTGGCAGTCATATGAGTCTTCTATTTGTGTAGTTTTTTTTTCCTTTTCTAATGTATTACATTGTACTCAATCGTATACAAAATAAGACTGTAAGCTTTTGATTATTCTTGCAACTTCATGTGAGGACTCTGAGTCTTACTCATCCTTGAACACTAAATGAACCTGCCTGAGTGTGGCAGAACAAGACCTCATCAAGAGTTTAAGAATCCAGTTCCTCCTGGCCAGCCTCCATGATTCAAAATGGCATGGGCAACTAAGGATGCTGGACCCTGCCACTTAAAAAACCACAAATCCTGGAGGCCAGGACTCATCAGAGCAACCAAAAATTTTGGTGCCATCTGGTTCTGTTTTTAAAGCATATTTACCCTCCCACAACACCATCTATTATATGTCAAGCTCTTCAAATGCTTCTTTTTTTCTCTGTGGCCACATTTACAACTTTAAAAATATAACAAATGGAAATTAATAACATAGATCAGTAAATAGTTCTATTAGAATTTGTCTCAATAGTTTTCTGTAACAATTCCTGTTAAGACCCAAATGTTGGTTATTACAGTTATTATATATTGATTAGCTTTGGGTCCCTTTTATTTTTTTCATCATTTGAAAAAAAAGAATTGAAATCCACAGCCCTTAGACACAAACTTACCCCCAGATTAAGCTTAAATAGAGAACACATAAAGTCTTGCTTCTAATAGAATATCTATCAGTGTAAAGCACAATTTAACAATGAATGGGTCATCTCACCTTTCCCTTACCTATCTATTTTACTGTCTGTTTTGGTGACAAATTCATACCATTAAATTTTGATAGATCTGTTTAGCTATTCAAACTCTGTTCTGAGTCCCTGAGTAAAACTTCCATTTAGATTCTTGATTACTTCAAAGAGGGTTCTGACCTACAACTCAAAATAGAAACTATATTGAACTGTAAAAAAATGAAAAATTAAAAATGTTTCTGATTTTTCATGTGATAACTACTTACATGACTTTTTAGCCTTTAAACCTTCAAATTATTTTACATACACATACACTCATACACATAGACAATAGACAATTTTTGGTAATTTTTCTTCCACTATACTGTAGGCATATTCTATCTATTGAATAATCTAGATATGTTATGTTTACTGAGTAATATAGCCTATATCCACAAAAATCTAGGCAATATTTTGTTGCTCCAAATATTATATCAATATTATATCCCAATAATCCATGGCTTTTTGCTGTTGAATTCCTTAGCAGATAAGAAATATTCATCTATTATCAAGCTAATTTAATGTCCCATTGAATCATCATGCACCTGGTACACCCATGTCAAGTTTCTTAATCTCACTTAATCTCACTCCTTGCCTATACCATATGTTCTCACTCTAACTTTTCAATAATCATGTCCAAGCAGTATATTACTAATTTTAAGCTCTTAACCATTTTCCAAGTTATTATAAAACATCTTCAAAGTCAACAACTCATTAATGCAAATGCATTAATTTCATACCCAAATCTACCCTTCCTCCAATGTTCTCCTTCAGTTAGAACAGTAATATCCTTCAACACACTATAATTAGAAACATTTTACTCTCTCTTCTTTCATCACTTGTCAAATCATTTCCCAAGCCCTATCAATTATTAATCAAAAACATCTAAAACCACACCCTTTTTCAATTTATTAATGGTGCCTAGTTTACACCTTACTGTCCCTTCCCTAGACTGTTCTGACAACTCCAATTATCTGACAACGATTTTTGTTATCTGCATTATAAACTATTTATCATACAGCTGCCAGAATTACCTAAGTATACATTTGGATATCATATGTAGATAGTATATTAAAGATTTCTGTATTCTACTCCTTTATATTAAAATAAATCAAATACAATCTATAAAGGGAAAAAATCAACTTCAATGTAAAAAAGAACATGTTCACAATTGTTAACTACAAAATAAGATACAATTCTGTCAAATACTGTGAAATCTGGATAATAATCAATGAGGATACTAGAAGGCAACACATTTTTTTTCTCAGAGTTCAATCAATTTTACATGTTTGTATAACCACTGGAATCCTGGGAATCCTGTGTGATAATCTTGATAAAAAACTTCGAGAGGCAAGAGCTTCTAAGTTCTACAGGGAAGGTTGAGCCACCAGAGAAGCAGGAAATATACCCATGGAGTTTTACATGATACAGTATGCCTGCATTGGCAGTGTCACAACCTAGCCATTTGTATCACAACCTAGCTTCCTGACCAAAGAAGACTTAGAGATGAAGCAACCTGAAGTATGAAAAGGAGACAAGTGTCAGGTTGCAAGAGAACCTGTGATTTCTGAGATTTTGCTTTAACTGGGGACGTGTATTAAAATGACATGCCTAAAACCATTCCTATCTCCTGCAATTCCCATGTAATTTTTTAGTAAATATTTAAGTTCACTTAAAAAATGCATATTCCTAATCATCAAGGTAACTACTTATAGAAAAGAGAAAATGAAAACATGAAGCAAAGACAAAGGATAGGTCTGAATATGTAATCAGAATCTCAGGAAAAAACTTTTGAAAAGATATGAAATATGAAAGAAATACTTTATTTAACAAAGAGAAAAACTTTGTTAAAGGAGATAAAAAAACATGTTGGAAGAATTTAGGAAAGAAGTTGAGTAGAAATAAAATATTGGCAATATAAAAAATATTTAAAAGTAGAAAGCAGAATAATCACAACTAGAAATTCATAATCAGAATTATAATAAATACAATAAATAAAGAAACCACACCAGGGGGTGGGGAAGGCGGGAAGGAGTCATGGGAAAATACAGAGACATGAAAAAAGAAAAAGCGAAATCAACAAATACAATATTTGTTAAGAGGACAGAACAAATAAATTTGAAATAAAATCTCCAAAGATACATTAGAAGAAAAATTTTATAAATAATTATTGATTCTGAGATCAAAATATACATAATGCTCATAGAAATTTGAGATTTCTTTTTGTTTCTGAGATCAAAAGGATATGTGGTGCTCATAGAAATTTGATACTGGAGCATTAACCACAGAAATATTCTGATAACATCACCAAATTTTGTGAGCAGAAAGAATGACCTTCATTGTGTATTAATTTAGAAAAAAACAAAGTTGCATAAAATAACAAACTATCATGTTTACTTCTATTTCTCTTATGTTATTATTCAATGTCTAAAGATAATGCCAAGTCTAAAAAGTTCTGAAAGAAAGCATTTTAAACTCAGCCAAAAACTACATTTTAGTATTTGTGAAAAAGGTCAATATTTTTAAAATGTAATAACTTTGAATATAAAACATATGAACCCTTTTAGGAAAACTATTTAGTGATGACATACAGAAAACAAAGAGGTGAAATGAATAACTCAGAAATGAGAACCTATATTATTTAAAGATAAAAGGTAACCAATTTACATGTTTTTAAACAATAAAATTCTATATTTTCTATAACTCCTTGAATGATAGTGTCTTCTTCCATTGATGTTCCTAACAAGAGTCTTAGATGTCATTCTAGACGGATCTACTTTATAGGATGAATTGGTGGTAAAGACTAACTATTTCAGTCTTTTAAGTATTTTTCAAATCTATCTTGTCTTGAACTTCATGATCTCAGCCTTGGTCTAGGCCTTCCTCATTTGCCTGAATTACTAGGGCAGTGCTCTAATTGTGTTATCCTCTTTCAGTATGATTCATTTCCCTAAAATTACTCAAATGATCTTTTTAATACATAAAACTTATTAATCTTGTATCTACTTCACCGTTCTGTGATACTTCACTGTCTCCAGAATGAAATCTAAAGTGATTTTTCACAATCCAATCCATTCTTAACTTTTACACCTCATTTTTCATTACATGCAGATTCACACTGCATGTCCCACCCATGCTGAACACCTTGGTATGGAGATTCAAACATGCTCACGCTCATTCCTGTATCTTTGCACAGATGGATCTCTTTCTCTCTTCCCCAGATAAAATGGACTCATTCTTCAAATCTCCACCTAGAAATCACTTCTGAAAAGAAGCCTTCTCTGATATCTCCCGCCCCCTGCAATATGGAAACATGTTTCCTTCCATATGATTAATAAGCTCCTTAGAAATACCTTTCTCACAGGGTTATCCAGTAGCTTGTTGAATAAGTTTGCATCTTCTTATTTATTTTTACCCATGAGTGATTTCATATAAACCACCTTTAAAATTTAAAAAAATGTTGGGCTGTGGTTGTGGCTCAGTGGTAGAGCGCTTACCTAGCGTGTGTGAGGCACTGGGTTCCATTCTCAGGACCACTTATAAATAAATAAAGGTCCATCAACAACTAATTAAAGAAAAGTCATGATTCTCACTCAGACTTGTTAACTGTCCTCTTGACCTGCAGTCTCCATTCATATTTCAGCTCTGCTGTGAGAGCCCTTCATATTAACCAGTACAAAGAGTGCTTCTGCCTCCACTTTTCCCCTGCACCAAGCTTTCTGAACTATAAGCATCTGGGAAAGATGGTAGTTCATCTCTACATTGCTCATGGCACTCGGCATCATACTTTGGTAGAAACTCAGTAATACTGTGCCTCGTTATTATGAAAGTAGGTATAAGTAGGTATTAGAAAAAACAATCTCCTAAGGCTCACAGAACAAAGAATCTGAAGGAGAGAAAATACATAGATCATGACATTTCAATATGGTCAATACCATATAGAGCTAAACATAAGGGTATTCATGAATTACTTCACCTATATGGAGAGGATTTGGATGCCCACATACAGACAGGTTTCTCTAAAATGTAAGTATGCTAAACATTTCTGTTCATTGAAACCACACTTCATCATTGTTCAGTACACTTTAATCTGTTCTCAGCAATAGCCTATTAACATAATGATCTTGCCAGTGTAATTCATTCACAATATTCACGTATTTAGAATGAATGTGATCACCATAAAGCCATTCATCCTATATCCACATAGCATACATTCATAGCAATTAATGCTAGTTTTACATACACATTATAAATCATCATATTTCTATTGGTGTGTACCTTCCTGATGAGCCTAGTTTCCAGAATCAGTTCATAATGTAAACTGGACATCCCCAATACACTCAAATTAGTTATCTTTTTTTTTTTTGGTACCAGGGATTGAACTCAGGGGCACTCAACCAATGAGCTACATCCCCAGCCCTATTGTATTTTATTTAGAGGCAAGGTCTTACTGAATTGCTTAGCACCTCATCATTGCTGTGGCTGCCCTTGAACTCATGATCCTCCTGTCTCAGCCTCCTGAGCCTCTGGGATTAGAGTCATGTGACACGACACCATGCTTGGCTAGTTAGCATTTCTTTAAAAGTTCTCAAACTATACACAGAAATTCCATTTCTGTCTCTTATGAAACCAATTTCTATTTTAATGCTTTTATTAAGATTTTGAAAACAATAACTGGTAGTTCGTAAAGTATACAAGTCTTAAAAGCCTAAATCTGTTTTTGGCAAATAAAACAATAGTTTTATTTGGTAATGTGCTTAAACCAAAGAAGAAAATTCAGGGTGAAATTTCTACTCACCCAATCGATCTTATCCACATTCCAATATTTTTTTAAATCCCGGAACTGTATTAGCATTCCCTTCAGCCCCACGACAATAATACTTGCAAGAACACACTGCAAACAAAAATAAACCAGTAAAAATCCAGATAAAGATTTTAGTCAGAAATTAAAAGGACCACAGTATTTTTTATTTCTTTGTTTTTAAAAGAAAATACTATGGAGAAGCTGTCACCAATTAGAAGACTAAAGAAATGTTTGTTTTGTTTAGAACTAATTTATTATTGTACTTTAGAAATATAATATCAATTCTAGGAAAATCACAGGACAAAAACTTCTGCAATTCCACATCCCAAGGTAGAAAAGAAGGAAGGAAAAGCAGTGAATGATAAGGATGAATAGTATGTCCCTTCATAATTATGCACTGTCACTTGTTTGAAATGTGTTTGTTGCAAAACTATGACACATTTATATTATTCATTTCTTTACAATTGTATTGAATCTCAATTATTTGTTTTTGCCAGAGGATGTTTATAACTCTCTTGAAAAGGGAACTCAATTATTGGAAGATCATTCCATGGAAATATTTATCTTCACTGTACAAGTGAAGAATTAGAGCAACAAAGGGTGGAGACTGGCTCTTTTTAGCCCAGCATCTTAACTTGAGTCACTTTGGTGCCTCAGGCTTATAAAGAGCAAAAGGAACTACTGGTTCTAATGTTCTGAGCCACTTAGTATAAAGGATGTATCAAGGGTGGGACCATGTATTCTGGATCCTTCTTCCTTGCCCCAGCACACAATTATTTTTTAACAAATTTCTTATAAAATTATTCCAAAGTCTACTTTTTGTACAGCAGAGTATTTCTTGTTCCATACTCCAGATGAGCACAAAAGAACTAGTTCCAGAGTGTCATTTTTATATGGGAGCTGAAGAATTGGAAGATTGTCACAGTGGAGCTGTGGCTCAATGGTAGAGTGCTTGCCTAGCACGTGTGAGGCACTGGGTTTGATCCCCAGCACCACATAAATAAGTAAATAAAGGTATCGTGTTCATCTACAACTAAATGTGTGTGTGTGTGTGTGTGTGTGTGTGTATGTGTGTGTGTTTGTATAAAAAGAAATCAGTCGGGCTGGGGATGTGGCTCAAGTGGTAGCATGCTTGCCTGGCATGCGTGCGGCCCGGGTTCGATCCTCAACACCACATACAAACAAAGATGTTGTGTCTACCGAAAACTAAATAAATAATTAAATAAATTAAATGTTTAAAAAAAAAAAAGAAAAAGAAATCAGTCATGGTATGGTACCATCCTTACCTCATCAAATATAGTATCTTTGCACCCCTCCCCTCCATTTATCTTTACTTATGTGAGACGATTTTCAGATTTAGGATTATTGATTTGACTCTTCCTAGAAATTGTATTCACAATGATTTTCATTAAAAGTAAATGGTAGAGAGTGAAAAACACTACGGTACCATGGGCAGCCAGTACAGCAAAGGTCCAATTGCATAGATGACTATAAGGACGAAAATGCAAGATATTAGACAGGCCACCTGTAAAACACAAGACAGGAAAGAAAAGAAGAAATTCTTGAACTTTTTTTTTTTATTCCAAATTTGTAGACGAGAGTGACAAATTCTTAGTTCATCTTGATTAGAAGACGCAAAATGTAGGTCCATCATTGTTAAATTACATAGACTGTCATTATGTTTTGCAGTCAGAAGAAGCTAAACATGACAGGTGACAAACTGGTGCAATCAAATTAAGTCAGTGATGAGAGAAAAGCAATTCCACACAAAGAAATAGGACACCATCAATGTTTACGGCACATCACAGCCGTGGCTTGCTGCTGTCGAATAGCAAAAGTGACATTCCAGGAAAAGACCTTTAGCCTGTTGTTGTTTAGCCTGACTCCCCTCCTTCTTCATACAGGGTTGTGTAGATAATCACTGGAAACGCAGCTTAGGGTTCTTCTGTGCTGATGACAAATCTGCACTGAAACACTTCCTCTCTGGAGTTCTTTGTTAGTAGGGTCTCTATATGAAATGGTTCTATGAGATTATAGGAGCAGTGAAACAGACTGAATAATCCTGAAATGTATAGTGTTCTAACCCGCTGAGCCTGCTGGCAAAACGCAATTCAGAGCACCTGACCCCTGGAGCTGAGCTCTGCTGGAGGGAGAACCTGACTTCACATGACTTCATATAAACACTCGGCCACACGGTTGTGCTAATAGGAGCAAATCGACTCTCACAGACCACAGAGATGCCCAGAATATCATTATGGAGTCACTGAGGAAATCTTGACTTATCAGAATGGCTTAAATTAAAAATAATTGATTTCAAGGGCAGGAAGGGACATACAGCCATTGGAGATCTCTGGCATTGCTGGTGGGAGTGCAGTATGATACAGTTACTTTGAAAACAGTTTGGCAGTTTCTTATGACCTTATGCATAAGCATAACCATAGACTTAAGGATGCCTAAGAGAAATGAAAGAATGTGCCTATGTGAATGCCCATATATAAATATTTGTTAGAAATTTTGCTCATAAACACCATATAATATGTAAATAACTGCAATGTCCACCTTCGTTGAATAAATTGTGGCATAGCTATATGATAGAGTACTACTCAGCAATAAAAAGAACATGGATGAAATTCAAACCATTAAGCAGGAAAAAGAAGTTAGACATAAAAGATGATAAGATACATGCATGTATGGTAATGCCACAGTGAAATTTGCTCTAATGATTATAATAATAAAAAAATTTTAATGTTAAGTAAATAATAAAAAAGCTAGAAGATCCTTTATCTCGGACATTCTGAAAATAAAAGAAAAATTATAAGATTCCAAGGATGGGTGGAAGCAGAGAATTAACTATAATAGAATAGGAGAAAACTGTTGTGATGAAAATATTATATATCTTGATTGTATTTGTGGTTATACAACATACTTTTCTAAATTAAATGAACTATACAACTAAAAAGGATGAATTTTATTATGGCTAAATGTACCTATAAACATGATTTGGAGAAGAGATCTGTCATAACTCCTTGCACACATGTGTGCACACCCAGATTTAGTATAGCCTCATTTCCTGCCTGAACCTGGTGCTATTAAAGGGGGTATATGGCGGGGCATAGGGGGACGGTGGTTGTGGGCAAGTGCCCCTTCAATATTCAGCTAAACAACCTCTCAAACAGGCCTTAGAACAGGCTTTTCCATGTTGGCAGAGGCTGAAGAAGTTTGTGTTCTCATATTTAATAGAACTACTCACTAACAAATCACAGTGGGTATAAAGGGGAAAAATAATTCTTACATGGAAATGAGTCATTAGGCTTTAAATGATTGTCCATAAAAGAGATTAAATAGTATACCAAACTGACCATTTAGGAGTAATTGGTGGTTTTATGTGGTAAAAATTTCTTAAACAATAAAATATGCTACCTGTAATTCCTTTGGCCTGGAAAGATCTAGGTGTCCAAGTGCAGACCACAGATCCATTCTGAAAGCAGCTCAGTGACTGAGTAAATCTAGGTTCTTATGGAAAGGAAAACAACACTAACTGCTAAGGTTTATTTCAAGACACAAAACAATGACATGTATCCTTTTTGTAAGACTTTTTACGCCTATGCTCACCATGACCTGAAAGCAAAACTTTCCTTCTTAGGAGCTGGAATGAACTTAATTTGGAGGCAAATTGCTTGAAAGGATCTGAGGCAGAGGGGCAACAAGACTTCTCCAAGGTCATAGACACAGGGAGTTTAAAAAAAAAAAAAAACAGGCAATATAAATATGTACTGAATTGGGATCCCTAAAAGCCAAGTGCATTTTGGCACAACTCTATATATTGATAATTTTTCTGCCTCCTGCCAATAAGAGTTGATGACGGGACTCTGTGTGTTCAGTGGGAAGGTGGGGACACTGCAGAGCACAAAATGGCATTGAGATTAAGAAACTTTAGAATATGGACAAAATCATTTTTTTCCTCTCTCTCTTTAAAAGAATAACATGGCAGTTAAAAGAAGAGAAGATGAGGTGACAATCTTATTTTTAATAGTTTTAAATGTTGATAATAATCTTAATATAAATACACACATGTATCAAGGGATTTCTAAAGATTTGTTTACTTTTGTGTTTTGTTTTCCTATTTAATAACTTGTCTTTTCTCCTTGAGTCAAAGTAAGATATGCATCATAGTTTTAATATTAAACATTGGCTCTGATTGTAAAGTGGAGCATTTGATTTAGTAATGGAGAGTTTGCAAACACACAGTGGCCTGCAGCTTTATGCAGTAGTGTTCAAAGTGAGGCAGTTCTCTCAATTTTTTGCTTTTAAAAACAAGCTAAGATTTGCAAAGCCACACTGTTGAGTAAAAATTCAAATGTATTTTAAAATATATATATATATATATATATATATATATATATATTAAAAATGTGTTATATATAACAAAAAATTATTATATATAAAATATTATGTATATATATAACAATATACTAAAAATTACTGTTGAGTAAAAACCCAAAGGTATTTTAAGATTCATATATTATATATATATATATATTATATATATATATTATACACATAACAATATAGTAAAAATTTTTATAGAACTTGCAACCCAAATAATTCTACTTGAAAACAATGAAACACAACTACATTTAAGCTCTTCTCTAAATAATATTAACTTTCTTTTTTATTTTTAATATTCAAAAACAAACAAAACTGAATTAGTTCCTTCTTAATAAGTTTCAAATAGACCTAGACTGTAATTAGTAATGATACGCATTCACACCCTTAATTATCCACAGGGTAACCAGTGCCCAGGTAGACTGTTCAACTCTCCATGTCATATTAAATGCCCAGAGATTCTTTTATTTTAAAATTATCACTAGTCATATTTAAGAGTTAATTCTGCATAGAAGTTAGTGAAATAAAATCTCTATTTTCTTCTTATGTCATTCTTAAGTAAGATATATGTTACATGTTACTCACAAAGAAAACAGGCATTAGCATTATTCTTAACTGTACATATATTTGGCTGGAGAAAGGGGACATTTCCTTTTTCAGTAGTAGTCAAACAATGCAGATAGGTGGAGACCTCACTGCATGCACAATCTTGTGGAAAATGACAGGATGGTGAAAGAGATGGTGGTGGGGGGGATGGGTGGTAGAAAGAAAGAAAAGGCAGGACATTGGGTATCTAAGGCTAGAGTAAAATGGTGTTCAAGAAGATGCAAGCAATGAGCCAAATTTTGAAAGAATAAGGGAATATCATTTGGCAAATTAGAACCCAGAGGCAATCCTAGTGTTGCAGAACAACACGCCAGCTGTTGTTTTCAGTTGTGGCTGCGCTGCCTCTGCAGCAGATGCTGTCTGGCATCCCTCGTGGTTCCGTGATGCCTCCCCAAGTCCCAGAAGAGCACTCATGTATCTCTTCCGTTGGAAGTGAAGAGAGGCATGCAGTGGAGAGAGCCAGGGGACTCTGAGCCCCCTCCCATAGTTAGCATTCATCAGAAGGAAGCGGGGGAGAAATGTAGCATTCATGTGTGCTATGAGTCCAGGTGGCACCAAGATTTTCTTATTCTGCTAAAGGCCTTTCTTAGAGGCACGTGCTTTGTATGTCACATCTAAAGGGGGTCACTTTAAAAAGGGTTTCTTCTACACATGGGGAATAGAAATGTATCCAGGCTTTTAACCACAGCACTTGATATTAAATGACCCCATCTTTTGTTATTCTTATTCAAACATTTTAATCTAAATAGGAATAAAACATTAAAAAGCTTTCCTCTCTACTTACTTGTATTGAAAAGCCTAAATTCCCTAACCAATACATCTCTATGTGGCTCTTGAGCATTTGAAATGTGGTCATCCATATTAAGATGAGCTGCAAGTGTAAAATACATGCCAAGCTTCTAAGTCTTAGTACAGAAGGAAAATAACGTAACAATAGTGTTAATAATTTCTAGATGATGATGATGATGATGATTATAGATTATTATTATAGAGTCCAGGTTAAATTATATTTTTACTATACTGGCTAAATTAAGTTATAGTATTAACATTAATTTTATCAGTTTCCTCTACTTTTTAATATGTGGCTGCTAGGTATTTAAATTACCTGAAAAACTCATGTTTCTAATGAAGAGTGCTTCTCTAAAATATATGACTTGCATTTAAAAACTTATGCAAAGCCTTTTCTGGGTTCCAAGCAAGAAGCATTATGATCATATTTGCATTTTAAAAAGATAACTGAAAATGTTTCCGAATAAAAGCAGTTAGTAAATCAATTAACAAATATAACATAGCTATCACTAGTTATCATTAGGCTAAAAATTGAAAGGCATCAAAGTCTTCTAGGATAGTTTACTGTTTATAAATCGAGTCTCTAAGAGAGTCACAGCCATTTAAGGGGCTGTTTTGTGAGATCATGTCACAAAGAAAAATGTTTCCGCAAATAGCCTATTTTGAACTAAACTTTTAATATTTGGCTTGTCTAGAGCTTTCTTAAAACCATGTCAGTTATCAGTTATACCCACATAAACTTAACAGTTGTAATGTTAAAGGTCTGAAATGACTACCATGGGAAAGCATTCTCAATTTAGTATACACATTAAATCATATTCTTTCCCTATGCAATTTAATGGAAATTATTAGAAAGATCGGTGACAATCTCAATAAGCAAAGAATCATAAAAATATTCTACTAGTAAGCTTTGTTTCCCTGAACTGGTGTTTTGTTAGGTGTTTTTTTTTTTTTCTTTTTTTTTTCTTTTTTTGTTAGGTGTTTTTTTGTTTTTTTTCTTTTGAAGTTGGGGGGGGGGAATCTCTATTAAATAAAAATTCCTTAGAAAAGTTCTATTTTCTAATCATTCAAATATGTGGCCTCAAGAACAGAGAAGAGAAAGGGCATTCTTCTATCCCTGTCCTATTAATCAAATTTATGCCCAACTCAGATTTTAAAATAAGTACAAGCTTTCTCAAAATATTCTTCCTCTTAGACATTTGATGTTGAAAGTTACAAAGATTAATCAGAAGGTTTTCTGGTTACTAAAATAGTAATTAGAAAAGTATGGTAAATGCCTAAGGAAACCCCAGAGAAGTCACATATTCAAAGTGGAAACACCTCTGGGATTCTGTTTCAACCTTTTCTGTCCATGTGACAAATGAGAATGCTACCTTGGTCAAGGTCCCTCAGCAAGCTGAAGGGGCAGCCAGGGCCAGAAAACCATCTTGTTGCATCCCAATCAAACTAGGATGTTTTAATATTATGTGTTTTTTTAAAAAAAGGTTCTAAAAATATCTCATACTTTAAAAATAAAAATAATAAAATCAGTGATAATCACTAACATTTAAAGAGCATTTATTTGGTGCTTAGGTATTGAATTAAAGCATATGCTAACACATTTAATCTTTATGATATTGTAATTTTATTTCAACAGATGAGTCCATTTAAACAAGAGAAGTGAAGTTACTTGTACAAAGTCACCCAGCTATATGTGGTGGAGCCAGGTCACAGGCTCTGGAACTCATGTCTTAACCACTCTTTATGTTTATTGATCCTGAACATGAAAAGAAGAAACTTAATATACTCACATTCAGTTCTCAGAGTTAAGGATGACTTTTAAGTAGGCTACAAATTTAAATGTCTAAACTTAGATCACAAATATTTGAGAGTACAGTTTGCAAAAATATAAGTGCCAACACACAATGAAATTATACTTGAAATCACTGTGTAAAAATCCATCAAACAGCCAGGCACAGTGGCACATGCCTGTAATCCCAGTTGCTCAGGAAGCTGAGGCAGGATGATCATGAGTACAAAGCCAGCCTCAGCAACATAACAAGGCACTAAGCAATTCAGTGAGACCCTGTCTCTAAATAAAAAATACAAAATAGGGCTGCAGATGTGGTTTAGTGGTCGAGTGCCTCTGAGTTCAATCACCAGTAACCACCCTCTCTTCCCCCCCAAAAAATCAATCAAATGACTTGATATCAAGCAAACAAAGTTTGCATGAAGAATGCACTTATTTTTTTAATATTTATTTTTTAGTTGTAGTTGGACACAATACCTTTATTTTTATTTATTTATTTATTTTTATGTGGTGCTGAGGATCCAACCCAGGGCCTCGCATGCACTCAACCACTGACCCACAACCTCAGCCCATGGAGTATACTTCTTAGCTCATGAATTGTGACAATTATTTGTCTGCTGAATTAATGCATTTGGAATTGGTTGCTGCTTCCCCTCTGCTCCAAAGAATGTTTTATTAGTTTTATGTCATGTTTTAATATATGTATTTATGTGTATTTTTCTTGTCACTTTCCCTCAAGGTCAAGAACCATATAATTTTCAAATTTGTTTTTCTACAGTCCAAAGAAAACATTTAATGTAGGACAGACCACCCAAACCTCTTTGAATTAGCAACAAGTTATTTTATAAATTCTCATTCAATTCCTATTTTAAACATAATAAAATGTTTTATTAATGATTAACTATTCTTAATGTCTTATATTAAGGTACACATGGATTCTCTTGCATGAAACAGTGGTTAAGACAGCAAGGTTTGAAGTGCATTTATCCGTGTTCCAATCCCAGCTCTGCTACTCACTAACTCTGTGAGCACAGTAAATTACTTCAATCCTCTTTTTCTCAACATTCTCATTTAGAAACTGAGAACAATAAATTATACCTCCTTCATAGAATTGCCTAAAGGATTAAAATGAGTTCACTTATATAAAAACATGACATTGGATTCCTGGCATACACTATTACTGTTTCCACCAATACCATTATCAATGACAACACATCATCTTCCCTATCATCATCATCCTCTTGCTAGCACCCAGCAAATTCCTGGTATTTGGTAGGCTTCTGATAAACATCAAACTGCTTTGAGTTTAAAAAAAAAAAAAGTAGCAATTGATTATTCTCTTAAAATATTCACAGACTTCTGTGCCACATTCTTTCACTGTGCATCTCTATATACAGGAATTCCAGTGTCAGGATTGGTTTTGCATATAATGGATTTTATTTTATTTAAAGGAAGTGAACAAAATTATTTAAAAAAAAAAAAAAAGTCACCATGACTTTTTAGATGAATAGGAAAATATCAGAGTGACCACTAGAGGGAGCTTTGGTTTCAAAGGTTGCTAACAACAAAGCTGCCATTTGTACAGAATTTTCCAGTTTGTTTATTGAATCACTTAGCCTGGAGAAGGGCTGTTCATAAGAAAAGAGGGAGAGAGGGAGAAAGGGAGAGAGGGAGGAAAGGGAGAGACTTCCAAAAAATTTGAAGAAGTGGAAATACTTTCAGGACTTACAGACACTATCACTCCCACACTCTCATAATGGGAGACCCAGAAGTTTCCTTATTGCTATTCTTTTGTTCTTTTGTCCCTGCTGAATGATCACCTTACCTGTGTCTTTGCCCCTGTGCTATATAGGCCAGCCGTTCTCCCCATGGCTGCAGCACTTGGTATGCAGAAGAAAAATGAAGGAATCACATTGCTGAGGCCATGAGCCAAAACTTCCTGCAAGATTGAAAATGGGAGAATGTATAAGTTCTTAATCGCAATGGATTCTTAAAGACCACAGGTACAATTGTCAGAGACAAATTATTGCAAAAGCCTGTTAGTATTCAATTTCTCTTTTCCCCCACAAGTTGAGAGGGATTTAACAATTATAATAAAAATAACTAACATTTATTGAGTGCTTACAATGAGCCAGAAACTGTTCTAAGCACTTTACTCATTCAATCTCATAACAACCTTATAAGGAAACACTATTTATTTATTCTCTCTGCTGCCAGCTTCTCCTCTTTTAAGTCATTACACTGGGGCTTTTATTCCTATCAGTTCACCAATGACTCCACAATGCTAAACTCAATGGTTAGATTTTACTTTACCTGGCCTAAAACTTGAGCATTTGACATAGTTACTAGCTTCTTCCTCTATGAAGCCTCTTTCACTTGGCTTTTAGGACCTTATACTTTCTGGTTTCTTCCTGCCTCTCTGAACCTTCCTTCTCAATTTCCACTGTGGTTCCTCCTATCTAACCAATTGCAAATACTGGATCATTTCAATTCTTTATTTCTCTTCAGCTATATCTAGCTACCAAAACAAAAACAGAACTATCCAATGACAATTCCCAAATTTAGATCTTTGAACTTCAGATCTCTACAGCCAACTTGCTGTTCAGCATTGCCATTTAATGACTAACAAATACATCAACCTTACTATCTAGAATGACAGATTTCTACCACCTCAACTGGGTCCTCCCAAATTCTTCCACACTTTAAATTTGAAATGCTTAGTCCAAAAGCTTTGGAGTCTAGACTCTCCACACCATTTCTTTTCGCAGCTGGCATATAGATGCCATCGGGAATCCTGACACTCTCATCTCCTTCATCATTATATCCTGGTCCAAGTCATCACATCTCTCCTGGATTATTGCAAAAGCCTCCTAACAGTTTGCCTGCATTTGTTGTTGTCAGCAAACATAGACAAACATTCCTGCCTTCAAGAAGCTGTGGTTCTAGTAAGGGAATATTGACCACAAAAAAAAAAAAAAGATAAATATGGAAAGTAAAGCAGTGGCGACCAAGGGAAATTTGGAGTTTAAGAGTTTAGATGACCAAAGATGCCTTCCCTAAGAGAGAAGCACTGAAATAAGGCAGTTGTGTCAGATATCCAGAGGAACAGCATTAGCTAGAGGATTCAAGGAAAATATAGATGGTTAGCCATGGCTAGAACATAGTATAAAAGGGGACCGAGAGCAGAGAGAAAATGGGACAGCAGCAAGTCACATACACTCTTGTCTGCCATGATAATGAGGCTTCTACCCAAGGATCCTGGGAAGCCATGGGGAAAAGTGGAAGAAAGACAAGGTCCATGTTGTCCACTACTGTATCCCTCATACCTAGGTCAGTATCTGGTACACAGTTAAGTCAATATACAACTATAGAATGAATAAATCTTCTTTTCTGAAGATTAAAAAACTGGGACACAGGAGTAAGGTCACATAATATCAGAAGTGGGATTTATACACAGGTCTAGCATTCATAACCACTACACCACAGCTTCTTTTCTGATCTGTGCAGCTCTGAAGGGCCACAAAACTTGAAGCAATCCACTGTCAGAAATATATTCAGAAATACAACCCAATCTTCATTCTTTGGTATTCTTAGAAAAGACCTTCACATCTTTCACTGTCTTACTAAGAACAATACCAGTATTGCACTTTGAAATCCATAATTTTTAAAAGTTAATATACAGTTATAAATACATTTGGATTCTTGGCTAAAATCAAATGATAGAGAATATCAAGGTGCTTTTCTCTCTTTAAAAAAGTATTTTTTAAGTCAGGCACCTGTAATTTTTAAGTATACACCTATAATTCCAGCAACCAGGGAGGCTAAAGCTGGAGGATAGCAAGTTTAGCAAGGCTCTCAGCAACTTAGTGAGACTCTGTCTCAGAAAGCACCCCTGGGTTCAATCCCTAGTATTAAAAATATATATATTACATATTCTTAACAATGAAAGCCAGATTTCAGCTTTCTGTGATTGATGGAGATTTTTCTTCTGTTGTTTTTTTTTCCTACCATTCATGTTATATATTTAGGGAAGTTATAGTTTTCCTAAGTTTAATATTTTCAGGATCTGAGAGTACATAGAACACTAGTACAATGGGGTGAAAATGGTCTGAGGACACACTCCACCTGATTGTCATCGACTGAATATTTGAATTTTTTGGCAGATCCTTGAGCCAGGGCCAGTGAGGCCACATAGCCTACGAGTGCCACTCCGAAAGCTTCAGTGATTACTGCAGAGAGGATGTTCATTGGGGGAGCTCTAGGTGGAGGAATTCTGTGGAAAGAAAGAGCAAATTGAAGTTGCCAACCTTCATGTAATTTCTGTAACAACTTGCCATGAATGGAACTACAGTAATGACTCTGAAGTTTACGTGAAATAAGTGAAATACCCATGAGAAAACCAAGCAGTCTTGCCTTTAAAAGTCCTTTATTTTCAACATTATTTAGCAAAAAAAGCAAAATTGTGAGGAAGACCACACGCTCAGTTCCATGCATCTAACTGGCACTTACACCCAGGGAATTCAGGTTACACCACAGAAACTGACTCCTGTATCAGAATTTCCTGTATCAGAAACAAAAGCAATTCTGGAATGTTCTTTCATCCAAACCTTTCCAAATATTTATTTGATCGGCATTGGAGATTGTATTTCCTCCCTTAAAGAATACTACAGTGCTATATGCAAACACTAGTTTATTGCCAACTACAATTCTTGGGTTAATTCTTGAATTTGCCATTGAGTTAATTATCTTAATTATATTTTTAACTCAATCCTTTCACAAAACACTTCACTATAGCTTACATATTTTAAGAAAATATGTAGAAAGATTCCATCTACTCTGTTGCCAAATACAGGGCCATACTTAATTGTTCTCTGTTTCAAAGAATAGCTTAAAATGTTTCTCAAATAATACCCAGCTTGGGTATTTGAAAATGTTTTCAGATAATACTATGAAAACCACTTAAATCAAAGTATCATCATTTATGAGACTTATCAAAAAATCCCTATGGCAAAAGCAGAAGCAAAAGGGAAGTGAATTCATGTTGATTTAATTATTAGTATGTAAGTAGAGTTTTGGTCCTTTCTTATTAGCTAATTCATTTAATTCTCCCAAAAGCCCCCAAACCAAGTACCATCATAACCACTTTATGGAAGAAAGAATGTTTCAAGAAAGGTTAGATAACTCATCTAAAATCATAAAGAGAATGGCTGAGTTGGGATTGGATCTTAGCGCCACCTATTTTCAAAGTCTTGTTCAATCTATGATTATTTAAGATGGTTCCAGAAAGGTCACTTAAAATAAGAAAATGAGAGGGGATGGAGGAGAGGTGTGTCTTACTCCCCAATGTACTAATGTTTACCTTTAAGACAAATTGATTTGTATGATTATGGTCCCAATATATGTACCATAAAAAACTACTACTATGCCAAAGTATGAGATTTTTATTTCATGAAAATTTAGTGTACCCAATGAATAAACTGACCTAAAAAGAAAGAATAAATTGGTTTTCAAGGGTAGAAAGGCAGAGAGAACTTTGGAAAATTCAAGTAAATTCAATTCATCACCCTTAAACTTTATCCACCTAGGCAAATAGAGAGATTTTTTAAATTGTCTTTTTAATCACTGAGAATTGTCCTACTGTTCCTCAATTATGGTATAGCTAGAAAGCAAAATTGAGGGGTGGAAGATAAAAACTTAGAGGACCCAACAACTCTAACTTTGTCCCTTATTTGTATATTCAGCCCATTAAAAGCAAACAATCCATAAGACCTTTTCTCTATTATACCTTCTTATACCTTCTCTTCTTTCAGCCTATTTTTGGAGTGACCTTCTGCCTTCTGGGGTGTACCACCTCCTCTGTTGTTAAAAGTTCTCTTAGGGTCCAGAGGAAGGCTATAGGTAGGTGGGAATCCCCCTTTTCTTCTTCTAGCTTTCCTCACTATTCAAGTTTACCCAGGCCTGTGGGATTGGTATTTCAGATGATATTTTTCCACCTGTATCAATGATTTAGGTAAGAGAGAGAAGAGGGGAGGGGAGGGGAGGGGAGGGGGGATAGTAGAGGATAGGAAAGGCAGCAGAATACAACAGACACTAGTATGGCAATATGTAAATCAATGGAAGTGTAACTGATGTGATTCTGCAATCTGTATACGGGGTAAAAATGGGAGTTCATAACCCACTTGAATCAAAGTGTGAAATATGATACATCAAGAACTATGTAATGTTTTGAACAACCAACAATAAAAATAAAAAAAAATGATTTAGGTAAAATAAAAATATTCATAAGAATATGTAGATGGGGTAATAGGGTTAACTAAACCCCAGTGCATAACTCTAATTGGCAAATTCAATACCTTCCACTTTTTTGAGTAATACCTTTATAAATATTATGTGAATCTTCTACCTGAAATAATGCTATGTACGGCAATTACCAACATACTTAGTAATGTATGAACTTATAGTCTAGGAGTACTGACTGTTTCCCTTCACATGTAGTATTTGTTTCTATCATTTTGTAATAGACATTAATTAGAAGTTTGCCCCTTAAGATATACAAAAAGAAAAGAAATGCTTACCCACCCTCCCCCCCAAGTCCCTTCCCCTATCAACAAAAAAAGAAGCAGACAGACATTATATTTTTAGAAGACTACATTACCCTTTTGGGATACGACCAACTACTTCTAATCCATATGTGTTTTCCATATTGGTACAATAACAAGCAAAAGATGAAGCAATAATCTGCCAGGTTCCATGCGGGGGAAAAAAAGAAAAATATATTACTGGTCTTTTAAAACCCTTAAAACCATTTTTTGAAGTGAACAATGCATGTCCCATGATTACCAAGAGTAAAGCAGCAATTACACATTTTTTTTTAAATTAGAAAAATATTGGAAGTCCAAAGGTCAGGGATACTGGAAAGATGATGGTTAGTAGGTAATAGGTGAACAGGAGCAGTTGGACAGGAGGCCTGAATTCTGTTGGTTTATAGCTCAGGAGGATAAAGATGTTTGAATGTTCCCCATACAAAGAAATGATAAATGTCTGAGATGATAGATATACCATTGCCTTGATCTGATCATGACACATTGTATGCAAGTGTTGAAATGTCACACTGTATCCTACAAATATGGACAATTAAAAATATATTTAGAAAGCTCAAAAGGTCACTCTGAATTTTGAAAGTACATATTTAGTCTCAAAATTAGATGATATCTCAGTATTATGGCTTTTCTAATATTTTTATATCAACCCAGTGTGTCCAATTTGGAAGGGAAGAAACATAGAGAATATAGGAATGAGTGTGTGTGTGTGTGTGTGTGTGTGTGTTTGTGTGTGTGTGTGTGTGTGTGATGTATGCATGTGCATGCACACAGTCACATCAGTCCAACCTAAATACCTGTCTGTCATGACACAAAGGGATGCTTTGTAAAACAGCATATTTTCCCTCCATGAAGACAACCTCTCAAGAGTTTGAAGTGTGGATTAATATCTCTAATCTATGTTAGTAACAAGTGATGATTTACAGTCCTGTGAATGTTTGTGAATTTTGAACTTTCACTATTTCTTGAAGTAAAACATTAGTTCACAGTCATTGGATCCAATCTTTTTAAAGGACCCCTGTGGAGCTTCGGACACCTTATCATGCTGTTAATGATACATGCCAAGTATCATGCTGTTACTGATACACCAAGTAGGGTCACCTGTTCTCTGCTTATACCCATCATCATGTTTAACCCACATACCAAGCCAGTTCTGCCTGTGTTTTATAGCTATGCCAACTGACTATTTTCCATCCATTTTCACATTCTCTGTTTAGGATAATTTTAATAGACACTGAGAATTTCACATGGTTATGTTATCAGTTTGGAATGGTTATCTTGTTAAAAGAGATAAACCAATTATATATTTAGAGTACAAGTTACCATACACATGGGCAGAAACAAAGTATAACATAGTTACACTAATGAAATAAGGAATGTCTAGCAATTAATGCCCAATAATACCATTTTGTATGTTTTTCCCCCTATCTGTACATGTCTGTTGATATTTAACTGAATAAGTTTCTAAAGTATTAAGTGAGCTTAAAAAGCCAAACGGATTAAGGACTTTTTTATAAATTTATTTGTTTATTTTAATTAGGTATACATATGTCTTGAGAATTTTTTTTAAAGATTTCATCTCACTCCAATCAGAATGGCAGCTATTAAGAATACAAACAACAATAAGTGTTGGTGAGGATATGGGGAAAATGGTGCATTCATACATTGCTGGTGGGACTGCAAAATGGTGCAGCCAATATGGAAAGCAATATGGAGATTCCTTGGAAAACTGGGAAAGAAACCACCTTTTGAGTATTTTAATAAACAGAAAAAGCTATAAAACTGCTAACAGATTATGTTAAATTTTATAAATATTTTGATATGATAGTAATATTTTAAATCATAGAATTAGCCTTTCAGACAGTGTCTTACTTCCTCATTGTATTTATTTATCAGTTGAGTCTTTAGTCCCTCTTCAGTGTTATTTAATATCATGTGTGTGTATAAAGCCAGTACCACCCTTACACTCAGTCATTAGGAGATCTTGCTGGGGCGGGGCAGTGTTTTAATGATTCCAATCTTGCCCTCCTCCATCTCTAGCCTACTCCATAAATGGGAGTTCTGTAGGGATAGGAAGATGTGCCCAATTCGTACTGTACCTCTCTTTTTGATCTACAGTATGGAACTGAGGAATATATTATTTCATGCCCAAATGGCCCTCTGTCCATGTGTCTATTTCCCTAGGACTATCTTACTAGGGTGTCCCAAGGAAAGCCAAGACACAGTTGTTATGTCTTGGGGAACTGTTTGGAGTTTAGACACTGGAGCAGGAATATCCACACATATTCAGGTGAATCCCCTCATGGTTGGAATAAAGCAGGAGTGGCAAGATAAGGAGCAAGCCAAGAGGCTCTCTCCTCAGGCCACCGCATTCTAGCACAGCTCAAAGAAGTGGGAGAATTCTCCACCCTACCCTGGTTTTCAAGGTCACTACTAGGGTACATTAGTCAAGATAGAAAAATCCACTCCTGTTTTGTTTAATATTTTGATCTATAATTTTTAAATAGTTGAGCTTTTACCAGTACTTTTGGTATAATAGTAATATTTTAAATCATTGAATTAGCCTTTCAGACTTTTGCCATGGGTCTTATAACTGTCACACTGTATATGGAATATCTTTTATTTTAAGAATAGTTCTTACTAGTTTTGAAGAAAATTTCAACTTATTATGAGCTTAAGAGCCTTCCCCCAGGGTTATTTTCAATTTTTTATTTTATGGAAACTTATATTGTATAGCTTCCCAAGATAGGCATTTCTCAATATCTGTAGGACTTTGAGAAATGATGGTATGTTTCAGAATTATTACTGTGAAAGCTAATGATTGTTGTAGCTCACATTTATTAATGTGTATCTCACTGAAGTGTCAAGAGTATAGCATAATACTTGGCCTCCATCTCAGTTCTGTAGAAATGAATTGTGCCATAAAGAGGCAGCTTCCAATGTTCTGATCTTTTATAGTCCTAAACCTACAATATTCAACATTATAAAGGGATATTTTTTAAATAATTGAAATTATTTAGACACTATTGGTAAGATGTGTGCGTGTATATATAACACAAATGCCATAAAGCTATGAATAAATTAGTAGATTTATTAGAAGTGGTTGTGTTAATATTTCAATTTGACACTTTGTTTGGTTAAGGTTCCCATTAAAGGTGCTTAAATTTTCAAAACATATATTTTCATGCCACAAGCCTTGGGAGCAAATTATATTGCACTGCTTTGCCAGGTACAACAACAAAAACAAATTTTTAAAGAGCCTGCCCTACCAATGAAAATTATGAGCATCCTTTCAGTAAGGCAAAATTAGGTGGGTAACAAGTATAAACAAACTAATAATCATTAGCAGAAAAATTTTAGTTGATAATATTTCTCTATATATCATACAGATGTTGTATCAGTAGGAGGTGGTATCATATTTTATTGCTTTACATAGGATCATGACAGATGTCTTTTGAGTCTCACCCTTAGAAATATCCCTTTGAGATCCTAGGTTATATGTTCTCTTATTTATGTAAAAAATTAAAAGCATATGAGAAATGCTGTATAAATTGAGAACATGTGTGCCTCCTTTTTTAAATTATTGACTCAAAATGTTTCCTATTCTTACATTAATGTATAGCCACGCAAATTAGCCCTACTTTAATGAGACCCAGGAGTAGTTATGGGTTACTGTAGACAATATAGTAAGCATCTGCCGATTACCCCAACCACGGACAGGCTCTGGATAGCAGAAAGCTAAATGTTGATTTCATACTTACCAAAACTAAATCGACAGGAAGAACAACTTTAATTTTCCTTTTAAATTGTTCATTCAGCTCCTTAACAAGAACAAGGACCACGATGCTCAGCAAAGACAAGAGCAGTGCTTCCAGTCGGACAGACTTGATGTTTTCAAAGACGTACGCATAAATCTACAAGAATGAGGAAAAAACATAAACAAAACCTAGGGTCTCCCACAATATACCAGTATGGAAATCTGGCCCAAAATAAATTCAATGTTGTTTAATAAAAAGGTCTTAATGACTGGGAGGTGGGAATGTAGAAGGAGAAGTAGAGCAAAGCTACATGTTCATGTGTATGTACAAAATTGCTTTTGATTATTCCATCAGACTCAGAGTTTGCTCCCACCTACACAAGGACACTACTGGAAAGAAAGACTCTTCTGGCTTTTTCCCTAGCACTTAAAAGCTAGAAGTTCTATGACTCATTAGTTATATATAGATTCAGCATTAAGAGCAGCAAGAGGCCTATAGACCCTTTACCATTGACCCCACCACTTCTCCTCAAAGCCAGAACCAAACACACACATAAGTCACACATAAAGGAGTTAAGAACTGGTATTTAATAGACATCAGATGTTTGGCTTCGTGTAAAATATTACCATGTTCTCAGTCACTCAGCATTTATTTGTCTATTGCCACATATTTATGCCAAGCACTATGTCAGTGCTACATCTACAGTGAGGAACAACTTATATGCAGCCTTAGTATCCACAGAGTATATGGTCTAGTGTAGGAATCGCTAATTAAAATGATAACTAGAACAATATGATGCTATAGATATGGAAGGGGTATCTGAAATGTATAACTTGGAGATGAACCCTTGCCAAGTAAGATAAGTGGGAATTAACCAGGTTAAAGATAGGAAGGAGATAGGTGGGTGAGAATGAATCTGAACAAAATGTTTTGTCAAAAGGCAATATAACTCAGGCATAGAATGTGGAGAGAAGAGTATAAGATTTCCGGAAAAATACCGTCAGAAACCAATACAATTGTTTGTCTTTAAAAGCAAGCCTATTTGAAATCATGCTGACATTAAAGAATGAGCTTTCTATTAGAAGAATCTAATAATCTAACTAACATCAGACACTAGATTTTGGTAACTTGGGATAATCTGACTTGGCAGAAAAATGAAATAAATGTAAGAATTATCAAGGAAAAGAAAAAAATAAAGCTGTTTCTAAAATTAAAAGTTTATGTTTATTCAACTAAGTGTCAAATATATTTTTTTCAACAACTTAGGGTCCTGTTGATAATTATATAATCATCTTATCTAGCAGCATAAAGAAGATGGGGCAAGATTTTTAAAAATTCTAAATTGAGTATTAAAGGGGAAAAAAAAACTAACCTAAATCCAATCCTGTCTCTACCTGAACATTTGATAATAAAGAACCCATCCAAATTTTTCTAATTAGAAAAATAACAACAATTCTCAAATTCATATAGAGTATTAAATGCATAAGAATAAAAATTTTTGAAGGAGAATATTTGTGAGCTTATACTATCAAACATAAACAAATGCAGAGTAATTGAAAATATGATACTAGTATTAAAATCTGTAAGAAAAAAGAGAAAACATATGAAAGCCCAGAAATATATTAATGGCATTATAGAAAAGATTATCCAATAACCCATGTTTGAAACAAAATTAAGCGACATGAAATAAATTCTAGATTAAAAAGGTTAAATATAAAAATTGAAGTCAAAGAAAAAGTAGGCATTAAAAATGGGCAGAAGACATAACCAACAAAAGAAAGGACCAATAAACATATAAACAAAGAGCTAAAACACAGTAGTCATCAAGAAATGTAAATTTAAACAGTAAAAATCATATTTTTCTTCTATCAAATTATTAGTGATTTTTAAGTAATAATACTTGATGTTGGTAAAATTTGGAGGAAGAACTGAGAAATCTTCTACACTACCCATAGGACTGTGAATTGGTATACTCTTTAAGTAATCTGATAAAACATCAAAAATTTGAAATATTCTATTTTTGCCCCAGCAGCCCCACTTTAAGAAAATTAGCATATTTACATAATTAAACTTGTGTGAAAAGACCTTATTACAAGGAAGAACTTATTACATGGAACCAGTGTTTAAAATAGCAGAAAGAAAGGAAGGAAGGAAGGAAAGAGGGAGACAGGGAGAGAGGAAATTAAACTCATTTAAACAGTAGAGCAAAAGGGAAGTATTTCGGTCACTTTCATATATATAATAGTCTACATTCACTAAAGACATTGCTTTAGACAAAACTCATTTTTATTGTCGTGGAAAGGCCTTCCTGTCCTGATCATGAGTAGAAAAACCAACTTGCAGATAAGTGTGTATGAGTTGATAGTGTTATGGGCTGAACTGAGTTCTTCCCCAAATTAATGTCAAGTTCATATTTTGAGGTCCCACAGTAGCTCAGAATGTGACTGTATTTGGAGAGAGTAGCTTTAAAGCAGTAATTAAGATAAAATGAGGTCATATGGGTGGGTGTTCATTCAATATAACTGGTATTATTATAAGAAGAGATCAGGATGCAGATGTTCATGCACACACACAAAAATCATATGATATATAAACATACCACAATGAATCCCACTTGTATAAGTAACTATAATACACTAATTAAAATAATAATATAAGAGAGATCAGTAGAGTACAGCAAGCCAATCAGGGGGAGAGAGGAAGGGAGAGGAATAAGAGTAATAAAATTATATGAAGGCATGAGTATGGTATAATGAATCCCATCATTATGAACAATTATAATGTACTGACAAAAATAATTTTTAAAAGAAAAAAATGTGAGAATGCAACTAAAAGGCAGCAATCTGCAAGGCAACAAGAGGTTTCAGAAGAAATCAATCTCCCAAAAGCTTTATTTTGGACTTCTAGCCTCTAAGTCTGTAAAAAATGTTTTGCTGCTCTTGTTTAAGCCACCCCGTAGGAGATACTTGTTATGGTAGCTCTACAAACTAATCATATTTTTTGTAACATAAAATTTATGCTTTAAATATCTACGTATGGATATTTCTAGAATAGTAATATTCTAGAAATTCGAGGGTCTGCATAAGATGTCTGTGCCTGTCTGTATCTTGCATATTCTCTCTTATGAGGATTGATCACCTATAATTCTAAAGGTGTTAAGTAAGCCTTAAATGCTTATTTTCACCCTTTTCTCCCCTCTTCTTTCTCTTGGAAATCCTGAATGCAGTTCTCATAACTTCATTTCTATTTGTCCACAGATTCCTCAAGTCTCCTTTCAGAAGATAAAAAAAACTAGTTTTTCATTTCAATATGTAAGTTATTCTTATAGTAGTACAACTTACTGGTGTTCTTTGTTCTTTAGGCTTAACATCTCAAATATAAGTTGACCACACCCAAAATATTGGGTCAAAATATTATGTAGAATATAGGTAAAATAATCTAGCCTACATTCATTAGTATCTCTTAAAATTTGCTTAGTAGGTTTCCTAATTCAAGAACTCAGCCTACCTGGTCCAGGGATGAGAGGAACACCTTCTGTAAAGTGGGTGCATCAGGCCATCCAAGATGAATTCTATCTATTGAACATGCTTATTAACTTTCTAAAACTTCAAACAAAGAAAATGTACTCTGTTAAAAATGAAGTCTCACTGGGTGAAAAGGACCAGAGTAATGGTCTTATCCATACCATTAACAGCAAACCATCAGTCCCATAACCATACATTAAGAAATGAACCAGAGGCCAAGTAGTTATACTTATTGTTTTCAAAATATACTACTTTATTCCACACCACTTAGAAAGAAAATTCGATACTACAATATCAAAGTTATCTGAGATGCAGATAATATTTTGCCAATTGATCTACATTGTGGATGATAATTATTTGCAGCATTCCTACAATTGAAGTATCAAGATCCATTTCTCCTAGTTACTCATAGCCCATCCAAAATTCTACTCAATGAAATATATCCCACAGGTTGTGGGGTTAAGGGTGAAGTCAAAACAATTATGTCAAAATATATGGCTTTCTGACGGTTTATCATGATCTGAGGATAAAATTGAGACAGTTATTCAAATGACTTGTCAGGAAAAAGCCAAACATTCAAATGTTGCAGAGCATTTAAAGAACTCTTCTTTATGTTTTTGTTCCCCCATGGTATTAAAAGTATGCCATGAGAGTGCCTGTGTAAGAAATTTGGGAAATAGGCAAAACTCCCAAGCCATATCAAATTTGCTGTAATGTGCATTTCAAGAACATGTGTTTGCAGTAATAAAAATGGCCACCCCAGAATGAAAGGAATGAAAAAAAAAAAACAGAGTTTTTATTGTCTGTCTGGATTAAACTATAGTTCATCCAACAAAGCATGTTTTACATGATGCTCCAGAAGAACGTGAGGGGGGTGGGCAAAGGCTCATTGCAATCAGCGTGAAGAACACGAAAGAAAAGCAGGCTGATGAGGAGCGTTGTTCTAATGACTGTCATGTGGACCCACAGAGAGAAGTCACAAGCAAACTGGCTCACAGGAGATGGGTGGCCTACGGAGATAGAGCCAGGACAGACACACATGCACACACTTATATACCCTCACTTAATATAGTTTGAGGCATCCTAGGCACACAATAAACTTCTCATTTCTGGTATAAATCCACTCATCCAAGTATGCTATTATGCACTAAGCCCCAGTACATAAAACTTCTTATTGAGGATCTTTATTTGCTTCCAGATCTCTGAGAAGCAAAGGTAATGTGTATATCTGTTTGGATAAATAAGAAAGCTATTATGTCAAACCTGACTGATCTATTTAATAAAATAGGAGTTCAGATCATTTTGAGACTATCGCACTAGTTCATTAAATTGACCATTTATTATAATGAAATAAAATGGAAAAATGTTAGTATTCAGAAAGAAATCCATTTTGAGATCTTTTAAAAATACCCATAGTACAGGTATTGATTGATTTTTAAATGGTTCTTTTTAGTTATATATAACAATAGGATTCATTTTGACATAATTATAAAAGCATGGAATGTAATTTGTTCTAATTCAGTCCCCAGTATTTCCCCTTTTGCTCCTCTCTTCCCTCCCCTACTCCCTTCCTATGCTCTACTGATCATTCTATTAGCTTATAGTATTTTTTAAAAATTAGTGTCTTGTGGATGGATGTACATGATGGTGAGATTTGCTGTGCATATTCATATACATACATAGGAAAGTTAGGTCAGATTAATTCCATTGTCTTTTCCTATCTCAACCTTTCCCTTTTGTCTACTCCACTAGTTTTTCTTCTATTAATTTTTATGCCCCTCCCCTTATTTTTTATTATCTTAGTATTTATTATTGTTATTTTCTTTAGAGGTGAAACTTTTCTGCAGCATTTAGTGGGGAATTGCACACATACATGGACACATACATATGTATACACAGTATATTTACATAATGTATTTTTATCGGATTTGGAAATCCTTTTTAAGTTTTTTTTCCCATCAAGTCTCAATTTCTAGAACAATGTCTAAAAGAAAGTCTATAAATATTGAGTATTGGATATTCAAAATGAGATTCAATAAATATTGTTGAATGAATGAGTGTTCTGGCATAAGATGGCAATAGTAAAAATAAATCTCTCAATAGGGTAGACTTTACTCTGAATAAGCAAAATGACTAGTAGAGAAAGGACTGAGCTTATTTTCCAACTATCAATACCTCAACTATATCATATTAGGGGAATTTGTATTTATCATGTACTCATTTATTTCACATGTTTATTGAGGTTCTATTTTGTGCAAGACATTGAGCTAAACACTAAAAATAACATTATAGTAAATTTCAAGTAATCCATGTATTTGACATAGTTTATCTGATCCAAATAATTTCAATGCTCAATAGTCTAATAAGTTCAATGTTTAAAAACTAAAATTTTATAAGAATTGAACAAATTGAACACTGAAAAATCTCACAGACAACATTTGCTTAAGAAAAAATAAAGCCCTTCCTGGGGTTACCTGTATTCAATCTTTCTTCATTCCATAACTATTACTGAGTTCTAAATAAGGTCCAGTATAGAAACACCTGTGGAGGAAGGAAAATCTAAAGTGTGTCCACTGTGTTAAATTACACAATGCAAAGAGAAAGATTTTATATTTTTAGAAAATAAAAACTTAATGGACTTTCTGCTCAATACTCAACTAACCCCAAAATTTCCATAAACCAAAATATCTCTTTTCCCAGCATTCTGGTTGCTGCAATAAAATTTTTATAAGGAAAAAAATATTTTAACATTTCAAAGTCTGATGACATCATTGATAATAATTCTTTAATAATAATGTTGAACTCACTCTAAAGGGACCACAAGACTATTGAAATGTATTATTTATATGCCAAAGAAAAATATCAAATCCTTTGATATTATTAATTATTAGTCCTTTGTTATTTTTCTATTAAGGATCTGTCATGTTTTAGTCAGTTTTATCACTGCTGTGACCAAAGACTTGACAAGAATAATTAGAGGAGGAGAAGTTTATTTGGGGGCTTGAAGTTTCAGAAAGTCTCAGTCCATAGATGGCCGATTCTGTTGCTCTGGGGTAGAGGTGAGAAAGACCATCATGTTGGAAGAGCATGGTAGAGTAAAGCAGCTTAAAACATCGAATCAGGAAGTAGAAAGAGAGTTCTCCTTACCACAGACAAAATATAAACCCCAAGGTACAACCTCAATGACCCACTTCCTCCAGCCACTGTTACCCACCCTGTCAGACCCTATCAGGGGATTAATGCATGGATTGGTCAAAACTCTCATAATCCAGTCATTTCAACTCTAAACTTTCTATCATTTCTTAACCATGGGCTTTTGGGGAACACTCATGTCTAAACCATAACATGTCCCAATAAGTTTTGTTTTACTAGAGAAACAACAGTGTGTTAGTAAAATCAGAAAGCTGTCACAATGTCAGTACACTACTGTACTAGATTGCTAATCCTCAGTCTACTAGTCTTAGTTCTCAATGTATGGCTTTGAGTCAGTCATCAACCAAAAAGCCAAGACTATTTCTAAACAAAAATGGTAGCATCCATATATCCTTGCTACCATACATGCAAACTTTAGTGTAAAAATGTATTTGGCACAATTCATGACAGATACAATTCTAAAAATATGGACTTTTTTATTAGAGCATTGTAATTATTCACAGTAGCTGGGTTCATTTTGATAAAACCATACATACATATAGTCTTGATTTCAATCCCTGTTTCCTATTTTCCCTCCCCTCCTCACTCTTCCTATTCTCCTGCTTCTACTCTATTAATTTTCCTTTCCCTTATTTATTTATTTATTATTTATTGGTACTTTCTATATATATATATATATATATACATAAGGGAAAAATTCCCTGTGGCATGTTCATATATGCATGTAACATGATTTTGTTAAATTCATTACAATTGGGATTTTTTTTTGTTTTAGAAAGATTGTCTTTTTAAATGAGACAAAGTTAGTAGCAATAAATAAATCATTTTATTCATTGTAACTGCTATCACATCCTATGATGAATAAATTTTATTACATAATCCACCTAGTTGAATATTATCATATGTTGGTGAAAGTCAATTTCTATCTACAGAGTGTGGTTGGGAGGGGCAGATTGTGGAAGAAGCAATGGGAAAATTACTATATCTAGGCACTGTGTTGGTCATCTGATATGCAATGACTCATTTAATTTCTCAAGATGAACATTATTACCTCCTTTTAATATGAGGGAAATAATATAGACACACAAAAATTAAGACAGTGAACTTGGAGTGTAGTTTTTGGTCAGTTTCCCTATCAACACTTGGTTCTGCTGGCTACATACATAAAACAAGAATAAAGTCTGCTCTCATAGCCAGAATGCAGGACTTGATGAATTACAAGAGTTGCTGAAATTCCATGAGAAAGAATTTTAAGATTAAAATTATTCTATCTGTCCATCCATCCCTTCACGTTTGTATCCTTCTCAGGGCCTTTACATCTGCTGTTCCTGCCACCTAGAACACTCAACCCAAATCCCTTTCACTGCTGGGTCTATCGCCTTTCTGGCCTTCAGTCAAACTCTCACTCTCCAAATGTACTTCTCTCACCACCTTATCTAAGCAATCCCACCCTTTTTGCCCTATCATGCAGGCTCCCTTTCAATCACAGCATCATTTATGTGAGCATCTTGCTTACCAATTTGTCTCTTCCTACCTTAGTTTGTATTTCTCTTCAGTATTTCAATAAAATTTCATAAGAATATTATTTCTCACTGCATCCCCAGTGACCATGAATGGTCAATGAATATTTATTGAATAATTTTTTTAGTGATTCCTTAATCTAGAATGCATGCCAATCTCTTCCTATTTGTATAGTTTATTAAATCTCCCCCATTATCTTGTTGAATATTTAAGGTAGTTTTTACCTCCTTGGTGCCTTTAAACCTGAGCCACAATTGCCCATGTATGACTTCTCCTAATCCCTTTCAAGTTGATTATATTTCTTTTTTTTTTATTGGTTTGATTATATTTCAATCTGAACTTTATATACCTGCCTCCACATCCCTAAAGCCATCTCTGATATTTCCCAAATAGATGTTTGTACAAGTTGTCTCTGTGCATAAGATTTTGATGTCCCCTATAAACTTGGTCTACCTATCATTACAACAGTAGATATTTTAGGATGGACATTGATAAGATGAAGCTTTCAAAATCCCTTCCCTTCCCAAGTTAGAAAACACAAATAGAGAAATACTCCATAAAATATTAACCTCAAACAAAATTTTCATCAGTACAAACCAAATCCCAACAGGAAGGGGGAAAAAACATTCTATAAGTTTTTACATCATTATATCCAAATTTCTCTTCAATAACTATATCTTATACTGGAAATAAATTCATTTTTTATTGCTTTAAGGGATAAATTAAGTCTCAGTCCAGAATGTAGTCTGGGGGAAGCATGGTATGTTAAACAGCTAAAGACAACATGGGTACACAAACATACAATCAAGCATGCCAAGGCCCAGGTGGAATCCAGCCAACCCTTGTTTAGAAAAATGAGTTCAATTTGAACTACTTGAGCATTGGGTTTTGTGGTGATGCATTTATTTTCAGGGAAGAGTGGGGGGATGGAAAGAGCGAAGTCCAAATGGTCAAGTTGCAAAAATATTCCCTTTCTGAGTTATAATTTGAAAGTAACCTTTGCCATAAATTTCCATATAATGGTTCCATATTAAAATGAAACCTGTCCCACTTTGTATCCCCTGAATCACTGATTGAATCAAGCTTCAAATGAATCTTTTCTTTTTCTGTCTTTCAAATTATTGTGTCCATTTTTCAGGGTAGATTGCACATCTCTGCAAGTCACAGTAGAAACATCACAATATCTGCAAAGAAAATGTGGGATTTCATAAAGCACCAAAGCGTGTTCTTGACTCAGAAAACCCACGGGGCCTATATCCTCAAAGAAGATTTGTTCTGCACATAGAAATCTCATTTGTACATATTTAATTGTGATCTCATTCTCTATAAAAGAAACTGCTTCATCGGCTCTGATTTCCTTCTGATGTTTCGATTCCACTTTATTAACATTCTTGATTCTTGCTTTGCAGTCTTTGCAGTCCAAACTCAAAAAGTGCTTTGCTTATGCAGCAGGGGTGTGATTGGAAATGCAATTGTTTCCCAGTTCTGAAACTTCCCATTTTTAAGGAGGGAAATAAAACTTCCAAGAAGGGTAGTTGAATATATTGCCAAGCTTGCCTTTTGCTCTTAGTTTTAATGCACAGGACTGTGCATAATTACTTAGAAGGGTACTCATATAAAGCCATGCCAGTGGCTAGTTCTGCCAAATTTATCATAGGCTGCTGCAGGCTGAGACACTGGCGCCATCTCAAAGAAATCCACATGTGTTAATATGAGCTAGGAATTTTTGTAACTTTTATTGTGCCTCTTGGGGAAAGCATCCTTTCTAATAAACAGATACTTTACATCTCTTGATTAGATCCTTTAATTCTAAAGAATTAAACTTTTCCCTCTTATTTGTGTGGACAAACAAGTTGTCATTCAAATATTTGAATCTTCAGGACAATAAAAATAGAATGATTTAAACAGTGAGCAAAGATTCCAAGACACTATGACCCTGAACATTATTGTTTCTGCTTATTCTTAAATATATTATAGAATTGTTTATGTGTTATTATATGACATTATAAATGCTAAGGGAATTTTGAGCTGAATCAATGGAAATATTTGCAAATGAAAATAATAGCATTTCTGCAATTCTGATAAGCACCCCTCATTAAGAGCAGAACTATTTCTAAGTGTCACCTTGATATTTAAGTTTCAAAGATCATATAATCTCATTTTTTGTTGTCTTATTTTGTTTATCTAATTAAGAGTCATCTGTAGAGGATAAGCATTAGTATTTATCACTTAAGTGGCACATTTAAAATCTGTAATTTGTTATATCCAAACCTTCACTGCTAGTAAAAATCTAATGACTTCCATTTAACATTCCAGACATTTCATTTTGAGAATGAATACCATCAGGTGTAATTATCATCAATTTACAGAATAGGCAACGGAAGTTAAAGACACTCAGTCATTTGCTGTGGTCATGACTTGAGCTGTGATCTGAATCTGGGCTTCTCTTGTTGTAAAGTTCTTTCTCCTGTACCCACCTTACAGGGAGAAAAATTACCAATCAGTTAGAGTCTGATTGTATACACCCTACAAAAATCATCAGAGCTAAAATTTAACTCAGAAAAAAAAAGTTGATTTTTACTCAAAATAGAAGAAGAATGTATTGAAATATTCTTCAAAGTCACTAGGAAGAAAACAATTATTTTAAAAAAGAGAGTTTCCAAATTCCTAAGAATTGAGGGGAAAAAAATATCTTGATGAATAGAGGGAAAAGTAGAACTAAGCTAAAGGAAGCAGGAAAAGCTGAAATGAAAAAATGTCTATTAGGTCTAATTACACATCCATTCTTTAGGGACATAGGAGGGTCATGACATATATTCTAGAGGCTTATTTTGAATATGGAGGACCTTTGAAATTCTTGATGGGCCCTCCAAGTAGCAGGGGAAAGCTTCAGCGGGGTTTAAGACTCCTGGAAGAACACCTCACCTGGGAATGCTGGTTGACAGCTAAAAGAGAAACAGAGCTCAGCTGGTGTTGTGGTGTATGCTTGTGTTAGTCGGTTTCCATTACTGTAGCAAATGCCTAAGAGAGTCAACTTTTAAAGAGAAAAGATGTCCTTTGGCTCATAGTTTTAGATGTTTCCATCTATGATCACCTGACCACTTTGCTGATGGCCTTTAGTGAGGCAGCATAGCATGTCAGGGAGTATATGGCAGACCAAAGACACTCACCCCATGGCCAGAAATGAGAGAGAGAGAGAGAGAGAGAGAGAGAGAGAGAGAGAGAGAGAGAGAGAGAGATATGAAAAGACTGGGGCCCCATGATGCCCTTTGAAGATGTAGCCCCAATGACCAGAAGACCTCCCACTCAGACCCACTTGCTAAAGGTTTTACCACCTCCTAGAGCAGCATGGACTGGTGACCAGGCCTTTAACACATGGGCCCCTGGGGAACACTCCAGATCCAAATGGTAGAATGTAGGAAAAGATATGCCATGTCAATCCCTCAAGCTATTAGATACTTAATCTGCACCTAAGAGGGTAGAACTGAGACTACACAACTTCCTGTATCTGATTTAAATTGCTCCCTAAAAATGTTCCACCAAGACAAGCACATCTGTCAGCCCAGAGCAACCAAATGGATGGAAATTTGACATATTCAAAACAGAGAACTGAATTCTCTTCATAGCCTAGAATTAAGGATCCCCCAGAAAGAAGACACTGTAGAAACCATCACAGTATCAGAAGGAAGCAATCCCAACCTGCAGGCCCCAATCTGGCAACAGAAAGAATGCAGAAAGTCATGTTTTCTCTATGTTGAAAGAATGATGGCTGCTACCAGAATCAGTTAATGAGCACTTTGGTTGACAGAACCTGAATTTATTTGACAAAAGAGGACTGTCCTACCGAGGTGACTAAGATTTGTGATGGACTCGTTGTGCAAGAGTATTAGTCTAGATAGTAACTTCTGCTCCAAGAAATATCAGTTATATGTTCTTAATCTCGCATTGGCCTGAATAGCTTTCAGAGGGGAAAAATAGCTTTTCAGAGGGTCAAACTGCAGAAGCAAGATGCATAGTCAAAATACAAAAGAGGTAAAACTTCCCCCAACTGTGTTACTCTTCTCTAGAGCCTTGGACTTGATGATCAAGACCTCTATGATGTCCTCTGCCCTATATCTACATGCTGAGTTCAGCACTACTCCTTCAGGTACCACCTAAACTGTTCAGGAGAAAGTTTTGATTTACTGATAATGTAACTATACCAGAGCTCATTTTATATCCCCGTGTAAATTATGTATGATGTAAAATTTTTTTTCAATCTAAACTTCACCACAATTTTTGACATTGCAAAACCAGCATCTACTGACAGTGGCGAAAAACAAAGCCCCATTCCTATCTAACAGCTGAACAGTGCGGGGATCTGCAACCGAGAAGAAAGAGCAACATTTTTGCATTTTTTTTTCATCAGCACAAAACACAGTCACTTATACGAATAGCAATGTGAATTTAAAGTCAGGAGTATAAAATTATTCTTAAATTTGATTTAGTTTGAGTGTGAAGTCACACAAAAGATTTCCCAAAGTTATATAATATTGGACCTATAATATCAAAATAAAATAACTTCCAATCTACTTCACTGGAAAACAAAATGAAAAAAAAACTAACACAAAACATTTTCATATAACAGTCATATACAGTGTCATAATAGAAACAAGCTAAAAAAAAAAAAAAAAGATGTCATTCCCATATCAGGCTACCCTGCTTCTTTAACATTATTTGTGAAAAGAAAGATCACTATCTGTATATATGACTAAAGAGACCAAGCTATAACCTGCAGGCATTTTCTACAATGCACATGCACAGGCAAATACATTGTTTCCAGACAGGTCAAGAGAGAATCTTCACTGATTTTCTTCTGTCTCATAGAAATGGTGCCAGTGAAAGTCTTAACTCTCAGCCAGTCATCTGACAGCTTACAGCTACTTTAGTCTGTTTTTGTTTGAGCTGAAGCTTGAAATTATGCTGCTTCCAGGCCCAGTTCCAGTTTCCCTGTTTTGGTTTTAAGCTTTCTTATTATGAATGAATCATTGATACAGATATTACCTAAGTCACAAAATTTTATAATTGGTTTCCAATTCTGTGTTGCCAATTACTATCATTCTTAACTATTTAACCACCTAATCAGTTGACATCATTTTTTCACTTATTAAAACTGGAGATTTTTTTTAACTAGAAGTTGCCAGAGTTGACAATAATAAAGTCAGAGTAAATTAATAATCTGGGCAACTTTTCAGATTGAAATTTGACCAAAAAAAAAAAGATATTATATCCTTTTGGTCGGTTAATGCCATTAAGAGGAACTTATCCTCATAATCAGTGACACAGAAGGAATATACAAATAGAATCCTCCTAGAACCAAATAGGGTAACACCAAAAAACACCTCAATAACACTAATTATATCAGTAAGTAATTGTACTTCCATGTATCAAGCTACTGTTCAACCATACAGATTTAAAAAGTTTAAGGACGGCAATATTCTTGTTATAAAACATTAATGTCATTAAGTTTACAGCAACGTATAAAGTTAAGGAAAATGAAAGTTGCTCACTATTAAGTTAATCATCAGGACATTTTTCTTTTTATAAAGCTCCAATTGAATGCAAGGAGTCACAGATTTAAGGTCAACTTTAAAAAGAAATCAAGAGCAAAGGAGAATATTATGTTATGGAAATGTCTTGAAACTGGGCAGATGTTCTCTCTCGGGTTCAGATGGCTTTGAACAGCTGGTTGTTGGCTATTGGGTCTACAGTCACTAGTTTTGAGCAGGCCTCTGTTTTGATCCCTTCTGGGATTCACAATCCTGAGAGACTGTGGTACATTGCACTGGTGTTAAACTGGGCCACAACCCTGGTAAGATGGCTTCCATTAGAAGTTGGCAGCACATCTGCTTCATACACACATGTAAAAACGTCCAAGCTATTTTTTCTCATTGAGCCCCCAAATTATATCACATTCAATTGTTTCCAGAACTGGTAAATATTACAGATTAAAGTACTTTCACACAATAAATCATATTTAAAATATTCGGCAAGATTCTATTTAAACCCAAGTTACTATAAAATAGAAAATTTTCAGTACTGCAATTAACTAAATTCTTCTTCGTGAAAAAATACACAGTCCATATATATGAACACAGACATTTGGAAAACTCACATAAAAGAATCCAAGTGGTCCAGATATATATGGCATTTTTATTCCCAAAAGATACTTGACTTGCGAAGTCACAACATGGGTGGCAGCCCCAGTTGTCATTGCACTGATCACAGGCTCCGTAAGCAGGAATGTGGCACTGCCCAGCTGTAACACAAACATGGCCACCTAAGAGGACAAAGAAACAGTCAGAGGATAGTTCAGGTGAAAGTTCTCAAGGCACCTAAAGGAAAGAATATCTGACACATTTTCATTTTCATTTTACATAGAATTGACATGTAATGGGTTTCTTAAATTTTAATTCAATATGTTGGATTCTCTTGAGAACATTATTAGGTTTCAAGACTTTCCAAATGTTATTGGGTACAGTGTGCATTTAAACTGGGCAGATGTTAAATTAAAATCAACACAATATTGTTTTCTGAATATTGACTTTTTCCTTTTTTGTCTTTTTCTAATCCTGCATGTTTAAAAAGTGTGTGTGTTGTGGGGAGGGAGGGCGATATGCTCAAATCAGTTTGGATGTGGATTCCTATGGAAGAAAAATAAAATTTGCATTACCATATCTATACTTTTTTAAAAAAATCAAAGGAACATGCATGATACTGGTTGATGCCCACTGGACTTAAAACTTCAAAAGCATTAAAGGGAGAAAGTGATTTTATTTTCTTAGATCTCAGTATTTAAATTTATACTAACATTAAGGATTTTTAAGTGAATCCCTTAATATACAAACATATCAGCTCCTTTTACCAATAATATGCATGATAATGATTCTACTCTGGCTAGCCAACTCCATGATTCTGACCATGCAACATTTTATGAGAAAATAAATTTCATACAATATATTTCAACTGTTTATAGTAATGCTGATGTTCTGGGCTAATGCCAAAAACCTCTGACATACATTATCAAGGTTCACTAGCATAGTACTATTTGGAAATGCTTGTATAAACACCATGTGTTCTTCATAAATTGAATGCATCTCAGATTTCAGGTCGTTTTTTAGAAGTGACTTCAAATATATTTTTTTAAACGTGAGAGCATAGGAAACAAATATACATGCAAGTGGATGGAATATAGCATTGAATATAGTGTGCACTTCAAGTTATGTTGGTTTGTATGCAATCTGGCTCTTACATAACACCATATTGACTATTTGTCAATTCAATGGGATAGGCCCAGGATTGCTGTAGAATACAGAAATGAAGATACGAGTCACACATTAAAAGACTGTATAAATAGAAGTGAAATTAGGATATTGGAAGAGAAGAATGTTGACTGGAACCATAAAGAAGATTTAACACCAGCATGTGGAAGGTAAAAGTCTAAAAAATGACAGGTGGAACCTGAAATGCTAATAAAAGCCCTATTGTGTTTGTTGCTCAGCATATACAAGTTAGGGGAGAGGACCAAATTGCTCATGACACTAAGAAAACAACTGAATGCTGTGTAGGAAGAGCAGAAAAAAGTTCTAGGTGACCAGACAACCTGAGAGAAAATAGTATCAGATGATGCCTATGAAGGTATGGGTTGTAAAATTGGAATAGAAAGCCCTCCTCCATACTATTATTAGTTAAAAAAACTAATGAGCAATGACAAAAAAGGTAAAGATATGGATGAGTCTTGAATTCATATTGTAAGAAAAATCAGATTTTCAGAAAAAGCTACTGCATGATTCTATCTAGATAACTAAACAGGGGGGGAAAACTATTGGGGACAGCAAACAAATGAGTAGTTTTCAGGAATTTGAAAATGGTGGAACGTATCTGAAGTGAATTGTGTTTTTAGGACATCGAAACTGTTCTGTATGACACTGTCTGGTGGACATGTAACACTATACATTATTAAAACCCATGGATCTTATTAACAGCATGAGTGTGAAACTTGACATGCACAAATTTAAAATAAATTACTTTGGAGGGATTCTCAAGTGACCTTGAAGAGACAAAACCACCTTAGAAAAAAAAGAACAAATGCATATCATGTTTATAGCAGTCCAATTCACAATAGCCAAACTGTGGAAGTAGCTTAGGTGACTATCAATGGATAAATGGATAAAGAAAATGTGGTATATATACCCAATGATGTTTTATTCAACCATAAAGAAAAATAAAAATATGTCATTTGCAGTAAAACAAATGGGACTCAAGAACATTATGTTAAGTGAAGTAATCCAAACTCAGAAAGTCAAAGACTATTTTTTTTCTCATATGTGGAAGCTAGAGAGGAAAAAAGAAAAGAAAGGTTAAGAGAGATCAGTAGAATGGAGGAAAATTAAATGGAGATCAGTAGGCTAGAGGAAAGGAAGGGAGGAGGTTAAGGACAGGGGAAAAACTGGGGAATAATATTGGCTAAACTACATTGCTATATCAGGTGCATGTATGAATATGTAACAATGATTCCCACCATTCTGTACAAATATAATATACCAATAAAGATATGAAAAAGAGGGGGAAAGAAAAGAACAAATGTAGAGGACTCCTGATTCCTCATTTTAAAACTTAATACAAAGCAATAGTAATCAAAAGAGTGTGGCACTGTCATTAAAATATACACATAGAGAAATGAAAAAGCTACAAATGCAAAAAAATGAAGTCGGACCTTCACCTAACACCATATATAAAAGCTAACAGAAAACCAATAGAGGATCTAAACATAAAACCTAAACAGTAAAACTCTTAGAAGAAAATACAGGATAGAAGCATCAGGAATTTGAATTTGGCAGTTATTTCTTAGATATGACACCAAAGGCACAGGTAACAAAAAAAAAATTGACAAACTGGACTTCATGGAAAGTTTTAAAAATTGTTTATCAAAAGACACTATGAGCAATATAAAAAGGCACTCCACAGAATGAATACAAATTGTTTTCAATTGATATATCTGACAGGGGATTAATATCCAGAATGTGTAAACTGACCCTAAAACTTGACAATATATATAAAAAAAATTATTTTAAAATGGGTAAAGGACTTGAACAGATCTTTCTCCAAAAAGATATATAAATGGCTAAGCACTACATAGAAAACATTCAACATCACTAATGATTAGGGAAATGCAAATCAAAGCTACAATGAGATGTCACCTCATGTTCATTAAGAGGACTACTATCAAACACACACAAATACACACTCTCTCTCTCTCACACACACACACAGACAATAGCTAGTTTGGGTAAGGATATAGGCAAATTGGAATTTTCATGCAATGTTGGTAGAAAGAAAAATGGTACAACGACTATGAAAAACAGTATGGGAATTCCTTGAAAAGTTAAAAATAGAATTACTATGTCATCTAGCATTTTATTTCTTGGTATGAACCCCAAAGAATTGAAAGCAGGATCTTGAAGAAATATTTATACATCCATGCTTATTGTTGCATTAGTAAGATGTTAACAACAGGGAAACTTAGGGGGGTGTATGGCAACTTTATATATTATCTTTGCAAAGGAAGGAAGGAAGGGAGGGAGCGAGGGAAGGGTGAGTCACTGGATTCCCCAGCAAGAAGGGAACACTGCAGGAAAGGGTTAGCTCTGTGCCTTGATACTTAAGGCAAAATTCAACAGAGAAAGTATTAGAAAGCACTCCAGAAAGACAGGAGAGAATGCATGTAAAACAGCTCAGCATGGGACGTGTCCATAGCACACAGAGCTGCTAGTTTAGAAGGAGCAAAACTAGCCAATAGGGAGCAATAGAAAATAAGACAAGAACATTGAAGTCAGAATACAGAGCGATGTAAAGGTAGTAAAAAGGGAGTTTTGCAGGAGTGAGTGACATCACTCTCCCATACATTTATTAAACACCTAATTGTGCCAAGAAATATGCTGCACACTGGCTCACACATCAGAGGGGTGCTTTGGTAGGATTGGTGTCATGACAGAAGGTGGGATGAATGGCTATTTAAAAGGCTAGCATAAGAATAGCTAGAGCCAAAAGGACAAGGACACTGAAACCAGACAGCAGGAAAGGAGGGCAGAGGTGAACCAAGATCACCTGGTAGGCAAACCAAGGATGTGTTTTAGAAACAAGCATGATTTTTTATTTTTGGTTATTGTAAAATATATCCAAAATTCACTAGCCTTAAGAATTGTTCTTATTTGTAATTATCTACATGATTGAAGGGGACACCACAATCTTTTCTGTTCTTGGACTTTTCAAGACATTACTAGGCTCTGAAACGCCAGAAATGCATGACTTCACTCTTCTGCCTGCCTTCCTGCCCCAGCTGAAGAAAACAACTGTGTGGTTGTAAAGTGGGATGGTTGAAGTGTGATGTGGAAAGACACAGGGGAACGGACAGCTGAAGGAGTAGTGTAGCTGTATTTTTACCTTCCATCAGTATTAGAAGTAACTGAGAAGAGGGGAGAAATTTCATTGACTAGATCGCTACATTTGAGGAAGATGGAGCTAACAGGATACACCACCAACTGGAAATTTAGAAATTCTATTACTCCATTTTCATTAAGAGCTGTGTTACAATTTTAAAAAAAAATAGACATATACATTTACTATCTTGAGATGAAGAATGGAGGGAGAGAGTGGTAAATCTGAAAAAGTAGGAAAAAAATCTTAATTTTGGTATTTAACATAGTGCTGCCACTAACATTTAATTGACCTTTTTCCCTTATAATTTCTTCAACTCACATTTATTAAGCACCAGCTGCTAGAATTATAAACAGTCTCTGTTCCATGGAGAGTCACAATGTAGAAAGGGAGGCAAATATGTAAAAAAAACAAATTTCTGGTAGGTTGAGAAGTCCTAAAAATGTAAAACATATGGAAGATTGGAGATGTCCCGGAAGCTTCTTCGAGATAAGTATATTTGGGCTGAAACTTGAATGACAAGAAAGAGTCACACAAGTGGACTCAGAAGGAGCCTTGAAGCCATCCACCACCTGGCACACACCTGCCTTAACGTTAAGAAGGTAAAATGTGGGAAAGATCTGGCCCAATGCCTGGCTCTACAAGATGGCGGATTAAGTTACTTTGCTTCCTTTCTTAGTAGTGGTATAGAAATCTGCACAGCATAGCAGTTTTGAGACTCCTACTCGCCAATTCCTAATTATAAGATTCTAAATAATCCACTTTACCTTTCAGTATCTTCATATGCACAGTGGCAAAAACATGTCAGTGAAGACTGACTATATGAATACATGCAATAGGCTTAGAACAGAGCTGGGCATATGGTAGGATAATAAATATTATTTTTGAACATGAGACATTTTTCTTTTTATGAATTTTGAAGAATGTTATAATTCTAATTTTATGAAGCTTTTTATTTCTTAGTTTTTCCAGGTACAAACCCAGCTGGAAAGATTTAGATTAAACACATTAACGACTTCCTGACTAAAATGGTTGTGAAATAACGAAACATTATTATTTTTGAAGTTGTCCTCTTGCATTACAAAAGAATGATACTGACAATTTTTCTGGAAAAAAAATAAGTATGACATATATAGGTATGATGGGCAGGTTAAATTTGAGCATCATTGGTTCTTCCTATACTCTTGATCTTCTTATTTAATACAAAAATAAAAGTTCAGTATGAAACCAAACATAATTATTAGAGAATCTCCTATTTAGGTCTGTAGTTTCTTTATCATCCCTAGAGGTAGAAGATCATGTTTTTCCAAAATGCAGTGGTACAATAATCCAAGACTCTTACACTGAACCCCCCACCTTGTGTCACCCAATGCTGATGCAACTTTCAAACAAAGAAAGCCGTGTATCCCTTATCCTCCAGGGCAGAAATCTTGTCCTTTGGTTGCTTCAGAAAAGTAGAGCTTGGGGAAATTTCCAGAAGTAAATGGGCAGAGGACAATTCCATACCTCTCTCAGTTCTTGGAAAAAGAAATGGGCAAAGTGCCCATTGTAGAGAGAATAGCAAAAGCTACAGGGAGAAGAAACAATGTTTTTAAAAGTGCACTGACTTTTATTAAGTGTTTGTTTCCCCACCAGAAATGTTTATTGATACTGGCATTTCAAAAGGCTCTACCTTGCCTTGATGTTAACACCTCATTGCTGTGAGTGTGCAAGCAATCTCTCTCTCTCTTGGCCGCTACTGTCTTTTGGCTAGAAAACTTGTCTTTTATTCGTTTTTTTTTTTCCTTCTAAAGTAATACCAATAACACAAAATTGCATCAGTTACACCAAAAGACTATCTTGGCAAATGAGATATTTAATGTGTCTTACAAATGGATGGTAGGGATGGGAACCAAAATAATTACATCACAGTCCATTTAGTCACTGTATGATCCAATCAGAAATTACACAAGTTCTAACCACAGAAGTTTCTACTATGTTGTGAAACCACTGCAAAAAAAAACAAAAACAAAAAAAACTTAGACAATTGTTAAGGATTAGATATGAGGTGTCCCCGAAAGCTCATGTGTAAGACAATGCAAGAACATTCAGAGGTGAAATGATTAGATTATGAGAAGCATGACCTAATCAGTGGATTAATCCACCAATGTGGATTATCTGGGTGGTAACTTTAGGCAGGTAGGGTGCGACTGGAGAAGGGAGGAGCCTTTGGGGTATATTCCTGGTAAGTGGAGCTCTCTCTCTGCTTCCTGGTGCAAGGTCCTGAGCTGCTTCTCTCTGCCACACCCTTCCACCATGTTCTCCTATTGGGCCCAGAACAATAGAGTTCACCATCTATGGACTGAGACCACTGAGACTGTGAGCCCAAATAAACTTTGCCTCCTCTACATTGTTCTTATCAGGTCTTTTGATCACAGCAACAAAAATGTTGACTAAAACAGAGATCAACAACAATAAAGTAATGCTGAGTGGAAAGAAGAAAAAATAGACCTAATTTTTTTTAAAAAAAGGAGGGAGTAAATTCATTTTTATAAAATTCTAGAAAATGCAAACTAATCTATAGTGACAGAAAGTAAATGTGGTTGCCAAGGAGTGGGGGTGTAATCAATAGGAATGACAGGAAACGGTTACAGATGGTCCAGGAAAAAATGGGGCTGGGAAATGATAAATATCACTATCTTGATGATGATTCCATGGCCTTATACATATGTCAACATTTATCAAATCATACAATTTATATATGTGGAACTTATTAAATGGCAATTATACCTCATTATGACTATTTTTTAAAGGCCCATATCTAATGCACAATACAGATACACATCACATTACATTGCTGTGGTTGTATAAGTGCCCTTTATTTATACTAGTAATGTAAATACAGTGTTGAGGGAGAAGAGAGATGGGGATAATTTATTGTACCTGAATGACAATGAGTGAGAGACATTTGGATGCATTTATGTTTAGGACACCCACATATACATCTTACCTAAATGGTCATCAAACACCTACAAAACCATTATTCTGGTGAAGGGAGTCTACAGTAATGCACCATTCTCAGTGCAAAAAAAGATCAGATTTTCAAGCATCAAATTATCATAATCAATAAAGTAAAACTTTTAGCTATATCTTGATTGTTATCCTAAGACTGTCTATGCCTTATTTTCCCCAGGTGTTCATGAAACTTCTTTCACAAAACTTGATCATAATGAAAATATTAGGAAATTAGGTAATAAGAAAATATTCCAAAAAACATGCCCTGATCATGTGCAATAGCACTAGAAATTATTGACAAAAATGAAAAAGAAAAAGGCATATCCACATAAAAATTAAAAACTCTTCTCTTAAAAGACTTTTGGGGCTAACATTGCTGCTGTGGAAGCCCTTCCAGGCCTAGAGGTCTCTTCTCTGGGCACCACCTTGGTTACCTTGCTACTTCCTACTATCTTCATGGTCACCGCTGCTGAACCATAAGTCTCCTGCCAATCAACTGCCACCTGCACCAATACCACCATTGCTGCTGCCTCTGATTCCATGCTGCCAGCCTGAGGTCGCCTGGAGGTCTTCTTTCTGGGTGCTGCTGCCAAAGAAGACACTACTGTCCCAGATGCAACTGAAGCTGATCTCCAGCCTGGTGATGCTGCCCCCACAGCTGCAATTGCAGCCACCGCTGCAGCTGCCTCTACTGCTGACCTGCTGCCTGCAGCTAACAACTACTGCCAATACCACGTCTACCATGGCCTAGAGGACTGCTTCAGGGGAGACTCCAAGTTTGATTGCATGTGGCTGCACCCATTTTGGGACACCACCCAGGGCCCTGGGGCCCAGATGCCAACAGGATAACCACCACAAGAGCCTCTATCTGGGGACTCCAGCTAGGACCTGGAGGAGACTGGGGTCTTCCTGCTAAGAGTGCTGGTGGCCCTTGTCTTGCTGTTGCATCGTGGGGTTGCTCCTTTGCATTAGTGTATCCCTAGTGATCTTTCTACAAGTAGGAGCAACAATTGAGATCTTGGGACTGCAGCATAGCCAAGCCTGAGTTATGTGAAGCTCAGATTGGTGGGATAGAGACTGGGTTTTCAAGGGCTGATCTGGGTTTGGTGATCCCCAGAAATGTCAAAGACAGGCTGAGAAACTGTTGAACACTGACAGAGACAGTTTAACTTTCCAGGAAGATTTATTTTATCTTACTCTTTGATTTGCTAATCTCTCTACCATATTTGGAATAGAATGTTTTTATGCATCAGTGTTTGGAGGACAATGATACATGAATGTTGTTTTGCATTTTTGTTGTATTCTTATGTCTTTAATTTTTTCTCTTTGTTCATATTCTTCCTCTCTCTTGTCTGTTTTCTTGGATTTTCTTTCCAACTTTTCTCTAACCAACATCCAATCTCTGTCAGCTCCTCTTTCACTCTTTTTGTGAATTTTTACTTCTAGCTTCTCTCTTCCTCCTTCACGAATATTGCATATTACACTATCTCTGTTCTCTTATCCACCATTTGAAGTTGTAAACTATTTTAACAAATTTTCTATTTATACAATAGATTGCTATTGAACTCATCATTTTGGTTTAATGCAAGAAAGCAGTAGACGCCTTAGTGAGAGTTATTAGATTTAAGGCTATATATTATGTTCACTGGATGCTGTTGATATTGGCCTCACCATTAAAGGTGAAGAGTTAGAAATCTTTAGGAACACTGTAGGTCTAGAGGGTATAATGTATGCTACCTTAGATCCATATTTTTAGATGGGAAAACACACATACAACATGAAAAAAAAAAAAAGGAATAAAGTGCCCCAAACCAACCAAGACACTTCAACAACAGAAGCCACTGATAACACAGTAGAAGAAATGTCTAAGAAGGAGTTAAGATTGTACATAGTTAAATTGATATATGAAGTAAATGATAGTATAAGGAGTGAAATCAAAGAAAAAATACAGGAAGTGAAAGACCACTTCAATAAAGAGATCATGAAAAAAACCCAAGCAGAACTAATCAAAATGAAAGAATCAATAAACCAAATTATAAATTCAATAGAAAGCCTCACCAACCAATAGACCACTTGGAGTACAGAACCTCAGACAATGAAGACAAATATATAATATATAATCTTGAAGGTAGAATTGACCATGCAGAGAAGATGGTAAGAAATCATGAACAGAGCATCCAAAAATTATGGGGTAACATGAAAAGACCAAACTTAAGAGGTATCAGAATAGATGAAGGAGTGGATATACAAACCAAAGGAATACACCATCTTTTAAATGATATAATAGCAGAAAATTTCCCAAACCTAAAGAATGGAATAAAAATCAAATACAAGAGGCTTACAGGACACCAAATGTACAAAATTATAGCAGACTCACACCAAGACACATTATAAAAATAATGACAGAGAAAAAAGATGAAATCTTAAAGGCTGTGAGAGAAAAAAAAAATTACGCATAGGGGGGAAATAATTCCGATGTGGGGATGAGGGGATGTGGGGATAGGAAAGATAGTAGAATGCCATTACTTTCTTCTAAAACTGTACAAGGCTAGCTAAAATTAAACAGGTAGACATACTCAAATCATTAAAATGATATTAAAGGATATCATCAAAGTGAAAAAAGTACAGAGTTGTGTGAGGGGAAAAATGGATAAATGAAAGCACAATCAGGGGAGGGTCTTGTGAATCAAAAGTAAAGAAGGCCAAAAAGGAAATGCACTGATATATCACAGAACTCTTATTATCAGTAAAAGAAGATAAGTTCATCACTTCAGTGTGTTGCCAGATGTTGAAGCCCCTCAAGACCCTGCTTCTGTGACTTCCTGGAATACCAAATGCAATCCATGTCTTTATGGCCTAACGTCCTGAGAGGAGGCTATGTGTTACTTGCAGCTGAGAGCATTTCTAACGTACACACTCTAGGGATCAGATCAGATGTGATTGTTAGAGACACCTTAACCATATATTTTTATTCACCTAAATTATCTCATCTATTGGGTCTTGGGGGATGGGGAACACCTGAGAACAAATGATGTTTAAGAACAATACCACACAAATTAGTGTAACAGAAGGCAAACAAGCAAACAACACCAGTGTTTATAGAACTCAGATACAAGTCACCTCCCTCCTAGTCAGTGAATTTCAAATAAGCAGGAAAAGAAAAATTGACTAAGGAGCTAGATCCAAGAGATCTAAAAGACTCTAAGGATCTGGATGACAATGGACAGATAAGTTTGGAGGTCAAATAAAGTCCAGCCATCTGTTAGAAAATTGGCTAAAACATAGGTCACATACCCAGGACCAGAGCTAACGGGGAAGAAAAGCAGATGTTTGATGAAGTTATAAGAGAAAGCATGCAACTATCTGGATCCGGTGTGACATGTAGTAAAAGGCCATGAAAATGAAATTATTTTTATTATCTTTAATAATATCCTGTATTACTCTTATAATTCTAGGGAGTTTCAGTCTGGAAAATGAGATTTACTTTTTATGTTAGAATCCTGGCCTCTACTTTTCTGTTTTATCATTTAAATCCTTAACCCAAATATGCTTAGAAAATAATAAAACACCTGATTATTGCTTTGGACTTAGGAAAATGGTTAAAATGAGACTAAGCAGATCATTTATGGTCTTCTTGCTGATTATGTATTCTTATAGACATTTAATATAGTAATATGCACCTAAAACTATTTGTTCCATGATGTATAGAATAAAAGAAAGTTGGAACTTATTATAACTCATAAATTCAATGAGAAACATGAATGGAAAGCAACAGAACAAGGAGAAGAAATATTGTCCTTGCCATCTTAGTACAAACATTTTTATTTTGCATGTACAGAAATTAAGGGAAACCTATATCCAATCCAATGCAGCACATCCATGTTTAATCACCAGCTCACATGGCTGATTGTTTCTAAAATGAAGACAGATGACAGGTATTTCACAGCCTCACACAGACAAAATGAGAAGGAAAGAGACACTCAGCCAGCCAGCCTGTGAAGTCTTAGAACACACTGACGTCATCCATGTTTGAAAAAACAAAGATTACAGAACCCCCAGGCAACCAGACCTATGCCTTGGAAAATACCAACTTGTCCATCTCTTTGAAAAAGATGCTACTCAGATGGTGTGTTTTTCTCATAACTGTGAAGACTTGAATTCTTATTCTCATTTCATCTCACATCCGTAATTCTTTAGTCTTTTTGACACATTTAGAAGGCAATGTAACTCTTAGAGTTTTATTTTTCTTCTAGGTCCCCTCCTTTCTTCTTTCCATCCAATTCCAAGCAATAATCAACTATTTGACTCCCTTCTTGACCTTTACATAATCTTTGACCTTGTAATTATGGCACTGTAAAATAAGAGCTCCTACCAACCCAGAAAACAGTCATTTGGGAAGTTTGTGTACATAGAATTCAATTTACAGTAAGGGAGTAAGCAAAAATGTCTATGAAATAGACAATTCCCTATCTAATATCCAATGCTTTGTCTATATTTACTTTATAGTCATGTCTGAGTTACCTAATTTTGAACACTGATTAAAAACAGCAAATTACATAGTCTAATATTTTGAAAAAATGACTGTAGCGAACTTGGCAGTAACATACACACCTAATTTGGAAAGGGGCAAAAACTAATCCAGATCTGAGTCTGATGACCTCAAACTAGCAAACCTGTAACACAAGCTAAGTATCATTTGTAACTGGCGTAGGCAGTATAAAATGTTGGGAAGGATTCTCAAAGTCTTATCACATCTCCTTCCCATTATAGGAACTTTAATCATGACATTCCCTTCCAGGGACAATCTGGTCACTGTATGAAAACAAGGATGGTCTGCTACCTTCCAAGAAAGCCTATTCCACTTTTAATAAACTTTTTTAGAAGGCTCATTATTAAAAAGCCAGCAACAGCTACTCTGTAACTTCAATTTCTTGATTTTAGCTTTTTCACTTAACCAGCACTTATACAGTAATTATTCTTGGTAGTAGACAATATAGAAGATAAAATACATCTGCCCTTTATCCACCTCGAAAGGCCCATGAACAAGAGCTTCCCTTGCTACTGGGTCCCTTTCTGCCTTCTCAAGCCTCGTATTACTTACCTGAATCACACCTCCCAGGAAGGAAACAGCTGCAGCAACTCCAATCCTTTGTACCTCAAAGTCAGATAAGCCCAGTACACTGGAGTTGCTCTGCGTGGTGAGGTTCCGGCTGCTTTGAGGGACTAGCCGTTCCACAGCATTGGCTGATATTAAGGATGTCAAGGCAAAGGTGCCTAAAAGGAGATGCAGAGAACCTTCAATTAGTAACTCAAGAAAATGATATAATCAAAATTGTTGAATTCTACCATTAAAGTTGATGCCATATTGCAAAGCCAAACAGATCTATGAGAAACAATATCTGTATCCCCACTTCACCTTTCACCCCTCTCTATGAAACAAGTAGATACGTGCGTTCTCTGTATACATACATTTGTTAACAAGCAATCATACTCATCTACCTGCTATGACCTCCTGGGCCATATATTCCCCTTCCTGTCTGCATACTGGCATGGAAAATGTCCTAGGGGCAGTGGTTAAGATTGTGGCCTTCATTTAAATCCAGTACCTCAATTTATCAATAATGTGACCTATAGTGCCTTACTCTGGGTCTAAGTTAGCTCATCCATTAACTGGGGCAATTAATAATACCTATATTTCAGGGTTAGGGGAGAATGTAAAGGAGGTAAGTTCAAAGACCTCAGTAAACTCAGTGGTTACATATGAACTCTGTTTGAACCTATGCAGATGCTACTTATTTTTCAATTCTGGCTGATATTCCATATTCACAAGGATCTATTCCAGTTACTCCTGACCAGGCTTAAATCTTTCTCCCCACTGTGATCTCATAACCAAGTGTAGCTTTATTATAATATAACAATGTCCTGTGACTCATAAAATGATTAAATATACATCTACTGCTGTTAGATAAGGCTAGCAATATTTACCAAGAATCACCTTGCCTTCTACATGTGTGGGACCATGTTCAGTGAGTGCCCTTTCCCTGTCAAGAGTTCCTATGCCTGTCATCTTGGTAAAGACTGCCTGAAATGCTGCCGCTTGGATGGGAAATGCTCATTCCCACAGAAAGGCTCAGAAAACTTGGGTTAAAAAAAAAAAACAAACACTGCTGCACTGTGCAAACATGCCCCCAAATCACTACTTACAATCTTACTTTGCTCAAGGTTATAATGGAGACTGCAAAAAAATTGACTTGGCAAGATGTCCATAGAATACAAAGCATGGAGTAGCACAGGGCAAGCAAAACAGGACTCCAACAGATACGAGCCTCAATGGAACATACCTCCCTACACACACACACACACACACACACACACACACACACACACAATCTTCTTTTCTCAATGGATAAGAGGCTTTAAATAAGAAGGGCAGTATGTGCTGTGGATTTAGAACAAAGTGGTGATTATAGATTCTAATGAAGGTGGCCTTAAGTCCCAGAACTGTCACCCTTCAACCTCCTTATCTGTAAACAGATGGCATTTCTCATCCAATGGGATTGTTATGAAGCTAAAATTGGATAATAAAATACAGCACATATCAAATAGCAAACATCTAATCAAATTTGGTTATCTCCTAATAAATGTTAGGCAGACAATTCTTAGTAAGATTAAGATCAGATTGCTCTCTTATGGTCTGTTATTCTTTACTCTTCTCTTAGAGTTGATGGTCCATAAACATATATGGAAAATTGAAGAGTTCTTTTAGTGAGCAAAGTCATCCTCAATAAATCATAAATAAATCATCTTGATTATTGCCCTCATCAAAAAAAGCTTAATTAAGAATGCATCCAGGAATGAATATATCTGATGATGAGAGACAAGATTCTAGCACCCAGGATAGAGACTATTAAGGAAGGAACATTCACAATAGAATCTTATTTTGATAAGATATATTTTTCAGGATGTGCTACAGCAGGTTTGTCCTGAAAGTGAATCAGATGTTGCTTTAAATCTTTAAATCTCCTGGACCACAAAGCAAAATGATTTATAGAGAAGCCCTGAACGAATGACTATAAAACTGAAAACATATAAAAGAATTAATTTTTTGAGTTTAGGCCTAACTTTCCTAGAATTTGGAGGAAGATAAGAAGGATTTAAATGGTAGAACAGAAAGGGTTATCTACATGGTTTTTTGCGGGGAGAAGATGAGCCTCACCTGGATAGGAGTTCCTTTAGCAAGACTACAGTTTGGCTCTTTCTGAGATAGTGGAGGATGACCAAGGAGCTGGGACTGCTGCAATGTAAGGATGTTGTGGATGGTCTACTTTCTCTATTTATGAGCCTCACCCTCGTTTATATCTTCTTCCTACTACCTCTCGGTTTTTTCTGTTATTTTCTCAACTTTTTACCCTAGTCAGGCTTTAAACCCACTAGTGGAAGCAACCCTTAAATACCACTAATCCATTTGGTCACTTAATAGTACTGTGGGTAGCAGGGTCTAATAGGAAGTGAGTATGGGTTCCAGCCTTGGACAGACCCAAGTTTAAATCCTATTCCACTGAATATCAGCCTGTGATCTTGGTCAATTTACCAACCTCACCCAAATTCCATATTTTTAAATGATGATAAAATATCTACTTATAAAATTTGGGAAGAGAATAGATGAAATTTTATATATAAAACATTTTCACAATGTAAACTTTCAGTACAATAATTGTTTGTTTTTATTTCTTATATTATCTTCCTAAGTTTTCTCTAAGTTGTTCATTTTTCTTCTCCCAGAAAAGCCATTTAGATGGCCCTTCCTCATCTACCAAAAAATTGTCCAATTTAGAAGACAAGTAAATCTTCTGAATTGTCACATATTGGTTGTTTTCCTTAGTTCTGTTTCCATTGGATTCTTACCCATGTTTCCATCTTTTCCTTTTATAGCCAAAGAAATAAGTTAATTGATTATTTCTTGTCACAGAAATTATATCTATTTTTACCTTATAGACCATAAGTTTCCTACAGCCTTTAATAATTTATTAAATAATTTGTTAGTTGAGGTCTTATATAAATGGTAATTTCAAAACTACTCAACCAACAAATGTCTTCAGTGATTACCTAGGTAATAAAATGGTTTATGTAAAGGTACATGTACATATTATCAAACTGTGCATTTTTTACTTCATAATGTAATTATGGCCTATTGGTTTGTTTTGCCTTTTCTTGTGTTAAATAGAGGGAATTCTGTGAGGTCCATTCTGAAGCTATAAGCCAGTCAGCTTTTTCTAAGAACATATTAAAATCTTTCAAAAATGAAAATAAACTGTTCAGAAATGAAAAAGCAGGATAATTAACTAATAAGCTTTACGAATTTCTAATTCATTATTGTGTTCTTCTTTTGCATTAATATAAAAGATAAGTTCATTCTAAAACACCACATTGTCAAGAAAAGAAAAAAGAAAAATACTTAGGCTTTATATTTGGCTACCTCTGAATTGTAAACCATGCACCTCTGACTTTAATTTGTGCCCTCCCAGGAAGTTTTCTGAATTTCAGAGTTTGTGGTTATTTTTATTTTCTTTTTAATCTGAAATATGCAGATAATAATGCCCACTTAATAGGTAAGAAATAGCACAAAGTAACATGTAATGCTCTTAATAAAGTACCTAATGAATAGTATATGAATGGTTTTGAAACTTATGTATACATAAAGATACATGCATATCATACATATACATATATTTTTATATACATATATAATGTTTATATTTTATATACAGGCATGTATATAACAGGGATTCATTATAAGAAATGCATTGTAAGCAATTTCTCTCAGGCAAATACCATCATTCATAATTGTACTTACTCAAACTAAGATAGCTATGGTGTCACTAGGTTATTATTATGGGATCATGTTCTTCTATGTCATTTATTGTTGACTAAAATTTCATTATGTGGCTCTCGACTATGCATATGTGTGTATGTAAAACTTGGAGATTTTGTGAAAATGCTGATTGTATTTCAGTAGATCTGAGGTAGAAACCAAGGTTTTGTGTTTCTAACAAACTCCCATGCAATGCAGATTCACGGAGAAGCAATACTTTAAATGATGGTTTGCTGTCAATCCTTTGTTAGGTAGCAATACTTTAAATGATGGTTTGCTGTCAATCCTTCCCCATAACAAAGTTATGGATATAAAAAACCAAACATTACACACAAAATATTTTATGAAAAATTTTATGTGTCAATGTGGTAAGCAAAATTATGTCCCCCAAATATGTCTACATGCTAATCCCTAGAACCTGTGAACATGCTATGCTCCTTGGCAAGGAATAATTCATGTTACAGATGAATTAAAGATTGATAATCAATTGACCTTAATATAAGAGGATTACCCTGGATTTTCCATGTATATCCAATGTAATCACAAGGTTCTTTAAATATGGAAGACGGAGGAAAAAGATGAGAGTCAGAGAGAGATTTGAAGATGCCACAATGCTGCCTTGAAGGTGTAGGAAACATCTAGAAGACAGGCAAGTCAAGAATATGCATTCCCTCCTAAGAGCTTCCAGAAAGGAATGAAGCCCTGTTGACTCAATTTTAGTCCTGTGATACTCATTTCAGATTACTGATTTCCAGAACTGAACAATAACTTTGTATTGTTTTAAGCCACTAAACTCATGCTAATTTATTACAGCAGCATTAGGAAACTAATACAATCAATAACACAAAGTGATCCCTGAAGATATGGTTGCAAAATGATTAGAGGCTAAGATCTGACACTGAGAAAATATTATAGAAATGTGTATATATTTCCATTTTAAAGTACTTTATTAGTATTTAAGATTAAAGTGTCATTTTTAATAATAGCTAACTTTATGAAACTTTATGAAGCAAGTACTAAATTAGACACTGTTCATCAATGATCTAGTTCTCAGTGTGATTATATGAAATTCAGCAGAAGGAAGAAGCAAATAGAGATAGCTTTAAAATTTTGTCCAGATCACATAGATAGCAAACAGAAAAGGAGACTTATGCCCAAATTTAACTAACACCAACCCAGCCTGCTGTAGTAGCAGAATAATCATGACTGCTCATGTTTTAAGGCAAGATACATACCAATTAAAGGGTATTACAGAATCTAGCCTGGAAGAAACCTAGAAGACCATTTAGCCCAAATATCAAACACATGTGTAAAACATTTTTCAGTATTTGAATTACTAAATTTTATAGTCTTTTTTGTTTTCTTTCAAGTTCTTACTTCCTCTTATCTCATTGTAAACCCTCCCCCTCTTTCATGGTTTTTATTTTTTAATTGGTACTGGGGATTGAACCCAGAGGCCCTTAACCACTGAACCGCATCCTTTTCCTTATTTTTTGAGACCGGGTCTCACTAAGTTCCTCACTAAATTGTTGAGGCTGGTTTTGAATTTGCAATCCTTGTGCCTCAACCTCCCAAGCCCCTGGAATTACAGGTGTGCACCACTGTGCCCAACTTCTTTCATGGTCTTTTTACAACTTAAAAATGCAAAGAATCCTTTGCAATAACCTTGGTTACACAGTAAGTTAGCAATAACTCACAGTGTGCACTGACTATCCAAAACACAGAAATATATAGAAGCAATATTTGCTGATATTTTCCAACAGTGAAGTTAGAATTGTTTTGGAAATGTAATCAGTAAGGAACAATCACTCTGAGTCTCCTTTATTATTAACATGAGAAGCATAAGCATAGGCAGGAATTATTACCTGTGGCAACATGTCGTCCCATTCCAAATATGGCATAGATGATGGCAGGAAACAGAGATCCATATAAACCAAACACTGGATGCACAGATGAGAGAATAGCAAAGGCCAACCCTGTGAAGAAGACCAGAATGATTAGGACCATCTTATAACATCAAGATATAATCCACGATTGAGGCCAAATGAAATAATTTAATAGTTCTATTTATTCAACAAAAAATCTGGCATTTTTTTCCTAAATGGGAGAAAATTACTCATTAGTTCAAATGTATGTTCAATTAATGGTACAGTGACTTGGCTAATTCATGAACCTATCCATTTCCCATTAACTGGACCCTAGTCTATCTCTCAGGTATAATTTCTTAGAGTGGAAAAAAATCAAGTGTGCTCCTTCAATGATCAAGTAAGAAATAACTTTTAATTATTAATTCCTCATAGATATTTCTGTCTATATAGTTTGTATGTTACATGCACATAGAAAATTTTTATAGACCTTTCTAAAGGACCACTGGTGATTTAAATATGACCAAAACATGAATTGGAACAGGTTCATTAATGTGACCTTGTCTGTAGTTGGTCCCTGGCATTAAGCAACTACTATGTTAGGTTCTGACAAATCCATTTGAGTCTATCAATTTAATGTTGGACATCTGATTTGGTGTAAAGTACTTTACAAGTTACAAACAGGAAGGAGGTGGCAGTAGAAATGCCTATACTTGAGGACAGATCATTATTCACATTATGGGGCCTAACAGTCTAGTTCCAATATCACTCATTTTTACTGTTGAACTTTTACATTTTAAATTAAATTAAATTTATTTTTAAAATGACCTTTGTAATCATACATAAAATATTTCTCAAGTAGTACAAGACACATTTTAGCCATGATTAAAATAAGTGAGAATTCTACCAAGGACCTTCTTCAAAAACCATCTGGATTGCTTGTTTATTGGTAGTGTATTTCTTTTTGTTGTTGTTGTTTGTTTGTTTATTTATTATAATTTGTTATACACGACAGCAGAATGCATTTCAATTCATAGTAAACATATTGAGCACAATTTTTCATGTCTCTGTACACAAAGTAGAGTCACACCAGTTGTGTCTTCATACATGTACTTAGGGTAATTATGTCCATATTTCTTAGTCTGAATGCAATAAAAGTGACTGCAGGGGAGTCGGTGGCAGAGGCTGCTCTAGAATGTCATATAAACATGGTGAGAGTCAGCAATCTGGTTTGTAAGTGCTGGCATTTAAGGCAGGTCTTGGAACTAAGTTAGCACTAGAAAGCTGACCATCCCCTACTCTTCACATTTTGGTTTAACTTTATAAAAAGTACCGTATTTAACCTAGAGTTGCTAAAACAAAAATACTTCTCATTCTAAGAAAAAAGGGCTAACTACCAGTAATTCCATAGAAAAAGAGCTTGGAATTTGGAGAAAATACGAACAATAAAACCCAATGAAAGGAAATTAAGATGCAATCCTGTGCTACTTCTTTAATCACCAACTTCAGGTCTGGAAGAAAAGGAGAACTAGAGGTACTCTTCTAGGTTAGCAATTAAAAAGTAGGGATAGCTATTGAGTCAAATATGAAAGTGTCACACAATATGTTCTCCCTCTTCCTTTCCCCATCCTCCTCTTCTTCTTCTCCTCCTCCTCCTCCTCTTCTTCTTTCTCTCACTTTTCCCTCCAAAACTTGTCTTTCTCGCTTTATTTTTCAGCTTATCTCACATATGCTCTCATTAAAAAGAGTTGGTGGAAATGTCTGGAATCCCTTAACATTTGGCAGTGGGAAGATAGGAATCTTGAGTCACTCCAAATGGCCCATCAGCTACACATTTCATTTCCTCCTTGACATTCCAATCTTACCTCAGGACTTTTCATTTATAAAACCGATTAATTTGCTTCTTAGTTGTGCTACATCAGATTGTGTTTTCTATCACATACAATAAGACATTTCCAAATGACAACCTTCTAAAACTTGAGTTTGCCCTACACAAAATTTCTACAATGTTTTTGCCTCACTTTTATGGTCTTATGAAAATATAAATAACATTTAAATATAACCAAATGTTAAGATGGAGAATGAATGATTGAATCCCAAAGAAGACTTCCAAGAGGAGGAAATGGTGAGTAATACATGGGCAAAAAAAATGAATGAGGAGTAAAGGTGAGGAGACTATTTTAGATTGCAGGATCTATTCAATGGCACAGAGTTCTACAAGAACTTGCTTAGTTCTGGAATGCAGAGTCATTTGGTATGCTCAACCAAAGGGATTCACTTGAGACAGTGCCAAGAGAGGTTAACAACATACATTAAATAGTAAAGGATTTTATGTATTAAGATAAGTGGTTAGAAATTTACCTGGGATTCAAGATGGTGGAAGTTTTGAAATTTTAGGATATCCTCTCGCCCAGCTACTTCTCTGTTCTGATAACCCATCGGATTAGAAAAGACATGGCTGGGCCAGGAAGGGAAAATTCCAGTAAAAGTTCATGCTACAACTTAGGTACTCAATTGCATGCTTTAATGCCAAATACACCAAACAAGAGATGGAACACACCAAACAAGAGGGGAATCGGCTCATCTCTCCTCAAGAGCTGGAGGGAAAACTGGGATTTCACCACTGCTTGAGGAGAAAAAGGATGGGATCATAAACATGAGGTTCCTCAGAGAATGGCAGGCCCATTGACCTGCTGGAATTCTGGAGAGGCCTGAATACTGTGGCTCTGGAGAGGAACCACTGCAGGGCATAGAACTCTTTCATGACCAGGAGAAAATGTTTGCTCAGTCCTGCCCTGAAAGAGAGAATCTGCTGTGTCTTGTACAGCTTCTTATTGGTCACTGCTTGAGAGATCCTAGCAACCAGATCTGTGTAGGTGGCAAGAAAATGTAGACCCTAATCATCATGAACTTAAAGGTTCTCAAACTGATCCAAGGGAGGAAGGCCAAACTGAACATAGGAGCTAACTCTACCTGCAGAAAGAAAAAAAAATGATGGCCTCAGAGACCATGAGAGGCTGAAAAAAGTAATAAAGTGTAAATTTTATCTCAATAAAAGTGACTTTTTAAAAAAAGCAGCAAGATCTCTCAAAGAAAAGTTAGAAAAATAACAAAAGTTGTACAACTGTCTAACATAAAACATCAATAAAAAGCTGTTGAAAAGTATGCCTAAAGTCCTGAGAACAAATTATTATTTTGATCAGAGAGGTAAAAATACCTAACCAGTTAAGCCTGGGATTCTTCCTATCCCTGAAGGCAGAGAATCTTGGCTTATAGGAATCAATGGACTAAGAGTGAAAGGAGGATTATTCTCCAAGGAGCCAGAAAAGGAGGAAAAATAGGTAGGCAAAAAAATATCACCATATACAAACCTTGGGAACTATCTTACAATCTTGTGCATTGTTGGTGAAAATGTAAACAAGCACAGCCATTATGGAAATTTGTACTGAAGTTCCTCCAAAAACTAGAAATAGAGCATGATGGCACATGCCTGTAATCCCAGGTGCTCTGGAAGCTGAGGCAGGAGGATTGTGAATTCAAAGCCAGCCTCAGGAACTTAGAGGGGCCCTAAGCAACCCAGTGAGACTGTCTCAAAATAAAATATATAAAAGGGCTGGGGATGTGGCTCAAGGTAAAACACCCCTAAGGTTCAATCCCTGGTACAAAAAAAAAAAAAAAACTAGAAATAGAACTAACATAAAATCCACCAACCCAAGTACTGAGTATATATCCAAAGGAAATAAAATCAGTATATCAAAAGCATATATGCCCTCCCATGTTCATGGAACATTATTTACAATAGCCAAAGTATGGAATTAACCTGAGTGTCCACTGATAAATGAATAGACTTTTAAAAAATTTGTTATAAATGTTTAGCTGTGTGTAGCACACACACATACACACATAAACACAATGCACACATACACACACAAACACAATGCAGACTTAAGAAAGAAGGAAATACTGTCATTGGCAACAACATGGATTAACCTGGAGGACATTGTGCTAAATGAAATAAGCCAAGCACAGAAAGATAAATACCACATGATCTGATCTATTATGTGGAATCTAAAAATGTCAAACTCATGAAGTTTAACAGAGGCTAGAGGTGGCAGAATTATAGATGTTGGTCAAAGGATCCACAATTTCAGTTAGACAAGAGAAATAAATTCAAGAGCTCTACTGTGAATCATAATAATTATAGTAAATAATAACATATTATCTACTTGAAATTTCTAAGACAGTAGATATCAAGTGTTCTCACTACCCAAAAGGTAATACATGTGCTAATTAACATTATCTGGCACTCTCTAAATACACTATAAAGTTTTGTTTTGTTTATACCCAGCTAATAATATCACATTAAGTTTAAAGTGTTGAATTGAGAAAGTCCCTATTAACTCTTGATATTTCTAGGATTTCAGGACATTTCAAGTTCTCTTGTATAGGAACTTAAATATTTAAATCGCAAACATTAACTAATCAGTGCCTTGATGATGTCTTTGTTATAGATCCAAATGAGGAGTTTTATTTTTATCTCTGTTAATACCCATATTTTGTGGGAACTTCCCCTTAACCAGATCTCACAAATACTCTCCAGCCCCTCCAGCATCACTGTACATAGAAGCATGACCTAAAGGAATTTGGGCTGGGAAGAAATAGTGTTCTTAATCAATTTCTATTAGAATATTTTATTTTCAGACATTTATGACCATGTGAAAAATTGGCCTTGTAAATGGCAGATGTAAACGGGGATATAATCTCGAACAAGATCAATATTAAGTATATGCAAGTATGAGTTTTTTACATGAATTACCGGAATGGTGGGAGAATGATTACTTTTCATTGAGAGGGTCTTTAGGAGCTAATACCCCATATGAGAGAATCAGCTTCTAAGACAAACAAGTAGAATGTTTCGTGAACATTTTTGAAAGTATAGAGTTTATTTCCTAAGAAAGAGCGATTGCTGAGGGTGCTTGGGAAAACTGGCCATGCAGATATCACTCAAAGTTCAAGCAAGAGAGGAGTACACATGTCACAAATGAGAAGACAGTAAGGGAAGGGAAAGATGATTGAGAAAGGGTGTAATTTCACATGACGACCAAGGATGACAGGAACCAGAGACACGTGTGCAGGTAAAAACTCAAATATGCATGAAAAAATGCCATTTCTTTGCTTTTGCTGGCCATTTTTACTTTGGAATCTGAGACCACCTGATTAGGAAGAGAAAGAAACTGCAATGGCAGCCTCCACAAGTCTATAGTGTATGAAAGGAAGTGGATGATAAGATAGAGTGCATTAAAAACATCAGCAATTCAAGGCCTTGGCTGAGAGCCTTAAATAGACTGTTGGTAAAAAGACTGTTTCTGCTTCATTAAAGTTTAATTCAAGTGGAAACAGGGACAGTCAACTGTGAGTCCTAATAAGAATTCTAGCATGACTTCTAATCCAGAAAGCACAGCTCTTAGAGGGAAGAGAAATGGTCAGTCAGAACAACTGGTAAATCCAGAAGAAAGAAGTCATTTGACTATGAGAGGGCCTGATGTGGGGGGAGAATGTTGATGAGTGCTGCTCCCTGCTCCTAATGTCTGCTGTACTTATTTCTATTAATAAAGTAGAATCCAGGCTTTATGAATTGGGCCCAGAGCACCACATTAAGAATTAACTGATTCTTTGAAAAGTAAAAAATGTCATATGAATGCAAGCTAACAGTAATAAAATGCACAAACGCAAGTTAGTAGTGAATTTGTTTCCTCAAACTGGACTTTGAAACTTCACGAATGATTTTTTTTCAAGATCAGTAATAGAAATGGCAAGACTTTCTTCTTGTCACATTTACCTTTAGTATTTTTAGTAAAAGGGTATTACATCACAATGGAGTATTACTCTGCCTTAAAAAATGACAAAATCATAGAATTTGCAGGGAAATGGATGGCATTAGAGCAGATTATACTAAGTGAAGCTAGCCAAACCCTAAAAAACAAATGCCAAATGTCTTCTTTGATATAAGGAGAGTAACTAAGAACAGAGTAGGGAAGAAGAGCATGAGAAGAAGATTAACATTAAACAGGGATGAGAGGTGGAAGGGAAAGGGAGAGAGAAGGGAAATTGCATGGAAATGGAAGGAGACCCACAGGGTTATACAAAATTACATACAAGAGGAAGTGAGGGGAAAGGGAAAAAAATACAAGGGGGAGAAATGAATTACAGTAGAGGGGGTAGAGAGAGAAGAGGGGAGGGGAGGGGAAGGGAGGGGGGATATTAGAGGATAGGAAAGGCAGCAGAATACAACAGACACTAGTATGGCAATATGTAAATCAGTGGATGTGTAACCGATGTGATTCTGCAATCTGTATACGGGGTAAAAATGGGAGTTCATAACCCACTTGAATCAAAGTGTGAAGTATGATATATCAAGAACTATGTAATGTTTTGAACAACCAACAATAAAAATTAAAAAAAAATAAAAGGGTATTACATAACAATATTTAAAATTGTAATTTTAGGGGGGAAATGAAGTAGTCTCTTAGCCTTGTAGTGATAGTATTATGTAAGTAAACATTAAAGAATATGTGTGAGATGGTAACACTTTTCAAAATATGATGATTTAACTCTCTTTGAAACTGTATTTTAAAAGCCAAATTGCTCTGAAAAGGTTAAATTTTACTGCTTGAAGATAATCAGGCAAGGATTAGTTAGCTCATGGGCTTCAAGTGGATAAGAGTGCAATACCAAACACTAATGCTCACATGAAAATGAGGAAATACCAAACTGGGGGGAAGGTACACTTTGCTAATCTCTGACTCTGAACAAGACTGAGCAGTAATTGTCTGGTCAGACCAGGGCATACAGCTGGCACCCAGATCAGCACTCCTTTCTTACACAATTCAGTCTAAGAGCAGAAGAAAGCAATAATGATGTTTCTCTCTGTACATTGCCATTAACTAGCAATATTCCAGACAATATTCCTAGATAAAGTAAATGAAAATTATATTGGACCCATGGGACACAAAGAGTTGTTAAAAGGTTCTTTTACCCAGTCTTGGACATAAGTGCTGACTTGCACTCCTAGCAACCCAAATACAATGACACAATGGGCCTAAAATGCTAATTAGGTGATTTGCCATCTCTTTCTATTCCCTCTTGGATTAGTTTGTTTCTGATTCTGTTTTTTAACTGGGTAGGATGAGGGGGCCATGGAGAGAAAGAAGTGGGAGAGAGAGAAAATGTGTACATTCATACACAGAGTACCTGCAGATGTTAAAGGATCTCTTTCTAGCACATGATATCAGTGATTAATAGAAATAAGTTTGAAGTACCCATTGCTGGCAAATGGGTGGTCCTTAAAAGTTTGTATGATGCCTAGAAATTCTCAAACTTATTTTGAAAGATTTCTTGCAAAGCTGAAGATCTCCAACTTCTTACCTTCCAGTAGCAGAACTAAAACCTACAGGTAGAAAAACATCTGTCTAGAATTAAGCACCTACTATGTACCAGAGAGGTAATATCAATTAACAACAACTCAGATTAAAATCCATGCCTTTGTGGTGTTTCTGTTTATAATCTGCAGTTATTGTTTTATGCTCTCATAGGGAAAAGATGATAATAATCATAGTATTTATCACACACCTCAATTATACTAGATTCTACCTTGAGTACTTTATATTTTCTCATTTTTCCTCAAAGCAACCTGTAAGCTACGTATTATTATCCGTATTTTAGATATTGGAATACTAAATCTTGGAGCAGCTAAAGAACTTGCCTAAGTAATGTAGGCAGAGTTCAAAACTGAGGTCTCTGTGACAGCTATTCCACAAGTATTTATAAAGCTCTTACTATGTACTCCAGTACACTGTACTTTCTATCCCCATGGGAGATATAAAGAAGTGGAAACAACCTAAGTATCTATTAGCTGATGAATGGATAAAGAAAACATGGCATATATATGCAGTGGAGTGCTATTCAGCCAAAGAGAAAGAATGGAATCCTGTCATGTTCAACAGCACGGATGGAGCTGGAGATCATTATGTTAGGTGAAGTAAGTCAGCCAAGCAAGGAAAGACAAGTACCCGCGTGATCTCACTCATTGTGGAATGTATAAAGGTTGATCTCAGAAATTGAGAGTAGAATTGTGGTTATTAGCGGCTGGGGTTGGTGGGGGTGAAGGAGAATAGAAGGAAGGGAAAATGTTGATCAATGGGTACTATATTACGGTAAGGTAACAGGAGTGCTGGTGTTGTTTACTTCTAAGACTTGAGGAGAGAACACTACAAAGGTTATAGGAAGGAAAGGAGAAAAGGAAAAGAATATCCCAGGAAAAGTCCTAAAGAAAGAGACTTCATAATCCCACATGGTGCTGATACAAAGGACTTAAGTAGGTGACTGGCATTTTTGTAGCCCATAGATGTCAACAATATCCTCTCTAGAAGGTGTCCTCAAGGCTTCAATGGCATATTAATACTTGTAGTTGATTTTGGTCAAGAAGAGCTTTTATTTCACAGTAAGAGAGAAATGAAACCCTCCATTCAAGTATTTGTGTGTGTGTGTGTGAAAAGATAGCCACAGTACAACATTGGAAGTACTTGTATCTAAAACGAACGTAAAGAATCAAGGCCAAAGTCATGGCAAAATCCAGTGGCCAGGGCAGCAGAAAAGTTGATACAGAGAAGGAGCCATCATCAGAGATTTCTCACCTCTGTCTGACGATTATCATCTTATAATTTAATGTTTACTCAAAGTTGACAGTATAACTGCTATAATACCTTTTTTTGTCAGTAGGCCTATAGTATAGATTTTATTGGGACCAGACAATTACCCTTAAGAGTCAGTTTTCCTCTCTGTCACATGGAATTCTATAATTATGATTGATCACTTTACAAGCACTCAAAAAATAGTTAGTTTGGGTGCAAATAACATTTATAAATTAGATTCTTAGCACTTAAGGTAAGTTTCCAGATATTGGTAGACACATTCTTCAATAATACTTAAATTATTTAAATTCATCTCAAAGTTAATGGTTTACTTATCAAATGCTAAAATATTAATTATATCACTAATAATTATGCTAAAAATAGTAATCAGATTAGGCAGTATTTTCAACACCCTGCAAAACTCATGATTGCATTACATCTTATAGTCCATAAATGTTTAATAATGAGGTCATATTTGAAGTCAATGTCAGCAAAACTCCCCATCCTCTTCAAAATTGAGAGGCCCTAATGGACTAAGATTTTGATAATCACCTGTTACTCTACATTTAGTTGAAAAAAAAGTCAAATAACTCCAACAATGGTCCTAGGATAATCCACAGATAGGTCAAGAGACCAACCTAATGTTTTAATGTAAGGATAGGGACACCAACACATCACCTTCAATAACAGCTGCTGGTTGATACTTTTTTCTTTTCTCTCACCAGCCAGATTTATCCTATCACTGCCTTCCATGGGTTCAGACTCACCCACAAAAATTTGAGGCCTGCTCATATACTGTGTAGAAACTTAGAGAAGATTCAGAGTTATCAATGCTGCTGGCTTGCTAGATTGTAACTCAGAGATCTTTCTACCAAGAATCTTGGACCCACATTCTAATTCTGATTTGCTCCTACACTTTACCTAAGATTTCAACACTTTATTGAAATGACATTTTATATAATATCAATACCTATAGCTAATCAAATTTTGCTAGCTTTTTTAAGACCACTACTTTGTTCTCTATATCTATCCAATTTTTTACCACCAAACACTCATTTCATGTTTGCTATACAGATGGGACTGTATTAGTCTTCATGTTCCTAAATAAAAGCACAATTCTTTGGCAGTTCCTTGGGTTATGCAATCTACTCAAGGCAAAAAGTGGCTGAAACCAATACTCTATAAACTTTCATTAAGAAAATGTTCCCACCCTTACATACCCTCACCAGAGTGATATCTTCAAGGTTGAAATAACAAGATCATATTCTCTTGTACGCATTTCTGAGGAAAGGAAAAATAATAAGCCCCTTGTGGGCTAGATTGTTATCTTATACTTTTCTGTCTCTTTCTAAGAATATAGCAAAAGACTGTATATCCTATCAAGTATTTTTCAATAGAAATGAACAAAGACCCTAGCAAGACAGATTTCAATATTCTTGAAAACAAAATAATTAGGTAGTGGTAGGCACTTCCAAGAATTACACATACCAAATCAAACCCAAACTGTGTGGGTAATGATGAAAGTTATTTCCATCTGGTAAATGGTTTGTGGTGGTCTTAGCATTGTTATTAGCAAACCACAGTATAGCCAGCTGTCTGGTTCACACTATCAGCAGGCTCAGGGTTAAGCAACATTACAAGTGGGTCTCCCAGGGTAAATTTACATATATTCAAGAACCACCATTATGTGAAAACAAAACTCCTATCAGCACATGTTCTTTTGGTTCACAGGCAACTGTTAATCAAAAGACAGTGATTCTAATCACTAGAAGGAGTAAGGTAAATTACACCAAGTTTTCATGCTGTCAATGGCTATACATGGAAATCTCACAAGCATAAAAATAAAGAATTATCATGATCCAGAAGAGACCTACGAGATTGAGTCTTAGAAACAGTAATGATAGGAACTTTCTTTCCTACCTGACTCAAATTTGTTTTACATAGATAATAGAGGAACAAGACTACAAATGAGTAGATACCTTAACTGACTAGCAATGAATTTTGATGCCTCTTAATTAAGTTAAAGGCACGGGTTTTGAAGTCAGAAAAACTTGCATTTAAACATTCCCTCTGTCATGTTGAAATGTTTTGCTTACAAAATCAATCAGTCTGCCTTATCTATAAAACATGGGTAATAACAGCATCAAACTCTAAAGGTTTTTATAAAGACTAATATAATACACAATGAATCCTTATCACGACGTATGGCACATTTAGCATATTTAGGTATTTATCGAAAGTAGTTATGTTTATTACTGTCTGGGAAGTTACCACAAAGACAGTGGGCATCAGACTGTCTCTGAGAGATGTTCAAAGGGAAAAATTTATAGAACCTGATTAATAGAATATGGCTTTTAAGAGAAAAGGGCAATAAGGATCATTTCCAGATTTCTAGCATGAACAACTGGGTAGATGGGGGATAACTTTCATGTTAATAAAGATGGAGGACAAGGATGGGTTTGAGGAGGGAAAAGGATGTGTTCAGTTTTAAATGCATCCTTGGGAGATATTATGATGGTGTCCAATAGTTAGCTGAATATTTCTATCTAGAGCTGGAAAGAGAAATATCAGGCTGGAAATGTATTTCTGCAATTCAGCAGTAGAAAATTGGCAGTTGAAGCCATGGAAATGGATTAGCTAATGAAAAGCAAAATGTATAGAGAAAAAAGAAAAGATGATCAAGCATATACACTGAAATGAGAAAAAAAACCACCATTGTGGTTTTTTCATTGAAAGAAATGGTGTAAGATGAGCTGTAACTGTGCTGTTGAAGCTCTAGTGGGTGGGGATAGAGTCTTTCCTGGTGGGCAGACATCTACAGTGTTAGAAAGATAAGGAGGGCTCAAACTTGCTCTCTTGGACTCAGAATGAGAGACAATAAATTTCTGTAGTTGTGCCTTGGACTGCACGTGGTCAGGGTGAGAGGTGGCATCTATATGGATAGAGGAGAGCAAAAATGAGACAAAAAGGACCAAACCAGTTGAAGTTTCAGATTCATGGTATTGGTTATAGGTTCCATGGCACTAAAATTTCCTGGTACTGATTAGATTCCATGATTCTCTGTCCCTTTTATTGTCCCCTTGTCTCTAGTAAATTCTTATTCACACATTTTATCCTATGTCATCTCTGTTACATGGTAAAATATTGTTCACTGAGGCTTAAACCAGTATTAATGCACATCTCCTCTCCCTCTCTCATCCTAACCAACTCTGGCAGGGGGCCATGATCAACCCTAAAGGAAAAGAGCAACTGTTCCATGTTAAGTGTTCTTCCCACCATCTGAGCTCTCTTCTGGACTCAGCCTCAGCTTTATTTTAGCAAGGAGCCACCCCAGTCCCACCCAGGTAAAGTTTGCCATACTAGAAACATTCAGGGAAACACAAAGCAGCCAGAGAGAAAGACTGAGGCTTGGCAGGTCAATGTTTGAATCTGTCTTAGCAGGACTAGAATTGGGGGCAATTCACCTAATGTTCTGAACCTTAAAGTTCTTATCCTCATGAAAATATAAAATACAATAATATTTATCTTACTGAATTTCATAAGATGTGCAGCTTATTTAGGGAGTAATAACACTTTTATATGTTATTAAGATGATTAGCAGAAACCCAACTTAAACTCGAATAAGCAAAGAAAAAAGCTATGTGTGCTTGCACATCAAGTCATGGGTGTTCTAGCTGTTACCTCTGCTGCAACGTATCTTGGAGGTCCTGGGAAGCCATAGAGGTGCATAATCTCTACTCTCATCAACTCTAGCACAAAGGAGAAACATGTCTCCTCCTGAAAGTTTCAACACACGTGTTGGGATCCACACTGACTGGACCACATGGATCATTTTTATTCTCATTACCATTTTAAAATAATAAATTACTGGTCTGTCATATAATTAACCCAACCCTTGTGCCTGGAGTACAGATCTTATTACAGATTCAGTCACTGGCCAGAGGTCTGGAATTGTGCCAGTTATCAAGCTTCAGGCTCCAAGTCTTCACCTGGACCAATAATTGTCTGGAATCAGCTCTCAACACCAATGCACATTAGAATCAGGAAATACTACAAGTTGTGAAAAAGAAGGAAAAAAAAATGTGTCTAGGCCTGATCAGCCCCTCTAGAAAATTCTGATTTAGTTATTCAAGATGGGACCTGGGTACCAATGTTTGGTAAGCCCCAGTTGGTTCCAAAGGGCTCTCAAAGTTAAGAGTACTGGTTTAGAAGCATTCAGTCCACTGATCAGCCTGGATGGACTTCATCACTAGAGCCACACTTAAACCACGTACTATAAGTGGAAGAGGCATTAGTCCTTGTTTTAGTTAGCTTCTTTGTTACTGTGACCAAAAGGCCTGACAAGAACAATGTGGATGAGGAAAAGTGTATTTGAGGCTTATAGTTTCAGAGGTCTCTGTAGCAGTATTCCACGGTGGGAGGGATGTGGAGGAAAGCAGCTCAAGTCATGATCACCAGAAAGCACAGACAGCATCATGCTCTAGTGATAAAATATAAACCCCAGTGACTTGTTTTCTCCAACCACACCCAACTGGGTGTCTACAATTACCACCCAGTTAATCCATCAATGTATTAATCCACTAAGTCATACCTCTCATCATCAATCATTTCACCTCTACGTGTTCTTGCATTAGCTCCCACATGAGCTTGTTGGGGACACCTCAAATCTAAACCATAGTATTCCCAAAAACAAATCTGAAGCATGGCTACTAAAGACAACAGGGATGGATTTTGGGGGGCCAACACAAAAGGGTACTATTCCACAGGCCACACACCTCATCCTCACTGCTATTATAACAAACCTTCAAGTTCTCCACACCCTAAAAAAAGGAAGGTTATGGCTTTCCCATGTGGACAACTCTAAATATTATAGGGAACCTTATCCTAATAAATGTACCTTTAATTCTGAATCATCATGCTTCTACATTGAAAGAAAAGAAAATCAGAAGTGCTGAATGGAGGCTGGAGCTGTAGGGAGGGGATGGGTCATGGGGTGAGGAGAAATGGAGCCAAAGGGGAAAACCAGCAAATGTCACTAGTGCCTCTGTGTATTTTCATGAAGATCACGGAAAGTATATTTTAGACTTACTTAGTAATATTTAGCTGCCTTTGTTCCTAGAGAAGAGAAAAGTCACTAGCAGGAAGATACAGTGATTTAGGGGGTTGGAGATACATAGCCAGTATTAGTATTCCGTATCCCCAAGGCTGAGAGCATGCAGGGAAGAATTCCCAGACAAGCCTTTAATCTTCTCAATGCAGTATGCTTCAGGAATTTCCACTTATTGTTCCACATGTCACTAAGCTGCCCTCAGGAGTGCAATGAAGCTCAGCTTCCAACACATATGTTTTGGTGCCAGTAATGCCACACATTCTGCATAATTATAAGGAACATCCATCGTTTGTCTGTGGCCCAAAACTTTGTGGTTTGAACATCAGGCAACCCTATGGCAGCTTAAATTTTTCATGGTTCTGGAACAAAAATTCTAGGTGATCCCTTGGAATGCAAGGCAAAACACTCTCATTTTCCTCCCCAGGAGATTTGGTTCTTTTACAGCAAGTCATGCATTTTAGTTTTCCACCCTGTCTCAGTGCTTGAGTTTTCAGGTTGAAACACAGTAACTCCCAAGTGGTTGTGTTGGCTAGAATGTGAACTAAAGACCAGTCTGATGCTGGTTAACTTGCCAACCATGTTGGTAACATATTTTATGTGGATGACATTCTCTATAAATTTTGGCTGATCTTCAAAATACATTCAGTAGTGAGGACCTTCAAGACATCAGCTAAAGAGCATTTTGGCAGTAGGTACCTATAGAGAGTGGTTCTTACTTGGTGATGGTAATGAAGGCTCTTCAGTGTTTTACATATGTTTTTAAAGAAAATGATTTCTATTACTCCCACATGAGCCTAAGGTTTCTTTTATACTTCTTTTAAACTTCTTTCTGCATTTATTTACTTTGGGGAGGGACAATCACAATTCTGGAAGTCTGGTAAAGTCCTATTGACCCCTTCCCAGAATACTGTTTTTAAAAACAAGTAATAAAAAATCATAGGATTATGGAGAAAATATGAATATTGAAATAATACATTAGTCCAAGTTCATAGAACTGAAGGTTCTGCTGATCCAGTACAATATAGTCTTATATAATCTCTCCATATATGTTTTATTTGAGTTCAAGCATCTCAATAAACACATTAGCCGAGGTTAAACTTGTAATGGGAACACTAACAAGAAGGTGGCAGTAGACAAGGGAGTGGTGGGGACTGTGGCAGAATGTACAGTGCGTGCCCTGCCTAAAGCAGGAAGTCTCTAAGGAGATCAACAGATTTCTGCCACACGGGAATGTAGGCCCTATACGGCCATGTCTTTCTCTTTTTCAAGAGAAGCAAAGTATTTGGGTTTTTACATAAAATATCCTATTTGTCAATGTTGGCTGAAGAAAAAAGATTAACATTATTTGGAAAAAAAGAAGATGTACCTTTTACCAGATTTGTCTAGAGAGCTACAAGTGTATGACTTCAAGAAAGTAAGAGAAATTGGAAGAAACCAAATACTCATAATTTAATGTATATTTTTCACTATAGGTATCCTTAGGACCGTTACTTTTAAAACATAAGAATTAATTTAGGGCTGGGGTCGTGGCTCAGCGGTAGAGTGTTCACCTAGCAAGAGCGAGGCCCTGGGTTCAATCCTCAGCATCACATTAAAAATAAATAAATAAAATAAAGGTATTGTGTCCAACTACAGCTAAAAAATAAATATTTTTTTGAAAAAGAATTAATTTAAATTCACCTTCCTTCCTATGGCAGCACCCTGTGCAATAGAACACTCAGTGGATTAAGCTAAGGAAAGGCTTAGCTCTTCCAATGTTTATTGAAAACCTACTTCTTTGTGCTGGGCAATACAAGTTGGTAAGAATATAAAGGTGAAGGCATTGACTTCGTTTCCAGTGTTTGCAAACCAGTCTAGAAAGAGTTGCACCAAAAATCTATAATACAACGTGTTCAATAAAGACTATGATAGAGACATGTCAAAAGTGCAAAGAGTGTAGAAGGAAAGAAAACATGAGTCTTCCCAGGAGCTGGAGAGGGGTTTTCAGAGGAGAGATCTCTTTGAGCAGAGCTTTATATAAAGAGGCCCAGATTGTTCAGCATCTGAGAGGATATGCTGAAGAACTGGGCTTTTATCTGAGAGGAAATAGAGGGCTATTTAAGAATTCTGAACAGGGAAGCAGTATGTTCAAATCTTAAAGAATTCTGGCTGCAGTATGGAATGCTGTCTACAGGTGGAGACAGAACAGAGAATGAAGACTCAGGCTGGTGGCTTCAAGGGTTCAAAGGATGTATCAGGGCAGCAGCAGAGGCATGAACCAAGGTGAACTGGTGGAAAAGATACTTAAAGGATAGAAGTGAAAGAACTTTGTGTCTGCTTGTATGCTAGTGGCCAGGGTAGCAAAAAAGGAGGGAAGAATTGAGAATGACTCACAGGACTTTCTACAAGAGAAAGTCTAGCAAAAACTATGAGCATAATCCTGAAGACAGATGACCTGAGTCCAAATGTGACTTCTTTCCATTTGCTGTGTGACTTTAGGCAAGTTATTTATCTTCTATAGATACATATTTTTTACACACACACACACACACACACACACACACACACACACATATATACATATATATTTCAAGTGCTTTTAAAACAGTACTTCCACTTATCCTTTTTAATTTCATTATTAACTATTATAAATTTGGTTAGGACAGCAGTGTCACTCCATTTGTTTTAGAATACTAAATGTTGCAGCTGATGTGCTTTTAGAACACTCTAGGTTTGCATAGTAGATGTGGATCTCAGGTTGAGATCCTAGTATGGTAATAACAGTGAGAGTCTTTTATGCAGATCGTCTGAGATGGTTTTTGAGAAGAAGGTCAGGGTTTGAGTCTCTAAGACACTGGTATTGAATCGAAAGAGTAAAATGGAAAGAGCAAAATTTGTAGAGGCACTTTAGAAGAGAAGTCCAGACAAGTAGTGGGGAAAAATGAAAGATTAGTGTCTTGAAACCAAGAGAATAAAGGAGTCTAGAAAGAGTACAGCATATACAGAAAATATTATAAAGGAGTCGGGTATACTGATAACTGAAAAGCACCTATATTCCACAATTAGGAAATCTTTAATAAAGTAATTTTAAAATGACTTCTTGTCATTGACATATAGAAAACACTCAAATGCTAGTTTCCATTATACTTCTTAACTTTAAATTCATTTCTAGAGATAGTAAAATGAAAAATTATAATTAGATGGAATCATAAACTTTCCATACTTATAATGAAAAACTGAATTCAAAAATTTCATATAATTCTACTATGCTGAGTCAATACAAATCTGCTTTGAAATTCTGTAAAAGAATATTTGTTTTTTGTTTCCATTATGATGCAGGGACTAAAACTACCTCTTCTGATTTTCCTAAAGAAATGAAGCTGATAATAATTGCCAGTATCATATTAACACAAATAGGAGATGATGATATCTAAATGCCTTCCTTTCTCTGTATCCTACTGTAGTTATTTTTCTTGTCATTTTGCCTTTGGGGTCTAAAAACTACAGGGATGAAAACTGAATGTAACAGTAATTTGAAGGGAAGGATATTCATATCTTTCCAAAAGAATGTCTCCTGTTTCTAATAACATTGATATTATTAAAAAGTCTGGTTGTTTTGGCAGTGTAGAATAAAAAGTGAAAATGTTAAGAGTGTTAGCTTTGGAATCATATCCTGACTCTACCACTTATCAGGTATGAAGTCCAAGGAAAATTCCTTACTCTTCTAAACCTGCATTTCCTCATATGTAAAATGGAGAGAAGACTGTTGTCACTGAGAATGAGGGTGGTGATGTACATGAGGGGTCAGCACAGTGCCGCTTAAAACAAATGATAGCTTTATGATATTTTGTTTTTTTATCTGTCCATTGTAGATGACCATGAAAAAATTCAAGAGAGAATTGTATTTAAAAGAATAGGTACATTTAGAAGGATTAATCTTTTCATATGCCAGCAAAAACCTTTAAATTCTTCTTAGCAGTGTGACTTGTCCCTTCACTGGTAGACTTCCAAGAGAACCAGCAGCCAGATCTGTACTTTCCCATGGCACAAGAGCAGAGTAAGCTTTGTGCTATTCATCTGTTGGGGACTAACCAACGTGTTTCTTCATAGTCAATGAAATATATGACTCGTAAAATAAAATCCCTCAAAATCTATACCCAAATAAAAGCCATACAATTGACTACTAAAGACTTACAAACAAACCTCAGCATTTAGGATTTGCATCAGGCAACTTAATCATATCTCAAAATGCTCTAATTAATCTGATATTTCCCAAACATGAAAGACAAATTATTAGTAAAAACATAATTCTCTTTCATTTTGCATTAAATTAAAGCAAGATAAGTTTATAACATATACTGAAACTATCTGATGAAAAAGCCCTTTTTAGTTCATCACCTAAGTTTTCAAAGTCCATGGTGGTAGTGTTTCATTTTGAATTTTGAATTTTAAATTGAATAAAAGCAAGGCTGAAAATACCCTATCCTGTTGTTTGCCTTTGCATTTTTCTGAAAGATTACTATGCTTTGCTATTGGCAAAATGGTTATTAAAAATGTAACACAAGCCTATGTAATGAAATGGAATCCCATAAAGTATGATAGTGTTATGGATCTTAAAGTAAAGCCACCAGTGCAGATGTTCCTAATCATACTAAAAACACAAATACACAAACCAGTTTGTTCCAGCTACAGAATAATTTAATTAAAAGAGTGCTTATAATTTAACAATATAAATAACAGTTAGAGCCAGGGAGGTAGTGAAATAGCAAGGAAATATAAACCTACAGAGTCTATGCCAAGAAAACTGTTCCAAATTCTCAAGGCTGAGAAAGCCATTTCTTTCCTTGTTACAGGTAGAAAATTACTACCTAAATTAGCCAAAAACTGTGATTAATGTACCTTTAGGGAAAACACACACACACACACACACACACACACACGGTGTGTGTGTGTGTATGTGTGTGCATACTAGTTAACTAGCTTTCATGAATACAAACACCTATCTAAATCCAGAATATCATTTAGAATCTGCTTTGGGGCAGTTAAAATCATACTTCTCACCAGTTCAAATTTCTTATTGAGATATAGATGCAGTAGGTAATGGGATACAAAAATAAATCAGAATAAAACATAAGCTCTAAGGACATACAGTATTCTCTTTGCAAATAATGATCTTGGCAAAGAGCCTCCTTTTGTGCAGACAGCTCTGTTCCTTGCTTATAACAGCTCTCAAGTCAACAACAGGTAATTGTGTACTACTAATTAGGTTGAAAGACAATTGTATTCCAATCAGGAGATATTTTATAGCTTGTTTCAGTGAAGGCAAGAAATTATATCTGCAAAATCAAGTTTTAAAAGTGCACTTTCCCATAATAACTGATCTTTTACTCTAACATTGTGTGAAATTTAACATCACAACTGTGCAATGCCATTCAAAAATTGGGTCAGTGTGTAATTGTTAGCAAAAGATAGCACAGAAATTAAAGAATAATTAGGAAAACTCTTACACAAAGATATCCACACTGCTTCCCAAAGTTAATAACAGTTTCATTAAATATTCATTTTGTTATCTAAATTGTCCAGCCCAGTTCATTCATAATACCTTCCAAGAAGCAAAGCGACATCCACTCTGCAGAAAACGGGAAAACCAAATGCAGTACATTACCTTGTGTCACCTGTTGAACTGCCAACATTATCCCAGACACGGTGTCTGGAAGCAGGTTTTCTTTCAGATTGTAATGTGGTGCCCATTCCAAAATAGGTAGCCGCCTTCTGCACCACTGTTTAATGTCCTCATAATGGGGGGGATGCATCTTGCTCCAGAACATGCTTTTCTTTTTCCTCTTCGCCCCTGTCATTTTTCAGATTCCCTGTTGTAGAAGTCAACTTCTTTAGACAAGGGGGGAAAAAAAGTTGCAGAACACCTCTTTTCAATGCCAGGCTCCAATTCGTCTGTGGTTTACAATGTCAAAGCTACCCAGAAAATAAATAAGTAAGAGAGAGGGAGGGAGAAGGAAAGGGAGAGAGAGGGGGAGAGAGAGGGAGAGAGGGAGGGGAGAGGAAGATTAAAAGCACTTAAATAGATGCAGCTGAGCTATCTGTCTTATTATGATGCAGCTAATGACTGTAGATAAAAACTGTAGATGAAAACCTTGAATTCTTATCTGAATGAGGAGTGGTTCCTGTTAGTGTAATATATTTCTGATCTTGGAAAAGTAATGGGTTCGATGGTAAGTTAGTCTACAGCTCTCTTGCCAGTAATTCCCTTTATATTCACTGTAGTCTTATGTGTTTGGCTGCAATCCCAATGGCTAATGAGGTAGTTCTGGGTGTGTGTTGGAAGTAGGCTGAGCTATGCTAATGAAACCAGAAAACATCCTGCTCGTCCAGTTTCTCCCTTTAAGCTATGCAAAGTCATAAATCTGCCAGATTTACAGAAGGGTGTTGTGCAAGTTACATTCAGAGAATCCCCCATACTTTGGTGGGAGGTACATATTTTCAGCATATCCTATGATTGCCAGTTCTACAAAATTCAGAAATGTGACAGGGCCCTCTAAAGGTCCTTAGCATGTTTGATTCCCTGGTAGGTGAGGTTTTCATTCATACAGATACATTTAGTCACTGCACAGCCTGGGAAAAGACTGGCTAGTTCTCATGAACAACTGAAATTTCATCTCATGGGCTTAGAAAATAAGTAACGGTGAACAAATAATCGTGGCTTGAGTTCTTCCCTGTCTCTGAAGCTGTTCCTTCAGTTTCCTCTGACAGTTTCTCTAAGTCCTATAATTCACACACTTATGCATTGTAAGTGAAATTTATTGAGGAATAACATGGTGTTTATACTATTGTTTGAAGTGTCCCTAACTTTTTTTGTGTGCAGTATTTCCCTGTGTTCACATAACTTTGGGTGTGGGGGTCGTTACACTTTATAATACATCAGACAGACAGTCAAAGCTTTTTATTTTATGATGGCTTCCCTCAGCCCCCAGGGGAGAAAAAAAAAAAAGCCTGCATTTATGAGTTGTGTCATTGGAATTAAACCAAAAAGCCAATACACTAGCTAAAATTGTGAAGCCAAGATAAAGAATACCATGTATATAGTTTGCTGCAGTGCCTTTTAATGCCCATTTGTCCAGGGAATACAAATCTGATTTCTGGAAGCTTTTAGAATAACAAAGTACTTGGATTTGTTGGCTACTTCTAAGGATCCCTGCAGAACCTCTCCCCATTGTTTTTAAAATGAAAATGAAGAGCTACTTTCTCAGCCTTCTAAAAGATGACACCTCTTGCTTTGTATCATGTGCAATAATACTTTTTCCCCAATTCAATGAATTCTAAATGTATATAGAAAGAGAGGGAAGGAGGAGGTGGGGGAGAGAGATTTTATTTCCATCTGCAGAAGAATTTGATTTGTATTTTTCTAATTATTTATAGTACATTAGATTTTCAGATTATTCCATAGTTTGGGTTTGAGGCCTATAGTGAGCCTCATTTAGTGACTAAGTTGTAGCATTCTAACCCTATTCTCTTGGCATAAAGAGTGGATTCACCAGATAAATGTAAATCTACTTTTAATAGAGAGGCAATATTGCTTTTCCTTTACAAATGCTATCTTTAACTTTATGTCCATTCAGTATATACAAAAAGAGGTTCAGGAGCTATATATGTACTAATTATAAGATTTTCATAACCAAAATGAACACTGAAGATTTTTTTTTCCAAAAAATACCTGGGTCATAAATTCAAATCTGTGCTATGAAATGAGAAAAATAATTGGAAGCTTAACTGAAATGACCAGTGGACAGTTCTTATTTTCACTATTTATAGAATTTCAATCACTTTAACATTTGAGTTAAGTCTTTATAACAAAGAGTTCACATGAAGCCGGGCATGATGGTGCACGCCTGTAATCCCAGCAGCTGGAGGCTGAGGCAGGAGGATCACAAGTTCAAAGCCAGCCTCAGCAAAATCAAGGTGCTAAGCAACTCAGGGAGACCCTGTCTCTAAATAAAATACAAAATAGGGCTGGAGATGTGGCTCAGTTGAGTGCCCCTGAGTTCAATCCCAGATACCAAAAAGAGAAAAAAAGAGTACACCTGAAAAGTATTTCCAGAATTGAAGGTGAATCTGTGCAGATGTACTCTAGATCACATCAGGGCTAGGATTGTTCTAAAACATTTCAAGACTGGGAGAAAGGAGAAATTAGTATAATAAAATAGTTCTGAAGTCTCTCAATCAAAAATTTCCTTAAAAAATAGAATAAATCATTCCTAAAAATATTTTTCTGAAGTTTAAGTCTAGATTCCAGCTCCAGATCTTTTTCAATTCCATATGCAGATGCATTATTTAAAACATGCCCAAATCTCACTCCAGAATATGGTATCATTTCTACTTAGAATCAGCAATACCAAGTAAAGAAAATCTTATGAAGGAATTTCTTCATGCACATGAAATAAATGATTTGTCTGACCTATACAATTCAAAAAGGCTAAATATATGTATTAAGAAGTTTTTGTGACTTGAGGCAGTTAAATTTCAACATTATGTACCATCTGTAGGGGGCACACCTCCCTAAATGTCCAGGATAACACCTATACAAAAAGATGGACTTACTGTCTTCCACTTCACCCATGGACCAATGGAAAAGTTCTGAAAACATCATTTTAATTTCTGTTATCTTCAAAATCAAACCCATTAGCAAAAGTCAAGTGACCCTTCTCTGTTCCCTTACCCACTGGCAAATTTCTGATCAATCCTACTCAACATGGCATGTTTTGTAGTTTTTTTGTTTTGGTTTGGTTTTTTGGTTTTTGGTTTTGGGAACCAATCATGATTTGCTAGCCTCTGTGTGAAGAGCTATAGAAGGGGACAGGGAGGAGATATTGTTTCTGTATTTGATGAGCTCTCATTTAGTGAAGAAAACAGGAAAATGAATGACTAACTCAAGGCAGAATGGGATAAAGTGATAATTAAGTCACATAATGAATGGTAGGGAAACTCAGAAGAGAAAGACTAGCATTCCCCATGAGAAAAAAAAAGGGAGGGGGCTTTTTCATTCTGCCTTGACCCTTCATTCCAACAGGTAAATAGAGTCACTCTGCAGAACATTACCTTAACTCTTCAGTCTATCTCTAAACTAATTTCCCTAGTTACATGGTCTTTTACATTTTCTAAATGTTTATTCAATATTTACCTCTTCCATGAAACTTTCCCAGGTTCCCCAGAGTTCTACCCATGCTGTATAATCAACATTCAGGTTGATTATAAAATCTCAGGCTATTCAGAGTGTAGTGCTGTAGACATTTTCACAATTCATTGGTTTTCTTCCTTTAAATCTATTTCATGTGATTTTATTTAGTCTGGCTCATAAGATTGTAAATTCTATGAGTAGGGATTAGTCACATACTTTGCTTTGTCTCTTTCCTTAGGATCTACTAGAAGGAGCTACAACCTAGGATCTACTCAGTAAGTATGAATATACAACGTTCCTACTGCTGAAATACCCGAGAATCACTCAGTCTGTCTCAGTCTGATTTCCAGGCTGTGCTGTTAAGATATCAGGAAAATAGGTGGAGAAAGAACAAGAATTAGACACAGTAGCAGGGGAAGTAAGGAGAGACTTTATCTTTGGTGGCTCAATTTCTCCCTGTTCTTTCCCAATCTGAAGAAAGTTCTTTCAACTCGGGTCTGTCTCCTTATATTATAGAATCTGCAGAGAGGAAAAAGTAAATGGGAAGATCAGGAAAGAGGGAAGAAGCACAAGAGAGGCAGAAAAATCTCCTGAATTGGAGCTACAAAGTTTTGGGGAATTGGCCCGTGAGAGCTCCTGGAGCAATTGTGAAGTGTAAGGGATCAGGCCAGGCCTGAGTGACTTAAGAGTCTTTAGAGAAAATTTGTGCAAATTATAAATTGGATGACATTTAATGGTTTTGAGAGCCACAGATAAAGATTAACATTCTTACCTGGCACAGTAGTACATGCTTATAATTCCAGTGGCTCAGAAGGCTGAGTCAGGAGGATTGCAAGTTCAAAGCCAGCCTCAGCAAAAGTGAGGCACTAAGCAACTCAGTGAGGCCCAGTATGTAATTAAAATACAAAATAGGACTGGGGATGTGGCTCAGTGGTCAAGTGCCCCTGAGTTCAATTCCTGGTACCCCCCACCACCAAAAAAAACAGATTGACATTCTTCTGATTTTAGCACGATGCTTTACCTGTACAGAGACTGGAACATTTAGAACATTGATTTATATCCAAGTTACTTGGAAATAAAAGTTAATAAACCTTGGATGGCATCAATTTTTAATTCATATCTATTACTTCAGCACCTTGATCTGTGGCACATCTAATAAGAGGACAGTATAAAATGCTCTCATCTAGCAGAGTAAGTGGAAACTGAAAGCCACTCTATTCACTAAGCCAGGGTGGACCCATACAGAGAGACCAGCTTCTTTATCAAGTCTGCCAGACAGGATACCTTCTCCTAATTTACCCAAAGTTTCCTATAGGTTAGCAAAGCCCTGAATCCAACCTCTGTTTTAATTTTTCCAATGACTGAAATTAACAGGCTTAGAAAAACAGTCCCTTCCAATTTTCAGAAATTCTGATTTTTAGAATATTTTTTTCCTAATGATTGAACCAAGATCTGCTATTCAGATGTCTACTCTTCAGTCTTTATCCTAATTTCTATGTTTTATTACAAACTCTTCAGCTTCAGGTCTGATTAGTTTAGGGCTACCAAAAAGCCAAAATGATTAACTTTATGCTAGTATTGTTCACTTCACAAACACTACCAGATTTAAGTAAGGATGCACACTTATAAATCAATTTCAGTCCAGAATGGTACAGTTAATATTTTTCTTATGATAGGCCAATCAGTACTATACATTGAGAAAAAATTCTATGCTCTCAGAACTAATTATTAAAGAAGTTTATTTTGTTTTTCTTTGGACTGTTTCTCTACCATGTTTTTTTTAAGAGAGAAAGAGAGAGAAGAGAGAGAATTTTTTAATATTTATTTTTCAGTTTTCAGTGGACACAACATCTTTATTTTATTTTTATGTGGTTCTGAGGATTGAACCCAGCACCTCGTGCATGCCAGGCAAGCGTGTTACCACTTGAGTCACATCCCCAGCCCTACCATGTTTTTTAAATCTTTCTTCCATTGTTTTATATTCTGTACTTTTTGACTCATAATAGGGACCAAAGGGAAATACCACTATTAAAGTAATTTAAAAAAGCCTAGCAAAAGAATTACTCATACATTCAAATGCACATTTTAAAATTGACATAAGATTTTTCAGAGATTATACAGACTAAAAAAAAAAGAGGGAGTAAGAAAGAGAAGGGAGAAACGGAGGCATTAAAGAGAAAAAGGGAAGAGAACAATAAAAGATAGCATTTCACTGAGGATTAGGAAGAAAAAAGCCTTTCTCATTTCTGACCAAAAATTATAAACAGCAAGTAAAATAAACTACAGCTGGGAACCCATCACAACCGAAGAAGATTTTAAGAGGTATTTTTCCAGTATAATGTTGGAAATTTACTTCCCTAACAAATGCACAATTGAAACTGTTGCTTTAGCAGTTCTATATTTAGGAACATTAACCCTCATGCTAAAGGAAATATGTGTATAATGGAAGATTGTGATTGTCCTTTTGTGTATTCTCATTTTCCAGATACACATCCTGTGTTCCTTCAGTCATACCATATATATTTTTTCATCTTTTTACTTTTAACCTATTTGTATCTTTTTAGTTAAAGCAGATTTTTTGTAAACTTCATGTGGTCGGGTCTTCCTTTTTTAATCCAACATGACAAACTCTGCCTTATTTAGGCCACTTACATTTAATGTGATTATTAATATGATTGAGTTTAAATCTAACATCTTGCTAATGGGATTTTCTACTCTTGCTAATGGAAACTCTGTGAGCTTCTAGGATCACTTCTTCTAATTATTCCCCCAGTGTCTGTAGCATCCTCACACTCAGTGCTGATCATTACTTAATAAAACATTCTGCATATGCAGATTTGTGAGATTCTCACCCAGTGTATCTTTCTGCACACCCCCCCGCCCCCACACCTCCCCGTATTTCTTCTCTGTGAAATCTGGCTGCTTTGTCCTCTCCAGATTTCAGCTCCTTCTCTTTAATTTAGGAAGACGCCAAACTTCCAGAGTCCTCCAGCACCCCCATGCTCTGCTCTACATGACCTGGGAAACTGCCTACCAGAAGCCAAGATAATTGTAAGGCTTGTTTTGTTTACTTCCCATCTCTCTAAGATCTCTGTCCACCATTGGCTAATGTCAAAAATCTTGACAACATTGTTTCATATATTGCTTCAGGTTGTTTCATTAGTTTGAGGGACGAAGACATATCTATAGTCCATTTAACTCAAAAATGACTGGATGTGATGGTTATCCCTTTTATAATATGTCTTTCAAAGAGTCTACCCTTATCATCACCTTGCCCGTGACTTGCTTCAGCTTGTCAACTTTCCTTTCATATTTTGACACTAAAATTTAACAAAACACTTAGCAGTATTCTGGACTTTTAAAAATGTAAATAACACTACATGGTTAAATTCTAACTTTTCCCAAATACAATTCTGTTAAGTGATATATTCTCTAATCTTTTTTTTCTTCATTTTTTATTGGTGCATTATATTTATATATAATGGTGGATTTGTTGTAACATATTTATATATGCATACAATATAGCAATATAATTTGGCCAAAATAATTTCCCAATATTTCCCCTCCCATTCTTCTTTCTGGAGATTTTTATACAAATCTGAGCACGGTATTTTGTACTCAACCTCTTTGGATACCTTGTAATTGGGGGTTACAGCCTCAACATATGAATTTTGAAGAAACACCATCAGTTCATAGGATTACCCCAAAATTTATTAAGTATGCCTATATAGCTGCTATTCAAATCATTAATAAATAAGAAAAACAGACATACCTACTAGTCTATACTTGCGATTGAAATTTATTCTTTAGAACAAATTATTTGAGAACAGGCAGGTATTTAGAACTTTTTTTTTCATTGTGTCCAAAAGTTATCATCAGACTTTATAACAAACTGATTTCTGAAGTCAGAAATAAGTTGTATAAATTATGAGGCATATAATTTTTTGATATAGTGTTTCTATTTTAAGAAGATATTGAGTTTGTTTAATAACTTCATTAGACTCTCCTCCTGGACACTGAGTCCTCATCTAGAAAGAATAATAGCAAAACACTAGACTATATATACCCATTGAGTTAGAAGAAAAATGGCTAAAATCCTTCATACAGCCTTTGTTTCTATAAGAATCAGACCCCAAAAGCAAATTTTCCAACATTGTTGTAAATTAACTTATGAATTACTGTTAGGGAAATTTGGAGCTAATGTGTATCTTGTGTGTTGGCCTCATTCTCATTTATAATAGAGATTTGTGTCTAGAGGTTACCCCTAATTGCAAAGACTCAAGCAATGTGGAAACAGTTTACATAGCATTTCTGTGAGATGGTCATTTGGATTTTTATGCACAAAGTAGAAGACTATTATAACATCCAGAATTTGTGATTACTTTTAGGGTTCTTACTTACCTGAAACAAAAGTATTTTTATCAAAAGACAGCTATGATATACCTAGAAAGATAAACTCACAAAACTGAAGAATACCAAACTGCTCTCATATATGTCATTTAAATTTTCAAAAAATTAGAAGTTTCTGTTTATACATTGATTTTACTTTAGAAGATTCCTAGCTTTGTATTATTTCAATATGAACAAGGCCAAATGCAGTCCTCACATTTTAATAAGAATTCAGATGTGATTTATTTTTGTCAATATTTTCTTAATTTCTAGTTATTAAGTAATTATATTACTTTTATAAAATAGAAGATTTTGAAGAGTATAGGAACATATTGAAGAAAAAGAAAAATATGTCTCATAATCACTATTGATGTTCTAGTTTTTTTCTGAGATTTTTCTCTACTATTTAAGCATTACTATATACATAATTTTTTTACCAACTATATCAAAAGCCTTTGCCAAATCATCCAAAACCCTTAGAGAACACTATGATTATACTCAATTCCTTGATAAAGAAGTACCTGAATATATACCCATTTCCCAAGAAGTAGAGACTTTGGTTGCCTTCAATTCTTTTATTATTACAGATAACGCTAAGGGAAAGTCTTGGAATAAATCTTCATATAGATTTATGACTATTTCTTTAGATGTAAAATCTTTAGAGTTCCAGTGTCAAATAATGATTCCTAATTATGTTATATTATTGGTAGCTGTTTTTCCCATACTTCCATGAGAGTTTTCTGGATCAACATCTGACAGGAGCCCAGATCTATAATAAACTCACATTTGAGTGGTCTCACTCAACACTGTCACGTGCTGGCTTCCACAGAGTCATGATTCCTAGTTTTATGGATTAATTGACCCTCCAGTAAAATTTGCAGCACTCGTGCTTAGACTTGCCTGGGACCATAAAGTCACGGAATATGTATTTTTATTTTGAGGTTGTTTTTACTTGCTGATTTACATTCTACAACTGACATGTAATTCACATATGAACTTCTGCTAATGTCTTGACTCCCACAACACACAACACCACCCAGAATTTCTCAGTGCTCCAGCTTATTTGTCTTGGGAAATCAAATTGGGTGGCTAAGTGTAACTCAAGTCAGTGGAATCAAAGCAATGGGAAAAGAAACAGTGAATAATTACTGATCTATCATTTATTGGAACATGCAGAGAAGTTCTCAAGCCATTTTAGTTTATTGGAAGTTCAATGTCTTAAGGGACTTTTTTATACAAAATATTTCTTTCACTCCAAGAAGTAGCATATAGAAAATAGCACCAGGGTTTCCATTCTCCTCATTAATTAGTGGCATAACTGAAATTTACTCTAAAAGTTTCAAGAGTTACATTGCACACAGATTACAATGATATTTAGAACTATATTCACTATATTACTGGTAGCAAAAAAATTACATATACTAGAAAGATAAATCAACCCCAGGGAACATTATTTGTATTCACATCAGAAGGAGCCTAGCAGAAAAGAAATATTTTAAGTGTTATACTATGGAGACAGACAAGCCACCAGCACATTGGCAAGCAAAGCTAAAACTTAACAACAAGTTGTCAAGGTCTTTGAGGGGAGGATTTAGATAAGTGGAGTACCAAGGACATTGCTTGGCATTTAGGAGAGGCACTAATAAATATTAGTTGTTAGCTCCCATAAATTGCTTCCATTAGTTGCTAAGAAAATTTGGATAATGTTTGAGTCTCTTGAGAGTTTTAAACTGAGCTTTAAATATACCTTTATACATTAAAAGCATAAAGAAATAATCCTATAAGCCTCACTTCCTCCTCATTATCCAATTTGAATGAAATATTTTTTTCTCCTGGGATGGACAATCTTACCTAGTTTGTAATTTTCTGCAAACTTATCTATTTAATTCAGTCTGTAAAATGAATAATGACCCAAATCTGTTTATATCTATGTCAATCCTGTGTCTATCCAGATGAATTAATTCTTGTGTTGAAACACCAAAATATATGACATGGAGAGGAATAATCTGAAGCAGTACATCGTGTTCAGTAGGAAAATCTGCATAGACCTTTTAGTAACATCTGCCATGGGTATTAGTGGGAATGACCACAAAAACAGTGTGGATTTACCAGGACTGCTCTAGAAGCTTTTAATCTAAGACAATTCCTTCTGAAATTTTCTTAACAAAAATATTCTCCCATATTTTCATCATAGATCACTTTTAACAAATTGACAGTGAGTCTCAATTCAATCAGTAAAAACAAGATTTTATTACACACTTAGAAACTTTAAACTACCGCCAAAGAATAAAGTAATGAACATGCTCAGTGGCATATAGTTCCTTACACCTATCAAACATTTTAGCTGTCTATAGAGAAGGAATTATTTTATGGGTTATCTACCAACCTGTAATTAAGTGAAAATTTTCATCTAATTAAATATATATATTTCTGAGGTCTTCTATCCTATGAACATTCTTATCATTTGAAGTCATTGTTACAATAGGTTGCTTCAACACTTAGGCAAGATGATGAAAATGCTTTCTGATATTTTCTCTATGATTACCCACTTACTTCAAGGAAGTCCTAAGAATGAGGGTGAGTTATAGTTCAAGAGTTTTAGCATGACTGGAATTGTAAGAGTCTTTTAAACCAAGGACCACATACTTAAGAATTCAAGGTCTGGACTGCTCTTCTGCAACTAGTCATTGAAATTAGGAATAAGGCAGATTTGACATATGATCTTTCCCACAAACTAATCAACATCTTGAGCAGATAATGCTCCCAAAAAGTGAATGTAATGAGACTGGTTATACCATATTTACCAGTAAAACAGTTTCTGAACTTATTGACCCACTTTGAGCATTAGGATAAGCATTGCTTTACCCCACCTCCACATTCACAGGTACCATGAAAGAGCAACCAGTTGAAGGCGAGAGTTATTAACGTTTTCCTAAGACTAGAAGAATAAAGAATTCTATCACAAGAATATGACTTATTTCTGCAAGACCTGCTATGATCACCAGTTAAGGAGACTGAGATAGAGAAGTGAATACAATTCATTCTCTGTTTATCTTAAATTCTTTTGAAGAATTCTCTTCCTTCGGTCAATAATGCATTTGGATTATTAATCGACAGAGGTAAAGCCATGTCATAGAGCAAAGTCCTTGAGACCAACATATCAAAGAGGAATGTTTTCATGTGATTTGGTATGTGATGATAATATTATTAAAATAGAGGTCAAGATTGGGAACCTTGGAATCTCCCACAAAAAGATTAAATCATGGGAAATAATACCAAGAGTGAAATAAGGGATTAGAGATGGAACACATCAAATAGGAAAAAAAAACAGAAATATGAGGGCTTGGAAAAGCATAGAATTAGCAGTTAGAAAATTGCTGAGTGACCTATGGGAAAGAAGCTCTATTATAGTAAAGAGTAGAGGAATCAGACTGCAGTTAGCTGAAGAGGGAACGCATGGTAGGAAAATAGAGTCCACTCTTCAAGGAGTATAACCAAACAGGACGTGGAGGAAGTTGGAGGGCTTTTAAGGCAGAAATTTCTAATCACTTTCATAGATGTGAAAAAGATGTGGTGGAGACAAAAAGAGTAAAAATGAGGCAAACATGACAGTACTAGAAGGAACAAGTTGTTACAAAGGGCATAATTTCAGGAACATCGTTAAGAGGACAAATATATATTCCTCAGACAAGAGTGGAAGGGAAAATATAGAGAAGTCAGAGAGGAAAGAAATTATGTGAATTTTCTTAAACTGTCTCAAATTAGAGTTAATCTGGTATCTACAGGTATTAAGTTAAAATTTTAGATCAGTCAAGACTATATACACACGCAAACACATACACAAACACACACACACATCCACTTAGTTTAGGAATGTCCCATGCAATTATGGGATTACTTATATAAAAACTAATGGGGGCTGGGGATGTGGCTCAAGTGGTAGCGCGCTCGCCTGGCATGCGTGTGACCCGGGTTCGATCCTCAGCACCACATACCAACAAAGATGTTGTGTCTGCCGAGAAGTAAAAAATAAATATTAAAAAAAATTCTCTCTCTCTCTCTCTCTCCTCTCTCACTCTCTCTTTAAAAAAAAAAAAAAACTAATGGCATAGATGGCTTATCTGAAATTCAAAATTTTGCATGGCATATGGGATTTGAAAAAGTCACTTATCAGAAACACAAATTTAATTGTGCATCCTATGTATCATTGCAGCATGAACTGGATTTGGAAAACCATTGCAGAGTCCAAGTCTTGTTCTCTCTCTCACAATGAAAGAGCCACAGTAGCAGCAGGCAGGGTTATGCTCCTCGTTTCACCACTTCTTGGCTTTGTCATTATCAGCAAATTTGGCTAATCGAAGAATTAAATGGAAAAATTTGCCTAAGTAAAAAGAACCAGGGTTGTTACAGAGCAAGCTGTTGATAAGTATCAGACATCAGTGCAGTGGTGAATGGTTCTAGGATTAGAAGCAGCAACAGTTTGTTTTACTCTAAGCAGCTGTACATTTTACATAGTAGATAGTGTTGTCATAACTATTTGTAATAATAGTGACAATAAGTAATAGTTTGGTTTCAGACTGGCAAACCAGATTCACATTGAAACTAAACAATATATTTGTAACAAATAGGAACAATAGTGCTTCCTGTGTGAGTTTTACAAGGGTAATGGTGCTTCCTACACTAACTCTTGAAGCAACAGTGTCACCTAGTGGCCATGAAGTCAATAACAAACAATAAGATCACCTGGATAAAGGTTGCTCAGCTACATCTGTGCAGAACTGTGTTAGTAATGAATACTGACGGTAGATAATAGTCTCCATCACTTTAGATCAACTCATTTCTTTTTGCCTTATTAAAATTACTCAGATTCCACCAACACGAGGGCCTGGTACCTGCTGCCCTTCCCTCCCCTTCTGTGGCAATCTACTAAGAAAGAAACCTACTCCTGCTGTCCAGGAGTTTTGATTATGAAATCATTCAGATGGATTTTTGACTTCTAGTAGCTTCTTCTGACTCTCTTACTTCCTGAAAACTTTGGCAGAAGGGGTAACGGAAGTGGGCAAAACTTGGAATATGAAGCTTAAGGCTTTCTCAATTACCAGTTTTGAATTTTTTTTCCTTCTATTTAGGTTAGAGGTTTCTATTTTCTTTCTCAAATAGTCAAAAGGATGTAAGCTTTTCTTTTGAAAAAAGAAAGGAAACTTTCCTAAAACCTAAATTAAGATTTAAATAATCGATTGTCAGTTTTGTTTCTATATCAATTGGGGACCGGTGTCTATTCCAGATAGTTTTATTTTCCCCAGCAGAATTTTTCCTGAGAGTCTCTCAAAAAGAGGAGAGCTTTGTAACTTATAGAGTTATGCATGTAAGTAAAATTTTTTTAAAAATAATGAATAAGTCAGTTCTTGTTCCCTTCCAGAAATGTCAAGAGAAATTCAGAATCCCAAGTAGCCTCTGTGGGAAGTTTGACTCTGGCCCTATTTAATGTCCTTCTTACATGAGAATATTATGGAAGTCCCAAGCTAGCACCCCAGGGCTTAGCGGTCAGCAGAGAGTTAAATTGAATAAACTTGGCATTAAAAACAGTAATATATCAACTCAGATATGGCTTGAGAGTTATTAATCAGTGACTGTTAAAGCACTTCCTGAGTTTGTTTGTGAGAAATATATATATTTTAAACATAAATTAGGAATGAGTCCTTTTAAAGAACCACTCTTTTTTAGATATATTTTTCAAATCCCCAGACAACGATTTTCAATTACCCAGTATTTCTCTGACTCTCAGGCCTTTCACAGTTCTTTCCTCCCCCAAACTCCCCTTCACCCAAAATCTTTCATAAATATTTTACAGCTGACACTGTTTCACAATGTCCCTATACTGGTGGGAATTCTGATCTTCTCTTCTTCTCTTGATAGGAGTGAGTGAAGATATGAACATGAATAATTTATTAGAAAGGGCATACTGGAACTTCTAAAGCCCATTCTAAACATGAGCAAGAGTACATCGCCTGCCAATACTTCTTTACATCTCCTCTAAGTCTTTTCTTTGGGGTGCTCATATTTTAGGCTTTGGGGACTCAGCACTTAATGACCAGAGGTAGACAGCTTGGATGCCATCCTGCCCTGCAGAAACCTCAGGCCTCACAATGGAGCCAGAGCACTTAATCCCCCAAAGAGCTCCAACTACATAATGCACACCTGGGAAACCAGCTCGCTAGTTCATCTCAAATCTGTCTGCAGGGCATCAGTGACCACTATGGCAAGGAAAGCTGTAAGCGTAGTAACAGGAGGCTCTGCACAGTCCTATAGAACTCATTTATGAGTCATATGAGGAGAAGAACAACACCCTTGTCGTTGGCTGTACTACTTAGCTGAGCATATCTGAGAAAACCATGCAGCAACGCAATGAGAGCTTAGCGGAAAGGACACGTCAGCTCACTGAATGGGAAGACTATTTGCAGCCATGATCATTTTCCATCTGAAAACTAAAAATCTAGGATTCAGATTTTACTGTTTCATTTAAGAGCATTAAATACTCAACATTTAATTTCTCAATTATCTCATAAGTCTTAAAAAAAAATGGACCGGGTGTTTTGTGAATCTGAAAAGGAGGTATAGACAGGTGCCCTTCACTGCCAAGTCACTCTGCAACATCTTCATAGAATGTAACAGAAGTGCCACCCAATATTAACACATGCAATATATGGCTTTCTCAGTTGCCAATTTCAAAATTTTAATACATGCAAACTTTCATAATTGGTGGTAAGCAACCACTCTGTTTCCTAAGAGGACTCAAAGGGTTTCAAAAACCACAAACAAACCAGTTACTGAAGCCTTGCAGGGACCAATCTAGAAAATAATGAATTTGACCCTATGAGCAACAATCAAAAAGAAAAGTTTGTAATATAACCAATGGATTTGATTAAACCCAATTAAGTTATAGAGCTAGTGACCTCAAAATACATCCCTAAGCAATGCTCCACACCCAGAGGGATAGTAGTCTTGCTTTGCAGAGCAAGAGAAGAACAGGCATCAGAACTTTCAGAGAATTGAGGATAATACTAGTTGGAAAGAAGATAAGTATGAAAATGAATAGAAGAGTCACCACAACCAGCAATAAATCCACTCTTATTGTCCCAGTCTCTTGTATCTGACAGCTGGTCTATTCTGAATAAGCAGGTATTCCTGAAAATTCTAATTTAGAATTTGATCCTTAGGAATGTTGGAGAAGACATGTGGAAACTAGAGAGAAACATGAATGAAAAAAGGGATCTCATGGCAGGGGACCAAGGGTGAGAGAGAAGGAGGCACAGGGGAAGAAGTGGAGAATCGAGTTAACCAGATTAAGCTGTGTGCACGTGTGACTGTATCAAAATGCATTCCAAATTATGTGTAAGTATGGTGCAGCAATTAAAAAAATAAATAAACAGAAGGAAGACCCATTGAGTACAGGAAGGGGATCAAGGGAAGGGAGAAGAGGAGAAAGAGGGATAGTACTGGGGATTGAAATGGAGAAAACAATGTTGTATTCATTGATGAAGATGCAAAATGATCCAACCATTAATATAATGCACTAATTGTTTTTAAAAAATGTTTAATTACAGATTTTAAACAGGAGAAGAGAAAGCTCAAGGACAGAGGAAAGGAGAGCAGACACTCCATTCTTTGACAGGGACCAGGGCAGTTAACGTAAAGTGTCTAAAGAGTAGCACTTGTGACAGGCACAGTGGCCTGTAATCCCAGGGGCTCAGGAGGCTGAGGCAGGAGGATCTCAAGTTCAAGGCCAACCTCAGCAATTTAGTGAGGCCCTAAGCAACTCCACAAGACCCTGTCTTAAAATAAAATATAAACAACGGGCTAGGAATGTGTCTCAGTGGTTAAGCACCCCTGCGTTCAATCCTCAGTCCCCACAGCCACCACCATCACTTGTGTAGCAACAATGAAGCTAAATAGAGATACTTTACAATTCAGGCTCTGAGAACTCATGAGGAAGAAGGCACAGGCCCACTTGAGATAAAACACACCAAACTCAGCACGGGACTCAGAGCTCTGTGCTTTACAACCAATGCTGTATGATTTTTGAACAAGGTGCTTCACCCCTTCGGGTTTCAAGGACACATTTACTGAAAAGTGAGATGAGGTCAAGTTGCAAGCCACATATTCTGAGGAAGGGCTGCCTACTGTCCTTTCACACAGCCCCTGCCCTGGCCAACTCCTTCCCTGCTTTTTTCCTTCCTGTTTTCTCTTTTCCCCTCTGGGCTCAGCCTGCTTTGGATTATTGCAAAAATTGAACTAATGCATCTTAACTAGGCTAAAATAAATTACTGTTGGAGGGTCTCTTTGTCATCAGGGTCCCACAAGGATACCCAAAAAAGCACAGTTTAAATATAATCAGGCAAGCTGATAGAAGCATCTTGCAAACCCTGGGTATTCACCAGCTTGGAAATATTCCCATTCTACTTCAGTTCTCCTGATGAACATTAAGCAGCTTTCTTGGCTACAACCGTCAAGCCTTAATCTGTTGGTAATCACTGGCTTTCAGAAATGCATAGCCTTTCTTGGAATCACAGGACGAAAAGGAGCCCCAAGAGATCACTTCATCCAGTCATCAATATACTCTAAATGATTTTTTTCCTAGAAAAATCAACGTTTTGTTTAGATTGAAGCTTCATAGATATATATTATAAGTCTTCTAGGCATAGGCAGGACCTGATTCCTTTATACAATACTTAGAGCCTTGGGGATATTCTGGGAACAAGCACTAGCCCCACAAAACAGGCCCCTTTAGGATGTTTGGCAACATCGTCCATCACTAAGCCCCCCTCCTTGTCACCTACTCAGGCATTCTGGAACTCTGATTTTCAAATCAAGTCACTTTGACTTCCTTAGATGCTCCTGAAATCTAGCAAAATAGGCTCAAAAGAACTAACTATAGTATATTGTTATAATTTGTGCACGTACAAATATGTAACAATGAATTTCACTACTATGCATCATTACAATGCACCATCAACAAAAGAAAGGAAAAGAGAAAAAAAATTAAAGAACTAATTATGGAACATGTGTCCTGGAAAATTCATTAGTACGGAGCAACTGGGAATGTCTTCAGTATTGTAAGAAACGTAGCTTAGTGGAAAAGTACTTTTCTAAAAACAAATAACCCCTTTAATGAAAAGAGAAGTTTAGAAACAACAGTCAAATACCTTGTGTCTCTTCCGTAGCATATTCTCTCAGTTTCTTTAAATATCTCTCTTAGAACATAATGTATCAGAACTTGGGTTCATGACACTGACCCTCATACAAAGGAAAATACAAATGACCTATTGTGTACAGATTATTTGGTTAGAAATAAATAGCCCTTGAAAAGCATTTCATTCCGTATATATCTGTATCAGAGAGTTGAAACTTACTGACCACATACTTTAAAATGCATTTGGAGAAAACAAATGAACCTCAGATCAATTTCATTTTTTTCTTAATAAGCAACTTGATTTCTCAAAGTACTTGTCAGCTTGAAAATGTGGGATCATTTATGTTACATTTTACTCTAACAAAGTTATTCAACAAAGTGGATGAAGATTACATATAGCTAATTTTCTAAAAGATGACATAAAGCCCCAGAACTATGAGTGGGAAGTTTTCATTAGAGTAGAGGTAGCCCTTGGTAGTCAAGCCAGGCATTTCTCTGATCTTTAGTTCCTACGTGTTGGAAGAAATGAATCAAAACATGGAAAGAAGACAATGTGCATACACACACACACACACACACACACACACACACACACACACATACACACACACACACAAAATTTCCCTGCATCATACATACTTGCTTCTTGACTGGAAATCAGGAACCTAATGGCTACCGACTGGTTCCAAGTTTTCCCTTACAGTTTTAGGATTTAAAATAATTTATTCTAAGGGGCAAATCAGAACACGATGATTCAAAGTGCCAGAGTCTTAAGCCTTCAAAAAAGAAGAAAGAAAAGGAAAAGAAAGGCTTTTCATGGCAGACCCAGTCCGACCTTATGAAGTGGTCCCCTGCAGACAATGCTACTTCTGACTTTTAAACAAACGCCTCATGTATCTTTGGATCTCTCTCCACCTGTATGTCCACTGTCTGAGGCTACAGCCTATGAGGAAAAGAGTTAAGTTTTTTCCATTAGAATCCCATTCAGGACTAGTCTAAAAGAGCATTTAGGATTGTAGGAGAAATCTAAGCATAGCATTATCTAAACTACAGCAAGAAAAGCACTGCATTTTCCCACCCTACCCCCCACCTTGGAAACATAGTCAGAGGATGATGGAACAAAATAATTCATTCCTTATCAGAATCCATGCCTTTGATTATATTTCCTTTCCAAAGGCCTGCTGGACTTTTTCACCAATGCCCAGTTAGCAGCCTTATTTCCCACATTTCTAACCAATCTCATCATTTCCTTCCATATCCAGACCCTCATCTTGACTTCCTTACCTTGCTCTTGGCACTCACATCCCTCCAGATCCACAGAACACAAAGCTGACAAATATCTATGCTCCCCACATTCATTACACTATGTTTATTTTTTTTCTTGTTCATTTTCTAGGTGATTAACTTTTTTTTTCTTTTTTTTATTGGTTGTTCACAACATTACAAAGCTCTTGACATATCATATTTCATACATTAGATTGAAGTGGGTTGTTTAATCAGTTGTCTCTCTAAAATAATCTCTGAATCTCTCTCCCAAGTTCAATTCCTACTGCCATTGACTCAACTCTCATTTGGTGCATGCATGTAGACTAATGCTATGAACCCTGATCTGGTTTTTTCCTCTTTGCTTGCTCTCCCTTAACTTATTCTCCACCCTGTTACTGTTATCTTCAATCACTCTCTGTTCTTTAGTATATGTCAATTTGAATAGACTTCTAGAAGTTCAAGGTTCTCCATACATCATTTACAAGCATTGCCTGGACTCTTACTGTGGTGCCAGGTTAAATGCTTTCCATGTACTAACCCATTTATTCTCCATAATAACCCCTAGAAGGGAACTATTATTCAATGTAACAGATAGAGCAGTTACAGACAGAAGCCCAGAGAAGCTAGGAAATGTGCCTCCAGCCACACTTCCGTAACTAGAGAAGCATGAGCAGAAACCAGCAGTTCCAGTTAGGAATGAGGAACGGTGTTCCAGTTAGAAGGACTTGCATATGGCAGGTGCAATGTCTGAATAGCACAGAAGCTTCAGGTTCCAGAAGGGAAAATGACAGAGAAAATGTAGCTCAAGGAAAGAGTGACAAGAGATGAGATCTGGGTAAGAAAAGCTAAGTTCCAAAGTTCCTACAAAGAATATTAAGAAATATGGACTTTGTCTAGAATTTAACTGACAGCCATCAGATGTTTCAAAATATGCTTTGATTCACAGCAGCTTATTCATAACATAGAAGAACCCAAGATGGAGAAAGAATGGACAAACTGTATTATGGCTATCCTGTGGAATACTACTTAGCAATAAAAAGAACAAACTTGTGATATATGTAGATAAATCTTGAAAACATTAGGCTGAGTGAAAAATATTACAGAAAAAGAATCCATATCGTATGATCCCTTTATATGATATTCTAAAACAGGAAAAATCTAAGGTAGAAAATCACAGGTATGATGGGGTAGAAGTTTACTATACAGTAAGGGTTTCCAGATAAAATATAGGATTCTCAGTTAAATTTGAATTTAGGATCAACAACAAAATTTTTTTTTAGTCTAAATATGTCCCATGCATTGTTACTTGTGAAATCTATAAATTATATGGGAAAGGGATATGAGCAAATTTTCTAGGGTAGTGGTAATGCTCCACATCTTCATAAGGGGTTAGAAATACATTTGCCAGAGCTATGTAAGTTTGTGCATGGAAACATGTAAGAAGAATAAAGAAGTCAAACAACTATTAAACTCCATTTAGTGATATTCCTGTTGAAACATTAGAAGGGAAATGTACTGATGTGCTGAAAGTTACTTCAACATCAAAAGGAAGATGGATCCATGACTGAATAGAGGAATGGAGTGATACACAAAAAGTGAGAAGCACAAGGTACAAAATCTTTCCAACTTTTCTGTAGATTTGAGAAATTTTATAATAAAAGGAAAGGAAAAATACCTTCCCTGCCCTCTTAGAGTTATATATTGTAACAGAGGATAATCGACAACAAATAAAACTATTAAGTAAATTATACATTGAAATAGAAGATGATGAGGGTTGCAAGAAACCAAAGGGACATCTGTGCATACTGGGGTGGGACTCACCATTTTAAATAGGGTGTCGTGGGGGACTTCCTGAAGAAGGTTGGGAAAGTAGCCTGAAGCCCAGGGGATGAGTAAGCCAGGTGAGGAAAGGAGATGTGAGAATATCACAACATCACATTGCATCCCCTGCATGTGTGCAATTAGCATGTGTCAACTAAAATTTAAAACAAGAAAGAAAAAGGTTGTTGGGAAATGTCAGGTTTTGAGCAGAAAAGAGCTTGATCTGACTGATCTTAAAGGAATCCTTCTCTCGTCAGGGTCTAGGGAAGATGATAGCTCATCCATTCTGAGTTCAGATAATGTCTTCCTTGTGGTAGGTATCAATAAATATTTGTTGGATGAGCAATTATAAGCATAAAATGAAAGTCTTACAGTGGAATATAGATATTCTTGTACGTGCTTTCTTTTTCAAACCAGAATCATTTACTTGACAGAGGCATTTTAATTGAGCATTTTGAAAATGTGGCAAATGCACTCTTTGGTCCTCTTAATGGAAAGATAAAATAATAAGCCACGTATAGCCCCTGATCTCTTCAGTTACAACAAAGAAACTGCAGGCTTTTGTTATCATTGAAGTGACTAGGAGAGTGATGGCCACCATCGAGGTCCCCCTCTCACCAATACACTCACCTTCTTCCCCTCTCCAAGAATTATCAACCAACTTAAGGGAATAAAAGGTTGTGATTTCCCATTAGGTGGCCCTTGCGAAACTTCTGCTCCATGGAGCCCATGTCTGGTGCTTTATGCCTGCAACACATGACCCAGGCTAACCTTCAGCATGAGTCCACAGTGATGCTGACTTGCCTGGCCCCATTCTCTCCTCTTGAGACTCCCAGCCTTGTCTTTGAGATCTCTCATTTCCCTTCGATAGTCTGACTCTATGAGATTATAGATCCTTTTGCTTTCCCACTTAAATATATTCTAGGTAGCCTTGCTCTTTTAATATTTACAGCTCATTCATTCACCTACCACCAGCTCCTAAGTTTACATGCGATAAACCACCTTCACTTACTCCAGCCCTGCACACTGGACACCCTGGACTTCCTTCCCCTCAGGTGACTACTCAGGTTCCTCAGGACACCACATTAGTGCGAAAAGGACTATTCAGATGTCCCATCATAATCCCAGTGTGCCTGGCCACTCTCTGAGTCTCAAGGTTACCTTTGAACCTCTGGTTAGGAGCTTTCATGCAATTTGGAACCCTGTTGCCTGCAGAAGGCTCCCAAAGTTCCAATAATGGATTTGCAAATTAAGCTGCCCTAGAACTTTCTGTGCCAGGAGACAAAACAATTCTTCAGCAAGAGCAAGTGCTGACTTCCAGCCATTTGTATTATTTACTACTGAGGCCAGAAAACAACCCAAACAACAAAACTTTGGTATTTTTAGATGTTTTATCAAGTGAAAAAAAAAAGAGTTTACTACCTTCATTTAAAACTTTTACAATTTTGAGTGAAGTATACATTAATAAATATTGATAAGTTAATATGAATATAAAATGTGCATTAAAAGTTTTTTAACATAAAAGACAAAAAAAGCAAATATCCTTATTTACTTATTGCTTAGATTATAGAAAAGTTGTATCAGTTCTTTAGCCACATCAATTGAATCGTTTCCATCTGGATTCAATTAATAACATTCTGAAAGAGTGCTAGAAATTTTGAGCAACTAGCTGGAAAAAAATGTCTTGGATTATGTATACAAAGGAGATACATAAACATAGAGATTTAGAAACCACGTTTGAATTATGAATTCTGGGGACATAAACAGAATTCATTAATGATTCTAAAATAAGAGTCTTCTATTTGAAACTACTTTCCCATGGGTGATAAGAATTTATAACAAACAGTAAGAGACATGAGTTTCTCATTTTTTATTCTCCTTATGAGGCAAACATGAGTGAAAATGAAAATTCCCAAGAGTACTCATGGGAGTGACAAACAAGGAGAAAAGAACTGAATGTAGATAATTCACAAAAAGTTAATGCCCCAGTTGCTTCAATTTCCTCTAAATAAAGGTTGGTTGTAATTGTTGGATAATAAAAATATTTTGTTTCAGATGTGACAGCAGCATTTCAAATGGGTTATGGTTTCACATTCACATGGAGTAAGAGATTAAGTTTCTGATTTAATTTATCAATGATTCAAGATATGGGATGTCCCTATAGGGCAAAGGCAAATGCATCCTTCTTTAGTGTGGTTCCCATGGCAACACTTGATACTGACCATGCAGCCAGCAACACTAAATTTCCTGACATCAGAATCATGGTTATTCTTTAGCACACTTTTGGTTATTTGATGCTTTCTGATATCATCCTAACCTTTTAGGCTTTCAATTACCCAACTGGCTTTATTACAGAAACTCGAAATCTCTGATCAAATATTGCCCTATCAGACCTAAACCACCCTACATAAAAAAGATTCCCATCATTCTCTATCTCTTGAATCTTATTTTATTTCTCTTCAAAATATTTATCACCCTATTATTTGTCTATTGTTTATCATTCACCTCCATCCATTAGCAAAGCAAACTCTATGAGAGCTGGGCCCCTTGGTCTTCTTCATTGTTATATCTTTACAACAAAGAATGGTGCCTGGTAGATAGCCCCTCGATAAATATTGCCTAATAAATAAATAAATGGAAAAATAACAACTTAGTAGAAGAGACTCTGTTCTATTTTGGATAGTTTAGAATGAGGAGCTTAGAAACATGGGTCAAAAACAGAGGAGGATATTGAAGAGATGCTAACTCAGATGATCAACGATACTGAATAAAAATGGTGGGGGTAGATGAATTCATTCACTAAAGAAACAGTGAGAAGAAAATGAGTAGAGAATCTCATAGAACGCCAGTTTTTAAAAGTAAGGTACAAAAGAGAAGTGAGGAGGAGGAGGAATGAAACTTAGGCACACAGGTTTTTTTGTTTGTTTGTTTTTTGTTTTTTGTTTTTTAGGCACACAGTTTTAAGGAGGCCACTGGTCAATGGTGCCCAAACCTGCAATGAGTATCAGCTATATAAGAGCAGGTAGCTAGGAAGGAACACATGATGACCTATGAAACGCCAGTTGGAGTGAAATGCTGAATCAGAATCCAGGTTGCTGTACCATCAGAGATAAAGAAAACCAGGATAGAAAGGGAGCAAGCCAAGATCCTCTGTCACATCACTGGAGCTTCAAGGAAATATTTGTTGAATAAATTATACATAGATAGATAAATAGATAGAATTTCTCTTCAGAACCCAAATGGCACATAACTTGTGACTGAAGTCAAGGGATTTATATGGTAAACAAAACATTTTTTTAACAGCACAGGTTGTATTAAGGTATTTCCCTAATCAAAATCAATTTACTGAGCAGCTTTTCCTCAATGAGCACAAAGTGTATTTCTACAACTTATTATTAATGAGCTCCTAAGCCTTTCATTTTTATTCTAATTTTTTATTTTTGTTTAAAATACATTCTTGGGTAATGGAGTGGGGCCTGAACCTTGCTCTTTGGAATGGGGAGCCTCTCTGCTGTACACAATGGATTTAGCTTCCCAGTTATGCCAGAGGCAACTCTAATGCGTAAAGGAGCATGCCCTAAAGTGAACTCACAAAGACCTAGCTGTGAAGGCAACATGATAATAAATGCATGGAAGAAGAGACTGTGCTTTCCGCTAGAAGGACCAAAAAATAATTACATGGAGAAATATATTTCCAGTGAAGTTTAAATAGAAAATTATGATTAAATTTCTTGCTTTTCTGAATACACAGCAAAGCAGACTAAACTGTGGTTCTCAAACTAGAGCACACAAAGAAATCACCCAGAGGGCTGTTGAAACAGAGATTGCTGGGCCACACTCCCAGAGTTTCTGATTCAGTATTTCTAGGGTGGAGCCAAATAATTTGCATTTGTAACAAGTTCCCAAGTGTTGTGTATGGTGCTAGAAAAAAAAAAAAAAAACATTCCCAAGAACCACTGGTCTATGCAAAATATACCATGCATTTGTGTAATTTCTTTTCCTAGTTCTATGTTGCCCCTCAAAGAAAGCACTACTTCCCTGACTTTCTTAAGTTTTTCTTGTTGAAAAAATTTTTTTTAAAAAAATTGAAACTTGGGCTGGAGGTGTGGCTCAAGCAGTAGCGCGCTTGCCTGGCAGGCGTGCGGCCTGGGTTCGATCCTCAGCACCACATACCAACAAAGATGTTGTGTCCACCGAAAACTAAAAAATAAATAAATATTAAAAATTCTCTCTCTCTCTCTCTCTCTCTCTCTCTTTTAAAAAAAATAAATAAAAAAAATAAAAATTGAAACTTTATAAACAGTAATAAAGTGGTGTTAGGAATTAGCTTATCTGAGATCCAGCCTTTCACCCATTTTAGGGCAGAATGAAAGTTTGAACTTAATTCAATAGATGTTGGCACCTCAAATGAAATCATACTAACATAATACAAGTATCCAGCAATAAAAAGCGGTCTTTCAATTGCAATCTTTCAATTGCAAAACATTCATCACATAAACACTTCTCCCCATCAAAGTCTCTTCATACTTTTCTAGAAAAGGAGTGTTGGTGGTCATAAAGTGACAGGAAAAAAAAAAAACTCTGTGCCACACAGATCTTTTCCAATTTTTATTCATTCGTTTTATTTTTTTGAGCCCAAGAGGAAAAAAAAATAGCACACCTAAGAAGGTAAACAATCTAAAAGTATAATACTTAAATTGAGATCTTTGTAATTGAATTATTTGTCTTCCTTTGATTAATATATTGATAAAGAGACCAGGTGCATCCTAGGTAGGCATTAACGCCAGTGTGCAGAGCTGATAGAGCTGTCTAGCGAGGCTCTGAAAGAGCGTCTCACCTGCTCTACATATGAGCAATTCCAAAGAGGTTAGGGTCACGCCGATTTAAACATTTGTAAGAACAAATTAATACCTGGACAGGTACCAGCTGTAGATTTCTGCTTATCTTCCAGTTCTAAAAAAGTAAAGATTAAAAATTAAATTAAAGCAGGGTCCAATAAATATTTTTGATTATAATAACTATTCACTCAAAGGTTTCAGAACATTGACTTCTAAAGGACACACTCTTCTTTTATGCTTGATTTGCTCTTTTCCCAACACAAATAAACAAACTTAACTAGATAAGAAATGCATACTCAATATCAAACAAAATTCAAATGATAAAGGATTATATGTGCTTTTATCCAAATTTTAGCACACAGTTCAACCATAAAGTGCTTGGTTGAAGGTGAAAATAGTACATAAACCTGACTCCTGTTGGACAGGGGCATTAAATTGTCAGTCAGCAAAACACTGGTTGAACTTTCCTCTGGGCATCTCAGTTTTGCCTATCCAGCAGCCATTTCCTATGGAAATTAACTTTCCTAATATTCTTTGTTCGCTATCTACAATGTTCATTAAGAAGTTCACTGGCTGGATTTCCAGCAAATTATTCAATGCATGACTTAAAATTTAACACTTCAACAACTTCTGTTCTTACTTCTCATTGTACAAAATAGGTAGTCAAAATCCTGCCATCCTGAATACTCAGAAAATATCCTGAATACTCATGTTCCAAAGAATCATAACAAAACCCTGGGTTTGATCCTCAGCACTGCCAAAAAGAAAAAGAAGAAGAAATATTCACAACTTCAAAGGCTTACCATTTGTATGCTTTGTAACCAATTTCTGGAGTCAACATAGTTCTCAGTAAATGGATTCAAAACAGAGACATAAAACCAGCACTTTAGTCACTTAACAATGCTCTCTTATGTTGCTTTACCATGAAACAATTTGGCCAATATCACAAACCACAAAGAAAGATGTGATTACTGTTCTATCTGCTCTTCCGCAAAAGAACTTTGAGATCCTATTTAGAGGCTTGAACACCATGTACACACAGTTATTAACCCACACTTGAGGGAATAACAGCCTCCTTAATACGGGTGACCTGTCACGGAGGGGGGCCAAAGACATAGGTCACATAACCTTCGCACCCACCTCAAACAAGGACTGTGAAGCACTATCTTAACCACAAAATATTTTGGGTGAAGGTAAAAAGAATATCTACAATCCTGACTTATTCCTACAAGGATGTTAAGCTGATCAGTTAGCAAACATTTCCTGAACTCCCCAGTGAGCATCATGGTTTTGTCTGCTTAGTGCCCATTTCCCATTCTAATGGCACAAAAGGCCACTTTTCCCACTAGAGAACCATTCCTCTTCCAATCTCAGTTCCTGTGATGGAGAGCACCAAGGCCTCAGATCATATACCTCCTGATTCAAGAAATGACCTCATAACTCAGATTCAGCTAATGACCAAGCACTTCCTTCTGACAACCTTGATAGCCTTGGTAATCACATGATCCAATAATGCCGAGGAGTAACAACATTAGGACTTTTTTCTAGATCTATTGAGAGAGGAAAGCTCTCTTTCTATTTCATAGGGTACAATTTAGGGAGCTCCTACCTAAAACTGAAGCAAAGACAAAAGAAAGCAGAGACAATAAGTAGAAAAGGACAGATACATTTGGAAACCTGGTCTAGCGATGGCTAAGTATTCAGCCCGACCAACCCCTGGCCTTCATTAGTTGAGTTAATGTGTGAATTAAGGTTTTTTTTTAACATTCAACCAAGAGTCCTAATCAATTATAAGTAACCTAAAATCTGCATGATATTGGGCAAAGTGCCATAAATACAAAAATATGCAGCAAACAATCCCTCCCTCCAAGGACCTTTTTAGCAGTTGGAAAGACAAGAACTAAACACAATAAATAACTAGAAACATATGGCTAGTTCTATAGTGATAAGTTCTGTATGAATGCAGAGAAGGGAGACATTACCATAAACTGCAACTATGTAAGATTCCATAATATTAAAAAAAGGCAAGCTGGGTTTGGAAGGAAGATGACTAGATGTGGCTGCCTGTAGAGGAGGCCAGAGGACATTTTTTTTTTAATTGTAAACTTGAAAGCAGAAATTCAAGAATGCACGTTAAGAGTAGTGGGGAAATAACACAGTACAAATGATAACTAAACCAGAAAAGATTAAATCAGGGGATATCAACAATAAATATAGGAGTAAAAAGAACTTAAAAGTATTTTTGCAATGAGAGACATATTATAATAGTTTGAATGTACTCTAAATGAGATAATATTGATTACTTAACTATAATTGGTAAGTGTTGAAATTGTGCTTGGAGAACAAATGGCAAAAAATCAAAACGGAATGTAGTCTTTCTCCTTCCAGATAGTAGGCAGTCCTCTCATCCAACAGCTCTTCCTGCCCACTTCTGAAACTTATCTCAGCTGGAACGATGGGACTATCGAAAATAAACCATGCCACATCAATCTTACTCAGCTCCCATTTAAGACATCAGAACCAACAACAGAGCCGTGAACGAAGAGGAGCAGTTTAGAGAAAGAAGCAAAAATAAACCATGGGAGTAAGTGGGGCCATACTGTTATCCAATGTGCTTGGTCCCAGTTTCTTCATGAGATGAAAAGTTTATAATAGAAAGTATTAAAGGCATTTTCTATTTCCACTGTGGTTTTAGCCATCTCCCTTGTGTCATTTAGAAATTACATGGGCAGAGTTTGGGTTGGCTCTTGTTGCAAGCAGGAATGTAAAGTGTCTGTGCCCTCTTTTCCTCTTCTGGGGAGGATTATGATTTAGTTAATTGAATAAAATGTTTTGTTTAGATTTTTAGGAATTTGTTTTGTGCAAGGCCGTTATCACTTTTGTAGTGAATGTGTAACTTTGCTGGTTATTATTCTCTAAATTAATAACTTTTGTTTGTAATATAGTATTTCTCAGGGCTATGGACTGTTTCCTGGGAATTTTGCTGAGTAAAAAGGATTTGACGTGACTTCTGGAAATACACTTTTCCATCTAGATTCATCATCCTCAGTAAGTTTGCACGAGAAAAATTCTCTAATACTTCACTTTCATATGCTGAAATTTCTATTTTCACTTGTGGTTTGGTCTCCATTGTTTCTACTGGTACAATGTATGTTCATTTGAAATGAGCATGTTACAAAGGAAAAATGACACACTCTGTGGAGGACCACTCTTCACAAACCTCATTTAACAAATCCTCCAGACTGTCAAAGATAGTTACTACATTGTTGTTTACAAACAGAAATTAAAACACCGAGCAAAATATCCTTTTTGTCAAGCCAAAGACAGAGAAGAGAAAAAGAGATTATAGACATGCTTTTGTTTTGAAAGGATATCATTTAGTAAAAAAGCTTTAAAAAGTGAAATGCTATACTTAAATTTAATTTCTCACTCTTCAACTATTTTTATTATTTCCTAAGGCAAATAAACTCAATTATATCCCCCTTCTTCCTTCAGGGAAAAAGTAGTTTTCCACTCTAAATTTAAATATGCATGTTTTCTAAGTTTTATGTTTGTTGAATGGGTAGAATTGGGATATTTTTAAGTCGTTCAACATATGGCTCAATGACAATGACTTCCATATTTTAAATGTTGATAAATTAAAAATTATTGAAATATATATTTATAGCACACAGTATAAAGTTCAGATAAGGTTTCAATATTATGTGAAGCACAAGAAATAGAACAAAGAATAAAATAATTTCCTGTTTCCTCAGGAAAAGATACCATGGTAGATGAAACAATACCCCCATCCTAACCCTTACAAAGATAGCGACACCCTAATTCACAGAACCTATGTATATGCATATCACATTACATGGCAAAAAAGAGTTTTGCAGGTATGAATAAGTTAATGACCTTAAGCTAGGTAGGTTATCCTGAATTACCCAGGTGGGCCCTAAGTAATCATAATCATTGTTAAAAGTGGAAGAAGGAGACAGAAGAAAAGGTTCAAGTGATATGATATGAGAAGGGCCAGATCTACCAAGACTGGCTTTGAAGATGGAGGAAGACCATGCATTAGGGAATGTGGGCAACTCTAGAAGCTGTAGAGTACAAGACAGTGGATTCTCTTCCATAGTTTCCAGAAGCCAACTCAGCCTGTAATGCCTGTTATCCCAGTGAGACTCATATTGGATTCCTGACCCACTGGACCACAAGACAATGAATATCTTCTGTTAAGTCCCAAGTTCAGGGCAATTTGTTACAGCATGAATAGAAAACTTAACAGTGGTCTCACATTCCAGATTAGCAGGACTTGTTACAAAGGAAGAATGACACTCTCTCCTTGAAGGACCAGGCCTGAGGAAGGCAGTCTCTCTCCCTCTATGGAGTCAGGCACCTGCAATCTACAAAAGACTTTGGTCTATTCCATTCATTGTCCAGATGAGGAAACAAGTTCAGGTACAGCAAGAAAGTAGGTGACCTACCTTAGGCCTCATGGTTCAAGATACAGACCAGACTAGAATCCAAGTTCGCAAGATTGTGTTAATCATAGCTTGTCCCTAGCCCTTTCACTAATGAATGGTTGTGATTAGTGGACTGATACTGCAGAACAGATTGATAGCATTACCAGTTGTAGGAAAGTGCATGCTTTCAGATAATGTCCAAGAGAAGCATATTGCTCTACTCTTCCTGTTTCAGGTTGATGATTACACATGTTCACTTGAATCATCCAGCATCACTTGAAACTCCTCACTGATCTTCTTCACCCCCCGTCAGAGGTGGCACATTCTGTCCTTTCCTTTTTTGTGGTATCTCCCTTCAGTGCACCTACTGCTATATCTTTTTCCTACTATAAGACGGCCATTCTAACTTTTCTTTAGTTCCTCTTCAACCTCCAAGCACACTATTGCCAAATGACTAAAAAACTCTAATTTTTTTTTTTTATATCATGGACTTGCAGCCACACATTCAGTAGATGCCACTCAAAATTGGGTCAATTTCAAACATCTTAGTCTATCCTATAACAGGCTTATAGATTTTTACCTCTTTTTTAAAATTCTGTCTCTTCTTCCCACTTCTGTACACAAATCAGTTTTATTGATTCACTGCCCTGGGAACATGATCTATTCTCCTCCATGCTGCCCTCCTCTCCTAACAGGTCCTCTCGGCTTCCTTCTCCATCTATCTAAATTCTGCCTCTTTAAAGGTCTGGTGTAAGTCACCACAGTTTTCTGGGTACTTCCCAAGCCAGAGAACCTGCAGCAATCTCCTATTCCACTGGGAAGCCCTAAAGCAATTGGTCTTTACTACTTGTTTAGCAGTTAGCTTTGACTGAAAATGTCTTTTACTTTTTTAGAGCTTAAACTCAAAATTTTAAACCACTAGGGACTGAGTAGGTCCTCTACTTACTTACACCCAGAGTTTCCTGCTTAAAGTAGGCCCTCAGGTATTTATGGAGTAACTAAAAATAATTTCTTAAATCCAAGATGGAGATTCAGAATGACAATTCCTCTGAGTCTTCAATGACAGTGCAGGCAAAGAGCACTACTCTGTGGTTAACTCCTCTATTTAGGAAGGGTTGCCATACATTCAGATACACACAGGACAGCCTGGTTTCTTGATAGTTTTCCAGCTACTGATAATGTTCACTTCCACTCTCAAGAGCATCTTGGCTTACATGACAAATTCCATGGTCATTCTACCCTTAGAGCATTTTGGACTGTGGTAAAAGCAGAAATTAGGAAAAAAAAAATCCTACCCATGTCCAAGCCATCTAGGAAGCTAAGTGGAATTCTCTCTTCTACAGACTGGTCCTGCTCGCCGCTACTATCCCCTGCAAAATCAGTGACCTTTGAATTTCACATGGGAGGTTCAACATTTTGGTGATGCACAGCTTCAGATAAATGTACTTGAGTTGGATACATTTTTAAGATTCTTTAGGAGAAAAGAATCGTAGATGCTGCATATAACTATGACTCTATCCAGCAGTTTAAGAACAAAAGGGAGAGATTTCTAAAGGGAAAAGAGGATTCAGGGAGTTCTTATAAGAATAGAAGTAATCAAAACACAGTGTGTGAGTGCATTTATACTATAATTGTCTTTTGCTATTTTCTGAATAAAATAAAGAGAGTACAATACCGTTTCAATTTTTCTGAACAATAAATACATATTACTTTCACAACCATTTAGTATTCGAAATGGGATGCCTTCTGATCTTCTTAGTGTCTAATGTACATTAAATTGACTAACTGCTGCATAAATGTTTTAAAACCTACATTCATTTTCACAGTTGACTGGTTGAAATGATCAGTTTCATAAATGAATGTCAGTGGTATCTTAACAGTAATAACTTTTTACTGCAAAGTAAGATTTTACTCTATAAGTAATGAGTAAAATTATTAAATGTAATCTTATATTATGTTTCATTACTGGCAGTTTGTCATAAAAAAGGGATTAAGGTTACAGATTTCATAAAGTAGATGAGCGTTTTCACTCATTTGTAGTGAGATCTATTCAGTCTAATCTCTTTTGAGGGTAGTTTTAATTACATTACATCATACAATACAGGGTTGAGAGTTCATGTCCAAACTGTTCCCTCCCTAAACTCTTCAACTTTAAAGGAATCTGGGGAAATGTTAAGTTCAACTAATGAAAAACTATAAGAAATGAAAACTATCAAATGCATATCTTGGGCACAGAAACACTCAAGTGTTTGGAAAGGATTTTATGAAACTATTTAGATTACTAGTCCAAATGTGGCCCAAGTTAGTAGTAACTAAAAAGGATTAATTTTTGTTGCTGTTTTAAAGATTTATAACCTTAGTAGTTAATACTGAAATACCAATTACATTAGAATTATTGATAATTCTTTAATTGCTAAGGGCTAAAAGCTCAGACGGCAGGATTCAAACATTTAGAAAAAGACAACAGCTTCCAGATGAATTATAGTAGAGATTAATATTGGAGACAGAGTGTCATTTTTTACCCTCTGTTTTCCAATCATCATGCTACTATTTCCGAAAGCAAGCATGGCATAATCTCACATTCACCTGAATATAAGACATTGCAATTGATATCTGGTTGTTTCAGTGTTTTATGTCAAGAATTAGTGCCCATCTATCACCCAGGGTTCTCCCTTCTTTGAATGCAAGCACTGTTATCAAAACATTCTGTAAGGCACAAAAGGACAGACAGTGAGACACTGAGATCTATCAAGTGGATTCTCTCTTCATGATAAAGTCTTTACTGTAAAGATCAGCATTCTCTATGTTTAGTTCCTGAAGGGATAATCAGAAGTTGATTTTTTTTTCTTAAGGGAGGCTTCTAGACAAACTAATGTTTGTATAATTCCTATCTTCTCAAGTAGAAAAGCAGCATAAAACCCTAAAGATATATAAAAGTGACTATTTACCAACATGATGGTTAATTGATTATCATCCCCAGGTATTTTATGCATGTTTTCATTCTGTAAACAAAGAACTAAGCATAACAAATGTATGTTTCAATTGCTGCTCACCTGGTAATAAATAATCAAGTCTCTTTAAAATTTTAATAATTTTAAATACCCTTAAATTTGCTTGTAATGATTAGTAAGTTCTGTTGTTTGATAGATTTAATACTATATACTTATTCTTGTTTCTTTGTCATACTTTTGCACTATCATATACTATTACTAGTTTACCTTTTTAAATTTTAATAGATTTAGAAAGAATGGTTGTTTCAAAGCAAAATAATTTTCCTTTTCAAAATATTTTTCTCATAATCTTCTTACACTCTACTGCCTTTTGTCTACCAACTTATCTAGCCATATAAGTCTAGATTTTGAGTTCTTCACAAATGAAGATATTATTTTGTTTTTTATGGCTTCTATTACTGCTAAGAAAAATTTACTTTCAGTCTACTGTAATTTCTTTATAGATGATCTATATATTTTCCAAAACATTTTGTCCTTAGCTCTTAATAGTCTATCTTTGTTGTGTACAATTTTACCAAAATGTGCTTACATATGGATTTGTGCTTATTTATTCTACCTGACATTCAACATGATTTTTCAATCTGAGAGATTATATCTTTCTTCAATATTTTCTGCCATTAACTATAATCTACACCTAGATGTCTGACTTATTTAATTTAACTACCCTGTTTTTAAACCATGCTATATTCCCCATGCACTCTGTTTCTGTTTTTATAGTGCCTTCAGACACATTTAACTGATTAAAAAAATAATTCTAACTTCTCTTTTAATTTATAAAATTAATTAATTAATTAATTTATTTATTTATTTATTATTGAATATCAAATCTCTTTATTCTTTTATTTCCTTTCTTCCCTCTTTGTTGTTTCTTCAGTGATAAATAATGTTTACCGCTTTGTGTGTGTAAAGTCTTGTAACAAAATTCTTCCATCTATCTTTTCCAACCTATATACCAGTGGTTGTATGTTCCATTCCAGAAATCAGTAGAAGAAAATCTTTATCTCTCTTTTATATGATGGTCTTTCAACTGAATGAAGGTAGCTACTAGAAATAACTATATCACCATGAATCAATAAATTTATTTGCATACTCTCCTGTGGTTCAAAATAAAAATGTGCACATATAGTGCAGCAAAAAGAAATCTGAAGGTGATATTATAAGGAACTACATAAGCTGAAGTCCTAAGTCTATTATTTGATAGATTTGAAACTTGTTAAAAAAAAAACTACTAGACTTTGCTTAGCCTTAGTTTTCTCATCTATGACTGGAGACAATGAAAACCACATCAAAAAGTTAATATGAGGATGGGGAACTCAAGTTACTCAAATATTACCTCTAGAGGAAAATTTCCTTTAAACTTCCTATATAGATACTCATTGTCTGTGATTCCATAGCATGGAGGTATAATGCTTTCTGATAATGCTTATAACATTGCATTTAAAATAAATAGTCTGTGATCTGCACAGTGGAGCAGATTGTGTCGGGGATCTGAAGATCCCAACACAGCACCCTGAAAACAGTAAGCACCCAATAAAGGTATTAAAACAAACAAACAATAAAACAGTAAAATCATTTGTAAATTGAAAAGCACTACCACTGGCCATTTTCTAGCTATATAAAAACTTTCAAATCTCCTCTTTAGCATATTCAATTCCCTAATGTGGTGGAATACACAAAGTTCATTCAGTGGTCACCAAATTCTAGCTCTATTAATTTCTAAATGTATCAAGACACAATCAAAATATTAAAATCTTACCGAACTGGTGGTATATAAAACACACTGATTTCAAGCTCCACCTTGTGCTAGCTCCTTCCACAGCCTAAACTCATGCACATATGCCCAGCACCTCAAAGTATTTTTCTCACCATCCAGGAAACACACTGTAGCTCTCTTGCTACATGGAGATTACTCAAGACTTGTTAACCTTCTGGCTTCTGGTTAACACAGCCTGCTTCCAACCCTGCCACTTAGTGACACAAAGGACACCATGGTCCTCCTCCAATTTTCCATCATTTTTTTCTCTCATCTTGGCATATTTATAATAATTGCATGTTTGAGTCCATATTGAAGTAAAGAAGGGACCAGATTTTCTCATGTTCAAAGCATAATGTGGAAGTGTTTGAAAGAGGACCAGCAATGGGACTTAAATGTCAGAACAAGACAACACAGGGAATCTGATGGATAGACATCAATGAAGCAGACACCATCATGGAGCAATGACCATATTCAAGGTCTAGATAGGATGATCATATACCTCAGGGGATGCCCACATATAACAAAGGACATTGGCAGAACATTCTGCTCCCACATCCTAATGCCATGAAACTATTTAAGAGGTCCAAAAGATGGATAGTACAGGAAGAAAGGGAGGGGAAGGAAATTTTAAATGATCAAGATTAAACCTGAAATAACTAACAACATCCTAAAATCAGCACATAAGCTAGGAATTGACTAGAATAAATTTTCCAGTAGAATAGGAACCCAAATAGAAGAAGAAAAACAAAGTTCTATTTCTTACACATCTGCATTTTAAAGTTGTACAATTAGTGCACTCTCTACTAGATTTTTTTCCTTCTATCCTTGTGTTTTCTTTCTTGTTCTCCTTTGCTAATTCTACATTCTTCCCACATTTTAAAAATCACTGTCTTCAAGGGTTCTTTCTCCGCATTGGGTAAATCTCCTTGGGCAATCTTCATTTCCATGGCTTCAATAAATGGTATGCTTACATAAAACAATTCTGTAATTCACATCACCAGATCAAATTTCTTTTTGTCAAACAAACATTTCTTTTTTCTATAGCACTTACAACTATCCAGGTAGCTTTTATAGACTAAAACTACACCCAAAAATCAATATGTTGAAGTCTTATCCCCCAGTAGTTCTCAAAGTGACTGTATTTGGAGATAGGATCTTTAATGTGATAATTAGGTTAAAATTAAGTCAATTATTGGGGGTTCTCATCAAATATTATGAATATCCTTATGAGAATAGTAAATTTGGACATATACATGCACAGAAGGAAGACCATGTCAAAACAAGGGAAAAATCAGCCCTCTACAAGTGAAGGAGAAAGCCCACCAAAGAAGTCAAGCTTCTGACACCTTGGCCTTGAATTTTTAGACATCAGAATTCTGAGAAAATAAATTTCTGTTTCGAAGGCCCCAAATCTGTCGTAGTCTATAGGGGTATCCCTAGCAAACTATGTAATAGCTTTCAAAAGTAAGTTCCAACTTGACATACAAGAGCCCTCTCCCTCACTCCACTTGTGTTTCCAATCTCATTCCCCACATGTCACCTTCAGGGAGTTCTAGTACTCCTTGTACAATTTACCTGTACAAGATTAGCTTTGCACAGGCAGCTGCCTCATCCAAAATGACTGTGTACTGGTCCATGATCTACTCTAATGCTCCCTATTCTTCAAAGCACATTTCCAAGAGATGCTTTTAAAATAAGTTTAAACCTTTATTATCTATCCTCCTTATACCATATATAATCACTGCAGTAGGCCTCAGGTATAAATCAAGGAATATCCGATTTAGTTGAGGTGCCTTCTTCTCATAGCACCCTGTGTACCTCCATATCAACTTATTACAAGAATGTCATAGGGGCTGGGGATGTGGCTCAAGCGGTAGCATGCTCGCCTGGCACGCATGCGGCCCGGGTTCGATCCTCAGCACCACATACCAACAAAGATGTTGTGTCCGCTGAAAACTAAAAAATAAATATTAAAAAATTATCTCTCTCTCTCACTCACTCTCTCTTTAAAAAAAATGTCATAAATCCTTTCTTGTTGAAAGCCTTTGATTTAAAAAAAATAACTCCCCTTATTAAGCATCTACTGTGTTACCATTATTAGGCACCTGCTATGCTAAGTATCATCTATGCATCACCTCACATATCCCTCACCACAACCCTGTGAGGTGGACACTATTATTATTGTCATTTGACAGTTGAAGAAGGTTTGCCTCAAAGAGAAAATTAAGCTTTCACTGCTAGCAAGCACTGGGGATGTTCTTCAAGCCTAAATTGTCAGAGTCCAATCACTTTATTCTAATTCCACTTCTCATAGGAACGTGTGAATTTCTCAATGGCCAGGGTTCTGCATTCCCTTCTGCCTGTGAAAGAACCTGATTCATAATAGGAAAAAATAAATGAGTTTTAGTGGATAAATAAATAATGACAGGAAACTATTCAACATAAATATCTTACATTTGGTTGAAGTAGATGAGGAATGATTGGGTTATAAACCTCTGAAAGATGACCCAGGACATCTGCTTGAGAACAAAAAGTCATACACCTGAATTTCCTCCTTAGAGTTTTTTACCTGGTAGCTTTGAGAAGTTGAAAAAATTATTTGACTTCTCTGTGCTTGGAATTTCTCATTAGGGTCCTGGGTTGTTTTGGACATTAATTAAGGTATTTTAGGAGACGTGTTCAACACAGCATCAGACATACACGTGGTGCCAACTAAGTGTTAGCTGACATTATTTTTATTAGGTTGCAATTTCTGCAAAAGAGATTTAAAATGAGACTAGCAATTCATCAGATGACTTTGAGATGGAATCTGTCAGAATAGAAATGAATAGGGCAACTTGTCCAAGGTGTTCATCACAGGTCCAGCGGAAAGCAGGGTTTGGGGCAACTTTTGCCAAGTAATCTGACCTGTTGTAATCATTCAACGACTCTTGACTACAACAATCCATTCCAGATGGTAATGTGAACAATTCACAGATAAGTTACACATGTGCTCAAGATTACATATTTACTCCCATCTTGTGGACTAACACATTCATTTCTATCTTTACTTTCTCACTGATGCTCTCTCTTTGCTCTTGCTGTTTAATTCCAGCTAGTTTTAAATTTCTCCTAACCCATTATTTCAATGTTCTCTTTGGCGACATGGTTTGTTCTGGGTCCAGGTTTTTTTGAAACCTTGACATTAGCCCTCACTAGTAGCAGGTCTGCCAGATTGTGGGCTATGCTGCATTTGATGGAATATATTAATAACCTAATAAAAAGAAAAAGAGGAGCTGGTATTCAAATCCATATTTTCTGATTCTAGTAGAAACCAAACATGTACCAGGCTGTGTGTGAAGTTTTCTACAAATGATGAAGGGAACCAAAGCAGTCCTTGAATTCCTGGTACTTACATTCATGGTAAAGAAAGTCCTTGAACACCAATGAAATAAATGAATTCAAATTTTTCTAAGTGCCATGAAGATATTTCCATAGCAAGAGCATCAAAGTGTTAAAGGACTAGACAATTGAAATGGCAGTTTCTTATTCAAAAAGAACTTCTATAGGCATAGAATCACTAAAATAGAGCCCTATATACATGTTGCTGGGTTGAGGATGCTTTCTTTGATTAAATGTTTCTTTTTTTAAATTCGTTTTCTTAAGTTCAAGTAGATCTGCCTAGTACAGACATGATTTTTCATGAGTGGATTAACAGTGGGGAAAATTAGCCTTCCATTTAGGCTCCCAATTCCTCAAGAAAGTATTTTGCAAATCTCTTGCCAATGTGCATTATGGTGATGGTACAAATTTCTTAGAAATGGTTTATATGAGGAATGAGACCCATATACTTTCTGAATTATTTTAGCATCATTCCTTTGTGATGAGTGAGAGCTCATTCATAAAGAAGTGGGTTATCATGTATAACATTTTTTCTATTTGGATTAGTAGCCTTTGTTTCTTTTATTTATTTTTATTGGTGTATTATAACTCTACATAACAGAGGAATTCATTTTGCAATATTCATATATGCACATAATTTGACCAATCTTGTACCTTCCTTTTCTTTCCCCTCCTCTCCCCTCCCCCCAATCTATTTGATCTACTCCACTGATCTCCTATTATTGTTGTTGTTTTAATCTGTGCACTATTCTATGTACATTAAATTCATTGTAGTATATTAGCACATAGGTATAGCAGAATTTTGTATAGACTTCATTCCCTAGTACTTTTCCATGCCCTCCTCTTCTCCCTCCTTCTCAATCCCCTTCCTCTACTCTATTTGTGTTCCTTCTGTTTTTGAGCGATTTCCCCTGCCTTTTTGTATAATATGTGTAACATTTGCAAATACTTGCTGGATTCAAAAACTATGGCAAAAGACATTGTGAGAAAAATTTTAGAAGCTCCATACCACAACCAGAGCTGGCTTAGATCTCTTACTCATTGGAGTAAAATCCCATTGCTCTGGGATCCTGTCGCCTGCTAGACAACATTCCTGGGTAAAAACCTGACATCAGGTGATGCGAACTAAGTGACAATCCAAATTCCATCCTACAGAATTATAAATGATCTACTTAAAGTGGTTCTTATAAAATCTGTGTTCTGGAGCTGGATTGTACAGGCTCAGTGGTAGAGCACTTGCCTAGCATGTGTGAGGCCTTGGGTTCAATTCCCAGCGCTGCATATAAATAAATAAAATAAAGGTCCATTGACAACTAAAAAATAAATAAATAAAATACAATAAAATCTGTGTTCTGCTTCTTAGATGTGAACAGTTAATACTGGGAACCTCTACAACCTATTCATGGCTTATTACAACCTAATCATGGCTAAAATAACCTACATATTTTATGGACCTTTTTGTATAATATGTGCAACATTTGCAAATACTTGCTGGATTAAAAAACTATGGCAAAAACTGGGGTTACTTTTGATAAAAACTCTCTACTTGATATGAAGCACAAATACTTATTTATTTTTATTTCTTTGAATCAGAATCTTTTCTTCTTATCCTAGAAAGTGATATGATCTCTCTAGGAAAGAACTTTTCTTGATTTTTGTCATCCCAATTTGTTCTAGACCAAATGAATTTTAAAGGCAAAAATATAAGAAGCCAATGAAACAAACTACTAAAACTTGATGACTTTAGGTTGAGAGTATAAAAAATGTCCACTGTAGTAGTCACTCAAGTTTTTGAGCTGATTTCAAATTTTTTTCAAAATGAAAAGTTGGTGGGGAAAAGTAGTTGTTCTTACTGGACTTTATCATGAATGGCACACAGCTAATTTCATAAAAGAAATTCCCACAATTAACAGTTTGGAGAAACCTAATATAACTCTGAAATATAAGTAGTGATGATCTCATCCAGCAGTTAGAAATGTAAACCTATGAAACAGCAACTAATAACGCTAGTGAAAATACATTATCAGCATCCCCATAAGCTCCCCAACTGTCCTTGGGGAAGAAACAGCTGTGAGAGCCCTAATCCTGGCTCCACAGACACTTAGGAACACAGATCTCTGCTGCAGGAGCCTTTGTTCTGCTTCCAGATGGATAAATGGAAAGCCTTTCAGCATGACTTCCAAGAAGCAGACAGATGGAGAGAAAACTCTACAATGTGCTCTCAAGCTGACTTCCTGGGGATTTACTCAGGGGTTCCCAGGTGGAAGCCAAATGAAAATATGTGTTGGTCACCCATACACACAGTGGATTTACCCCTTCACCAACCCCCGCCTTTTCTTTTGACTATTATTCATATCTCACCTTGGTCACTAGAGGTCATTCATTAATTCATACATTCAATCAATGAATCTTGCTCTCAGCTATGAATAAGGCACTGAGGAGTCCTTGCTCACTAAGAAAGATAGCCCTGAACAAGAAGGACAGAGATTCCCCGCCCTGACTGCACATGAAAATCAACAGGAAGACTTGATGAAATTGTAGATGCCCAGGACCTTACCTCCACAGATTCTGATTTAGTAGGTGTGGAATGGAATGTCTGTATTTTTAAATAGCTTTGTAGGTAAGTTTGGTGAGTGATTAGAGATAAGATCCACTGAGGCAGCTGTAAGCCGACTCAGCTGAGATCCTTTATTAGCACAAAGACTGCCTCAGTGGAATGACACTTTCAATCGTTAAAACCACAAGGTTTAGAATCAGACTCTGTAGAAATGATATAAGATATCATACATATAGCTCGGTTCCAAAATCTGCCCCCCACTGCCTCCCACCACACAAATTCGCATATTCACAACTCTAGATTCCCACCACACTGGATCAGAGTCTATGGCTCCAAGCTGCTCATGTTCTCTGGTTGTAGGAATTTCACACTTCCCATGCCCAAACAGAACTTCTCTCTCTCTCCCCTAACAAACCTGCTTCTCCCTTAGTCATCCCTATATCAACAAAAAGCCATCTGCATTCATGTAGTGATTTAAGCCAGAAAACTGGAAGTCTTCTTACTTCTTCCTGCAAACATATCTCACTCAGATCCATCAATCTCCACTGTCTACACCATCGTTCTCTCTCACCCAGTTTGGGATGATAGCCTTCTGCCTAATATCCTCATTTCCTCACCTTCTTTTAATCCACCCTCCACTCAGAAGTTACCTTTTTGAAATACAAATCAGGATATGTCACTCTTACTTAAAATCCTTGAGCTAGGTTTCATTGAATATTGAGTAAAAGACAAATTCCTGAGTGAGGACTGCTTGGTATTCTGTGAAACAACTTTTGCCTACCTCAGTGTCACTTTCGATTAATACTCTTCAGTCAGACTGAACTGCCTTTCAGTTCCTCAAATCAGTAAGTGATTTCCCATCTCAAAGTCTTAATACACACTGTTCCCACTCCCTGGACATGCTCTTCTCTACCTCTTTACTAGACCAACTCCTCCTCGTCTCTTAAGTGTAAGTTAAAATGTCCTTTCCTCAGTGAGGACTTTCTTTATCCCAGATTTTAAAAGGGAATTTCTCTGTTCCTTGTTTATGACATGTACATGTTATGATTTGAATTGTATCCCACCTCCGAAAAAAATGGAAGGTTGAATCCTTACCCCTAGTGCCTTAGAAGATAATCTTGTTTGAAGACAGGACCTTTGCAAAAGTAGTCATGTTAAAATGAGGTCATTAGGCTGGGGGTGTAGCTCAGTGATAGAGCACTTGCCTAGCATGCTCAGGCCCTGGGTTCAATCCCAAGTACCACACACACTCACACAAAAAAAGAGTTTAGTTTGGGGCCTAGTCCAAAATGACAGATGTGAGAAGAGGAAATTTGAACACAGATACACATAGAAGGAAGAGAATGTGACAAGACGTGGGGAGAAGAGAGTCACTTATAAGTCAAGGAGAGAGGCTTGGAACAGACTATTCCTCACAATTCTCAGAAGGAAAAAAAACCTGCCAATAACTTGACATTTGACTACAAGCCTCCAGAACAGAGAAAGAATAATTTCTGTTCCTTCAGCCACCCAGGATGTGGTACTGTTACATCAGCCTTAACAAAATAATATATTATCTGTCTATATCATAATATTTATCACAATTTTAAATTGCATGTGTGTTCATTTGTTTAATGTTGGCTCTTTCACCAGATGATAATCTTCAGAATGACAGGAACTGCATCTGTGTTTGCTCATTTATTTAACATTATTACCAACCATTGCACTATGTGCTGTCCCAAGAAAGGCCAGTGTTCACCAAAAGCAGAGAGGAAGTTATGACATCAAGAACACATGTTGGATGGTCTAGAACAGATATAGGAAAACTACAGTCCCTGGTCCAAATCTGGCCCACGTTCTGTTTCCGTAAGACACATGAGCTGGAGTTTTCACATTTTACACAATTAGGAAAAAATATTTAGTGATATGTGAACATTACATGAAATTAAAAATTTAGATTCATAAATAAAGTTGTATTGAAATGTAGACACATTCAATTACACATTGTCTACACATGCCTTCATGCTACTAAGGAGAGTTATGTAATTGTGACAAGAACCACGTTGCCTAAAATATTCACTATTTGGCTAATTTTAGAAAAAGGAACCTGCTGGGCATTGGTCTAGAACATGGTTTATGAGCTACAAACTGGCCAGGGGTGCTTAACTTCCAAGTGACATAATGCTATAGCTCACATCCTGGCGCAGTTGGTGTTCTAGAATATCATTATGACACAAAGTAACCAGCATGTGCACCTGTTTTCCACCCAAACGACATTATAGACTACTGAAAAATTCTTCTCCCTAAGAGAACATAGTTCTGGTTTTATTAATAAAAATAATGAAAAATTATTTACTGATTATTTTCAATTTCCTTGGAACTTTGATAGAATGTATATTCTCATAAAAAGTGTAAAAGTAAATGGAATGGGTCATGATTATCATTGCCAGATACACAAATTTATCGACCAAAAATTAACCTACTACCATAGAAGTCAATGCTTAGATATAAATCTATTTAGTACAGGTGGATTTAAAAAATAAGGACAAAACATGGGAGTGGGCCTTATGTTCATATTCACAGGAAAGTACTATTTACCTTTGGTGGAGGAATGAACCGAACACATTCCAGCCATATGGATAAAAAATATTTTCCACATATTGGACATTTTTTTCCCTGAGAGATTAAGTTCCTGACCTCTGGATACTGTTCAATAGCACACATTAGGAAAGGATGCTTTTTTGCTAGCTGATTCATGACATATCTTGATGTTATTTCCTAAATTAAAAAAGAAGAATATGGTTTCTAAAATTGTTTTTTAAATCTTACATTACGTTGATTCCCATTTTACTAATTCAAATTTCTTATTCTTAAGTTTTTGTTAAATGAAGATTCTTCAGTATAATGAATTAGATTGTAAAGAACTGACATTGTAAATATGTTTGGTTTTAATTAATAAAAGTAAGTTGCTTCCATGGTAATACATTTATGTCTCCCGCATACAGGAATCAAAGTCACAATAAATTTGCACTACCTGTTTTATAAAGTAATATATAGTTTACACTCAAATTTGGTATATTTCACTTCAGTAAGCAGGACTGCACAAACATTCTGACTGGACTCAAAAATTGAGTGTGTCATATTCACTAAGGTCTAAATAATTTTTATAATCACGGCTTACAAGCCAGTATCATCTTCATCAATTAGCAGCTTATCGAGAATGAAGAATCCTGACTATATACCAGTTGTACGGAATCAAAATCTCAACAAAGTGCCCCAGTAATCTGTGTGCATATTAAAGTTTAAGAAGGGCTTTTTTAAATGATTAGCTATATTAAGTACCTGAATATGCCACCTTGTTCAAGAGCAATAACCTCTCTGAACTAAATCTCTGAATTCAACCTCTGTTAGACCTGGTTACATAGGTGTTCAACTGATTTGTGCAATCATAATATTATAATATTAAATAATAATAGAGGTAGTGAGGAAATGGAAGTTGCCTTTCACCAGGACTATCAGCAACATATCATCTTAAAGTAAAAGTATATAATATATAATATGTAAAATCATATCTTCACTAAGAACACAAACATTTGCCTCACTTCCTAAATGTTGCCCATTGTCTATGCCAGTGGCACAGAAGTCCTGTATAAATGTAACACAAACACTGCTTGAAATGCTAATGGTATATGGGCATAGTTTACTTGGGACACTTTTTTTCCTGGCCAAACTGAAAGAATTCCCAGGAGGATAAGAATAGTCTACAGTAGGCTCTGATAGGAATCTTTGGGAATATATGCATGCATGCATACATACATAATCTTTCACTCATTAACCCAAGTTAAGATCATTAAAATTTTTTAAATAAAAACAAACTCCTACAAATTCCTACAGCCCTGTTCCCTGTTACCTTATCCCTCCCAGTTAACAAGAGACTAGGGAGTTGCTTTTATGCTGCAAACAACCCTGAGTGTGTGTTCCTTAAATGTCTGATCCTTCAATAGCACATCCTCCTACCGGATTCAGCTCATTCCCCTGGGTGATTATAGGACTGAGGTCAGCTGAAAGAATGAATCTGAAAGCACTAATATTACCAGGACTCCTAATTCAGATGTTCAATGTCCCCCTTTTTCAAACTATGTAAGCAGAGCCTAGCTGGTGATTCTAAATGAAATACATTGTTAGCTACATGAATTCAGTGGCTAGGTCTCACTATAAAGCTGAAGAAATTTCATGGGTAAAAGTATTCATCACCCCCAAACAGAATTTGTTGAAATGCATGGGACCTATAAATAGGTTCGTATAGATCACTTTTCCCCTTCATGATTGCTGGACCCAAACATATTTGTTGCACTCAGTATATCTTGACAATTCTGACATCAACCTTTCTTTATATTCTTCTATTTGCTGCCAATGTGTTACTTTGGAGGAATAAATGTACGCCATTAAAATATAAAGTAAAGCTATTACCTGGAAATGCAAATATATATAAAGTAAAATACTATTTACCTGAACAATAGTACCTTTTAGAACACCTCTTAGAGATACATTCAATGCAATTTTTTTTGGCAGTAAACAATTTAGTAATGGCCCAAGTACAGGATTATTAAAACTTAGGAAATCTTTTATAGGCAAATAAATTGTTCATTTTGAATAGCTTATATGTTATTATTAGAATATTTGTAAGCCAACTTATGCAGGTCAGTTATTCCTATTTCTAATTCATCATAAATTGGAATTATTTTCATGAGAATTATTTTATTTTTCCTTACATGTGATTATTTCATTTATGTTATGAAGTTATACATCTATGATTTGTATTTATATAAACATAAAAAAATTTAAATGTAGAAACAAATATGAAACCTTAAAAGAAATGATAGGCTTTTTAACTATTTCAAAAATAGCTGTCATGTTGTATATGAGAGGCACTAAGGAATTTAAGAAGAATTCACTGTCAGATTCAAAGAGATACAGGGGTTCAATCCTGGCTCTGGGATTTATAAGCTTTGAACCCTATTTGGACAAGCCTTTAACTTCTCTGATCTTGTATCCCTCCTTTAAAAAATAAGGATTTTTCCAATGCCATCACATAAAGTTTTGAGAATTCAATCAGCTAACACTGGTAAAACAGTATGGCAGGTATAATACAATATATTCTAGTTAATATTTTGTTATAACTTAGTTATGAACATTCAATTTTAGCTTACCTATCTCTGAGATGAAGAAGTTTTTAAAAATTCTCTATCAAGTCATGACTATTTCAAAACTATAATGTTTTGACACCCAAAGGAGGGAGTTTAATCAGTAACATTAACCAAAAATCTAGTCAAAATGACTGTGACTTTAAGTACAAATATAAAATTTATAATCAATTTAAGTCATCTTTCTAAGAAAAATCCTTGGAGATATTTTTTAAATACCAAAAAATTTCACATACTGCAAGAAAATAGTAATTCTTATGAATATAAGCATATATTTATATTATATATTACACGTGATACTTGTGTGCATATAAAATTAGCTCTTGTGCTTCTGGACTTTATAGTTTTGAAAATTAGAAAAAAAAATATTGCTGTCATCCTGAGTGTTGGCAACATTCTTTCCCTTTAAGTCTGTCTGAGAGATTGCTGCCATATTGGGTTACCCAGTCATCCAGCCTTCTTCACAAATCAGAATCTCCTCAGACCAGGACTACCCAGTCTCCATTTTCCTCACCTTCCTTCATCCAATTTCTGAGGCAATATTGCAGTAGAAGTTTAATGTTCAATTCTTTAACCTGATATCAGTGTCCAGACACTATTTCTGTGACCTTGAACAGGTTATATAACCTCTCGGTCTGTTTCTCTATAAAAAGGGGACCATAATGGTTCCTATCTTTCCAGTGTTATTAAAGAACTGCATTATCCATTCCTGCTAAATACTTAGAACACTTAAATTCCTGCCTTGTTCACAAGGAAGCATAAATAAGTGTTAGCTGCTGATATTTGGAAATATTCTATACTATTCTGATGCAGGAGGAAAAATGGGTTGTAAGGAATTAAATAAATTGAAAGCTACAATTTTTCAATGATTTAGGATTGAATTTCAAAAGTGAGTATTTTTTCCACACAACAGTAGGAAATAATATTCTTTATAGAAATATTCTCTAGAAGGAAAATTTGAAAAGAACTAATCTGTAAAAGAATCCAAATCTTTGCCCCACCAATTTCATTCATGGAGATATGGACATGAGCTAGACATTTACTGTGAGTATGGTCATTGTTGCCTTAGACAATATAAAATATAAAAACCAAAAAGCCAAAACTTATTAATAATTCAAATAGGTGGAAATAGTTAAAATGTTATGACATAACAGAATATCATATTTCTATCAGAAAAGTTGTCAATCTCTTTTCCTGACTGGAAAAAATTCATAATACTTTAAGTGAAAAAAACAAGTTTAATGTATAGAGTTTGAATTCATCTTTGATTTAAAACAGATCTGTATGCATAGGAAGTTTGTAGAACAATAATGTCACAGAGAAGAGTGGTTATATCTATGCACACTAGAATTCTGAGTATTTTTTATCAGTTTCTAATTTCTCTACTCATGGTAAGAATCTTCCCAAAGCAGTATATTATAACTAATTTTTAGTTTCTTCTTTGTCCATCTGTATTTTCTAGTTTTCAGTAATTAGTATGTATGACTTATACAAAAAGGGGGGAAATGTATTTTAAAACAAATTAAGCCATTGAAAAAGGTTGGTTGTTTCCTACAACAGGAAAGGTGAACCCTATACAATTCCTGAAACTCTTATGACAACCTTACATGCTCAGCTAAGACATAAATGGATCTGGGAGAAGTCCAAATTCATGATACCCAAATATGGGAGGATTTGCAATCTGTAACTTGTCAATTATGAATGCAATGCTTTACTATGCTTTCCTATATCTTTTTTTTTAATATCATCAATGAGGGGCTTGGTATGGTGGCACATGCCTGTAATCCTAGCAACTTAAGAAGCTGAGGCAGGAGGTTCACAAGCTCAAGGCCAGTCTCAGCAACTCAGTGAAGCCCTCCACAACTTTGCAAGACCCTGTCTCAAAAAATAAGAATGTCTGGGGATGTGACTCAGTGTTTACACCTTCCTCTCCCCCTGCCCCCAGGTTCACTTACAAGTACAAAAAAAAAATCATCATGTTTTACTAAAGTAAACATGAGTTCTGGGTCATATTCTTTCAGTCAGTAGGACTGGAGACAAATGAAAAGGAGATAGAAGAGGTAAAGACCCCACTAAAACAAATCAAATGCATCTTTAGATGATACAGGAAAAAGTACTTAGAAGGCCAAAGTGAAAATAAAGTCCACTCTTTTGTTCCAACAAAATATTTCCATTTCTCTGTGTTTAGTCACTCTGGAAATCAGATAGGATTACATTGGATTTTGTAAGCAAGTCAAAAAATTATGTGTAGGATTCACATTGCCAATGGTCTTATGTTACATTAATCATTTGTTGGCTTGTCCAGAACACTTTAAAAGAAAGACCTTTTAAACTTTAAACCATGGCTTTGGTTTGAAGACTTATGTGAATGAAGTAAACCTTCACCTGTAAACTCCAGATGTCCTCTTGTTGCAGAGCAATGGCTGGTCGCTTCACGAAAAGTGGGTTTTCCTCACAATAGAATTCCTTCAGCTTCAGATTCTGAAACTTTTAAAATAAGAACAAAATGACAGATGTCCCCACCAAAGCTACATCTTCAATAAAATTAGACTAGAATTATTTAAGGCATTCTAAATTAATATTTTTAAAATGGGACATCTTCTATAAGATATCATTAGAAGTATAAGAATTTTAATGCTGGCATGAATGGGCAGGATCTTTTTTTTTTTTAAAGAGAGAGAGAGGAGAGAGAGAGAGAGAGAGAGAGAGAGAGAGAGAGAGAATTTTTAATATTTTTTATTTTTTAGTTCTCGGTGGACACAACATCTTTGTTGGTATGTGGTGCTGAGGATCGAACCCGGGCCGCACGCATGCCAGGCGAGTGCACTACCGCCTGAGCCACATCCCCAGCCCCATGGGCAGGATCTTAAAGGTCCCTGGTCACATCCCCCAGACTGAGTGGCTGAGAACACTTGCTGAGGGTCACAGAACTGATCAGTGCTAGAAAGGGGTTCAATAACACAAATGCTGGGAACATTTTGGAAATACATGTTAGGAAACCAAGCATGATGAAAAATATTCTGAAATGCAGCATACTCCAAATTTCAAAGATTGTCTTAGCATTCATGTATGTCCAGTGAAGAGCCCAAGAACTTATGTGGCTTTAAAAGTTAAACTTGTTCAAGGAATTACATCTCTGAGCCTGAATTCAGCAATGGAATTATGTCTCTGAGCCTGAATTCTGCAATAAAATGAGGACAATAAAATGAAGATAGGACTGAACCTATCTTCAGTGTTATGCTGGTCAACAAGTTCCCTGGGAGAAAGAAATATTAAGTGAGGGAGGAAAAGGAGGAAAGAAGAGAAGAAGGGAAGAAGAAAGAAAGACCCTGAACACAGAGTTGGAAAGACATATCCAAAATCTACTCTTGTGAGCCAAGGTAAGTTGGCTCTGACACAATGCAGCATCTCACAAAATTTATGGGAGAATTAGATTTCTGCGATTTCAGCCCAGGATTTGAAAGATAGCAAGCACAGATAGCAAGCACATCAACAAATTATAAACAATTGATTTAAAACATCATTCCAGGGCACCATGTCATTAGATTTCAAAAGTTACAGTAAAGCTTGTACAACATAGAAAAGACTTCTAAATAAAAAAGCCAGTTCAAGGCCTCTTTATTATCACATTTAGTCCTGGTTTCACCAGGGGCATTCATTCTAACTTTCTTAATGCAGTCTCCAGTGATATCCCACTCCAGGAAACAATCTAGAGAGTTGAATCCAAAGGCAGCCATACTTAAATGTGGGTTACTAAAATTAAAAGGGATACTTCCAGCACTTAATGTTATACACAACCATTTTTTTCCTCCTTGTCTTAATCAGTAGCATTCCATAATTTGTACCTAAACTCACAAAGATTAAAAAATGAGCATCTTAGATATGTAAATAGCATCAATATATGTAAACCCCATTCAAACTTGACCCCAGTTCAGAGGACACGCATTTCTCTTTACAGTCATGTTTTCTTCCTTCAGGTCCTTTCACTATTATTCCATCAAGCATAATAAAAAGAATTCTCCAGCTTGTAATTCAAAGTGCTGGCGAGGATGTGGAGAAAAGGGTACACTTGTACATTGTTGGTGGGACTGCAAATTGGTGCGGCCAATTTGGAAAGCAGTATGGAGATTCCTGGGAAAGCTGGGAATGGAACCACCATTTGACCCTGCTATTGCCCTTCTCGGACTATTCCCTGAAGACCTTAAAAGAGCATGCTACAGGGATACTGCCACATCGATGTTCATAGCAGCACAATTCACAATAGCTAGACTGTGGAACCAACCCAGTGCCCTTCAATAGATGAATGGATAAAAAAAAAAAATGTGGCATTTATACACCATGGAACATTATGCAGCACTAAAAATGACAAATCATGGAATTTGCAGGGAAATGGATGGCACTAGAGCAGATTATGCTTAGTGAAGCTAGCCAATCCCTAAAAAACAAATACCAAATGTCTTCTTTGATATAATGAGAGCAACTATGAACAGAGCAGGGAGGAAGAGCAGGAAGAAAAGATTAACATTAAACAGAGACATGAGGTGGGAGAGAAAGGGAGAGAAAAGGGAAATTGCATGGAAATGGAGGGAGACCCTCATTGCTATACAAAATTACATATAAGAGGTTGTAAGGGGAATGGGAAAATAAACAAGGAGAGAAATGAATTACAGTAGATGGGGTAGAGAGAGAAGATGTGAGGGAAGGGGAGGGGGGATAGTAGGGGATAGGAAAGGTAGCAGAATACAACAATTACTAATAGGGCATTATGTAAAATTGTGGATGTGTAACCGACATGATTCTGCAATCTGCATTTGGGGTAAAATTGGGAGTTCATAACCTACTTCAATCTAATGTATGAAATATGTCAAGAGCTTTGTAATGTTGTGAACAACCAATAAAAAATTAAAAATAAATAAATAAATAAATAAAATATTCCAATATGTAAAAAAAAAAAAAACAAACAAATACTATCTGAAAGAAGTTACCTTAATGGAAATAAAATCAATAATGCGTATTTTGCCACAGGTATGTTTCAATAACCTAAAGTCACACTTTTACGGGTTATATATGAGGTGTCCCCCACAAGCTCACATGTGAGACAATGCAAGCAAGTTTAGAATTAAAATGCTTGGATTATAAAAGATTTAACCTAATCAGTACATTAATCCCCTGATAGGGATTAACTGGGTGAAAACTGGTGTTACTGGAGGAGGTGGGTGGGTCGTTGGGGGCAGGCCTTTGGGGTTTATATTTTGTCTTTGTTGAGCACAGTATTTTCCTTCCCCCTTTCTCTCTCCTACTCTTTCTCTCCTTCTCTCCCTCCCCCCACCTTTCCTCATTCTCTCCCTCCTTCTTTCTTTCTCTCCTCTCTCTCTCTCTCTCTCTCTCTCTCTCTCTCTCTCTCTCTCCCCCTTCTTCCCTTCCTCCCTCCTTCCTCTTGAGATGTCCTTAGCTCCTTTTCTCCATCACACTCTTCCACAGATATTCTGCCTCACCTCAGGCCCTGAGGAATGGAGTCGGCTGTCTATGGACTGAGACCTTTGAAACCATTAGCCCCCAAATAAACTTTCCCTCCTCAAAATTATTCGTGTCAGGTCTTTTAGCCACAGTGACAAAACAGCTGACTAAAACCCACATGGATCTCTTGATGACCACTCTGAATATTACCAGGAAGTGAAATTCATGTCCTCTCTCTTTAGAACTATTGGGTTTCCTGTCAGCATAGCTTCTGAAGAAAACAAAATTATTTGTTATCGTGGTCACTCCAGTAGTAAAATCAGCTACATTCTCCCCTGATGATGAAACATTCCCAAGGTCTGTTCAGAGTCTCCGTGCATGCCTGTTTAAACAGCCAGTGTTATGAGTTTAGTCTCAATTGAGATGATTTTGCACACATACACCCTGCAGTGTCGGCAGACATTTTGTTTGTCACAACTGGTAGGGAGAGTGCTCCTGGCATCTAGTTGGTAAAGACCAGGGATGCTGCTAACATCCCTTGAGTACATCGTGCCCCAACAAGTATTGTCAAACCCAAAATATCAATAGTGCTGAAGTTGTGAAATTTGGTTTAAAGGCAGAAGAGCATAAAAAGACACTGACCCATCTGATTTGGAGAAGGAATTGGCAGCTCAAGGATGGATTAAAATTCAATTGAGGGTTTTCATTTTTTTCTTAAAGAAGTCTTGAGCATGGAGAAAGTAAGTGTTGTGGTTAAGATATAAGATGTCCCTCAAAAGCCCCTGTATTAATTCAGGAATATTCATAGGTAAAATGATTGAATTGTGAAAGATGTGACCTAATCAGTCCATCCTAGCTTGAATGGACTGACTGGTGGTAAGTGTAGGTAGGTGAGATATCACTGGAGGAGGTAAGTAACTAGGGGTGTACCCTGGAAGGATACATCTTTCCATCAGCCTCTACCCGTCTATTTGCTTCCTGGCCACAATGAGGTGAGCAGTACTCCTCTGTCATGCCTTTCTTCCATGATTTTGTGCCTCACCTATGGCCCAGAGCAATGGACTCAACAAACCATGAACTGAACCTCTGAAACTGTGACCCAAAAGAAACTTTCCCTTCTCTACACTGTTTTTGTCAAGTACTTTGGTCATACCAAATGCAAAACTGACAGTAAATGACAATATACACAAGATTAATGTAGCAGAGAAAGAAGGAATCGCTGAAAGAGAAATGATCAGGTCAAGAACACAGACTGATATTTGAATATTAACATCTTTTAGTTATGTTCTTCTCTGTGGCCAGAGGAAAGAAAGTGTCAAAGCTCCCATGGATACCTTTGAAGGAGTGGTATATTGTATGTTGAAGGAGTCCAACATGATTCCTTCTATTTTGTCTTTGAAATGGAAAGACTATCAGTCAAGTTTTGCAGCCTGGTGTTAGTGTGGGAAGAGTCAAAAGTGGTGAAGATCTAGAATATGCTATAGGATTCAGAAGAGGAATCTAGATAGGGTAGATAGGGATATGCAGACATTTGACACATAATTGCTGAGGAACCTACTGAATCCACACATTAGTGGTGGTCCCTGTCTGCATAATTGTCACTTCCCCTTAGCACCCAGTATCCCAGATCCAACATTTAGAACTTGCAGAATTGGTATATCAGAAAATAAGGGAATTAGTATATTACATGTTCTGAACAATAAAAGGACTACTCTTTTATGGCCTAGATTGGATAAAGAAAAAAATAACACTATAAATCTTTATTGAACCAAGAGTTAAAAAAAAAAGTAGGCCCAAATGTTCACCATAAAGGACTCCTAAAGCACAAGAAGTAAAATCAAGAATCAATAAATGGGATGGATTCAAACAAAAAAGCTTCAGAAAAAAAAAATCAATAATGTGAACAGAGAGCCTACAGAATGGGAAGAAATCTTTACCACGTATACCTCATATAGAGTATTAATCTCCAGTATATATAAAGAACTCAAAAAACTTAACACCAAAAAAACAAATAACTCAATTTAAATAAATGGGCTAAGGAGCCGAACAGGTACTTCGCAGAAGAAGAAATACAATCAATCAACTAATATACACAAAGATATATGATATCTCTAGCAATTAGAGAAATGAAAATCAGAACTACTCTACAATTTCATTTCACTCCAGTCAGAATGGCAATTTTTGATAATACAAGCAACAATAAATATTAGCAAGGATGTGAAAGAAATTGGTTGCAAATTGGTGCAACCATTATGAAAAGTGAAATGGAGATTTCCTCAGAAAACTTGGAATGGAACTACCATTTGACCCAGCTATTCCACTCCTCAGTTTATACTTAAAGGACTTAAAATTAGCATACTATAGTGACATGACCACATCAATGTTTATAGCAGCTCAACTCAAAATAGATAAACTATGAAACCAACCTAGGTATCCTTCAACAGATGAATGGATTAAAAATGTGGTATATTTACACAAGGAATATTGCTCAGTATTAAAGAAGAATGAAATTATGGCATTTGCCAGTAAATGGATGGAGCTAGAGAATATCATACAAAGCCAAATAAGCCAATTCCAAAGAACCAAAATCTGAATGTTTTCTCTGATATATGGATGCTAATTTTCAATGTTGGGGGCAGCAAGGGAATAATAGAGTTACTTTAGATTAGGTAGAGGGGGTGAAGGGAAGGGAGGGGGTATGAGGGTAGGAAAAATAGTAGCATGAATCAGACATAATTACCCTATGTACATATAGGACAACACAACCAGTGTGATTCTACATCATGTACAACCAAAAGAATGATAAATTATACTCCATTTACGTATAATATGTCAAAGTCCATTCTTCTGTCATACACAACTAATTAGAACAAATTTTTAAAAGTAGAGGGACATGAAATCTCAATGACCTAAGTGAAAAGACATGGCTATAAAGTAGTAAGAGAGCTTGAACATAGGAAGAACCAGTGGTCAGATTGTCATTCTGGACTTTAATTCTTCAAATTTAGATCAAGTGAAGATGATGTCAAGATCTAGACATGACTGTATATATGGTTTCAGGAAGTGAAGACTGAGAAGCTTATTGAAATCAAGGATTCAAGGGGCTAAGGGAGTACAGCTCAGTAGTAGAGCATTTGCCTGGCATACATGAGGACCCAGGCTTGATTCCCAGCACCAAAGGAAAGAAGAGAGAGACAGAGGGTGGTTTAGTTAGCTTTTTTGCTGCTATGACTAAAAGATCTGGTCAGCACAATTGTAGGGGAGGAAGAGTTTATTTGAGGGCTCACAATTTCAGAGGTCTTAGTCCAAAGAAGACCAGCTCCATTCCTCAGGGCTCAAGGTGAGGCAGAAGAGGGTGGCAGAGAAAAGCAGCTCACATTATGGTGATCAAGAAGCAGAGAGATAGAGACTCCAGCTCCAGACACAAAATATATACCCCATGGCCATGCCCCTGACTAACCACTTCATCCAGCCACACCCTGCCTGCCTCTAGTTACCACTCAGTTAATCCCATCAGGCATTAATTTACTGGTTGGGTTAAGACACTCACAATCCAATCACTTCTTTCCTCTGAAACTTCTTGCACTATCTCACACATGAGCTTTTGGGGGACACCTCATATCCAAACCATAACAGAGGAGGTGAGAGAAGGAGAGGGAGAAAGAGACAGAGACAGAGAGACAGAATATATCAAAGATTCAAAGAATCTTGAGTCTAAGATATTTGTATCAATACCTTTCTGTATTAATGGTCTCATATTAATGGCTATCTGCTGGGCATCTGTAGCTAGAAGTCCCATGTGTACCTGAAATTCCAACATTTGAAAATTGAACTCATCTTTCTTCCAAATTTTACTATTTCCTTTTCTTCATCACTCACATGAAATCTCTCACTACGTCCTGTCAATTGACCCTTCTTAAAACTTTCAGAATTTATAGAAGACATAGAGGCAAACCCATGTAAATATGGTTATCTCATACTAGATAAAGGTTCCATAAACATAAAGTGGAGAAAAGATAGCCTCTTCAACAAATGATGCTTAGAAAACTGGGAATCCATATGCAGAAAAACGAAATGATGCTATGAAAACCCCTATCTCTCAACCTGCATAAAACTTAACTCAATGTGGATCAAAGACATAGGCATTAGATCAGAGACCCTGTGCCTACTAGAGGAAAATGTAGGCCCAAATGTCCACCATGTCGGCTTAGGAACCAAATTCCTCAACATGACACTTCAAACACAAGAAGTAAAAATCAAAAATCAATAAATAGGATGGATTCAAACTTAAAAGCTTCTTCGTGGCAAAGGAAACAAATAAGAATGTGAAGAGAGAGCCTATAGAATGGGAGAAAATTTTTGCCCTCTATATCTCAGAGCATTAATCTCCAGGATATATAAAGAACTCAAAAAACTTAACACCAAAAAAAAAAAAAACCAAATAACCCAATCAATAAATGGGAAAAGGAACTGAACAAACACATCACAGAAGAAGAAATACAATTGGGCAACAAATACATGAAAAAATGTTTAACATCTCTAGCAATTAGAAAACTGCAAATTAAAACTATACTGAGATTCTATCTCACTCTACTCAGAATGGCAACTATCAAGAGTACAAGCAACAATAAATGTTGGAGAGGATGTGGGGGAAAAGGCACACTGATACATTGGTAGTGGGATTGCAAATTGGTGCAAACACTCTAGAAAGTGGTATGGAGATTTCTCAGAAAACTTGGAATGGAACCACCATTTAAACTCAGTTATCCCACTCGTTGGTATATACCCAAAGGAATTAAAATCAGCATACTACAGTGACACAACCACATCAATGTTTATAGCAACTCAATTCACAATAACTAAGCTATGGAACCAACCAATAGATGAATGGATAAAGAAAATGTGGTACATATACGTAATGGAATTTTACTCAGCCAATTCCCCCCAAAACAAAGGCTGAATGTTCCCTCTGATATGTGGATGCTAACACACAATAAGGGCACGAGGAGGGGAGAATAGAAGTTCATTGGATTAGACAAAGGGGAATAAAGGAAGGAGGATAGGAATAAGAAAGACACTAGAATGAATCAGACATAGTTTTTCTACATTCATATATTAAATACACATCCAGTGTAACTCCATATCAAGCTCAACCACAAAAATGGGAAGTTAAACTCCATGAATGTATATCAAAATACACTCTATTGTCATGTATAACTAAAAATAACAAATTAAAAAAATACATTTTTTAAAAAAGAATCAAATTTTAATAAGCACTAAAAAATAGATAAATCAGCTCTATACTGTACAAAAACCCTTTCAGAATCTATCCTTTATTCCCATCCCCCATTCCACCCACATCTGCACCATCAATGAACAGTTTCATTCTACCCTTTGCCCCAGCCCTTCCCCACCTTTATTGAGGATTTCCTATTAAGTAAGTGACCGCAGTAGTTATCTGGGTTCAGAGCAAACTCTGCTCCCTACGCAGTCCTTTAAAATGAAAATATGGTCTAATACAACTTAAAGAATTTCATGGCTCCCTTTTGTCCACTATCTCTTTGACCTCATCTCCCAGGCTCTTTCCAGCATCCAACCTGGTACCCATACTGAGGTATTTAGAGATCTCACAACAGGTCTGTGTCTTATGGCACAATTATTTCTTATGCTGTATCCTTTTTAACTCACTCCAAACCTGGATCTTCTCCTTAGAACTAAAATACCATCCCTCCCAGAGACATTTACCAAATGTCTCTGTCTCCTCATTGATCCCTGTGTATCACAGTTCCTATAAACTGCTGAGATATTCGTTGTTGGAAAGTCTGTCTCCATTTAACAGGCTTTGGTGACTTTATGAATTAAGTCTTAAGTGACTACATCATGTCAGTACCAAGTACAGAACTGAAGTCCAATAAATAATTGATATATAAATTAACATCTTCTCAGAAAATCCTGCAACAGACACCTCTCCTTGGGGACTCAAAATTTGCAAAGGCCTTCTTCTCTAGACTTGGTAAATTAACATGACTGTTCCCCCAGGCCTCAGGAACTACATACACAACCCAGTACACTTCAGACTAACCTAAAATCATGAAGCAGGTCAAAAGGGAGAGAGTTTAGAAAGAGCTTTTTAATGCAAACAGTGGGGGAAGAGGCTGAGATTTCACATGGACTCAAAAATAATTGATAAGTTATATCAAATTACTACACATTCTTCAAACCATCTCAAAGCTCACAGAGTTACCCTTTAGTGAGAATTGAGATTTCTAAATAGGCTGAGGGTTGAGTTGTGAGGAGGATAAGATTTAAGTGCAGGGAGTATGGCATCCAAAGAATAGATTTAATTATGAATTCTAAAAAAAAAGCATATGGATAAAATATGTATGTCCACTGGGAAATTAAAGATGCTGCATGATAAACTTGCTATCTAATCAGAATCGTGGGATGATTATGCTGATGACATCATTTGAACATAAGAAAGCCCAAAACTCTGCATTTGGAACCCCTGTCTCACACACCCTGCATGAGTAGGAGAGAAAATATGCAGAAAGTGAGTGAGAGATATAATCTTTCAGTATTGGCCAGATACATGTCCCAAGAGAGATCCTTAGAGGAAGTTGCAGAGAGGAGGCTCAGAGCCAAGACTGAGAGGAAAGAGATAACTGGACCCCTGGGCTGTGAAAACACACACACACACACACACACACACACACACACACACACACACACACTTTCCCAGTTCTCCTTAGGAAGCAGCAGCTGAAGATCCCCAAGCCCCAGGCCTGCCCTGCCTTCAACATCCTGGGCATTGAAGTTAAAGGAACAAGTCTCCAGCATCTGTTTTGAGCCTCTCAACTTACACATCAGTGTAGAAAGAACAGAACTAAAAGGGTTTATTTGTATCATCTCATAGTCCTCAGCCTATACCTGCTTCAGACTCCACTTCTGCCCTTGAACTACCAGAGAATTAATATCCTGAAGAGGCTTCTGCTTCCACTCTGTCCTGTACATGCCACCCAACAGTGTCATCTCTTTAAAGTCAGATCACATCACTCTCCTGTTCAAAATCATCATCGAAGGTTTCTCATTTCACTCAAAACAGAATGCAAATTCCTCACCCTGGTTTCACGACTCTGTTATATTTGGACCCTGCACTTTTTGACCTCATCTCTTAGCATTTGCTCTCTCATTTTTCCTATTTCTCCCTCTCTGCTCAGGTAAGACTGGCTTTCTTCCTAAGCATTGTCTACTTTGGGGCCTTTCCATTATCCTCTTCTTAGAACACTTTGCACTCAGATTTGTCCAAAAATTCAGAATATAATGTATTGGTTTGCAAGAAGTGCTTTATGACTCCAAAACTCAATAACCAGATGAGGTTTCATTGCTCTATAAAAGCAACAGGAAGGGCTTCTCATATGCGCCATAAGATATGTATCTTAACCAAGGAAAATTTATCAAACACAGAGTAGCCCCCCAAAAAAGTAACAATTACAAGAATTTAAAGGATACATCCTTTTGGGCTGTCAAGATGCAAAGAATGAAAATGAGAACACCCACTACACTGTTGCAAACAAAACTAGGGAAATTTATTTGGAAATAAATTGGTAATGTCATTAAAGCTCCTTCTGAATATTATTATTACTCTTTGAGTAATTCTAGGAATTTATCCAAAAGAAATATTGGAAATGGGAACAAATATTTCAGCATAAAATGTAGCTCTCAGAGTTTTTTAATATTTTTAAAGCCTTTTTCTATATTAACAATTTTATGCTACATGATGTTATGTGCCTGAATTCTGGGGTTCTCTGCCTTTCACTCCACATACCTTGAAAACAATCCTGGGTCATCCCTGTCTTCTTCAGCTTTTCTGCCTTTGCACCCAACTACACAAGTGCTGTTTGCAGAGTCACCCCTCAGGGCAGATGGACTCACCAAAAATTCATGGTCACCAACTTCCAGTGTGCTTTCAATCTACATTAGACAGGCTACAACCTGTCTCCTCACAGCACTTTTTTTTTGCCAACTCACGATTCTTTACCCAACCATGAAATAGTCTTCCCAGAGACTAGTGAACTCTATTTACATTTTATCTTCTTTCCTGGGGGGCAATTTTATCTATGGCAATGACTTTGGTTCTACACCCTATAGCCAACTGTGTAATTAAATTCTTCGTTTAGGTGTCTTAAATACACACCAAAATCACTGGGTGCAAGATTAAACTCATAATCTACCTTCCTAGTTTTGGTCTTTTCTAGGGATTTCTATCTCAGCCCATAGAAAGCTTACTAACCCATCATCATTTAGAATTTACCTCTGAAATATCCATTGAATCTGCTCAGATGTTTCCACCTCTATTGCCTCATTTGGACTAAATTACCATCCTTTCTTTGTTGGCTTCAGCAAAAAATCTACCCAGAATACCATCCACATGCCCTTTGGCCTCCACAATGCACAGGGAAATAACTTTACAAAATTCAAATCTGATTATGTCATCCCTTATCTAAAACAGTGAGATTTCTATGAACCTTAAAATAAGGATCAAAAATCCTTAACACACTCTACCCTCCTTTGCCCCAGTCCCCTCCCATCCGATCTCTGAACTCCTGTTGGCCCTGACATCCATGTGTCTTCCCACCCTCGTGTTTTCCACAAGTTCACTCTATACAGAGTGACCACTTAATTGAAGGTTACTTATTCTTCAGGTCTCAGTCTGAAGAATAATCTCCTCCTCCAGGAAGACTTCCCCAAGCTGTTTAGTCAGGCTCCTATCATCTCTCACAGACACATGCCCCTTTCTCTGAATATATTGATTTCAGTTCGTAAATACACATTCACAAAGTCAATTGCTTGGCTAATATCTATTTCCCTGCCTATATGGCTTTGAGGGGGTGGAGATAACCTTGCTGTTTCCTTACCATTATATCCCCAATGCCCAGTGCAGGGTTTAGTACATGTTATATAAATGTATGGACTTGGGAAAATGGATTTGGGAGTCAAATTGCCTTTTTTGAATTCCAGATCTACACTGACTAGCTGTGAGAACTTGAGCCGTATTACCAAATGTCTTCAAATAAAATGGGAACAATAATGATAGCTTATTCATAGGATCGATATGATTTTTAAAGGACATAATCTCTGTAAAGAATTAGAACAATGCCGCTGAGAGAATAAATAATTAATACTGGTCATTATCATATCATATAGTCAACAAGTAATTTTAACCAATTAATAATTTAAACATATATTATTTAGTATACATTTTATTATAATAGCTTTAGTAAATATTTAGATTAGATATCATACACTTAAAATTTATTCAAAATTAAAAAGCTAATAAAATTAATTTATGACAAAAATTTTCATGATATAATATTCAGCAAGGTAAGCAATATGCAAAATTGCTCTAAAAAGATAACTTTTAAAAGATATCTCAAAAATATTAACATGAAGCATAGAAGTACTGAAATATTAATAATTGTCATTAAAGTGAGGACTTTTTATGCACTTTCACATTTTCCTATATTTTCCAAATTTTTCTATAGAAAACTACTTTATACCCAAAGAAACAATGGACTATCCTTTCTTCATTTAAATCTTGAAAAAAAAATTGGCTTCCTAATGTGAAATAAAAAAATTACCTGTCAATTTCCTAATTGTCTTTTAATTTTTTCACATTTTGTGGAAAAAAACATAATTTTTTTCTATTCTTATTTAAAACAAAATCTCCATTTTGGGTCACCACTGACTATCTTTAAAGTCTTACTTTGCCTTTTACAACCTAATTACATCCCTTGAACATCCTTTTTAAAAAAAAAAAAAAAAGATGTTTTTAGTAGTTGGTGGACCTTTATATATTTATTTATATGTGGTGCTGAGAATCGAATCCAGTGCCTCACACATACTAGGCAAGCGCTCTACCACTGAGCCACAACTCCAGCCCCCTTATTTTAAATAGTATTCCTTTCTCCTGAGGAACATTACTACCAACTTAGCATTTAGATGGTTCTTTCTCCTATTGATGTTCCCAAGTTATGCCTCCATTTACTCTTTGTATTATCTGAATTCTGCAATGCCTCTCTTCACACTGAACTGATAAAATCTTGCCAGTTTATTTTTATGAGTTTTGACTCTTTAACCTCTAAATAATGTCTTGGTCATACTTTATATCATACTTTTTCTTTGTGTAATTGTGCTGCCCTACAAAACTAAAGCAATATATCCATCTTATCACTTAGTTCACACGAACATTATGTCAGCTCCACATATGATTGTATCCCTGATATCTAAACATGACACAACAATATAATAAAATTGCCCTATATCTGTATTTTATAAAAGTAAATGACCTCAGTAGTTTTCTTTACCCCCTAAGTAATTCCTGGGGGAGTAAGGCAATGCCTTGGTTTCATTACACATTTACATTCCCTTTCTCTTAGATAAATCTGTTTATAATTTGACCAGCAATATTTATAGTGGTACAATTGTTCTGTCTCTCATAACTATTTTATTTCTGAATACTTCATATAAAGAACTTATGGCAATTCTTAGATTTTTTTTCAGATATTCACTTTAAAAATCATAAACTGCTCCTCTTAAATCTTAATTCATTCTGTTCAGTATTGATACCTTAATCACTACAACATCTAAAATATTCATATTTTAACTATTTTACAACAAAGACTTCAAAAATAATCCTTTTGCACACTCCCAATGAGCTTGTTCATTTGTAACTGGTCAATAAATTTGTTCTACAGACATTTTTTGTTGTTGTTTTTATATATACAGGACAGTAGAGTGTGTTTTGACATATTATACACTCATGAAGTATAACTTATTTTAAGTAGGATCCCATTCTTGTGATTGTACATGATGTGGAGTTTCACAGGTGGTATATTCATATATGAACATAGGAAAGTTATGTCTGATTCATTCTGCTGTATTTCCTAGTCCCATCTCCCCTCCCTTCATTCCTTTTTGTCTAATCCAATGAACTTCTATTCTTCCCTCCTGCCCGCTTATTGTATGCTAGCATCTGCATATTATAGAGAACATCAGACTTTGTTTTTGGGGATTCGCTTATTTTACTTATCATGATAGTCTCCAGATCCATCCATTTACCAGCAAAAGTCACAAAGTCATTCTGTTTTATGGTCGAGTAATATTCCATTGTGTATATATAACACATTTTCTTTAACCATTCATTTGTTGAAAGGCACTTAAGTTGGTTCCATAGTTTAGTTATTGTGAAGTGAACTGCTATAAACAAGGATGTCGCTGCATCACTGTAGTATGTGGATTTTAAGTTCTTTGGGTATATGACAAGGAGCAGGATAACTGCATCAAATGATAGTTCTATTCCAAGTTTTCCGAGGAATCTCCATACTGCTTTACACAGTGGTTGCATCAATTTGAGTCCCACCAGCAATGTATGAGTGACATTTTTCCCCACATCCTCACCAACATTCATCTTCACTTGTATTCTTGATAATTGCCACTGTGACTGGAGTGAGATGAAGTCTTAGAGTAGTTTTAATCTGCATTTCTGTAATTGCTAGAGATGCTGAACATTTTTTCGTATATTTGTTGACCATTCTCTATAGCCTTTTCCTCAAGTATTTTTTCTTTTCTTTCCTTCTTTCACTCTTCTACTTTTTACACAACCCATTTTAAGAATATCACTTACTTTTTCCTCTTTTCCTTTCAATTATTTTTTCCTTCTCCATTCTTTCCCTACTACCATCCTTCATTATCATTTTCTTTTGCCTCTTTCTTATGAGACCATCAGCACAAAATATCTCCAGGCTGTGGACATTCTTGCCCTATGCCAGACTCTTGTTCTTTCTAAACTCTTGTGTATTCTCTTAATTCCTCTATCTTTGTTTTCCCAGTCTTCAGGATTTTACATATTTTCTGAAGTTCTGCTCTCAATCTACAAATTTCAGGAAGAAAAATATGACAGAACAAATCCTGTTCTATTAATACATTGTAGTAATTTTAACATGTTCCCACCAATTATTCCACACTACTCCTTTAATAGATAGGTCCTCCTCCTCTTCCCTTTGTCCCCTAGACTTAGCATCTCACATCTAATGAATAAAATAAAGAGATGTGTACAACTTCAGAGATTAAATCATAAAAAGCATTGCAATTCCTGCTTGCTCTCACTTATTCTTGGATTACTTAACTCCGTGGAAAACCAACTGCTATGATGTGAGGACATCTATGAAGCCCACATGGTGAGAAACCCAGGCTTTCTGCCAGAAGTCCCAGGAGTGTGTCATTTTGGAAGCAAACCCTCCAGCTCCAGCCAAGTCTTCAGATGACTGCAATCACAGGTGCCAATTTGGTCACAACTCATGAGAAACCCTAAGTCAGAAACACAGCTAAAACACACCCAGCCTCCTAATTCTCAGAACCTGTGTGGAACAATCAATGTCTGTTATTCTAAACTGCTAAAGTTTGTGGCAATTTGTTACATAAATCCCATCATTATGAAGAAGACGACAGTATGCTAAAAAAACAATGAAAAGTACCTTTCCTCCACCACACCCTTCTGCCATGATGTTCTGTGTCACCTCAGGCTCTGAGCAATGGAATTAAAGACTGATTCCTGCCTTCAAAAGCTTACCATTCTGTTGGACTCGGAAAACTTTAATTTGAAGCTCTAGAACTACCAGTGTATTGCATTACAATATCCCAACTTAGAAGGGCACAGTGGCATACGCCTGTAATACTAGCAACCTCAGGAAACTGAGGCAGGAAGATCACAAAAAAAAATCAAATCTACTTGTCTGCTTACCAAAACATTTGCATCAATTTTATGTACAGACAGTCCTTTACTTAGCAATGGTTCAAATTGCCATTTTTTCAACTTTACAGTGGTGCTAAAGCATGCCACACAATCATTCTGGATTTGTTTTTAGTACTCAGTAAATTACATGAGCTATTTAACACCATATTATAAAATAGACTTTGTTAGATTTTGCCCAATTATAGGCTCTTAGTGTCCTGAGTGTGTTTATGTAGGCTAAGCAAGACTATAGACTAGGTGTATTTAATGTATTTTTTACTTCTGATATTTTTAGCTTACAACAGGTGATCAGGATGTAACCCTGTTGTAAGTCATGGAGCATTTATATTAATTGTATAATTAATGCAAAATCAGAAATATTTTTGTTGTATTATTCTATGTCTCTTCTCTCTGTTAGAAAGTCATCTAAGTTAATTAATGAGAATAAAAGATCAATCAGAATAAGTTAATGAGTGCCAAAGTGCTTATTTTAAGTGACCCAAGAAGAAAAGGAGCCATTGTTGATTGCGACCTCTCAACTGTTGCGAACACAAATCAAATAGGCCTCCAGTCCTGAACTCTTTCCAACCCATTTCACTCTTTCAGCCATCATATTTCAATCACATTTCATCCATCACATAAACTTGATGAATCCATGACACAATCTTTAGTGTTAAGATGATTAAACTTGGGATGTTTGAAAAGAGAAAGCAAGACAGATTTTTAATTTGTTAATATTTACTGCTAGACATTACAGTACTTTTATTCCTCAAGAGTAATAGGTTTTTCTCATTTTCATTTCTTCTTGTTCTCTTGCTTTCTTTTGAAAATAAAATCTTCTGCATTCCAGTTGGGTTATTTATAATATGTTGAGTGGCATACTCACTGTTCTGAAATATGATATAGGACCCCAGTACAACTGGCATCAAAAGAGCTATTTTACTTACTAAATTACAATGAATGTAACAACATAAACAACCTTCAAATAATTGAATTGAGCCATGATTTTTATTAAATTTAAATAATTATTGTCAATTCCTATTGTGTTTGATCAAAATAAAATGTTACATTCGATAGAATATTTGCCTTAGATAAGGCTAAGCAATAGCTGAGATGGTGTTACACTTTGTATATGAGGTGTCTGTGGAAAAGCTCATATGTGAGACAATGCAGGAATGTTAAATGATTAGATTATGAGAGTTATAACATAACCAGTAGATTTATCCATCTGATGGATTCGAATGGGCTATTAGGTGGTAACTGTAGGCAGGTAGGGTATGGCTGGAAGAAGTAGGTCACTGGGAGTGTGGCCTTGGACTATATACTGTACCTGTTGGTGTCTCTCCCCACCCCCATCCTCCTCTCTCCCTCCCTCCCTCTTTTCTTGCCCCTCCACACAACCTTCTACCATGATGTTCTGCCTCACTTCAGGCCCAGAGTTGGCTGACCATGGATTGAGAACTCTGAAACTGTGAGCCAAAATGAACATTTCCTCCTAAGTTGTTCTTATCAGGTATTTTGGTCACAGCAATGAAAAGCTAACTAAACACAGATGGAAATGAAGAACACTTGATTGTCAGGCCCTTCATATAATACATTCACTGATAATTTTAAGAGAATACTGAAAAAGCTATTTTAAAATCTGTTAACTTTTACCCTTTTTATAATTAAGGTATGCTGAATGAGTTGATGTTCATACAACATATATATGCGTGTGTGTGTGCGTGTGTGTGTGTGTGTGTGCAGTGTAAGTTCTGATACTCTCCATTCAACTTGCCATCTACAGCACTAGACAGTACACCCTTTGTATGCTAATGAATCCATTATTGATTAAAGAATATTATAATTAGAAATAAAATAATTCATATGTGATTTCTCCCCCAAAATAAAAATGATGGTAACCAATTTTTAATAAAATGACCACATAGTTAACTATGAACAATGGTAAATCAAATCAGACAACATAATAATGTTTCAAATAATTTTAACATTTTTATTGTAATGGTTAATTTTATGTGTCAACTTAATTGGGCCACAAGGTGCCCAGATATTTAGCTAAACATTATCAGTGTGTGTTTTTGAGGATGTTTGTAGAGGAAATTATCAGTTTAATTGATTAACTGAGTGAGGCAGATTGACCTCCCGGACATGAATGAGCATTATCTAGTCCGCTGAGGATTTTAAAAGAACAAAAGTGAAAGAAGGCACATCAGTCTTCCTGTGCACTTGGATTTAAACTTACATCATTGGCTCCCCTGCTTCCTTTGGGCCTGAACTGAAACTATACCCCTGCCCTTCCTGGTTTTCCAACTTGCAGATGGAAGATAATGGGACTTCTTAGCCTCCATAATTATGTGAGTAAATTAATTATAATAAATCTCCTCATGGAGATAGATAGATAGATAGATAGATATCCTATTAGATCTATCTCTCTAGAGAACACTGATATATCTATTTAAGAGGTATCATGGAGAAGGATGGTGTCAGAAACCACAAGTTAAAGACTCTGCTAAGGAAAGAGGCTTAACTGTGATGACAATCAGGAGAAGAAAACAAAATGCCATGAAATAAATTCTGCAATAGAGATACCCACAAAATGTTAACTAATCATACATGAGAGATCAAAGAATATTCACAAAAGAGGTGTTGTTTCCCTGGACAAGAAGGAAATACAGCAAAATGTGAATAGTGATCCTTCCCAAAGAACTTCTAGAGTGGTCCTTTAGAACATGTCAGATCATGTCAAAGAACCAAAGTGGTGTTACATCTCATTCATGACTTAGGCCTAGCTCTCAAAGACACTAAAAATTAATCAAGAATGCAATTAAACATATATTAGGACCAACAAACTTTTCTTATTTTGCTAGAGCCATACCTCCCTGATCACTCATGCACACATGTGCTCTCTCTTTTCTCTCTCTCCCTCCCTCCCTCCCTGTCTCCCTCTCTCCTTTTCTTTTCTTTCTTTCCCTATTTATTTATTTATTTACTTACTTACTTACTTATTTGTGATACTGGGGATTGAACCCAGGGACACTTTACCACTGAGCTACATCCCCAGCCCCTTTTATTGTTTTGAGACAGGATCCTGCTAAATTGCTAAGGCTGGCCTCAAAGGAGATTTCATGCTTCATCCTTCCTAGTCACTGAGACTATGGCATGTGCCACCATGCTCAGCTCCCTGCCTTCTTCCTAAGTGTAACCACCCATCCCAGGGCCCTGCAACCTGCAGGTTTCAGATGAATCATATATCACCATATGATTCTTCTGCCTGGAAACTGAACTGACCGAACAAGGCCTTGACTCTTGAGCCAAAGAAAGCCAATCACAGCCTGGCCACAAACTCTGATTCAATCATCTAGAATCAAAAGGACTAGCCTAATCATATATTTTGGTGGGAATTTGATCCAAGAAATATGGAAATAATTTTCCCCTTATTTCTGGAAGCTTAAATGGAACAGCTGTTATGTCAGGGAATGAAGAGTCCACAGTGGGCCATGTGTATGTTGAAGCTATAAGGCAATGGAAAAAAGGTATATAGCCATATTCCAAATGTTTTCAATGCATCTGGAATATGGCTATGTATACCAATAGGGTAATTCATGTCATGACTAAATATTCATGCAGCTGAGGATTCCAGAACCTCCTTGAACTCAGAACCACATACTAATTCCAGGACACCTGATCCCTGCCCAGTTTTACCATATTGTCTGTTTAAATCCTCACAAGATTCTCCTTACTTCCCCCATGTAACTTTAATTAAAATTCACTTATGTTGCAACCAAATTACCAGTTACATGCCAATTCCAACATGTGATAAAATTCCTTGACTCACTCACAGCAAAAAGACAAGTTTCTCCAATATTTGAGTCACTCCAAATATCCTTCATAATTGCTTTCTTATGAACTCTTTTGCAAAACATACACATCTACTTCCTCTCTATCTAACTGATACTTTCATTCCTTAGTCCATTACTCTTAAGACAGTCTTGTTTTTACTTTTTATTTTGGTTTGGTTTGGTTATTTTGGGTACTGGAAATTAAACTCAGGGGCACTCAACCATTAAGCCACATCCCCAGCCCTATTCTGTATTTTATTTAGAGACAGGGTCTCACTGATTTGCTTAGCACCTCAGTTTTGCTGAGGCTGACTCTCCATCCTCCTACCTCAGCCTCCCAAGCCACTGGGATTATCGGCAAGCACCACCACCGCACCCAGCTTATTTTTAGGTTTTAAAAGCAACTTATGTGACTAGTTCTCTCTCTGCTGGGGAGGGGAGTGATATACCTAGAGATACTCTTTCATCATATTTCAAACCCTCCAAGCCATGGTTACAGAAAAAAAGCAAGAAAGAGCAGAAACCAAATTCTTATGAAGGGCAATTTCTTCAGGAAATGACAAAAACAAAAGTTCTCAACCTCTGGCCTAGGATAGTAGACAACTTAAACTGGAGAATTTCATTTCAAAATCTATTCAGACTGGGCAACAATTCAGAACAGTGAGCTAGAAGAAGGATATTCAAGGATTTTGTAAAAGCTGTTTATGGTTTAAAAACTAATTGTGGCATCTTTGGTCTTCCATTTTTTTTATCTTGACAGGAAATTAAAACTTGAGGGGCCAGATTCACAACAGAAAGTGCAGAAAAATGTCAGTTCATAGCTCCTAACTTGATTTCCACACCCACAAGTCCCAGGGTGGCTAGGCCTCTCAAAAGCACTCACTTTGTTCTTTTTATTCAAGCTAGATATCAATGCTTTTCTTCACTTCCTCTTAAATTACTAGTATCATAATCAAAATACCAAAACAAAAAATAAAATGTTTTTTAGCTTTTCATATAACTTAATCTTATGTAATAATTTTACTAGAGAGAATCCTGGGCTAAATGGAAGGGACTGGGTTGAAATCCATTTCTTACACACAACCTCTCTGTACATGTCATTTAAAGCAGTTGAGCCTGTACTTCTCTATAGGTTCTCATTATAAGGTGAAGATCAAATGAGGAATTATTAAAGTACTTGGTAGACTTTGAGGCATTCTAGAAAATGAAGTAATATAGCAAACTACAGTCCATTAAAGTGAGGAAGTCATATTTCTTTTTTCTTTCAACAGAAAATACTTACTAGACTCAGCCATTATTTTTCCTTCCTTTTATTTCTCATTAGTGTTATGATTTGAATATTCATGTTCCCCTTCTTCCCAAATTGATATGCTGAAATTTAATTCCCAGGGTGGTAGTATTAAAAGGTGAGGCCTTAATTATTGTATAATGTTGTATTAAAAATTATAATGCAAAATAAATAAATAAATCATTTTAAAAAAATAAAAGGTGAGGCCTTTGGGAGGTGATAGGGTCATGTGAGCTCTGCCCTCACAAACGGGATTAGTGCCCTCATATGAGAGGTTCGGGGGAGCTAGGCACAGTGGTACATGCCTGTAATCCCAGGGACTCAGGAGGCTGAGTCAGGATGATTGTAAGTTCAAGGCCAGCCTTAGCACCTTAGACATGAAGCAACTAAGCGATACCCTGTCTCAATGTAAAAAAAATAATAATTTTCAAAAAATGGTGGGGATATGGCTCAGTGGTAAAGAGTCCCTGAGTTCAATCCCTGGAACCAAAAATAAAATAAAAAGGTTAGGGGATTATCCACCTTTACCACGTGAGAACACAGCTAAGCATCACCACCCTTGAAGCAAAGAGTAAACCCTCACCAGGTACCAGATCTGCTGGTGCCCTGATCTGAGACATCTCAAATTTATAAGCAATTTCTGTTTTTTATAAATAATCTAGTCTAAGTCAATTTGTTATAGTGGACCGAACCAACTAAAACAATTACTTTGCTTCCATTCATTTTTACCAGAAGAGAATAAATTTCATATACTGACTGTGTTAGTAAACAGATAAAAATATTTCCAGATTCAAGATGGCAGAACTAAATATATTTAGTACTCTCCCTTTCCATTATGTATCCTAGAAATGGTAAAACTTTAAAAATAGTAAATAAATAGACACTTAAAGACAAGAAGAGAATTTCTTACAGAAACAGAAACCATGTGTGGACAGTTTCAAGTGAAGAAGGAAGCATCAAACCAAAAGGAATGTGCAAGCCCAGAGACGAACTCTTACCAAAAATTCAGGGAATTCTGTGCACAGAAGCAATAGAGGCCTTCGGAGAAAAAAAGGGCTTAAAAAAATGGGCTGCTCTGTGGACTCAGTACCCACACTTCACCCCACAGCCACACTCACTTCTACCATCCTACTCTATTCCTCTGAATCCCATATACCCATAACTGGAAGGAGCGGTGGTTTGAACAGAGATGTGATGGGGCCCTGAGTGGCTGCCAACATCTGGGAGGGATCAGCACGCACTATACTTAGTGGCATTTTTCAGGCATTTCTGTCCTTTCAGAGCCTTCCGAGTCAGACCTCTGTTCTCTCCTACAACATGAACTGCCAAAAACAGCTACCAACTTTTTAGGGAATTCTCAAGTACTCCAAATTTTTTTTAAAAGGTAAAAAAAAATTTTAAATGATATTACCTGATAATCACAGAATGATAACACCATAGGAGAAACTAGAATTTATACCAGAGAAAATAGATATAATAGGACAATAATATATAATAATTAGTGTAATTCATATCTTCAGGGAAGTAGATTGAAATACTACTTAAATAAAGCAAGAAAAGGTGATAAAAAGAATCAATGAGAAAACTTGGAAATGTTGATTCCTATAAGCTTTCTAAAGCTAAACTTGGCAACATTTTAAAAAAATCACTGTGTGCATAATTTTTGACTCAACAACAACACATCTAGCAATATTTTGTAAGAAAATCACTAATGGGGAGCTGGGTTGTAGCTCAGTGGTAGAGCACCTGCCTAGCACAGATGAGGCACTGAGTTCAATCATTAGCACCACATAAAAGTAAATAAATAAAACAAAGGTATTGTGTCCATCTACAACTAAAAATTTTTTTTTAAAGAAAATCACTAATGATGTATGTGAAGATTAGCTACACTGAAATTCATGGAATCCTTTTTATTGTGGTAAGAATTCTGAAATTTTTTACCTGTCAAAAAAATAGGACTTATTTAAATATATACACACATCAATACTATACAGTCATTAGAAACAGTGATGTGGGAAATGTTTACAGTAAAAATTTTAAAAGGTGTGTGATAAAGCACATATGTATAAGTGATATTAATAATATTGAGGGCTGGGGATATGGCTCAAGCAGTAGCGCGCTTGCCTATGGCATGCGTGCGGCCCGGCTTCGATCCTCAGCACCACATATAAACAAAGATGTTGTGTCCACTGAAAACTAAAAAATAAATAAATATTTTTTAAAAAATTCTCTCTCTCCCTCCCTCCCTCTCTCTCTCTCTCTCTCTCTCTCCCTCTCTTTCTCTCTCTCTCTGTCTCTAAAAATAATAATAATAATAATAATAATAATATTGACATGCAAACGAGTAAATATGCACTTTTTAAGAAAAATACCTATATGTGCATGTTATGTATGCATTCATATGCAAAGATCTGTTTTTTTAAAAAACTAAAAGAATATTAACAAATATAAACCAATATATTGATGGTGTGGATCCTGTACCTGATGGTATTCAGATTATACATAATTTTGTTTTTCTTTTTCACTTATCTGTATTTCCCAAATAATCCACAGTGGAAAAAAAATTTTAAGTTTTTCTGGGAATAATTAGATTTACATCATCCTAATTTTGATTAACAATCTGTAAACTTTCAGAAGACAAGTTTGGGAGAGAGCAATGTGAAAGTCCTATATTGAGCTAAAAGATTGACAATACAATTTCCCAAAGTAGATACAATTTTCCCAGGGCTAAAAATATTGCAAGAGTTTCATGAAAGTTATATCAACATCTGGGTGCTGATTCTAACATTTTCTCAGAAGTTTGCAAACTCTCCCACATATCTTGCCCATGAGGTAAAAAAAATAAAAAGTAAGAAATATTTGTTTCAAATTCTTTTCTTTTTTTGTGCATGTCCATGAAAGGGTGATAAAATTCCCAAGGAGGTGAAAATTGGTTTATGGAAAAGATTAAAAACTTTGTAGGAATTATACTGGTTTACACCCTACTGATAGTACAAACATATATACAGAATATCACTGATATTAAAATTACTAGGGGTTTGGAGGAGTTATTTTAAAAATTACTGAAAAGGTTCCAAGTGGGGGGTGAGGTGGGGAAACAATAAAACTTAGGAAACTCTGGTTCAGTATGGGATTGTAAAACCCAAATTATTTTTTTATATACCTTCAATTCTAATGACTTTTTAAGCACATACACAAATAACACACACACACACACACACACACACACACACACACACCACAATTCACATGTTTCCTTCAGGAAACTACCCATTAACTCTTATGACTTGCTTCTATATTGAAGTTTCTATGCTAAAAAGGATGAGATTTTATAAAATGCTAGATTTTTTTCTAAGCATTGTATTGCTTCTTATTTTTAAATGCGGCTGTGTGAAGCTTTGATGAACTGTGTACAGATAGTTATTAACATTAGTCCCAAGATTTTAGACTAACAATCATTATTTTTATTCTATTCTGTAATCACTCATATTATTATGATTCTTGTTATAAAGCACTGATTAGGGGCTCAAAATATGTAATTATTCTTTGTTACTTGAGCCCTTCATAATACAACATTTTTTGAGCATAATTTCTTAAATTCTGGCAAGGGTTTCATATGACATAATTCACTTAATCCTCATTACACTTCCTATAACATTCTTTTTTTTTTCTTTTTTCCCTTTTGACCTGGTTTGCTATATCAGTTCCAAAAAACAGACAATACATTGAGTGTCATGTGTCATTATCTTCTGTAACAAGTGTTTGAAGAGGGAGTCCTGGAGTATCTGATGAGGCCCTATGGTGGCCAGAGACCCATCCTTCCATACATCATGCTTATGCTTGACAGGGGGGGTATTGTCTTCATACTTGCCACTTATGGTCCTAGAATGGCTGCTAATCTCAATCAAGTCCAGGAAACAGAGAGGAGGATCACATGTCAACCCCTCAGAGAGACTTCTGGCATTCCTTCTTGCAATGTCTAAGGCACTGAGAATACAATAGTGTCCAAAAGACATAATCTCCTCTCCAGGTTTGTGGTACCTCAAGTATTTCTTCATAATACTACTTGAATTTTTTGTCTATCAAACAGTTCATTATCACTCTTCCTTCCCAGAATATAAGCTCCAAGAAGATAGGGAGTTTGTTTTATTGTCCTCTCTATCCAGAATGTATAAAACATTCTTGGCATTCAAAAGACAAAAAAAAAAAAAAAAAGACAGGCCACAATGAGCATGGTGAGGGTATTTACACCATGGGAATTGGCAGATGCTAATGAGGGCCCCCAGCACCACCACCACAAGCTGAAAGCTAGATGTGAAACATGGACCAGCAAACTGCTGTATATGTCCCAGTCCTCTCCTTTGTCTGTGTTAATGCTGGAAGCACTCATACTGAGTTTCTCATCTTTCAGGGAGTTGTCCTTGGTTTGCTGCTTCTGTGGTATTTACCAAGTGTCCAGCTTGGTGCCTCTTACTTCCTCCACTGTCCAACTTTCCATTGAACAAGTACCACAGCCCAGCAGAGGCAGGGCAAAACACTAACTAAAACTTATGACTATTTTGCAGATAAATCAGGCAACATCAAGAGGGTGTAGGAGGGGAAAGAGGACAGAATTTATTACCAGCTCTGTGTCTATTAAAATGAGCAAGGACAGAACCTTTGTTGTAAACAGCACTTGGGTGGCAGTTCTGAGTTTGTCCCTTGGAGGCATAAAACCCCTTGTTCTTTTTATATGAGGACAGGTAGTCCTGGGTTGACTCTGCTTATTGTTCCTCAGGGGTCAATCAGTGGAACTTGTATCTAAAATACTGAGTCCATAAATAAAAAATTGTGTGTACTGTAAAATATTTTTATAAAGTGGCTTCTCCCACTCTTGTATTTAATGCAAGTTATATGTTTACCTTTTGACTTTTCGTTGTTTTTATTCTTAGTTTATGGAGTACATATTCTATCCAGGAACATAAATCATAATTCCTCTTCCTCTTACATTGCTAATATTAAAATTATATTTCCAAGAGTACTCTTCAGGTAGTCATAGATTATGCTTTTTTGGTTTACTTTTGTCAAATCTCCTTCACCCAAAATTCATTCTCTCATAGGCTGGGTCATATTACTACAAGACTCCCAAATATTTAAAAGGGCCATTTAAGGGGAAAACTGGAAGAAGAAGCAATAAAGTACCTTTTAGGAGAACCTACTGAGGGCCCTGACATCATGGTAGCTGTCCCTGGGAGGGCTGATTTATAAATCCACAAAAACAAAAAACAAAATCCTGTTTTCGGTGGCCAACTAAGAGATTTCTTGCAATGGGCTGTTATCTGTAAGAATCATAAGGAGTCAGATTCAGTATTCAAACTAGGTTTGCATGGTCCAGAGTATGTCTGACTTTCTGCTGTTAGAACCAACATAGATTCTTCCAATGATGCATAAATAAATAAATACACACACACACACACACACACACACACACACACACCCATAATACATAAAAAATGAAAAGCTCATTAACTACATGCATTGATTAAAGATGAATAAGAAGGACTGTGGTTTGATGCAGCTGTAATCCTTTTTTTAAAGAGAGAGAGAGAAGGAGATAATTTTAATATTTATTTTTTAGTTCTCGGCGGACACAACATCTTTATTGGTATGTGGTGCTGAGGATTGAACCCGGGCCGCACGCATGCCAGGCGAGCGCGCTACTGCTTGAGCCACATCCCCAGCCCCAGCTGTAATTTTTTATGACAGAAACGCACAGTGGAAAAAGCCTCAGACTCAAAAAAGTACCCAAATACCTGAAGAAATCTCACCACCAAGGGATTCCAATTGATAAGCACCATTTCCCTACTCACAAGCATAAGAAAGGTAAAGTGAACAAAATTGCAATACTCTAAAGTAAATAAAACAACTACATGATTTAAAGCCTCAGGGTCTCCCCATAGCTCTACAAACAGGTTTCCTCCTTTTCACTTACTGTCACCGTTTCGTGAGCTGGTTCCAGGACATCCACTGCCCAGCTTAGTCGCCTGTGCCTTCTTCTAGCCTCATGGTCTTCTGTTCTGTTTGGAATTATTTTCTTGACTTGTCTCTCTTCTCTCTGTAGTGTATTCTCCTAGAAAGCCACACCTGTAATTTTGATATCTACTTTCTGTCCTGGACCACAGGAACACCAGCAACTGACTCTAAGATTTGGAGCCTGAAACACTCCCAACCCCTGTATGCTTCCTTCTCTCAACATTAGGTTAAATGTTCCTTTTGTAGGGGGACCTACAGAGGCTGCCAATATTTTCTCCTAATTACCAGGCACAAAATGTCCATCCAACAAGGGCTTTCCGAGTCAGGCGCTAATCTCAGCTCCTCATCTCGAGTGGACTTGTGCTTTTAAAAGTCCTAAAGAACACATTTCTGTGGGGCTTGACTTCTATTTTCTGAAGTGAGCTAGGACCTACGGGAGTTAGGAGGTATGCCAAGGTGGGCAGAAGCCTCTCACATCCCTCCCTTCTCTGGTTCCTTCATCTCAGCCACCTCTTCCTCAACAATTAAAAGAACATGCAGTCTTGCGGAGCAGTGAGGAACAATATATGACAACCAGGAATTTATACAAATTTGTGTATTTATTTATACATGTGACAAGCATGAATTAGTATAAATCACTCTAGTAATTAAGAGTATTTTGGCATGCAAGCGACCTAGGTTTGAATTTCATCTGTGTTCTATAATTTTGGTGAAGTACTTTAAATCTCTTATCAAAGCTTCACAGTATTTTAATCTCTTCTCATATCTTTCACATCTGTAAAATGGGAATAGTAATAGTACCTAGCTCAGGGAGTAATAGTGCATTTTAAATAATATGATACATTAAAGGGCTTAAAACAAAACCAACCACATAAAGATCAAAAAATATTGGTCACCATTGTCTTAGTTTTACATATCCCCTCTTGGCATATTCCTGTTTACAGTAAGTGTCTGTGAACTAGAAAGAGGAAACCTTCACAAACCATTCTGAACATAACACAGACTAAAAATTTGGCCTTCAGTGGCCTTTGTCCAACTCTGATGACTGCCTTGAATCATCAGACCTCTGGTCAATGAAAATTGCTTGCCAGAATTTCCTTGAAAAAAGCTACTGTGGCTCTGGTAAAAGTATTTTCCTGGGCCTAATTCCCTAACATTTCTGAGTGGTTGTCTTCCTGACACAGAAGTGAGTCCCCCTCCCCATTAGGTTGTAGAATTTTAGTATCAATAATCACTGTGCCTATCTTACCACTCTCTATACTTCCTCCTCAATCTACAGTGTGATTTTCTGTAGATGAGCACTTAGAGTAAAAAGCCAGAGAAATTTGACATTTATAAAAGAGCAGGCAGTTTTCTCTAAATTTATTTGGTCTGTACTCATAAAAACCCTAGGAATAATGAGACAATGGAGCCCTCTGTCTCCTACCTTTACTGCTGACAACAAATCAAATATAGTGAAATATGCTGCAATTTAAAAAATAGAGAGCTTTAGATGTGTCTTGAAATATCCTCTCAATCAGGAGCTGAGTTTCATTTTTTGTTTGACTTATATTTTAATATATATTTTATGATCAAAGAAATCTAGGTGGTTTATAATGGAAGATACATAAATTGTCGCCAATTAAATAAGAGATCAAAATTTAGAAAAGGGTCATGATTCCATGATTGCAAACTCTTAATTTTTTTCTGAATTGATTGACAGTTAAGGCAAACATAATTATAAATGGTTTATATAATTTTAATTATAGGAATAGAAATTAAAAGGAATATGACTACATTATTAAAGCAACATATCTATTATCAGAGATTTACCTTTGGAACATCTTGAAAAACGGAAGAACAGAGTCCCCTGAAGGACAAATGGAGCAAGAAACCAATATACAACCAAGCAAATAAAGTGGAAATTGGCGAAGGTTGGGCCAAAATGGAGACACATTCTCACACAAGGTCAATGAAAATTCCTGAGACCCTCCCACTGCTTGTGACTCATAGGCATGAGATAAAAATAAATAAATAAATAGGGAAATCAGGCAATAGATTTGATCAAACATTCATGTATTCTTTCACTCAACAAATTTTGCAAGTTTTGTCATTCACCAACTTGTACTCTAAGCAATAAAAATATAGCAATGAATACACAGGCAAATATATTGTTCACATAAGCCAAACTCAGAAACTCAGAGGTCAAAAGTCTTCTATCACATGCAGAAGCTAGAGTAAAATAAAAAAAGAGAGAAAGGATAACATAAAGATAAAGGGAAAATTAGTAATGTAGAAGGAAATTAAGAGGCAGAGTGAAGAGATGGGTAAAGGGAGAAAATGCAGACTGAATTCTTAAAACATCATGTCGTGTGCATATATAAATATACCACAGGGAACTTCACCTTTATATGTATGTAGAAATAACCAATCAAATATAAATAAATAGACCAGAAAAAGGAAATCTAATGGAGTAGAGGAAAAACGGTGGAGGAGAGGGAGGATGGGAAGGAAAAAGAAGGGATCATGAACTAAAATCAAATCCATGCATGTATGAGTTTATCAGGATGAACTCAACTACTATGAATAACTATAAAGTTCTAATAAAAAATAAAATAAAAACACATATATGTTGTTTTCATGATAACTTGTATTCTATTGGTGATTAAAAAAATGAAGGATGGATACATATAAATAATAAGCAAATAAACAAAGAAAGTTAAATACTGGTAACTTCTAGGGAAAAAAAAGTTTAATGTAATATAATAGAGTGATGGTTATTTGATTGGTTGATCAGGAAAGACCATTCTGAGTAATTGACATCTGAGTTGAGACCTTATCATACAAAAGAACCAGCAGTGCAAAGATCAAAGGGGAGACTATTCTTCCTGAAAGGCAGGAAATAAGGAGACCACCACACTGCTTGGTCAGAAAGTCAGATCTGGGACCTATACATCAATAAGAGAACAGTTTGAGCTAGAGTTAGAATGTTTTGATACTTGTAGAAGAGTACTAGAAATGATCAGAGGTGAATTTTCATTAAGGAAAAGAAGAAGAAATTCACTGATTCTTGAAGAAGGAGTATGGGTTTTTCAGAATAAAGTCACTCCAATTTTCTTAGTGTCTTAATTAATCAAGTACTTTCAATTCTAATAAATGAAAAACCAAGTTAATTCAGACATACCTCCCAGTAAACATTAGTAAAACATACATTAAAATCTTCATAAGATCAACAAGGTCTTAAAAGATCATCAGAAACAGTCCAGACAAAATTTAGGAGCAAACAGATATACAAAGAATGTATCTCACCTTTGGAATTAATTTGGTTCCATGGGACTAAAAAGTGTTTTCACCTAAGAATTAAGGGTACATCAGAAATCATCCAGGCCCCCATAGATAGCAGCTCAGTGTCAAATCTTCTAGGTTTTCCTTGAACATTGAAATTGGATTAAAGTAAATAATGTCTCCATTGAATTAAAGTGATGCTATATTACTTTTTCACACAAAAATCAAATGAAAACATCTCTAGTAATTCACCTCATCTGAGACTGAAATTTTTTTTCAAAAAATATTTTTAATTACAATGTCCAAGGTAAAGTCAAAGATAATCAACTATATAAGAAAAAAAGATGGTGCATTGGCTTGAATAGGGTTCCTCTGGATAACCCTGACTGATATGGATGAATGAAACTGCACTAATAAGCAGACAACAGAAATTACCTAAAATGTACTCTGAAATACTGGATATATAGACTCACACATTAAAATCAGTACATTTAGCATGTTCATCAATTAAAAGCCAAGTTTAAATTTTTCAAGAAACAATTGAAAAAATATTAAAAAGTAATAGTATATTTGAAAAAGAACCAACCAGAAATTGTACACTGAATAAAACTGAAATAAGTAACCTAATAAATGGATTTAACAAATGCATTCACACAGCTAAGAAGTAAGCTATCCAATTGTAAAGTGTATCAGGAGAACATCTCTAGAATGAAGCAGAGAGACACAAAGGGATGGAAAATAGAGCAGAGAAAAGATAAGGGGCATGGTAGTGCACATCTGTAATTCCCACAGATCAGAAGACTGAGGCAGAAGGATCTTGAGTTCAAAGCCAGCCTCAACAACAGGGAGGCGCCAAGCAATTCAGTGAGACTCTGTCTCTAAATAAAATACAAAATAAGACAGGGGATGAGGCTCAGTGGTCAAGTGCCCCCGAGTTCATTTCTCAGTACCCTCACCCTCCCACACACAAAAAAGGAAAGGTGCAAAAAATATATAGCGAGAAATTATAAAGTTAGTTACAAAAGGAGAATGGGGGAAGTAAAAGCAATATAGGAAAAGACAATGACTAAGAACTTTTCAAAAATAATGGAAGGCATTGATTCCACATATTTAAGCAGCCAATAAACTACAGGCAAAGAAAAAGGTAAAATTAAATTTATAACTAGAGTTATCATAAGTGAAATATATAATATAGAGGACCATGAGAAAATCTTAAAATGCTTCCAGGAAAAGAAAAACAGATTACCTACAGAGGACAAACATGCTAATGTTTTGAGCATGGGACCAAGATGGACAGCAGACCTCTCAGCAGCAACAATGGAGGCTAGAAGCTGGAAGGTAGAAGTTACCACAATGAAATTTTGAATGTGGTAATATATGATATTGTCAATTTATAATTTTTCTTAGAGAATAAAGCTAGGGTTTAAATTGAATAAAAACTGGGATAATGAACTACAAGTTGACTCACTGCAAAAAAAATAATAATGAAAAGACTAAAGAATATAGTTTGAGCTAGAGGCAAATGTAGAATCCCAAAAGAAAGATCAGAGACACAGGAAGAAATAAATAGCAATGAAAATAGTAAAACTGATGATAAATCTAAATGAATGCCATCTTGCAAAATAATATAATTTTTTAAGATACAAAAAATTATAATATACAACAGAAAACATTGAAGAATGGGAGCAGGTAAACAGATTTACAGTTCTTTAATTTTCTAGGATGAGAGCATAAGTATAAATTAATAATCCTCATAAAGCAAGGAAGAACTTTTTAAATTTTTAAAATAGTTAGTTAAAAACAGTAAATTGTGTAAAATTTTTACTAAGATTTTTAAAATGAAATCATAAAAATATTCAATCACTACAAAAGTAGAGAAAAAGGAACTCAGAACAAATAGATCAAACTTAAAATACATAGTTAGATATTGGGTTAGCACCAAATAAATTAAAAAATATATATATGTTAAATTATAATGAACTGAATGCTTCAACTTAAAGACAAAACTTATCATCTTGGATTTTTTAAAATGAAGAGTCGTGCTATTTTTAAAAGATACATCTAAAATGCCAGGATATACAAAGGTTGAAAGTAAAGGAGAGATAACAGCTATATCATACAAACATTAGCCAAAATACAGCTAATATAGCTGTATTGATATCAGAAAAAAATAACTTGAAACCCAAAACATTATTAGCAATAATTCTGAATATATTAGTACATAGCAAGGTATCAAAATTTTAATGATCACCTTTTCTGATTCTTATGCATCTGAAAATCTATTTCGTAAGGCCTGGGAAACATAAAGCTTAAACTAGGGTTTCTCAAACTCAAAACTGACATTTGCTGGGGGCAGGAGTATCAGGGATTGAATTCAAGGGCACTCGACTGAGCCACATCCCCAGCCCCATTCTGTATTTTATTTAGAGACAGGGTCTCACTAAATTGCTTAGTGCCTCACTTTTGCTGATGCTGGCCTTGAACTCACCATCTTCCTGCGTCAGCCTTCAGAGCCACTGGGATTACAGGTAAGTGCCACCATACCTGGCTCAAAACTGACATTTTAGGCTAGATAATACATTTTTTAGGGTAGACTATCCTATGTATTACAAAATGTTTAGCAGGATTTCTGGCCTCTTCCCCTGGATACCAGTAGTACCACTCCTCAATTTAGATAACCAAAAATGTCTCCAGACACTGCCAAATACCCTAGGGTACAGAAATCTTTCCCAGTTGAAAACCATTTCCTTGAACCAATCTTTTTTTATTACTAACAGCCATAAATCAGTTTTGATTTTTCAGACATAGAAAAGCAGTCATGTTTGTTATATAAAATTCATATTCACCCATCCATTTACCCATCCTTCCATCTGTCTATCCATTCATTCATCAAGTATTTACTGGGTGCCTACTCTGTGTCAGGCATGGAGCTCTGTGTTTAGAATTCATCAATGAAATGAAACAAAATCCTTATCTTCATGCAGCTGACTTAGGGAGGGGTGGTGGGAGAAAGAGAACTCAGTATCTAAATGAAGATCAATAAACAGCATGAGAGCCACGTTACTGAATATCAATCAGATCCACTCTTGATTGGCTGGTTGAAGGATTGATTTTTATTTATTGTTTGTGGTGCTAGGGATCAAACCCAAGGACACTTCCTATGCAAATACTATACCACTGAGCTACAACCTCAAGCCCCCAAGCCACTCTTTATTATATTTTTCATTTGTTTCTATGCTTTTTCTCCGAAAACTACAGACTCTGGTTTTGTAATTATTTGAACTCTTCTTGTATGACAAGGCAAAAGGACAGACGTTCTGACTCTGAACAAGTAACCATGTCCTTCTATTCTCTCAAGAAACAAAATGGGTATTATTTAAATCTTGGAATCTCCTTTCATCTCCTGAATCATCAGGTCCCTCTTATCTCCAGAATCATCAGACCATTATCTACTTGGCTAGAAGAGTGAAATTTCCAAGTGTTTAATTGATAATAGCTAAACACTGTTCACCAACCACCATACCATGTGGCATGGGGTCCTTTTGCAGCACACAAGTTTTATAGGCACCCAACTCTAGGCTGTCTTCAATTTCAATAAGATCACATATACAAATGGAAAGTCAGAATCTAGATTGTTTAATTTAGCTAAGCAGAGAAAAATAGTCATACCCCCTAACTTAATTGGGCACTCAATTTTTAAACCAGAGTTTTACAAAAAAGAAAAAAAAAATCAGCACTGCATCCAGAGTAATATTTTATAAATTTTCTCTTTGCTTTTCATTTCAAAAAGTCTATCTTGTGAAATTTTAGAATTAGTATAGTAAAAGAAGCAATAACATATAATTCAACACTGTCCTCTTTACCCACCCCCAAATAAGAAACAGCAGAAAACATGATCTCATTCTCATAAAAGTAGTGACAGGGAAAGGATTTAGTCAAGTTTTGGAACTCGCTAATTCTATATTAGCTAAGCTTACATCACTTTACATAAAACCACAGAGCCCACAAGGGGTTTCCATTAGGAAAGCATTGGCTTGTGTCCCATTTTCTTAAAGGTCATTTAATGTTGTTCTAAATGTATGTCTCCTAATAAACTCAGCCACTGAAGGCAGCATTGACAACCAAAGAAAAATAACCATTTTCAAATCAAGGTCAAATTGTAGAGAGGCATTTAATGAGCTTCAAGGCTAGGGTAAGAGTTTTCCTTAATATTCAACAGAGACAGAAAATAAACTATCAATATGGGAACAGGAACAAAGTGGATCTTTAATATTGTTACTCAAGAGAAGCAGAATAGCAAATGGGATTAAGTAGACAACTAGAATTTCTCGGGACTCTCTGAGCAAAATGTATGCCTCAGTCAAAATCACTAGACTGTGGAGATGTTTGGGGGCGTTCTTGGCTGCAGCTTCGTGGACATTTTGCTGTGTCCCATTTTTAATTTTTGAGGCTCTTCTTAACTGTCTTGCAAAGGAGTTTTTAAAGTTTTCATAGAAGTTTTTGCAAAATGATACTGTTTCATTTTCCCAAAGGGCTTTTCCCCCACAATGTGGTTTCTGGACCACTTAAAGATATATTTGATCACGGACAAGATGAAATTTGTCATTGTCACTCTCCATGTGTTCAATTTCATAGGAGTGCTTCTCTTAATCCAAAACTAAATGGTCTCCCTAGGAATGCCTTGTGAACATGCACGTTTGTGTCTAACTGCTCATACATGAAAACTACACTGTCAAAGGCAGGTGAGGCCATTTTGAAATGGAAGAGTCATTCAAACATAAAATGGCTTTCTTCACTTGGCTTTATATTAAAGACAAAAAGATAAAATAACAAGACCCTGGAAGCATTTGTAAAATACTTAAGCATTCTGAATTAGACAATGATCAAGCAGAGATGACAGCAAACTAGAGTCTATACCATAATACATGTCAGCCCAGAATCTGCAGTCAAGAACACTATATAACAAGGTGTGCTTAGACTTCAGTGAGTCAAAATCAGTCAACATTGATATGAATAGAGAAGTCACTTCAAACTAAATGTATCAAAGTAAAGAAGGGACCTCAGGATAATTAGTAGGAAACAAGTCAAATAAAGTGACAAAGACAAACGGAAATCAGTGATGAAGGGCTTGTTTTTAAAGAAATATAATCTAGAAATCAGAAATTGAGAAGGGCGAGATAAGACAGAAATAAACAGAGAATCAAAGGTGAAGATCTTGGGGAAAGGGTGATAGTTTGTAGGTTCTGTTTTGTTACATAATCAAGGTAAATCAAAAGAATGTAAATGGGTTTGCAGAGAAAAATAACATGGAACAAGTATTCAGGGAAGAGCTCACGGAGGATAGGAAGCAGAGCATGCTAGCAAGTCTGTGCTCCCCTTATAAGCTCTTGTCACAGATCAATGGTTACCCTGAGAGTAGCACCATAGAATCATGCAGGTGATCATATGGTTTTGAAATCCTACAAATACAACTGTGAATTGGAGATGGGTTGAGTGACACGTAGCTCAGATCAATCCTTAAAATGAGACTAACATTTAATAAATATCATGTGCCAAGACACTGGTAAAGGATCTACATACCTTATCTCATTTCATTATCTATTCATTCTATTTTTGCTAACCACCAACTGCTGTGTCAGACACTTTCCCAACAATGTTATGATACAAGTGTTATTAATATCTCCAACATAAAGAGAAAAAAAGATGAGACATAGTGGAATTGGTTTATATGTCGAAGGTCACAAAACTGGGAAACTGTTAAGTGAGGCAAAATTGATTTTTGTTTGGGAACAGTGGATTCAAATCTTCACTCTTCAAATGATTTGTGTTTCTGGGAAAGTCGTTGCATTTTTTTCCCCCCTGCATTTCTCACACTGTAAAAGAGAAAAATGTTTTCACTATTCTCAAATTTGATTTATAGTAACATTAAAGAATTCTTGAAGGAAAAAGGGAGGGCATTGATGAAACGGAATAGGTGCTATAACTATTATTTCCCATAAATAGCCCAAGCATAATTTTTCTCATGACAACACCATTGCATGAGACTTTTTTCTGGTTTTTTTTTTTTTTTTTTACAAAAACACTATGTGCCTGCAAATATTAGGGATATACAAATACTTAAGATTCTTGACTTTGACACAGGAGCTGTTTATGAAAGCCAGAAATTCAAATGAACATTAATATAATGAATCTGAAAATGAAAGAAAGCAGCAACTGTGTAAAAGTAGTATTGGCTATGATTTACATCTCTTTTTTTTTTTTAAAGAGAGAGTGAGAGAGGAGAGAGAGCAAGAGAGAATTTTTAATATTTATTTTTTTAGTTCTCGGTGGACACAACATCTTTGTTGGTACGTGGTGCTGAGGATCAAACCCAGGCCGCACGCATGCCAGGCAAGCGCGCTACCGCTTGAGCCACATCCCCAGCCCTGATTTACATCTCTTTAAAGCACATTTTTCAAGTCCATTCTCAGCAAAGCACTTCCTGTAAGCTCTCACATTGATCTGTATCCATGTAAATGTTTCAGCTAAACCTGAGTTTTATTTGCAAACTACCACCAGCCAATGTAAATGGGACACTTCATAAAGACAAAAATTCATAACAGAGCCAGACATGGGGGCACATGCCTATAATCTCAGCTACTCCAAAGGCAAAGAGAGGAGGATTGCAAGTTTGAGGTCAGCCTGGGCAATTTAGTGAGACTCTAGCTCCAAATGAAAACTTTAAAAAGGACTGGAGATGTAGCTCAGTGATAGAGCACTTGCCTGGCATGCATGAGGCCTTGGATTCAATCCCAACACCACAAAATGAATAAAAAAACATGGTGAAGATTGGCTTTCCCAAAATTTCTTCAAAATGAAATTTAGCATTAAAATTACATGCAAAGAAAAAAAACTTCTATTTTTAGATTGATAAGTGAACTTTTTATTTTTTTATTTGTTTTAATTAGTTACACATGACACTACAATGATCTTGACATATCATACATTTGAATCAAATGGGGTATAATTTCTCATTATTCTGAGTGTACAGTTGGAGAATCACATTGGTCATACAGTCACGTATATACATATAGCATTACTAGTGTCCATTTTATTCTGCTATCCTTTCTATCCCCCCTTCCCCTCCCCTCCCCTCCCATCATTTCTCTCTACCCAATCTAATGTGGCACACATCATCATACATGTAATCTGTATAATGATGAGGTTCTCCTTCCTTCTTCCATGCAACTCCCCTTCTTCCTCCCTTTCCCTCCCACCTCTCTTCCCTATTTAGTGGTAATCTTCTTCTCATGCTCGTCCTCCCTATCCCATTTTAAGTCATTCCTCTTATATCAGAGAAGACATTTGGGCTCTGTTTTTTTAGGGATTGGCTAACTTCACTTAACATAATCTGCTCTAATGCTATCCATTTCCCTGAAAATGCCATGATTTTGTTATTTTTTAGTGCTGAGTAATATTCCATTGTGTATAAATGCCACATTTTTTTTTTATCCATTCATCCATTGAAGGGCATCTAGGTTGGTTCCATAGTCTAGCTACTGTGAATTGTGCTGCTACAAACATTGATGTGGCTGTGTCCCTGTAGTATGCTCTTTTTAGGTCTTTTGGTTATAGTCCAAGAAGGGGAATAGCAGGGTCAAATGGTGGTTCCATTCCCAGATTTCCAAGGAATCTCCATACTGCTTTCCAAATTGGCTGCACCAATTTGCAGTCCCACCAGCAGTGTATGAGTGTACCTTTTTCCCCACATCCTAGCCAGCACTTGTTGTTGTTTGACTTCATAATGGCTGCCATTCTTACTGGAGTGAGATGGTATCTTAGAGTAGTTTTAATTTGCATTTCCCTGATTGCTAGAAATGGTGAGCATTTTTTCATGTATTTGTTGATTGATTGTATGGCCTCCTCTGTGAAGTGTCTGCTCAGGTCCTTGGCACATTTGTTGATTGGGTTATTTTTTTGTTGTTTTAACTTTTTGAGTTCTTTGTATACTCTAGAGATTAGAGCTCTGATGTGTGAGGGGTAAAAATTTGTTCCCAGGATGTGTGCTCCCTATTCACCTCACACATTATTTCTCTTGCTGAGAAAAAACTTTTTAGTTTGAATTCATCCCATTTGTTGATTCTTGATTTTAACTCTTGTGCTATAGGTGTCTTATTAAGGAATTTGGGGCCTGACCCCACGTGATGGATATAGGACCAACCTTTTCTTCTATTAGACCCAGAGTCTCTGGTTTGATTCCTAGATCCTTGATCCATTTTGAGTTAACTTTTGTGCATGGTGAGAGAAAGGGATTCAAAACAACAATGAAAACCAGCAGAGGGAGGTAGTACAGTAAAGGAAAAACTAATCAAAAAGGAAAACCAAGTCAAGTTAAATAACAAAAATAAACAAATATGGCTGGAAGTACAAACCATATCTCAATAGTAACCCTAAATGTTAATGGCTTAAACTTACCAATCAAGAGACATAGGCTAGTAGACTGGATTAAAAAACAGATCCAACAATATGCTGCCTACAGGAGAAAGATATACACAGGCTGAAGGTGAAAGGTTGGGAAAAATCATACCACTCACATGGACCTCGTAAACAAGCAGGGGTGTCCATACTCATATCAAATAAAATAGACTTCAAGCCAAAGTTAATCAAAAGGGATAAAGAAGGACACTATGGGAACCATTCACCAACAAGACATAACAATCATTAATATATATGCCCCAAATAATGGTGCAGCTATGTTCATCAAACAAACTCTTCTCAAGTTCAAAAGACAAATAGACCACAACACAATAATTATGGGTGACTTTAACACACCTCTTTCACCACTGGACAGATCTTCCAAACAAAAGTTGAATAAAGAAGTTATAGAACTCAATAACACAATTAATAACCTAGACTTAATTGACATATATAGAATATATCAACCATCATCAAACGGATACACTTTTTTTTCTCAGCAGCACATGGATTCTTCTCAAAAATAGACCACATATTGTGCCATAGGGCAACTCTTAACAAATATAAATGAGTAGAGATATTACCACGCATTTTATCCGATCATAATGGAATGAAATTGGAAATCAATGATAAAATAAGGAAGAAAAATTCCTACATCACTTGGAGAATGAACAATATGCTACTGAATGAACAATGGGTTACGGAAGACATCAAGGAGGAAATTTAAAAATTCTTAGAGATAAATGAAAACACAAAAATAAACAAACATATAAACATATCGAAATCTATGGGACACAATGAAAGCAGTTCTAAGAGGGAAATTCATTGCATGGAGTTCATTCCTCAAAAAAAGAAAAAGCCAACAAATAAATGATCTCACACTACATCTCAAAGCCCTAGAAAAAGAAGAGCAAATCAACAGCAAATGCAGCAGAAGGCAAGAAATAATTAAAATCGGAGCTGAAATCAATGAAATTGAAATAAAAGAAACAATTTAAAAAAATTGACAAAACCAAAACTTGGTTCTTTGAAAAAATAAATAAGATTGACAGACCCTTGGCCATGCTAACGAAGAGAAGAAGAGAGAGAACCCAAATTACTAGCATATGGGATGAAAAAGGCAATATCATAAAAGACACTACAGAAATACAGAAGATAATTAGAAATTATTTTGAAATCTTATACTCCAATAAAATAGAAGATAGTGAAGGCATCAATAAATTTCTTAAGTCATATGATCTGCCCAGATTGAGTCAGGAGGATATACACAACTTAAACAAATAAGTAAACTTTTAACAATTTTTTCAATGGCATATAGGCAATAAATACATCCACAATGTGGCTAAAAGGAGTAAGCTAACTCCATTAAGCAACATATAAATCTCAGCTTCCAACTGTGTAGACATTCCTTGTTTTCACATACCAAAATTTCAGTTTCTAGGTAAAGCATTTTTCACAGTGTAAAAGAATTCCATTGTTCAAGAAATGTTCTTTGAGTATCATTTTAGTCAAGGACACAGTGAATTTCTCTGAATGCAAACTCCCACTGAGATAAAAAGAAATGTCTTATTTGTTTGTGCAGAAAAACAGAAACTGCCCTTCTTATTACTTCTGAGACAAAGAATAGATTCCTCCAAAGCAATGTGCTAAGACAGGAGGAGGTCTGAGCTTGCAATGAAGTCTTCATTGCTTTGTTATTCAGCCTAGTGGTTCTCCACATGTGGTCCCCAGACTTGCAGCCTTAGCATCACCTAAGAACTTAATAGAAATCCAAGTGCTTGGGCTTCCCAGCCTACTGACTCAGAAACTCTGGGAGTGGGGCCCAGCCTTCTGGATTTTAATTAGCCATCCAAGGGATTCTAATGTGCACTCAAGTTTGAGGCCAACTGCTTGAGACAACCTACTTCTCTGGAGCTTCAAACAGTAATAATAAGACCTGTCTCTTCAAAGGATTATCCAATATCAATAGATTTTATAACATGCAAAATTGTTTTGCAAAATTGCAAAGAACTAGATAATTGCAGAGTTATCCAGAATGATAACTTTCAATGCCATTTCTCTATCTATCTGAAAAGTGGTCAGAATAGTTCAGGTGGCTAGATAGATTGCTAATGGAGGATTCTGAGACCGTTATTGAAATGTGAAGTTTTATATATGATATTTTGTAATGAACTTTGCATCAAAGACAAACCTCACAATGCCCCCTGGTGATGATCATTAAACCTTTTCTCACTTTTGTCAGCTCAACTTCTTCAAATGATTGCAGTTTGGAAAATAACTGGGCTCCTGGGGGAAAGAGGAGCCAGAGAAAGAAAATCTGTATTTAAAAATTGTTTCAAAGGAACTAAAAAACTCAGTACTTCGTTTTTATCCCTGTTGAAATGACTGACTCATAACTTCTTCAAAGACTGAATGTCCTAGCCCTTACTTTAGAATCCAAAGAGAGAGACTGATAACACTTTCCTCCCAGAAGTCCCAGTAACACCCTATCCAAAGCTCTTCAGCGGTAAATAACCATAAGTTTTTATTTCCCCATTGTCAAAAGTTATGAGGGCAACTGGACAATTTCTCCCTTTGAACTCTGCAATGACATTATCACCTATCTACTCCCCGTCTTTCTCCAAGCTAATTAATGTCACTTTGTCTAATTTTTCTAATTTGAAATTTCTGTATTTATCTCTCTCTTGTGATCTCTCCAGGGCCAACTTCAATTTCCAGAGACTTCCTCAACATGAATCCCAAACTTCCTCCAAAGCAACATTCATAATTCATGCCTCCCCACAGTCCCACAGGGGTGAGAGTTCTTCAAATCTTCAAGCTCAGCACTTTAGAGAGAGATAATCAAAGAGGAGATACTCAATATTTGTTGAATTTATTTTTTATATAAGCCTCACATAGAAAATTTGTATATATTACATAGACTGATACTAAATAGAATATAAAAAATTCAATATTCTACCAAAGTAAAGGATTAAATAGTGTCCCCCTAAAAATTTATGTCTACCCAGAACCTCAGAATGTGACCTTATTTAGAAACAATCTTTGCAGATATAATAAGCTAAGATGATCATACTAAAAAAAAAAAAAAAAAAAAAGTAAAGCAAAACCTAAGATCTTACATCTTTTCAAGACAGTATAAGTAGAGGCATATTACTTTAAGTCTCAATTAGTGTTCTATGTTATAGTATTTGTGGAACACTAATATACCAAGGATCCATGTTTCCTGTACTAACTAAACAACTAAGAGTATTTCCATAGACTATCCACTGTCCACCACAGGCCACATTTTGCTACTGTTACTCTCCCAAAGAGAAATGCAAATAAAAGACACTTTTTTCAGACCACTCTTTTTTCAAAGTTTGTTCATTCAAAATATAATCTAACTCCAGTGATAAGTTAAAATGTAAGGAAAAGTAAACATATGATAAACCTAGTGATTAAAAATCAAATTGATTCAAGAAAATGTTCCATATATAATGTTAAAACAATAAGATATATATACTCTCCCTTTTTCTCTCTCTCTCAATCTCTCTCTCTCTCTCTCTCTCTCTCTCTCTCTCTCTCTCACACACACACACACACACACACACACACACACACACTTTCTGCTGCCCTGGAGTTCCATCAGCAAAAAGGCCATCTAGATAGAGCTTCTCACCATGGGACCAGAACAATGAACCAAAATAAACCTCTTTTATTTACAAAAAACAGACTTTTATAAAGTGTACTCTCCATTTTATTTTTAAAGTGAACTTATAAAAATAAGATGCAAGATGCTTGAAGAAAATATTAGTGTTACCACTGAGAGGTAAATTTAAAAGCACTTAGCATTTGTTATGGTTTGGATATGAGTTATCCCCCAAAAGCTCACATGTGAGACAATGCAAGAAGGTTCAGAGGAGAAATGATCAGATTTTAAGAGTCTTAGCCCAATCAGTGATTTAATCCCCTGATAGGGATTAACTGAGTGGTAAATGAAGTGGTAGTGTATGGCTGGTGACGGTGGAAATTAGGGTATGGCTTTGGTGTACATAATTGTATCTGGCAAGTGGAGTTTCTCTCTCTCTGCTTCTTGATCACCATGATGTGAGTTGCTTCCCTCTGCCACACTATCCCTCCATGATGTCCAGCCTCACCTTGAGCCCTGAGGAATGGAGCTGGCCTTCTGTGGATAAGACCTCTGAAACTGTGAGCCCTCAAAATAAACTATTCCTCCTCTATAATTGTGCTGCTTGGGTCTTTAAGCCATAGCAGTAAAAAAGCTGACTAAAACAGCATTTAACTCTTCCTATTCTTATTTAGTTTCTACATTTTGTACAATGAATGAATTATTTCTATAAAAGCTTCCAGTAAACTTCTACTTACTAGAGACATGGAAAGACAAGCAAGTTAAATGAGTAGAAAGACAATAATTATCTTAAAATAAATCTTAACAATACCTATTCATCCAAGAACCAGAGGACACTTTGCAAACTATTAAGGTGAACAATTTTATGTGTTTTAGAAAGGAATTAGATAACAAATAACTTTATGTGAAGAGTTGAGAATGTACTAAAATGTGTGCTGATAAATCAGATCAAATCAACCTGAGTTTTGGCTTCTCTCAATAGTAGATGGCATCTTTTGAATATTTGGATAGTACTTTTTCAGAAAGAAAAAATATACTTGAAAATTGAATATAATGAAACTGTTATGGTTTAGATATGTGGTGTCCCCCAAAATCTCATGTGTGAAGAAATGCAAGAAATTTTAGAGGTGAAATGATTGGGTTATGAGTGCTTTAAGCCAGTCAGTGAATTAATCCCTGGATAAAGATTAACTAGGTGATAACAGTAGGCAAGTAGGATATGGCTGAAAGAGGTGGGTCATTGAGGGTGCTTTTGGAGTGTATAGTCTGTTGAGCAGAGTTCTCTCTGCTTCTTGGTGCAATTCCCTGAGCCTTTTTCTCCCACCACATGATTCTACCACCACCCTATAGAATGAAGTTGGCCATCTATGGACTGAGACCTTTGAAACCATGAGCCTCAGAGTAAACTTCTCCTCCTTAAAATTGCTCTTTTCAGGTCTTTTGATTGCAGCAATGAAAAAATTAAAACAGAATACATATTATAATATTTCTAAAACTGTTTTAGCAGACTTTTCTAAAAGCATACACATGGAGAGGTCCTGGAAATGAAGACTTTCATTTTTATTCCATATTTTTTGTATTGCTTGAAATGTTAAGGAGGATACATTATTTATATAATATTTAAAACTTTAAAAAAATAAAGGAAAAAAGGAGAAGTCTTGACACATTTAATTCCAAAACAATTACTTTACTATGTGATGCATGGCAGAATTTTCTCCATAATTAAATAATCCAAAAAGTTTTAGAGTCATTGCATATAAACAAGTATTTATAATGTCCCATTTCTTGTTAGAGATTTCCACTTAATGTACACTTTTATACAAAAGTCCTGATGAAAATTCAGTCTCGGTTATATAAAAGCTGTTGTGAATAAAAAAAATATATTACTGTAAAATAATTGCATTTTCCAAGTGGCACAACAAATTTTAGGTCATAAAATTGTTAAATAATCCTCTATAAAGATCTATCTTTTTAAGAGGGAGCAATTGTAAGGCAATAAAATAAACCATGTAAAGATAATTCTGCAGAAAACAGTTTCAAGTCTTGGAATTAAAGTATGCTTCAAAGTAAAAGGTACATAGATTTTCGCTTCACTCCTGCTTTATGTATGTTTGAATATTTTTATAGTAAAAAAAATCTAAAATGTACTATACAAGGTTAATGCCTCCTATTATCACCAGTAAACAGGGAAAGATAGCTCTAATTAACATATTACTGATTAACATTTGAGTATTGGTATATTTTTATATGCAACTTATAATAATAACAGTTTCCCTTCTGTAGATAATGATGTACAAAATGATTTATAAACATTATCTGACTTAATAACCTTACGAAGATTGTGGTTTAATATATCCATTTAATAGATGAGGAAACAGCATCTCAGAAGTTAAGCAACTTGTTTGAGATTATAAATTTAGCTAATGAGAAATTAGGCCTTTAAACCTATGTATGTATAATTCCAAAGTCCATGATCTTCATTTCTCTACTATTCTACCTAAAAAACATGTCAATGTTTTTAGAGTTCATTACCATCACTTTGAAACTTACTTTCACTGATGCTCATGGCCTACATTCATTCATTCCTCTGTGTTTGTCATTTGTTCCATTAGTAACTTCATCTATCAAATGTGGGAAAACAATTTTGCACCAATTTGTCCAAAATAATTTGAAGCAAATTATTACTTTTTTTAAAAAAGAAAAATCATTTATAAAAATTTGAGGTGAATTATTTTTGCACCAAAGCTCAGATGAGTTCATAGACTACCTCATTTTAGAGTGCTTATTAAAATTTCTGAAATAGGTGCTATAAAGGCAAAACTGACCCAATTATTTTAAATTTTTGGAACCTAACTCATGGTGTGTCATCAAAATTGTGAGTACAGAATCACTTTGTAGAAGAAACAGTTAATTAACAGCACCACTAAGGTGAATACTGAGTATAGTTAAAGAAAATTATTTAAATTTATTCATTTAAGAAATATATATGGAGTTGATATTCAAGATTCTTCTGGATAAAAGTTTTTTAAAATACATTCCTTCTTGGTGGAGCGTACCGTCTAATAAAAGACAGACTTGTAAAGACTCACTCCATTGTGAGATCTAAACTGCAGTGGCCCCATGGAAGAAGTGGCACCAGAAGGCTCCGCTGGAAGTCAGGGAGGCATCCCAGGTACAGAGAGTTAAATTAAGACCGCAGGATGAATACCAACATGTGGGATTAACCAGGTCCACATTAACAACATCCAACTGTTCCTATATATTCAAAACTGTAAGTTTTGGAAGAAATGTAATAAACCCTTAAAAAATTAAACATGGAATTAGTAATTCAGTAATACTATGTCTGAGAATGTACACAGAAGAATTGAAAGTACAAACTACAACCAATATTTGCATGCCTCTGTTTATACATGCATTAGTCACAATGACCAAAAGGTAGAAACAACCCCGTTGTCCATGCACAGATAAATGAAGACAAAACAGGGTATCTACATACAATTGAATGTTATTCAGCCTCAAAAAGGAAGGAAATTCTGACATGTTATAGCATGGATAAATTTTAGAGACATTTTGAAATAATAAAAAATGAAATAAGTCACAAAAGGACAAGTGTCCTATGATTGCACTTACATGTGATGCTTAGTATAGTCAAGTTAATAGAGACAGAAAGTAGAATGGTGGTATCCAGAGGAGGGGGAGATGTCTTATTTTTAAAAAGTAATTATTTTAAACTGTGCATAGAGACCTCTAAAACGGGTGCTACAAAGGGAATGGGGAATGTTTAATGGACAAAGAATTTTATTTTATTTTATTTTATTTTTTTTTTTTAAAGAGAGAGTGAGATAGGAGAGAGAGAGAGAGAGAATTTTTTTTTTAATATTTATTTTTTAGTTCTCGGCGGACACAACATCTTCGTTTGTATGTGGTGCTGAGGATCGAACCCGGGCCGCACGCATGCCAGGCGAGCGCGCCACCGCTTGAGCCACATCCCCAGCCCCATGGACAAAGAATTTTAGTTGGGGAAAGTACTTAGTGTCACAGACTATACACTGAAGATGGTTTAAATGGTAAATATTACATTTTCATAAGTATATGTGCTTATATGTACATACATACACACCACATACACACACATTTTTTTCATATTTGAATCATTCACTTTTCTCATGGGTGATAAAGAAAACCTCAATTTATATTCAATCAATCAGAAAAAAAAAAGTGGATCAACAGCTATTTATAGAGCATCCCCTGGATTAATAGACTTCTGATTATCACCTTGAATGTTCAAGTATGTTCACTCAAACACACACACAATAGGAAAAACTACCATTTCTACCCCCAAAGTTAAAAGTTATCAAACAAAGTGTTTCTCAGTTATTGAAATAAAACAAGTTCAAACTTCACTTTCAAATGGGAAAAAAAAAGTGCATTTTCATGGTTTAGCTTAAAAACAACTAACAAAAATGTCATCTTTGGACTAACTACAAGGGATAAAAATTTATGCCCTGTAAAGTAGTAGTTTTCAAAAAACCTGAGGTGATCAAAAGCAATGAGTAACCACCAAAAAAATTTAATCATAACTGATATATTAAAATATTTATGATAGCAATCAGAGTTCATTTTGTTCAAATAAGTTCAGCAGGCACCGAATACAAAGAATCAAAAGAACAGGTTTTGAAATTCAAGAGCAAAGCAAATCTTTGAGTCATTTGTATACTTCAAGTTTCCAGTTACTGCAGCTTTTACTGGCTGCCCATATTTTTCTATTCCCAATAGCATCAACAAAATTATTTTCAATTATAATAGAAGTTGGTTTTACTTACTCCTGGTGGAAATATCTGAATAGTATTTCCAGCTATGTCTAGAATCCTTAGATTTTTAAGATGACAAATCCCCTGTGTCAGAAAACAAGAAAGAGAAATGTTATAAAATCTAATATCTAAAATCACAAGTATTTAAGTTCAAACTTGATGACAGTGAGTATCTTTTCCAATTGCTTGACCAATTCCTCCATACACCTTTCCTAAGAAGATCCCTATGGGTTGCCACAGAACTTTGAATTCTCCATTTTTTTTTTTTTGACCACCCCAGGGCATTATAACATGCTATGAGTTAGACTACTTCTAGATTCAGATATCAATTCTGGCAGTGAATACGTGTAACTTTGGGAAATTTTATAAGTATGACTTTCTCCATCTGTAAAATGAAAATGCTAATAAAAATCCTTACTTCAAGTAGCTGTTCATAGATTAAGTAAGTTGCTAACTTGAGTGTTTATGAAAGGGCCTAATATGTTATGAGCACTCAATAGTCTGTACTTATTATTAAAACAGAAAGAATCTGAGAAACAAAACAATTCTGGAATGTTGTTTCTGTTGATAATGCCCCCAAAATGTATTATGCATATTCCTTTTGGTTAGCACTGTGCATACAAAAACTTTCCTTACAAAGGAAATAAAATCTGTTGCTGTATCTTTACACCCAGTGTGACTGCGTTGCCATAGTAACCACCTGGTTGTTATGGTACATCTTAGTTTTAGCATTTCTAGTAATAAGCAAAGGATAAGTAGGATTATTTTTAACTAGAAACATCAAAAGCTTTTTTATTAATTGAAAAATATGGGCTGGGAATGTGGCTCAAGCAGTAGCGTGCTCACCTGGCATGAGTGGGACACTGGGTTTGATCCTCAGCACCACATAAAAATAAAATAAAGATGTTGTATCCACCGAAAACTAAAAATAAATATTTAAAAAATTCTCTTTCTTTCTCTCTCTCTCTCTCTCTCTCTCTCTCTCTCTCTCTCTCTTTAAAAAAAAGAAAAATATGGGCATGATACACTAAATGATTTCAACCACTTGTCGAGAGAGTTCTGAACAGTCACTCTTATTTTAATGACCAACCTCTCCCTGGAGAATGGTATATGTCTCTTTAGTTGTGACAACTGTCTATCTCTTTGATCTTATCACAGGTTTCATTCCCTGAAAGCAGATGTTGAGATGGAATTTGGAGTACTAGATGGTTTTTAAGGACCTAACCCTATAAAAAGCAGGGTCAATAAGTAGAATTGGCAAATGGAAAAGTCAAGGTGGGCTACAGACCCAATAGACTTCACTCAACTGGGTCGGGAGCTCTAGTGGGTATTGCCATCTAAACTGTTCTCTATCAGGCAGAAAAAGCCATCAATCATGGAATTTGGGAGGTTCCAGGAAGAGAATGAGCTTGGAGAAGAAAGGAGGTTTCCTGCAACTGAATAGCTAACTAAGCCTGTCTGCTGTCCCCACTCCTACAGCTGAGTAACAGGTCCTTGAAGGGAAATATACCATCTATTACACACAAAGTCCTCTCCTTAAGTCCCACAAAACCTTCCATTGCCATGATACTCTCATTATTGTGTTAGCTTAAAAGACTTTCCAACTCTCAATATGTCCTCAGTATCTACAAGTTAAAATATAAGGGCTTTCCAGCCACTTGAAACACTTGATAGTGCTAACTCTATGGCTGTTAAGTTTCTTTTCCATTTTTTGTTCTTGCTGTTCATGACTGCTGCTATTGATCCCTCTTGATATTTTTTGTTCTTGACTTGGTTTTATCTTTACATATTTACATTCTCCAAAATTTCTTAATCAAGAATTAAAAACTCACAAATGAGTGATGACAAAGTTGTACTGTGTGAATGGCAAGTGTTCTGAAGCGTTAAAGATACAGAAATATGAGAGAAAATTATAGGGCATTTGGTATTATGAGATCAGACAAGGCTTTCCAGAAGAAATAAAGTTTAAGCTGAGATTGTTTGATATGTTTGCAATAAAGAATGTTCAATTAAGAGACAAGAATCCCTAGGAGATAACCATAAGACATGTAGTTGGTCCAAAAGATAGTAAGCAAAAAGGACTGAGGAAAGAAGAATTCAGATTATGAAATGTCTCTTATGCATGTCATGTGTATTACTTTCTTGGGATTCTTTAGATTGCAAGTTAATAGAAACCCAACCCAAACAAACAAATGGGTAAATTGAGGTAACAGAAAAATTTTTAAATATTGATATTGTCTACAGCTGGTTCTAGGTGTTCAGTAGTGCCATTGTCTCTTTCTTTTGTGACAGCACATTGAAGTCAGAGTCTCCTAAAGAATGACAAGATAGAAACTAATAGATCTGGGCTTGCATTCTCCCAATTTACCAATCACAACACAAAGAATGCATTCGTTTCCCATGAGTCCAGCAAAGTTCCTTCTCATTGATCTAGCTTAAGTCAAATGCCTATCATTCACTAAGTCACTACGTCTAGTGGGATGGGATATTCTGATATGCTGGACCTGACCTGACCTGACCAGTGGGAAAGGTCACCACTAAGGAAACGTCACAAAGTGATTGGAGAAGGGGGAATTTCACAAAGCTAAATGCTGATACCATTATGAGAATAAGCATAGATGGATGCTAGGAAGAAAAACGTAACCATATATTTAATGTCAATTATATACTAATCACTGAATATGTCAACTATATACTAATCACTGAGTTAAAGGATAGTATTCATAGTATTAATTATGATGAATGAAAACATATGAATTACATCTTTAAATTTTTGGGGCTGGGGATGTGGCTCAATTGGTAGCGCGCTCGCCTGGCATGCTTGCGGCCCGGGTTCGATCCTCAGTACCACATACAAACAAAGATGTTGTGTCCGCCAATAACTAAAAAATAAATAATAAAATTTAAAAAAAATTTTAAAAATAAATTTTTAAAAAATTGTCATTTGTCCTATTTTACAAAAGCAGATTCCATGGGATATTGCTATCAAGTAAGAAATCTAAGTTAAATTCAGGAAATTCTCTGTTAACAAAGTTAAGCAGCTTTACTATAGGACTTCGCAAGACTTTTAACATACTAATACATTTTCTAAATCTTCAAGAAGGGGTGATATACCTATCTAAGTTGGGCTGTTAAAACAGAGTACCAGAGCCTGGGAAATTTATGAACAACAAAAATTTATTTATCACATTTTTTGGAGACTGCAAGTCCAAGATCAGGACTCCAGCATATCCTCTTCTGGGTTGCAAACTGCTAACTTCTCAGATCCTCACAGGGTAGAAAGAGAGCTTTAGAGCCCTCTGAGGCCTCTTTTATAAGGGCAATAATCCCATTTATGAGGGTCCACCCTCATGACCTAATCACTTTCCAAAGTCCCCACTTGCTAGTATCATTACATTGTAAGTTAGGGTTTCAACATATGAATTTTGGAGGGGCACAAACATTCAGTCCATGATAGCATCTTTGAAAACACATGTTCTCAAAAGAATACACAAGACTCATACCCTTGGAGAATGGTTTGGGGAAAGATGGATTAGACCTTATGTTGACCACTCTTATTTTAGTTCCTAATTATCTATCTTTGTTTATGAATTCTGAAATTCTTTTTGGGAGCTTTCAAATTCTGCTGCCATTGTTACCTTATGATCTATCTGCCTTACTTCTAAAGCCACAAGAAGTGTAAATGTAATTTACAATGTAGAAGAAAAGATTCATAATTTGCTATTTATCAAAACAAAGAGTTTTTATAATGCCTTATCACTTATAATGCAAGCAAAAAATAAAAATGATAGATTGAATCATATTAAATGTCCAAAGAATTAAATTGCCCAAGGCATTATTTAGATGAAAGTTCATGATAGGACTGATTATAATTTTAATTTTAAAAACTTATACTTCTTGGGATTTATAAAATTGCAATAAGAGTAAGGTCAACTTTGATGAACATATGTTTAAATCAGACAGATATGGGCATCCCCCCCTTTTCTCTTTCAATATTGTGTCAAGTTACAACTGTTCTTGTTCCTTATTCTAATGGTGATAATAAGAAGTGTGATGTCACAGAGCTGTTGTGAACACTAAAAAAATTGTTTCATATGATGATGCACTGCAGCTTTTATAGATTTCCCTCAAATAAAAATTTGTTTTAATAGATTTATTTTATAATTTTAACATTTATTTTATGTGTTTACAGAAATTGGAATTTTTAGAATAAAATTTTTGAAATGTACTCAGTTATAGCCTACCACCATGTCATCACAGATTATAGTATAGATAAAAATTTTAAAAGTATTATTCTTATAAAAGAAAAGTGAAATGGTAGGGAGTTTTCACTTATATACATGCCTAATCAATCTGCTAATATTTTTTAGAATCAAATTGCAAGTTATTACTCTTTTTATTTTAATTTTTTTTTCCTGTGGTACTGAGGACTGAATCAGAGGTGCTTTGCCATCAAACTACACCCACAGTCCTTTATTTTTTTTATTGGTTGTTCAAAACATTTCAAAGCTCTTGACATATCATATTTCATACATTTGATTCAAGTGGGTTATGAACTCCCAATTTTCCCCCATATATAGATTGCAGAATCACATCGGTTACACATCCACGTTTTTACATACTGCCATACTAGTGTCTGTTGTATTCTGCTGCCCTTCCTATCCTCTACTATTCCTCCTCCCCTCCCCTCCCCTCCCTTCCCATCTTCTCTTTCTACCCCATCTACTGTAATACATTTCTCTCCCTTGTTTTTTTTTCCCACTTTCCCCTCACTTCCTCTTATATGCAATTTTGTATAATGATGAGGGTCTCCTTCCATTTTCATGCAATTTCCCTTCTCTCTCCCTTTCCCTCCCACCTCTCATTCCTGTTTAATGTTAATCTTCTTCTCATGCTCTTCCTCCCTGCTCTGTTCTTAGTTGCTCTCCTTATATCAAAGATGACATTTGGCATTTGTTTTTTAGGGATTGGCAAGCTTCACTTAGCATAAACTGCTCTAATGTGCTAATTTTTTGTTCCTTGATTTGCTGTACAACATGCATTCCTTGTCAAATTATTTCTAATTTGCATAAGGAAGGAAGGTAAATGTATTGACATGTTCCTGGTAGAATAGAACTCTTGAACTGGGAAATCTGAGGAAAGTTTAGTAAAGGCACTATTTATAAAAGACTAGTTTTAAGGAAGCTAAGGTTCCTCAAACCTTAGAAAAGTGGCTCCTTAAACCTAGCTCACCCTGCCAGAGAAGGTGCCATAGTAATTGCTTCTGGTTCTCTCTCCTCATGCCCTTTCATTCTGAGCTAACGGATATCATTGATTATATCCAAGAAGAAGCCAGAGGACAAAGGAGCTCTAACTCCTTTGTTAGATGCTTATAACTAATAAACTGCCCAGGCACAGAGCAGGTTGTAAAGAATTGATGACAGATAAAGAGGAAAAATGGAAGACATCCAGCACATATTTCAAATGAACCTGTGCTTTATTCTATATAGATGGTTATAGATTAAACATATACTACTCACTTAAACAAAACAAAAACACAAGGTTCCATGCTTTGCTTACCTCTGGCAAAACCTCAATGTAGTTCCTGACCAGAAGAAACTTCCGGAGCTTCTTCAAGAACTTAATCTCTTCAGGTATGCAACTGAGTTCATTGTAGTTAAGTTGAAGTTCACGAAGATTCTTAAGGAGACAAAGTTCTGTGGGAATGCTGACTAGCTTATTGCAATTTAAACTCAGATGTGTAAGGCTTTTTAATCTTAAAAAAAAAAAAGGCATATGAATGAAATTCATAATAAGAGAATCCACAGTACAGGCACAACCCATCAGAAGCCATGTGTCACTTATTTTACGTACCTCATCTGAGGTTCACTTTAGTCAAGTGTTCACATCTACTGTAAGTCATTTTAGCAAAAAAGTCTTTGCTGAAATTTAATTTTTAAAGATTTCTTTTTAGGGGATTGGGTTGTGGCTCAGCAGTAGAGCACTCGCCTAACACAGGTGATGCCCTGGGTTCGATCCTCAGCACCACATAAAAATAAATAAATAAGGGCATTGTATCCAACTACAACTAAAAAATAAATATTAAAAAAAGGATTTCTTTATAATCAGATGGCTGTTATAAGTATGTTATATAATAAATATATAGATTTTTTAAAAGTAAAATTTTATTTTCAATCTTTATACTTATACATTAACTATCAAAAAGGAAGCTAGAGGACAAAGAAAGACATGCATATACATGTGGATGGATAGATAGAGATATAGGTACAAATAGATATAGATAAATAGTAAAGACATATCCAGTACCAAGCATTATTAATTTTTTGCTCTGGAATACACAAAGATGAATCAACCACAAATTTTGCTCTTTCGGATACCACAGTTTAGAAAAAGACATTAAAACCAGAAAGTGAAGATAAAAAAATGTATTGGATAGCCAGGTGCAGTGGTGTATACCTGAATCCCAGAGGCTCTGGAGGCTGAGGCAGAGGATCCCCCATGATCCCCATTTCAAAGCCAACCTCAGCAACTTAATGAGGCTCTAAGCAACTTAGTGAGACCTTGTCTCAAAATAAAAAATAAAAAGAACCAGAGATGTGACTCAGAAGAAAAATACCACTAGGTACTAAAAATTTTTTTTTTAAAAGAAAGGAAGATGATAGGGAAATGAATATGAAGGAACTGTGAGTCTACTATGGCAGATATTGCACTTGAGGTATATCACAAGTTTTTTTGGAAGAACTAACATTTTTATTTTATTCTGAAAAATAGAACTAGTAAAAGAGGAAAACAACAAGAGGGAATGCTAAGCTATAAAAAGGTTATGAATAAGGAAACAGAAGGGAATTGTTACCACTAAGCATGAATTGTGTATTAAATATAATAATCAGTATAACCCTGAAGTTGAGGCCAGTGGACAAAAGGACAGTCCGTGTAGGTAGTGAATGACTGGGTGAGGAAGATGGGGGCTGATTCAAAAGGAAATTAAATGCTAATACCTCCAGAGACTTCCCCCTCCTCCAACCTGTTGCCAAGTTTACCTGCCTCCAGGGAATTATTCCTCCTTACAAGGAGTTGTTAATGAGTAGCCCCTGGGTGGCTCCCTTTCTGCCTGTACCCCTGGGTGGCTTGTTCCTGCGTTTGGATCATTCCATGTTTTGGGTTATGAGAGCAGAATGAGAAGAGGGGGCATAAGAACAAAGGAAATCTGAAATCTATAAAAGGACTCCCTCACTCCCTGGGGCACCAGCTTTCGACCCCCTCCTCTGTGGAAGAGTCATTTTGCTCTTTCCTCAGCGCTTTTCAGGTGCCCCAGGGGAACAGGGGCTTAGAATCTGATTCTCCACACGGGTATCATCTCTGGTCTCAAAGTCAGAATTATTTCTCTTATTATTCTTAGGCAGTTGAAAATGTGAGACTAGAGGTTAGGGAAGGGATCACACCAGTGAGAGCAACTGAGAGGGGACTCCATTCACACAATGGTGGAAACCATGTGAGTGACAGGAGAAAAAAGAAGAAAATGGAGGCGGGGAAAGAGAGTGGGGGAAGCCAACAGGAGGAGTCCTCAGAAAAATGAATACCTGACAATTAAAACTTAAAGGCACACAGAGAAGTCATGAGTAGAGAAATAGAAAAAGACTCAGATCAACTAGTAGTCTCTAAAGGTGTGGGAGAAGAGTACTTAAAAATCAAAGGGATGGTCAAGAATTTAAATGTTGAGTTTAAATGTCAAAGAGATATAATTGAAATTAACAAACTAAAGGCTAAAACTGAAAGCAGAGAGAGAAATTATAACGTCAATATTCTAAAGATCTATTCTATCTCTACCTTGTAGCCACAATCGGAAAGTATAGTTTAAGGAATTTCATCTGTAGAAACATAATTTTTAAAACTCTCTATAGAATAGGTAAGAAAACATTTAACAAAAGACATGAGGGACCTTTATGTTGAAAACTATAAATTATAACTCAGAAAATTTAAAGAGATTCTAAACAAAAGTAGAGATCCATTCTTATTCAAGTGTAGAAAGAAAAAAATACTGCTAACATGTCAATTTTTCCATTAATAGATCTGTAGATTCAGTAAGAGATCCAAATAAAAATCTCAATGGGTTTCTTTTATATTAAAATTGACAAATCAATTTTAATATTTATATGGAAATTCAAAGGACCCAGAATAGCAAGAACTAGTACTAAAGAAACAAAATTAAAAAGAAGGAAGGAAAGAAAAGAAAGAGGAAAGGGGAGGGGGAGGTATGGAGGCATTCCTATAATCCAGTTTCAAATCTTACAAGGCAGCTACAGTAACCAAGGTAGTTCAGTCCTGGAAAAAAAAAAAAATGATAGTGTAATGGATTCATTATTTGTGTCCCCCGCCACCCACCCAAATTCATATGTTAGAGACCCATCACCACTGGGAGATCATTAGAAGGTGGGACCGTTAGGTCATTAGGGTGGAACTTTCATAAATGGGATCACAGCTTTATATAAAAGGCCCCAGAGAGTGGCCTTTCCCCTTCTACTATTTGAGGACACAAGGAGAAGGCACTGTTCTCTGAACCAGAAATTGTGTCCTCTCAGATATCAAATCTGCCAGCTTCTAGAATTATAAGGAAAAAAATCTGTTGTATATAAGCTACCCAGTTTATGGTATGTTAGAGCATCCCAAATGGACTGAGACAGAAAAATAAATCAACAGAACAAAATAAAGTCCAAATGATCCATAGATGATCAATAGGTTTTTGACAAAGGTGTCAAAGCAATCCAATTAAGAGGGAGTTTTTGAACAAAATGTTCTAGAAACTGGATAAACTTTGACCACCCCCTTCCACCATACATATACAAACATTAATTCAAGATGAATGATAGATCCAAATGAAAATTAAAACTACAATCATTGTGGGGGGTAAAGATTTGTTCCCAGGATGTAGGCTCTCTATTTACCTCTTTTATTGTTTCTCTTGCTGAGAAAAAACTTTTTAGTTTAATTAAGTCCCATTTGTTTATTCTTGTTGTTAACTCTTGGGCTATGGGTGTCCTATTGAGGAATTTGGAGCCTGACCCCACAATTTGTAGATCGTAGCCAACTTTTTCTTCTATCAGACGCAGTGTCTCTGATTTGATACCTAGCTCCCTGATCCATTTTGAGTTAATTTTTGTGGATGGCGAGAGAAAGGGATTCAATTTCATTTTGTTGCATATGGATTTCCAATTTTCCCAGCACCATTTGTTGAAAATGCTATCCTTCCTCCATTGCATGCTTTTAGCCCCTTTATCAAATATAAGATAGTTGTAACTTTGTGGATTAGTCTCTGTGTCTTCTATTCTGTACCATTGGTCTACCCACCTGTTTTGGTACCAGTACCATGCTGTTTTTGTTACTATTGCTTTGTAGTACAGTTTGACCTCTGGTATCGCTATGCCTCCAGATTCACACTTCCTGCTTAGAATTGCTTTTGCTATTCTGGGTCTTTTGTTTTTCCATATGAATTTCATGATTGCTTTGTCTATTTCTACAAGAAATGCCATTGGGATTTTGATTGGCATCGCATTAAATCTGTAGAGAAGTTTGGGTAATATTGCCATTTTGACGATGTTAGTTCTGCCTATCCATGAACAGGGTACATTTTTCCATCTTCTGAGATCTTCTTCTATCTCTCTCTTTATGGTTCTGTAGTTTTCATTGTATAAATCTTTCACCTCTTTTGTTAGGTTGATTCCCAAGTATCTTATTTTCTTTGAGGATATTGTGAATGGAGTGGTTTTCCTTATTTCCATTTCCGAGGTTTTGTTGCTGATATACAGGAATGCCTTTGATTTATGCGTGTTGATTTTATACCCTGCCACTTTGCTGAATTCATTTATTAACTCTAGCAGCTTCTTTGTAGACTCTTTTGGGTCTGTTAAGTATATTATCATGTCATCCGCAAATAGCGATAGTTTAATTTCTTCTTTTCCTATTTTTATGCCTTTAATTTCTTTTGTCTGTCTAATTGCTCTGGCTAGTACTTCGAGAACTAAATTGAATAGAAGTGGTGATAGAGGGCATCCCTGTCTTGTTCCAGATTTTAGAGGAAATGCCTTCAGTTTTTCTCCGTTTAGGATGATGCTAGCCTGGGGTTTAGCATATACAGCTTTTACAATGTTGAGGTAAGTTCCTGTTATCCCTAGTTTTTCTAGTGTTTTGAACATAAAGGGATGCTGTACTTTGTCAAATGCTTTTTCTGCATCCATCGAGATGATCATGTGGTTCTTGTCTTTAAGTCTATTGATGTGGTGAATAGCATTTATTGATTTCCGTATATTGAACCATCCTTGCATCCCAGGAATGAATCCTACTTGATCATGGTGCACAAGTTTTCTGATATGTTTTTGTATTCGATTCGCCAGAATT